>NC_090939.1:140254378-140958544 GCF_040938575.1 Ambystoma mexicanum | reverse complement strand
TCAACGATGTTTGGTCCATTGCTGTGTCATTCAATGCCTTGTAGAGTTTGGTGAACGGTGCTAGGGCTATGGTTATGGTGGACATTATAGACATTGGGTCTATTTTTTTTTGCAGTGATTATGTTTGCCCTTCAGACATCATCTTGCTTAATCTTCTGTTAGGAATTGGTGTAGTTGGCAGACTAGATGGTTTCATACCTAGCTTCGAATTACTTTTGTTCCATTTTATTGGAGTTTGCTCTAAATTTTCATCGTTGTTTTGTGTTTCCTCCGTTTGTGTTCCTATGGCTTGCACTTTTGTTTGTGGTGGTCCTTTCAGTGGAGACCCTGTAGTTTGAGTAGCTTTTGCGGAAGTGCATGGCCCAGGGATAGTTTTGTTACCCCCGGCCGTAACGTCCGGACTAGTTGTTGGTCTTGGTCCGACTTCTGTCTCTTTAAATTTTGAATTCCGGTCGATTAGGCTTGTCGATTGCAGGTTTGGAGGTTTAGCCATGTTAATTGATATTTGGGGAGCTTGCTGTCCTCCCTGTCCGCCTGGTGTTTTTTGGATCCTGGATACTGTGTTAGGTTGAGTCCTGGAATTATTAAAGTGCCATCTGATTGGTGTGTGCCCTGATGTCGAGCTTCTCCCTCTGCCTTTGGATAAGTCTGTCTTCCAATCACTGAGTTGAGAAGTGCTGTCTAAAAGCTCTGTGTCCGAGATTTCATCTAGGTTTTGAAGGTTAGTTGAATTGGTTGCGGCAGAAAGTTTGTTCATAGAAACCGCCTTGGCCGAATTTGGCAATACAGTTTTATACATTGTGGTCATTAGTCCTTTCTCTTTCCTCAGGTTTGTTTTTACAGCTTTTCCCACTGCATTTCTACTTGGTTTGAAGCCTTGTTTGTTATTAGTGCCTTTGTTCCACCTTCGGCTGTCCTTCTCCATGTTTGTCTGGTGGTTGGGAGTTGGATCTAGGTCTTCCCAATCTGCTTCTTGTATTTGGCCATAAGAAGTGTTTGTATCGATCCCTTTGTTAATGATCTGGTGATTTTCTAGCTTCTCTGGTATCAGAATTTGCTCCTTTGACTTATTACTCGGCTCTTTGTAAATTGATGGTTGTGCAACAACAGTCCTGAGTTGGTCACACTAGAGATGCCTGTCTTCCAAGGTCTCATCCTGCCACATGTTTTTTTCAGTGCCCCCGTCTGGCCCAGGTTCAACCTCGCCTTGGCTCGCCTTGTAGGAGACGTCTTGGTTGGCGGCAGAGTGATTTCCACTGTGACCTCCTTCGTGGCTACATGTGGGCACCGTACTTAGTCTAGCGTCACCGGAAGTTGGCCGCATTCAGGTGAGGATTCGGTTCTATGTGGCTGTTTGTCACTGCTGAAGCCTACTTCTCTCAGCAGCTCATCTCCCTGATGCCCTAGGCTCTATGTAGAATGTAACTCCTGTTGTTTGAGAGGGCTTTCAGGGCTCAGAAGTGTGATGTCTTGTCCCTCACAATTGGCCCCATCCCGGGTGTCTTTTCTCTCGTTAGGTCATCCCTCGTTGGTGTAAGGGACTGATCATCTCCTTGGCGAGTAGGTAAACGTTTTTGCTTTTTTCTCCAATCACGGGAATTTGATTTTGTTCTCCCCCCTTGATATGATATGATATGATATGATCGTTTATTTATATAGTGCCTATACACAATGTGTTTCAAAGCGCTTCAAGGAAAGGGAGGGAACAACGGAAAATACAACCACATTCTTACAGGCCATGAACAGTAAGGATGTGAAATTAACTATTGTACTCGGCCTGACGACATTTCAGATAGTGCAAGAGCTAAGACATAGATAAGGAAGGGAGGGGGAAGAGTGGGATGGAAATGGAAACAGACAGGCGAATACCGTACTAGGCCTGATGACATTTCTGGTAGAGCCGGAGAAAAACAAAAGGTGAGGGAGAGATGTGTCAGCTGGGCTTCGGGTCCTCCCTTTAAGGCATCATCCCATAAGGTACTCGGGTTGGCTTCCCCGGGTTGGCTAGCCTCCAAGTTGTTTGTTTGTGTCAGTTTACTCGTGTGCTGGGTCAAGTGTATAGATGTTTTAGCACTCATTGTTCGTGCTGCTCGTTTTTGGGGGGCCCATTTTAACATGGTTTGGTGCGGGTCCTTCAAGGGGCGGAGCACGCGTTTCTGGGTTGCAGTTTTTTTTTTATCTGAGACTCACTAGGGTCGGGCCCTGAAATATTCGGGCCACGAGTCTCCATGCCACTCTTACCTTCTGGGTCGGTTGCACATTGAAGCTGATCTTCTGCGGTCGCTGCCGAGGAAGTGTCCTTGTCCCCTCCAGTCGGGTAGGATGCCAAGCCCCACCCCCTCTCCTCCGATATATCCATGAGTGCAAGTTTCTGTGGTTCCTTTAATGGGCTCAGCGGGTGCGCCCCAAAAGGGTTTAGTGTTTAGTGTTCTAATGAGGTAAGTACTTCCACAATCTCCCTGTGCCCCGCAGAACTTTGCTCACACTGCTTACCGTGTGGGTGCTTGCGATGTAATGTTTCCCGCCTCCAGCCGCAACCAGCGGAAAACAGCAGCGCCCTTTACACCTCAGCGGGCTTCACGCCACAAGGGAGGCGCGGTGCTGCTGTTATGCAGCTCTTCCTGGAGGTGTGTCTCAGATGGGTCACGTGACACTTGTCACGTATCAAGTCAAATCAATCAGCTGGGTCAGGAAGCGTGGCCTCGCTGGCTTCAACTGCTGGCGGATGCTGCTGGCAGGCTGATGCGAATTGGAGCGGGACACAGGCGGGACACAGGCTTCCTCACATGTGCATAGCAGCTCCCTTCGATTGCTTCAGAACACAGTGGAAAACAGCAGCGCCCTTTACACCTCAGCAGGCCTCAGAAACATTTACTTCATCAGCAACATCGCTGTTTTCACATTAGAATTCTTCTGTAAAGTACCTGCATTACAATGTAATGAAACCAGCTTCATTTATATAGCACTTATTTATTCATATTTAGTAGGAGTTTTGTCACACGACACAGAGGGTTAGTTTGGTAGTGACGTATGCCAGTCGGGGGCAAGGTAGAGAAGCGCGGAGGGCATGGCACATTCTGGTGTTTCGTCCTGGGCACCAATTTGGCTAGAAACTGCCCTGTCTTTGTGCAAGTGTAAAGTTGTAATAGGAGACTTAGGGCCTCATTACAAATCAGGCGGTCCGGAAATAACAGTGGCGGTAAACCCGCCGCCACTGTTGTTTCCGGACCACCTGATCCGGACTCCTGCAGGCAGGAGGTGATGTTCCCGCCAGGTTTGACCTGGCGGGCTTAACACTGCCCGCCTGCAGGCGGACGATGAAACACCGGTAGCATTACGAGATGCTGCCGGTGTTTCCATGATCCCCATTCCCATTGAGTCCCATAGGACTCAATGGGAATGGGGATTAACACCATTCTGCCTCCGTGATTCCCGGAAAACCGGGGTTGTAATGCCCCGGTAATTCCGGGAATCACGGAGGCGGAATGGTAATACGAGTCCGGCGGTAACCAGGCGGTTTTACCGCCTCGTTTACCGCCGGACTTGTAATGAGGCCCTTAGTTTCTAGTCATTTAGACTATTGCAATGCCCCGGCTGCAACACCTTGTCCCATGTTGCACTAGGCTTCCGCCTACCCTGTCCCCCACCGAGACCACAGTTCCACTACTTTTTTCAGTACACTTTTACCACTGCCTACAGGCACATGAAACTAACAATCAAGAGGCCCACAACACAGGTACACAAAGATGCCCGAACGGCCTCATCCCTGCATATACTGCCCACCACATTCTAAGCTTCAGCTAAGTATACAAGAAGGGCCCTGTGGGGAAAGTAACGCGATGTTTCGAGCTCGCCTGTGATTAAGGTAACAGCTTCCATACTGGATTAAGCATTTAACAAACTCAACAGTGGTGGTTACTGATGGGTAAAATCCATGACGTTTTTAGATGCGGCTCCAAGGCACACCACACAAGCAAACCAGTTCAACGCAATCCTTATAATACACAGCGCGTCACCAGGCAACCAAATGCATTTCAGTGCATTCACGAAACAGCAATGCAAATACCCAGCAAGATTCCTTTCAACAAGTCTGGCTGACTTAACACAACAAAGTGAAAGCGCGGAACAATCCTGTCACTTTAGCAACGCACCTAGCCCAATCCAGTGCTCAAACTTCCGGTTCAACCAAGTTTACAATTAAAATGCTTACCATATAAAGACAACCTAGTTGTATCACAAAATGAAACGAAAATGAATGTATTTTGTGTACTTTACTGATTTTTAAATGAACGCACAACTCCACAATCTGTATCGCTCCAAACACAACATACTGATAGCCCTATCACTTGAGATGATTTCCCAAATGAAGGCCCTCTGCTTCACCTCAGCCAATAACGTGGGTACAGGCCATTATCCCACAATAATGGCACCGGCTTCCTAAAGTGATTGAAATGTGCAAGTCACAATGGACATAGGTCCGAATAACCAACCTACCACTTACTAACTGCTCATTATCCACCGTTCCACCCAGAGCCGGCCTTAGTGGCGGCAGCGCCCCGGGCAGAAAAAGAACAATTTGGCGCTCCCACGCCCCATGTCAATTTGGGGGCGCCAAAATGTGTCTTTTTTGTGGTGAGAGAAGGTGTCCATTTGAAATTAAATGCGCTTGCGGGCGCATTTAACAACAATAGGGTGCTGCGGCACCCAATTAAGATGATTTTCTCCCCACTCCTGCGCCGGAGCAGGGAGGTAATTGTTGTTAAATGCTCCCGCGATTGCTTTTAATTTCAAAAGGACGCTTCTCCCACCATACCAGCTCGGGGTAGCCTTTGAAAGGCTCCCATGAGCTGGAGCCCTGGGGAGCTACGGCGCACCGGGCAGTCGCCCGGCCCGCCCTGCCCTCGCCTCTGAACGCACTTCACCAACCGCCACACCTTGGTGACCAACCCGCCACAGCAGGGCCCTCCACACAACCGTCAACACTCACAGGCAGAACAAGCCATTAAGCAGCCGAGCAGGAGAACGCCACCAAGGGCCCTCCTCTGGCAGCACAGACCTCACGTGCCCTGACCCAACTCATTTGCAATCTTGCTAACATACAGTCAGGGCTTCCGATCTGCGTGCGTGGCTACTTCAGGTTCCCCATCGTGCCTCACCCACTCTCCTTACTTACTCCAAGTAACCACTGTAAAGACTTTCTTAGGCAAAAAGCGCATGGGTGCCTCTGAGTTATGTGAGCTATCCAAATGACAAATAAATAAATAAATAAAAATAAATTACACATGCGCCTCTCTTACAAGACCTAGTTCCAAGAGGACACCAAAAAGGGCAGATTTTGCGTTGTGCAACATGCAGTTGCATTACCTTAAATACAGACTGCACATTTTGTGAATGTAAAATAACCTGTGGGCCTCGTCGACAATTTACCTCAGTCCCTCTATCAACTCCCATAACTGCTCATTGCAAATCGCGCCTTCGGTCAAGGGTCATCGTATGGATTAACTGAGGTGACTCTCCAATACGTTCACCCCGTTCTTCATCTAACCTCTGAATTTTACAATATTTAATCCATTTTCTTTTTAGAAAATTAGGAAACCTAGAAGCCATCGACCAGAAAAGATGAATTGCTTATTTGCTAATTACTTTGGTTACTCAGTGAAACATCTTGCTTTTTATTTTTTTATTTTGCACTTGACTTTTTCAAATATCCACATGGGGTGGAATATTTCGATATATCAGTGAGTGGTTAATTGGGCTTCCTGCTGGTACTCATTATGAGGTCAATTCACAAAATGCTTCCAGGGCTACGATGAAGATTACCGCCCCATCACACCATGAATTTAGAAAAGGACTTTCCAATAATTCGCGAAAGGATTGAGATTTGTCTAGTGGCTTCTGTTTTTGGAGTGAGTTGGGCAAAGTTGGGTAACTGACGCCTGTGTAGACAACTCCACGACCCGCAAAAGTGGTCATTCAATGGAGTGCGAAAGGGAGTTGTGAGCTTGTGAAGAGGGGTGGTTTGATTGGGGAAGAGGCACACACACATACAAATCCATGTGTATGGTACATAAGGCTTTCTACGGTGTTGGAGCGGATTATTTGCAAGCTAAATTTGTGCACTATACACCTACCCGCGCCCTGCGTTCCCACTCTGCCCTCCTGATAGTCGTCCCTCGGTTTAGGCGTGCCCGCATTGGTGGTCGTGCCTTCTCCGTTGTGGCGGCTAAGGCTTCGAATGAACTTCCACTTGATTTACGAAGGATTGCTGATCATCTTGTCTTCCGGCAGAAACTGAAAACTCTATTATTCTAGAGTATTTGTATTTGTAACGCGCACCTTTAGGCCCGAAGGCATCAGGGCGCAACTTTAGACATGGTTACATAAGCATATAGATACATCTATTCACAATATTAACAGTGCATATAATTCAGGGCATACAGCAATAAACATATTTACAGACAGTAACAGTGCATAGTATTCAGGACATACAGCAATAAACATATTTACAGACAGTGGGTTAGAGCAGGCGTTTCATGGGGCAGGTCGGAAGGTCAAGGCTGGTTGAAGAGCCATGATTTGGTTTTGGATTTGAAGGCGCTAAAGCATTCTTCGGCTCTGATAGTGAGTGGGAGGGCATTCCAAAGCTTGTAAGCTAGAACGGGGAAGCTAGAGCCACCCGCCTTTTGTAGTTTGAACCTAGGAATGGTTAGGCAGAGGGTCTGAGGCGTTCTTTGCGGGTGGGTAGGCGCGTGTCGGGATAACCGGCTGCAGAGGTAGGGAGGGGCTTGGTTGGCTAGGCATTTGTGAGAGAGGCCTAAGACTTTCAGTGAAATTCTCTGCTTGACGGGTGGCCAGTGTAGGTTGGATCTAGATTCTGAGATGTGGTGGTTTCGTGGGATATTGAGGGCTGCTCTGATGGCGTTATTTTGGGTGATTTGCAGTTTGTTCAGATTCTCTTGGCTCGTTCCAAGGTAAAGGGCGCTGCCATAGTCAGTTTTGGCCATGATAAGAGTTCTGGGCAGGGTGACCGCGTTAGGGGTGGTCAAAAATGGCCTGCAAGCTGCAATGAGTTTGCAGGTGTATGCTGAGGCGGATATGACTGCATTTGTTTGTCGGGATAGGGATAGGGTGGCATCAAGATAGACGCCTAGGGTTTTGGTGTCTTTCGAAACTTGGATGGTGTTGCCATCGATGATAAACGATTGGTAGGATGGCTCAAGTTTACTAAGGCGTTGCGTAGTGCCCAAGATGAGGAGCTCGGTCTTATCATCGTTAAGGCATAACTGGTGTTGTGCCATCCAAGCTTGGATGACCAGGTAGACCTTGTTCAGGGCCTTAGTGTCGGCTGAGTAGTCACCAGTGATGAGAATGAGTATCTGGGTGTCGTCCGCGTAGTTCATATAGGAGACACCCAGATGGTCAAGTACATCAAAGAGTGGTTTTGTAAAAACGTTATAGAGCGTTGGCGACACACAAGAACCCTGGGGGACGCCGCAGGAATCAGGGAGGGATCTGCAGCTGCAGATTGAGAAAAGACCCGCTCAAGAATGATTTGATCCAGGTCGACGCTGATGATGAGAAGTGGGCAGCTGATTGAAGATGTTTGCATAGGATTTGGTGATTGACCAGATCGAAGGCCGCAGAGAGGTCCAGTAGAAGTAACAAGGCAAGTTTGCCGTTGTCCTTTAGCACTTCAATTTGGGTTTTTAAGTCTAGTAGAGCTGTCTCTGTTCCGTGTTTAGGGCAGAAGCCAGATTGTCTAAGACCTAGAAGATTATTGGCTTCCAGGTGTTCTTGGATTTGCAGGTATGCTGCACGGTCTAGAATTTTTAGCAGGAACGGGACAGTAGTAATGGGTCGGTAGTTAGTAGGTATGCTAGGGTCGTGCGAAGGTTTTTTGAGCAAGGGGATCACCCATGCATCCTTAAGGTTGTCGGGGACGGTTCCTGTTTTAAAGGAGGCGTTGATGAAGGATGTAATAAATTGGGCCAGGTCGTGGGCAGATTCCTTGATAATTGGGGCAGGGCAGGGATCACCCTGGCAGTTGGACGGTTTTATCCTCATGATAATGTTTTCTACCTCTGAAATGGGAGCGGTGAGAAGGCAAATGGTTTGCAGTTGGGCACGTCAGTGGAGGGGTCCCCTGCTGAGGTGGGAGGGTGATTGTCCAGTTTCAGGTTACCTTGTTTGGCTGTAACTTTAGATTGAAGCATGGTAATTTTATTCAGTAATGCTGCCTGAATGTTAGTGCACCATTTGCTGTCTTTAATGCAGGTGTCAGGGGGAGTAACGGGGTTTCAAGCTCTTTTAGGATCTTGAAAAGTTCCTTGGAGTTGGAGTCAGCATGCAGAATGAGATTGTTAAGGGATTCTTTCTTTGCTTCTATAATAGCTGCTTTGTAGGTGAGTGAGGCCAGGAAGAATCCGTCTTTATGTGCATCAGAAGGGTGGCTTTTCCAACGGTTTTTGGCACAGCGTTTGGTTTTACGGAGTGCTCTTAACTGTGGGGTGAACCAAGAGTTCAGGTGTGCTCGTGGTTTAGCCTTCCTCAGTTTGATGGGGGCTATAGAGTCTACAGCTGTCAACATGCTGCAGTTATATATGTCAGCTAAGGCAGTCGGGTCATTGTGGGAGTCAGTGGCCGCTTTAAGTGTCGGGAGTAGTAGAGGGAGGAGTTTCTCTTTGGTTATGTCCTTTTTATTTCTGGTGAGGAGAGCAGGCGCTATCGCGCTTGGGATACGGGGGTGGCTTCAATATTAAAGGTGATAATGTGATGGTCTGACCAGAGGCAGGGGGTAATGGCCAGGCCATTGATATTGCAATTAGAACTGGCTAGCCAGTCAAGGGTCCTACCTTTAGAGTGCGTGGGCTCTTGGATGTGCAAGGTGAAACCGGAGTTGGAGAGGGAGTTTCCCAAATCAAGTGCAATAGGATCTTTAGGGTCGCTGAGTCCAAGGTTGAGGTCACCAAGGATGATGATTTGTGAGTTAGTTTAGCGTTGTCAAGGAGGAGGGTGGATATATCGCCGGCAAAGGAAGGTGCAGGGCCTGGGGGCCGGTAAATTAGGTGGAGGGTGGCTGTTTGGTTGGGTGTTAGTGTGAGTTTTACTGATAGTAGTTCGGCTGACTCGAGTTTGGTGTTGGTCATTACTCTTAGGTCCAAACTGATTTTATGGATGATGGCAAGGCCGCCACCTCTAGAGTGGCAAGCAGAGGTGCGGTCACATCTCATTATGCTAAAGCCAGGTGGTATGGCAAGGGACAATGAAGGACCGGATGCGGCATGTAACCAGGTTTCAGTTATGGCAATGAAGTCAAGGTGGGTCATTACGACCCAGGCGGTAAGTACGCCAACTTTACCACCATGGTGTAAACTACGTTTACACCATGGTGGATGGCGGATTTACCGCCCCATTCCAAGGTGAGTGGGGCGGTAAATCCCCATTTCCCATTTTACCCTTCCCCATTCCCATTTTTGCCCCATAGGGCATAATGGGAGTGGGGAAGGCGCTAATTACGCCACCGTAAATTACGGTGGCGTAATTAGCACCAAGGGGGTTTAGCGCCATGGATTTTAACGGCTGCTAAAAGCAGCCGTTAAAATAGGAATCAGGCGTTAAGGGTTAACGACGGCGTTAACCCTTAATGCCTGAGTTGTAATGAGGCCCAAGATCGGATGAGGTTATGAGGTCTGATATGTCTAAAGCGGTTGTAGGTCATATGGTCGAAAACAAAAGGATCGAATGCCTTTTGATCGACACTAAAATGATCAAAAAAAAGGGTCGATTTTTTTTTTTTATGGGGGGGTCCCCCCCAACCCCTTGTTTTCTTTATTAAAAACATTTTTCTACCAACCCAAACTAAAAAATATATATAAATAAATAAATAAAAAAATTCAACCTTTTTTTTCCGACCATTTGACTGTCGATCAAATGGTCATTCGATCCTTTGTTTTCGACCATTTGACTGGACACCGTCTAAAGCGTGGGCTGGGAGGGATCTAGCGTTGATAAGGGCTCCTTTCATGATAGGCAGTTTGGCTTCTGTAGAGGAGGATTTGCTGTTGTTGCGTGCAGTAGGTGGGCACAGGAGTGTGTGTCGTGTTTGCTTAGGGAGGTTACAGCGGGTGGGGCATATGCGGAATCTGGTGCCTAATCTTTTATTACTTAGAGATGATGGGCACTTTTAGATTTTGTGCACACATGTCAGAGTAAAGTAGAGTAGAGCACTCTATTTCTAACTTACTGACCTCTCCTGTATTTCCCTTAGCGCCAAGATGCCTTTTGGCGTACGTGCGCTCTATAAATCCCGATAACATAACATACTAGTGTAAATTGACATGTGTCCACAAAATCTAAAAGTTGTCTTTGGAACATTTGTGAATGTGCTTGCACTATAGCTGAAAGTTGTAGGTGAAAGTATGTGACGAGATGTGTCATGGTAAAAGGAAGTTTAGAGTAAATATGTAGTAAGTGTGAAGTCAAAATATAAATGTGTGAAGTCAAAATTATAAATGTGTGAAGTCAAAATTATAAATGTGTGAAGTCAAAACAGAAGTCCCCTCCCTCCTTCTGTTCACAAGTTTACCGAAAAGCAATGTTTCAACTGTATCTTGATGTTTTCAATGTAATCACTAACCTACTGATGAGGTAATTATCGCAACTAATGCCTGTAACCTGTGCAAGTAACCTCGATAACCTGTCTGTAACCTGTCTGTAACATATGTAACCATCCTTCTTAAGCAAAAAGCGCCTAGATGCCTCTGGGTTAGGCGTGTTATACAAATGTCAAAATAAATAAATAAATGCTGAGAAAATGTTTTAAAGTGAAACAATAAGTGCCAAGGACGAGTATGCTCGCCCTTTGTGCATAGACTTGCACAATAGCCTGGCACTTAAGGGGTTAATTCTTTTATGTGGCTCATTTATATACAGGAGGGCCTGTTTCTTCATAATATCAAAATAGCACATAGTGACCAGTTTTTCCGGACTGAAGCTACCAGCAACACATCAAAGCTCTTGTGCTTTTCACCCTCGATAACACTAACTAAGCCCTCCCAAGCCCTCCTTCCTTTTCAGATCCACCAACTCTGGTTGGTTCAGAGGCACTCGCCTGGAGACCATGAAAACGGCAGCGGTACACGGTATATATTCCAATAACATATCGTAGCATGGTCTCTATATAGTTTTGCACAACAGAGACATATCCAGCGCACTGTAGATGGGTAGACTTCTGGAATGGAATCTTCAGAATGGTGACTTCCGCAGGAGTTTCCTGGATTCCGCTTTGAGTCCAAATGTCCAAATGACGGATTGCTAGAATGGAGGCAAAATGAAACATTATCCACTAGGATAAAGGCAATTGGGAGCGCAGCGATTATAGGCAAGTGGAGCGGTCAGAGGTTTGAGTTGCGGGCTTGTGCATGATATTAGTCTATGGGTCAGTGTTAGCTATCACAGCAAATGCAAGCAGAAAGCCGTACAGATAGAGGTAAAAAAGAGCTGCCATTGTTCGGTGACAACAGCTCAGGGTAGGCAGGCGGCGATACCCATCCATGGAGGACAATTCAAGAATTCTGGATGGCGTCACCTGAGGCAATTGAACCCAACCTGATGCTTGGGTATGGCGCAGCTACTTTGGTAGCCGGGATTGCAGTCTTGGGGTGGCCAAAGTAGTGCAGACCATGGACCAGTGGTCCAAAGGTTGCACGCGGGTGTCTTGCTTAGTCATAGGTTGCAGATTCTACCTACGGAAAGTCCTTGCAGATGATTCGAGGCTCCAGGAACAGGGTGACCCACGCAGGGGCCAGACGGCATTTTTCAAAGGAGAAATCATTGATGGCTATGGATAACTGGATGTTCCTGTTAAGTCAGAGGGATCTGCTCTCTGGTGCCCAGGATCCATATTCAGCTTTCAATCAGATACACTACTATAAATCAAACATTTGGAAGCCACCCAACCAGGGATGGTTGCCACCTACAAACCTTTCTGTGATGAATCCTCTTAGGCAAATACACAGGATTTGGCTCCAGCAGTTAAGGGGAACAACTCACTCAATCTGTGGGACAGGTAAAATACATGTCTGTCCTGAGCTTCTGGCATGGAGCTAGTCTCAAAGACCATGACCTCGAAATGCGCTCACTTATGTCCATGTGTACATAGTAAACACAGCCCTGTTCTGGAGTCTGAATGGCCTTGCTAGGTCCCAATTTTGAGAGGGCCCGCAGGTAACAACACTTTCTTATCATGAAAGTAAAATGTCAAATTATACAAAGGGCTACCACCAGCCAGTGCGTTACACAAAGAGGCATGGAGTGTGACCTGTTAGGGGGGAAAACACTACAGGTTTCCTATCAGGCACCCTGACCTGGTAGTTAATTTTTTTAAAACTATTTATAAAAAATATACAGGACATTGTAAACAATCTGGAACAATCTGGAACAGTAACAAATGAAAACTGGAAAAACAACTGAGAAAGAGAAAAAAACAACAACCCCCAAACCGCACACAGATCCGGCCCAAAAGATAAGACAAATGGAACATGAATGCAGATACCGGAACTCCCAACCCAAACCCCCCAACATTTAATCTAGATCCAGGTCTGAAAATCCTGCCCAAATATCCCCAAAAACCTTACACTTTTTCTGCTGTTTCAGAATAACAGGTAGATGGGAGACTTCCATTCTCACAGAATAACCTTCTTCGCAAACCAAGGAATCCCTAAAGAGCACTTCTGTGAATAAGTCCTCCAGCAAAGTATCTTCTCCTAAGATCAGTGCGTTAAAATCATAGTCCAAATCCACCCCCAGCACCTTGTGCAACACGGCTGCAATGCCATACCAAAAACTCCATACCTTTGGACATTATGATATGATGGTTTCTTTATATAGCGCCTGTACACAACGTGTTTCAAAGCACTTCAAGGCAAGGGAGGGAACAAGGGAAAATACAATGACATTCTTACAGGCCATCAACAGTAAGGATGTGAAATTAACTATCGTACTCGGCCTGACGACATTTCAGATAGAGCAAGAGCTTAGACACAGATAGGAAGGAAATGGGAACAGACGGGCGACTACCGTACTAGGCCTGACGACATTTCTGGTAGAGCCGGAGATTAACAAGAGGTGAGGGAGGGGGAGGAGAAAGGAGGGAAAGGAGGAAAACAAGCAATTACCTTACTCGGCCTGATGACATTTCAGATAGTGGAAGAGCTAAGACATAGATAAGGAAGGGAGGGGGAGAGTGGGAAGGAAATGGAAACAGACGGACGACTACCGTACTAGGCCTGACAACCTTTCTGGTAGAGCTGCAGAAAAACCAAAGGTGAGGGAGAGGGGTGCAGAAAGTGAGGGGAGGAACAAAACAAGTGACTATCATACTAGGCCTGACAACATTTCAGATAGTGCTGGGGGGGGGCAGTAAGGGGAGGCGGGAGGAGACAGATGAGGTTGCTATCATACTAGGTCCAGGGACAATTCTGATAGAGTAAGTGCATAGAAGAAAGGAAAAGGGAGAGAAGGAGAGAACAGAGAGTAAGCAGTCAAAAAGAGTGGAGAAGCAAAAGGGGAGAGTGAATACAATTGCAGAAGTCAGTAGTAACACATAATGTTGCAAGCCAGGATACAAGATGAAGATGGGAACAGCATGAATCAGGGCCACCATGAGTACAAGATGCAAAGGAAGTCCAGCATGAGAGTTCAGAAAGGGTGATGCACTGTGAATCAATGAAGTACATAAAAACCAATCCAGCATTGGCCAAAAGACAGTGATGGTGAAACCAGAATGTATCAGGACAGACTCCTGCAGAAGTAGGCTTAAGGGGGGTTAGTGAGGCAGGGTAGAAGAATCAAGCAAAACAGGTAACACCTGTGTACAAGAAGGGGGGGCACAAGGGGACATCACGAGAGGACCACAGGGGCTCGGAATGGCCTGTAGGGACAGAGGGTTAAACGTATGTTGGTGTATGCTTACCTGCTGTCTGAGCAGGGGGTCGGGCCCTGGGTCCTCCTGGTCCGAACAGGTCCAAACAGGAATTGCCCTTTTCTTTGTCTGCCCTTTGCTTTGGACCTCGGCGAGAGATGCCCTTGATCTAAGAGTTAAGAGCATGAAGGAAGAGGCAGGGCTAAGAAGGTGGGTGGTGCTTAGGCCAGGTGACCTAGATCCACTTACACCTGCTCTCCAGCTGCAAAGGAAAAGAGGCAGGAGGGCTCCTTAAGTAGGGAAAAGAGCGGCAAGTAGGAAGGCACCAGGTGGGCGGGGCCTGCTATGTGGTGAAAAAGAGCGGCAACCAGGAAGGCACCAGGTGAGCGGGGCTTAGGACTGGTGACCTAGATTCTCTTGCACCTGCTCTCCAGCATTGCCCGAACATATGCTCCAAACTGCCCGTTTTATGCTTGCACCCCCAACACACATTAGAGTCAATCATCCCACATGTGTACATTCTATTACCGGTCCAATATACCCTACTCCACAGCTTGATCTGCCTCACCCTTTCGCCCGAGTCAAGACATTTTAAGAATGTTCCCACAAATTGAAATCCACCTCGCCTCTGTCATCTCAGATGTGAGGCAATTAGACCATACACCCAGCAGCTTGGCATGCCCCAACTGCATGCCACACAAAAGCTTGCAAACCAAAGAGGCCATCTGCTCTTGTTTACCTGAATGTACAAGCACCTCCTTTACAAATGCAGTGCCACCATCCTGACTCAATACGCCCAACAAAGCAGTCCCTAGAGATCTATAACTGACCTGGAAGTTTAATGAACTCCCAAGGACACATAACACACCAGTGCATCACCGGTGAGGCCATACATGGTAAACACTGGGGAAACAAATAGTTCCGCCATCCATGAAGGCAAGCAAAACATTCAGGGGGCTCACATAAGGTTACAGGATGCGAATTGAAGCTGGTTTGCTCTTAAATTGGCCTGGGAAACCAGGCACGTGTCTAGTTGTGGAAGGATCAAGGTTTAGAGTTAATATTCTGGAACTCTAGTAATATCTTATTGCTAATGTAGCTGACTGTGGGTTGGGGGGTGCCCTAACAAGGAGTTGTTGTCTTTCTTTTTCTTCTTGCGAAACGGTGAACAGCCATTTGTACAAGAGTTTCCAGACAGTCAAGAGACCCTCCTGTTTACCAGGTCACCTGGGCAAGGTCTTCCAGATGCAGGTAAGTGCTTGCAGCTATGAAGGAGGCCCCTTTAAGGCACTTCTTTCTGCACACTTGACCCATCAATAAGGCTACCTCCCAGTGATGAAGCGCACAGTTTTGATGAGACTGAATGAATGTTATGATTTTGAACTTATAAACACATGAGTTATAATAGTAATTGTGCATATGAATTCTTGAATGTGTTTGTAAATTGTGATTGCGGTCTCAAGCCCCCTTCCCCATAAATGTGCCACATAGCAGGTCGCGTCACATTGCGCAATGCACTCTATGACTGCTTTTAGGGGAAGCGGCCTGGAGAGTAGATGAAGGAGGCAGCAGGGGCCGGTACAGGTGAGTGGTGGGGGCCGGGCAAGTGTGGCCATGGGGCTTAGCAGGGGAGACTTCATGGGGAGATCATCCTCAAAATGTACAGGGGGGGGGCATAAGACCAAACATGTGGAGGGATGGCCCCTGCAACCTCAATCTTACAGTAAATTGACCTACATTAAAAGAAATGAAACAAAACATGAAAAATAATTGCTGTTTCCAGGAACACTTTAAATTGAAACATGGTAGCAATACAGTATGCTACCAGTTTGTGCTGTAGAAGGTGTGAAAAATCCCCCACGTGTGGGTGTCAGGAAAAAGTTGCTGAAAAACATGGAATCCAGATGGATCATTTGTGCGTGCGGGAACTTGCAGAGTGCATGGAATCTAACACAGAACTTGACTTTCATAATAGCATATTAAAGGGATACAAAAAAAGCCAGGCACCTTGTAAAGGCATTTATCATCCCATAATAGTTTAGTGTACAAGTACAATGTTTACAAGAACATTGATATTTAAATAGCAGTGTAAGCATCGTATGGAAGTCATGGAAAGGATATAATAAGATACTTCAACATTTAAAGTCTGTGGGGGATGTTAGATAATAATTCAAGGTGTTATCTAATTACAATAAAGTGGATGATGGTAAACAGGTACAAGCCCTTCAGAGACCCAGGCGACACAAGACAACTTGGCAAAATCTGAAAGGTACAATGTTGCCATTGAGTGCAGGGAGTCTAGTACAGAACTTGATTTTCATATTAGCATATCAAAGGGGAAGAAAAGCCAGGCACTTTGTAAAGGCATTTATCATCCCATAATCATTCAGTATACAATTAGGTTGTATACGAATTGTTTGAATGACAATTGTCTGAATGACAATTGACCTTCTGCACAATTGACTGGATGTAAACGGTCATTTAGGAAATATATACGGGGGGAAACCCTGCAACCTGCCACCCAATCCAAACCCCTCCACCCGCACCCAATCCCCTTATATTATTATTACCCCAACCCAAACCATTATATATATAAAAATATCCATGCGGTCAATTATGCAGAAGGTCAGTTAGGACCGCTGTAATACGATCAATTGTGGCATTCGGTCAATTGTACTCGAACAATTCGGGTAATACCTACAATTACAATGTTTGTATGAACATTGAGATTTAGATCGCATTTAAGCTCTGTAAAGAAGTCATGCAAAGGATATTATAAGATGCTTTGACATTTAAAGCATGCGGTAGAGGTTAGTTCTCTAATTCCAATAAAATGGATGATTGTAAACAGGTAGAAGCTCTTGAGATACCCAGACGATACTAGACAATTTGCCAAAAGCTAAAGGGAAGAATGTTGCCATTGAGTGCAGGGATTAAGAGGTATTTAAAGATACCTAGTGCAGTCACTCAATAATGGCTTGTATGATATTGAATTTGCGCTTATAGTACCTAGCTTCTGAGCAACATAGCACTGCAAAAGGTTAGTTGAGGATTACAAGAAATGTTTGTTGAAGACTGCTCAGAGCTCTGCTCTTGATTATACCCAAACTCACTCAGACTCTGCTGTTTACAATAGGCAGGCTTACTCGGTGCGTACCACTTTGTAATATCCAGAAATCCTCAAATTTAGCTCCTGAGAATACTGAAAATTATGCCAAATTCCTCATTCTGCCCCCCAGAGGTATGTTCCTAATAACACTAAGATTAACGCTGAGTGCTGCATTAATTAATACATGAACCCACTCATAGAGCTACTCCTGCTAAATCCAAACTCATTCAAACCTCAAATCTTTATGATAACAAGGAAGCTGGCAAATGGTTTTGAGATCTGGCTGGAAAGAGCTTGATCCTTCTCCTGGAAGTAACTTGAGGGACGCAAGACTTTGCGACCATGGCCATGATACTCCTTGCTGCCACTGTAAATCCAGCTGTGTCGCCTGCAGTCCCATTGGGAGTTAGATCACAGAGTGGATGTGGATTTTTCAAGGGCCATCTCTCCTCTTAGCGGGCCCCAACCAGGGTCAGTGAAATCACTAGGTCATTTGGGCTTTGGCCTATGGTGCTACCTGGAAGGGTAAATGAATTCACACACCACACTTTTTTCTGTTACATTTGATGATTTCTTGTGTGGAAACAGAACAAAGTGGAGTTTGTACTGCACTCCTTTCCCCCCGGACATCCTGTTTGTGAAGCTCAGGTAATGTTTCACTTTTCATTTACATTGGCAAAGCCCAGAGGAGCGAGCGGCAGTGGATGAATACTCCCTGACTACTGGCCTATGTCACACAGAGGACACAACATGCAACATTGAGTTATATATACACTGCATTTCAGCAGCTGTGATGACACCGGCTCAGGACCAGTGCAGGCTCACATAGCAAGCACACCCGTCCCAGGAGAGCTTATGGTCTTCGAAGTACAGTGTTGCTGCTGGACCTGCACCCAGTGTGCAACGCACAGTACAGGGCAGCTCATGCTTTGCAGAAAGCCAGGTCTGCATTGCAAAGTGCCTCATTACAAGTGTGCTGGTCCCGTAACAACGGTGCCAGTAAGCCTACCGACACCGTTGTTACCAGACCGGCACACTCCGAGTCTGCGGGTGGCTGCCGTCCCCCCGCCAGGTCCGACCTGGCGGGTGGTACGGCAGCCTCTCGCAGACTTTCACGGAAGCACCAGCACCGTTATTGACGGTGCCGGTGCTTCCGTCATCCCCATTCCCATTGAGTCCTATGGTGATTAACGATTTTCCGGCGCCTGGCTTTCAGGAACAATGGGGTAGTAATCCCCAGGTGTTTCCGTGACGCCAGGTGCCGGAAAAATCCACGACGAGGCCCTGTGTCTTCTTCTGCGCCCAATTGAGTATGGCTGGGTTTAAAATGCCACAACCTGGAAAGTGCTGCCTCAGAGGAAGCAGATGAGGCCATGTTAGAAGGGGAACAGAAGCATGTGAGCTCTTAGCTCTGCTTAGGGCAAGAAGTGAAACTATTTGTTGACTGTGTTCAACTTTAGAACGTTCTACTTCTTCAAATTTCACTTTTATTAATGTCAACTCGGACATCCTTGTGTCTACCTTTTGCATTTGCCACATCACCCATGTATTGGCAGAGTTTACATACTATCCCATATGGTTCACAGCTCTGCTTTTCTTGCATTCTGGGACTTGTAGTGTTTCTTTAATAAAACCAATAACACCAGGTTGACTGAGCTACGTAAATCTTACATGGAATAACACAGAGAGCTCTGAGTGGCATACATTTCACTCATGTTGAGCTGAATTATAGCACATTTTACCTTTAGAGACAAGCTCTTCAAATATGACATGGAAGGACCAACGTTGATCCTTGTGCCATTCTATTCAGGGTGAAACGTGGGCAAAAAGATTAAGGTAAGAGGTGTTGCAAGGAAGTAGACAGGTAACACTGTGGTTTTCGGCTACTAAAGAGGTTGTGGGTAGGTTTCCTGTCCTATGCCCATGCACAACTGGCACCTGGTGCTGCCACAAGCCAGTTAATGCTGGGCCCAGGGGCCGGAGGGGTGAGCATCCCAAGGCTCCCCTCCTCCCCCTGTGCCATGCACGGGAGGAAGGTGCTCATCACATTGCCACTTTAGAAGCTCCTGTGCCATTAAGGAGACCAGGAACAGTGCCACTCAGTGGGTATCATCTGACACCCGGCTTCCCCCCTGCACGTGCAGAAATAACATCCAAAATGGGGGAACAAAGCTTTCTGTTAGGGTTGCTTCCTCCATGTTTGTTTGAGGTGTGTTTGTTTGTTGTAGGAAAGGAGGTGTTAGGGTTGTCTCTTATACTTGCATGTGTGCTGAGCCAGGATTGATGTCACCATCAGAATGTAGGCTGTGAGTGTGGAGTGTGAGATTAGAATTAGAATGGGTGGTGGAAGCCAGTAGGCTCCTGCTTCTGTCCCTTTCCTGACTGATTGGATTTGACAGCGGTATGAGTTGTGACTGGTTTCTTGGTGACCCGGGTAGATTGTTGGGTTGTTAGTGAGTATCTCGCCTTGTTACGACAGTACCTGGTTTTTCCCAGTTTTGGGAGTTAGTGCTCGGAACTGGCAGTTCGAGGTTCCTTTGTGGCAGAGAGGAACGGAAGGAGCTTTGTGTTTGGTTGGTCTTGTTAGTGTTTTGGTTTTTTTGCCGAGGTGGGCGGTTAGTGCTCGAAAGTGGCAGTTCGAGGTTCCTTTGTGGCAGGAGGGAACGGAAGATGATTTGTGATGTTTTGATTAGTTAGGACTGTTAGTTGTGGTGGCTGGGACTGTCGTAGGATGTTAGTTACGCCTGTCTGTTCAATCTCGGGGGTTAGCGGAACTCTGCTGAGAGTGAGGTGTGTTTTGTTGATTTGAAAGAGTGTGTTGTTCTTTATGCAAGAGGAGGAGGTGGTAGGGTTGCTTCCTCCATGTGTGTTTGAGGTGTGTTTGTTTGTTGTAGGAAAGGAGGTGTTAGGGTTGGCTCTTATACTTGCTTGTGTGCTGAGCCAGGATTGATGTCACCATCAGAATGTAGACTGTGAGTGTGGAGTGTGAGATTAGAATGTTTAGAGTTGAATGGGTTTCTATCCAGGCAGTTAGATTATGTGAGCCTGGGTGGTGGGAGCCAGTTGGCTCCTGCTCCTGTCCCTTTCCTCTTTATCTCCTAATAACTATGATGACATCTGATCATTGTAACAGAAGAACCCTAATAAAGTAACCACTATGCGTACCTGGCCTGTGTATCCTGAGTGTCCCTTGGAGTGAACCCTATGACCAAGAGCCGGACATAACACTTTCATCGACTTGCGCAGCAGAACCAAAAGGGGGATGGAGCAGGATCTGCGCTAAAACAGAATGCTTGAGCAGTACAACCATCATGTTAATGGATCTCCATGCACATACTCATAAGGCCTGTTGCACTAAAGGAGTTCTCCTTGAAGGCGGGGTGATGGCGTGGCAAGTAGAGAGATGTCTACTCCTGGCGAGGGACTAACCGATCCCAAGTCCCACATCAAAACTGCAAGCCACTCCCAGGGGCGGGACACATCAACCAATCGTCATACACATTGCATAAGGAGATAAATCCTAGATCAGAGAGAGTCTGGAATGTGCAGTCAAGACCCCATAAAAGGGAGGGCCTATGGCAAAAGGCTGTGGGAGACTAGTGATGGAGTTCACATGGTGAAAGCTTGCAAAGAGTGCAGAAGGTGTAAGTAGAGAAAACAGGAGGCCAGGGAGCGACCCAGGAGGATGAGGAGAGAAGGGCCCAGGAGGCTACAGAGAGAAGGACCTAGGAGGCTGAGGAGAAAAGGACCCAGGAGGATGAGGAGAGGAGGTCTAGGAGGATGACGAGATAAGGACCCCAGAGGATGAGGAGAGAAGGACCCCAGAGGATGTGGATGAGGAGAGAAGGACTACAGACGATGAGGATGAGGAGAGGAGAATGATGCAGGAGGATCAGGGAGAAAGACCCAGGGGGATGAGGAGAGAGGGACCCAGGAAGATGAGGAGAGAAGGACCCAGGATGAAGAGGAGAGAAGGATCCTGGGGGATGAGGAGAGAAGGACCCCAGAGGATGTGGATGAGGAGAGAAGGACTACAGAGGATGGGGATGAGGAGAGAAGGATGCAGAAGGATGAGGGAGAAAGACCCAGGAGGATGAGGAGAGGGAGACCCAGGTGGATGAGGAGAGAAGGACCCGGGAGGATGAGGACAAAAGGACCCCAGAGGATGAGGAGAGATGGGCCCCAGAGGATGTGGATGAGGAGAGAAGTACTACAGATGATAAGGATGAGGAGAGAAGGATGCAGGAGGATGAGGGAGAAAGACCCAGGAGGATGAGGAGAGAGAGAGCCAGGAGGATTAGGAGAGAAGGACCCGGGAGGATGAGGACAAAAGGACCCCGGAGGATGAGGAGAGATGGGCCCAGGAGGATGAGGGGAGTAGGACCAACAAGGATGAAGAGAGAAAGTCCTAGGAATATGAGG
This sequence comes from Ambystoma mexicanum, assembly GCF_040938575.1. NCBI lineage: Eukaryota > Metazoa > Chordata > Amphibia > Caudata > Ambystomatidae > Ambystoma > Ambystoma mexicanum. The sequence continues at coordinate 140,937,092 of NC_090939.1, read as the reverse complement.
AGAGAGGGACCCAGGAGGAGGAGAGAAGGACCCAGGAGGATGAAGAGAGAAGGGCCCATCAGGCCGAGGAAATAAGGACCTAGGAGGATGAGGAGAGAAGGACCTAGGAGGATGATGGGAGAAGGACCCGGGAGGATGATGAGAAAAAGACCCCGGAGGATGAGGAGAGATGGACCTAGGAGGCTGTTGGTAAGAAGGAGAAAGGAAGCGGATGGTGAGAACCAGGTGCTTGGGGAGACAACCCCATAGGGCTGGGGAGTGAAATGTAGGAGGTTGGGTGAGAAGGAGATCGGTGGCTGTAGGAGAGAATCAGGGCCTTCAGGAGAGATAGACCAATGGGGCTGCAAAAAGAAAGACTGAGGGGCTGGGAGAGAAGTCAAAGGGGCGCTGGGGACAAAGAAGCCTGGGCGAGAGAAATACCCTAGGGGCTGGGGACAAAGAGAGAGAGAGAGAGATAGGCTCAGAAGGTTTAGGGGAGGCAGAGAGAAAATATAGAAAGAGAGAGAGAGAGAAAGGGAGAGTGAGAGAGAGAGAGAGAGACTCAGGAGGTTTAGGGGAGGGAGAGAGAAAAATATAGAGAGACGGGGTTTAGGAGAGATAGCGAGAGAAAGAGAGAGAGAGTGATTCAGGAGGTTTAGTAGAGAGAGATTGAGACTGAGGAGCTATAGGAGAGATAGCGAGAGAGAGACTGAGGAGGTTTAGGAAAGAGGGAAAGAGAGAGACTCAGGAGGTTTAGGAGAGGGAGAGAGAGACCCTGACCCTGGTCTGTGCCTATCGAGAGACCAGGAAGGGGGAGAGGAATACACGAAAGGCTAACAAGAGAGTTCCTGGAGGTTATGGATAGAGACTCCCAAGAGGCTTGGAAGAGAGACCTGGGAGGCTGGTGAAAGGGAAACCGAGGATTCTGGGGGAAAGGAGACCCAGGGGGTTTAGGAGGGAGAGAGAGAGAGAAAGAGAGAGAGCGACTCAGGAGGTTTAGTAGAGAGAGAGACACTCAGGAGGTTTAGGGTGAGAGATAAAGAGAGACCGAGGAGGTTTAGGAAAGAGAGAGAGACTCAGGAGGTTTAGGAGAGAGATAGATCGAGAGCGAGACTCAGGAGATTTAGAAGAGACAGAGAGAGACTTGTGAGGTTTAGGAGAGAGAGAGAGAGAGACAGAGAGTGAGAGACTCCGGAGGTTTAGGAGAGAGAGACTCAGGAGGTTTAGGGTGAGAGATAGAGAGAGACCGAGGAGGTTTAGGAAAGAGAGAGAGAAAGAGACTCAGGAGGTTTAGGAGAGACAGAGAGAGACAGAGAGAGACTTGCGAGGTTGAGGAGAGAGAGAGAGAGAGATAGACAGAGAGAGAGACAGAGAGTGAGAGACTCAGGAGGTTTCGAGAGGGAGTTAGAGAGCGACAGAGAGCGAGCGACTCATGACATTTAGCAGAGAGAGAGAGAGACAGACAGAGAGCGAGAGACTAAGGAGGTTTAGGAAAGAGCGAGAGACTCAGGAGGTTTAGGAGAGAGAGAGACTCAGGAGGCTTAGGAGAGGGAGAGACTCAGGAGGCTTAGGAGAGGGAGAGACTCAGGAGGCTTAGGAGAGGGAGAGACTCAAGAGGCTTAGGAGAGAGAGAGAGACAGACAGAGAGCGAGAGACTCATGACATTTAGCAGAGAGAGAGAGAGACAGACAGAGAGCGAGAGACTAAGGAGGTTTAGGAAAGAGCGAGAGACTCAGGAGGTTTAGGAGAGAGAGAGACTCAGGAGGCTTAGGAGAGGGAGAGACTCAGGAGGCTTAGGAGAGGGAGAGACTCAGGAGGCTTAGGAGAGGGAGAGACTCAAGAGGCTTAGGAGAGAGAGAGAGACAGACAGAGAGCGAGAGACTCAGGAGGTTTAGGAGAGAGCGAGAGACTCAGGAGGTTTAGGAGAGAGAGAGAGAGACCAGTAAGGGGAAGAGGAATACGCGAAAGGCTAACAAGAGAGTTCCCGGAGGTTATGGATAGAGACTCCCAAGAGGCTGGGAAGAGAGACCTTGGAGGCTGGTGAAAGGGAAACCCAGGACTCTGGGGAAAAAGAGAGACCCAAGAGCCTGGGAAGAGGAAGACCCAGAGAGTTTGGAGAGAGAGAAAACCAAGAATTTCAAGGCAGAGAAAAATAGGAGGGTTTGGTGCGAGGGCCCAGGAAGCAGAAAGAGAGATTGCAAATGTATGTAGGTCTGGTTACAGAGGTTTATAAGGAGGTAGAGGTGCGAGAACATAAGGAGGTGGTGATGAGAAGGATCACATAGAATCGGGTGATGAATCCAACCCTTAATATAGAGGTGCCTCAGGAAGAGGTGCCTGAAGAGAAGATGGTGAACAGTGAGGAGATGAGTAAAGAGAAGGGTGGCCAGAGTAGAAAGGGAAAGTGGGGACTCCCCAGAGAAAAGGAGGGTTAAAGAAAGATCAGCGGGAAACTGCAAGGGCAAAAGGAGGAGTCAGAATGAACATGCAAGGGGAAACCTGGGGTGGGTGAGTAATGTGTCAGAGGCAAGCAGCAAAGAGGAACAGGAGATTGAAAGAGGGCGTGTGAATGGGTCCATGTGTTAATATCCCGCAAAAATATCGCCATACAAAAACCTCGACTTCAGAGTGCCTGCCTTGCCACCAGTCTTCTCACTTTAAATGAACACTATTGTTAGAATGATGCCAGTCTGGTCTAGGGAGGGACTATACAGCGACTGGCATATATCACCATTATGGCTCATAGGGAGCCAGTCCGAAAGCCGGTGTTAAACGATCTGTACCATGCACGCCCCTTCCCAGTCCACATCCATGGTTTTCCATTACTTTCCCACCTCCTCCACCACTCCCTCTCTTATCATACACTCGCCCTTGCATTCCCCTGCATCTTCTGCGAGGGTAGGTCCTCCTTTTTCTTCTCTGTATTTTGCAATATGAATGTGAGATGGGAATGAATGGACTGCAGTGATGGTCATACCTCTACGTGGTGCCAAAGAGAACATATATGTGTGTTTTGCCAAGTTGCCTATTTTTTTTATATGGATCTATGAACAGTCTATGAAACACTGCAATAATTTGCCTCCTTTTAAGGTAAATACCCAGATTCATGTTCTATAACACATGTGGGCTACTATAGAACATACGTATCGGACAGTCTTTCAACATAGGCGCCTGGCTCTTCTGACACCCAACTTCCCTTGACCAGAGGTCCACAACGTGTAAACTTTCCAGATGTTATAGACTACGACTCCCATGATCCTTCAACATTGAATATGCTGGTTACGGCTGATGGGATTTGAAGTCTAAAATATGTATAGAGCCAAAGCTTACAGACCCCTGCGCTAGACACTGAGAATAGATTGCACAGTCCTTTGAAGAGTGTTCTGCTATCTGTGAGAAATATCAAATCTGAGATGCAGGGTACCCAGCTTGGGCCTATACAGTAGAGGCATCTTGTAGCCATTTTGTTGGATAAGCAAGCGTGCCAGCTGCATAAACAAATTTATGTTAATTGATTGAATGCATATTTTACATTCCTATCAAGCAACCATTTTGGCTCGTTTCCAGAGATTACACCCCCTTGTGTTATGCTCTAAATGCCCCAAAATGCTCTGCCATTTGGTTAATGTTTTCCACCTTTTTTCTGCATTCTTAGGGTTCTGACATCCACACATTTCAAGAGGCCCGAGGTGGGCGTCACATGTGATGTTCCCACGTGACTACAGAAAGATCACAGACACACAGGGACACTGCATGGGGATGCTGCACACCACCAGTGCCGGATTATCCATTAGGCCAAGTAGGCACCGGCCTATGGGCCCCACTCCTTTTAGGGGCCCCGTGACAACGGATCAAAATAAACCAGTGCTGGAAATTAAAAACATATGAGGAGATCATTTGCAAGGGGGCACCTGACATTTCGACTGCCTAGGGGCCTTCACAGGGTTAAATCCAGCACTACACACCACACATGCATAATGATTCTGATGACAAAGACACAGTCATGACATGCTATATGGCCAATGAATGTCTATGCAACTCCTTAACTGGGCAATCCCCTACAGCTACCACCTGTGAGTCCACAGACTCACAAATGGTGGTTGTAGGAGATGGAGTTGTGGTAGCGAGTGGGTGGGCTTAGCTCTTGATTGCAAAGGCCTTCGTTTTCTCTCTTCCATGAGTATGTCCCTACCACTGGCAATGTGATTGTAATTGGTTATTTATAACGCGCTTAATACCCAGAGGTTTCTAAGCGCGGACCTGGGATCGAACCGTGTTGCCCCTCGTCGTCTTGCTTCCAAGGCGAGTGCTATCCTCTCAGGCCAATGGTGAGGAGAATATGGGAATTCTGTGCATGCATCCTCAGGAAAGTGCCCTTTTGTGTGTGTGTAGAGAACCCTCATTCTATCTCGATAGGGGGTGCATCCGCAGCACAGCATCCCAGCTGTGATGCAGGGTATTCCCAAAAGTAGAAGGTTCTCTGTGTGTCACATCTAATGCCATAAGCACATAATGTTGAGTCCTTTGCCCCAGATAAGATTTTGAAGCAGTAGTATTTTACTCCCTATTTATTTGAAGTTGGGAATAATAGGATATTTTAGGGAGTGAAGTAGTAAATTCTGATTCCCAAAGTAGGCGTTTAGAAAATATATATTTGAACTCTAAAATATTTTTTGTGATCCATATTTTGAGTTTAATTAAAAATGGCACTTTTTCCTCAGTTCCTCTCCAGATCAGGCAGTAATAATACCACCCTGTCAGTGCCACTGGCCACCTGTGGAGCTTTGCGGTACACGCAGGGAGAAAGCTGTGGCTCTGTCTGATCTTTTGCTGGGAGTGTTTTTACTCCCTGCTTTTTAATGACAGTATTTGACTGTTTTGAGGGAGTAAAAGTGTCGTATTCGCTGCTCATCTGTAAGGCTGGTTGAGTCCATCCTATGCAGCACACCTATAGTATGCTATGTACACAGATGAGCTTCATTCGTTTATACTTTGGGACCCCTTAGGGGTTTTGGGATCAAGGCCCTAAGGATAAGGGAGAAGGGATGGGTTTACCATCTCCTGGGCATTGCCATATCCGAATAAAGCCCGTTTTCAGCCAGCAGGCCTCTCAGTGAAGTTAATTATGTAACATGATTTTTTTTCCTTTCCGCCGAGGTTTCCCGTCAACAGTACGCACGCTTCCTCCCACATTCCCACTCTCCAATTTTCATCTCTTACCACCTGCCTATCTCTTTCAATGTCCTCCATAGTTCATTGAATTAGCTTCAGGGCACTATCAGGCAAAAGACAAGCCACTTACCATGCACACTACGCTCCTATTTAGCTCCTCCTAACTCCTCTTTCGCATTGTCCCACACCCTTGTTTCCTTTCTCTCTATGGTACTTTGAAATGGCCTCTAGGCGATGTAAATTGCCATCGTAAACACAGTAAATGTCAATTGCTTACCTGGTGAACCTCTGCCTGTATTATTCTTTTCGGCCGGGCCACTATCCCAGCCCTTGCGTACTCATGAGTACCATTGATAGTGATATTTTGGCTTGTTACGAGCATATATGGCATTTAGTGAGAAATTCACAATTCAAAATGGCCGACGCTGCTGCAGTTATGGATTTCAAGTCGTGGAATCCAGATTTTCCTGTTTTATTTTGAAGGAACCAGTATCAGGGAATGTTATTACCTGGGGTCTCAATGGTGTTTGCCATGACCAAATCCCAATCACTTGCACCATGCGACTGAACGTACTTCCGGCAGCTTGAAGAGAATGTTCTCGAGCACTCACCACACACCTTTTGCGTATTATCATTATTCCCAAACCAAAAGAACACGTAGGCTGGAAATGTGCTGAGGGAAACAAAATGGAAAGATTAATGGAGGAAATTAATGGTAAAATGTAATTTTAAGATAGCTGGGAGCCGCATATTGGAGGCATCCATCAACGATGCAGCTAACAGCATTATCTGTCGCTGAGCAGGCAATAGGTGCCCAGACGACGAAGAAAGAGATGAGAGCTGGCGAACAGGTGCACAGTAATGGCCAAGACATACAAGAATGGTAGAAAATTGAGGTGTACATTGCATGGATCATGCTATCCCTCATTTTCTAGAAAATATTTGTTCATTGTACCGACCCATCAGTAGTTTGGGTTTGCAATTGGGCAAAGCACGTATGTTCTACTGGGGACTTTAAATGTCTGAGTCTACTCGAGGGAAGAGCGGCCTCAAACCAAGAAGGCAAGCAAAGCAGCAGATGCAGTAGTGATGTGGCCACTTTTCCGGTCAATTTTCATGGCGAGCATTATCACGACTCAAATGGCCAGCCACACACTGTTCCATGCAATCAGGTAGCCTCGCATCTGGGGAAATGCAGACAAACGTCATTTTCATAGACACACACATGTGCATACAGTACACTTACAAGTGGTCATTTTCGCGGTCTTGCAAATCGGTAGAAATGGCAGTAAAAGTGGCAGTACACTTTTACTGCCTTTTCACCTATCCATGGTATTCTCTTCAAGTAGTCGGGCAGAGGTTGGAAGCAGTATGGACTTCACATGTCTGCCTGCTGTTCCTGCTCCCCCTGGTAAAGGCAGCTGCATTACCGACAGCATGTATTTTCAGGCTGCTGGTAGGCAATGGATCCCCCTGGAATCCGCATGAAACTACCACGTGGTAAAAGCAGGTGGATTCCATAGGAATCCCTTTTGAATCCCTATTTGTATTATATAGCTGTAGCCTATATATATTATATAGCTTGGTCGCAACGGGCCTCTCTGGTCCTTTCCTGGCCTGGTTTACATCCTTCCTGATTGACAGGGGCCAATTGCTTTCTCTTACCCTCTTTCTATCATCTTCTCACCTGCTTTCTTGTGGTGTTCCCCAAGGCTCGGCCTTGTCCCTGATGCTTTTTAACATCTATGTTCAGACTTTGGTTGGTCTCATCCGCTCCCACGTCTTTCGGTGCTAGTCCTATGCCGACGACACCCAGATCCTGGTCCGTTTAGATCTCGACCAAGCTGTTGTGTCTCACCGGTGTGAATGCCTGATGGACATGAGCGGCTGGATGAACAACAACTGGCTCAAGCTTAACAGGGACTAGATGGAGGTTCTGGTGGTGGGTTCTCCCCCAGACTCTGCTCTTTGGATTTGTTCTTTCTGGCCATCTGCTCTGGGCGATTCTCCTATTCCGGTGACAGCGGTTAAGAATTTGTGAGTTTACCTTTCTTCTTCCCTTTCAATGGCTCCTCGGGTTAGCACAGTGTGTAAAACGGGTCACTTCCTTCTTAAAGTGCTCCGCAAGGTATTACCATTCTTGCCTGCTCCTCTGTGACCACTGGTAGCTGCTCACTAGTTACGTGTCACATAGACTACTATTATTGCCCTGTTCTTGGCCCAGCCTATTGGTCTTATACATCAGTTGCCGCACTTGCAAAATCTTCCTGCTCGGATTGCCACCTCTACCCCAAATGGCTCTCACATTAGCCCTGTGCTCTGCTCTCTTCACTGGCTCCCAGTGGCTAAAATGATCACATGTAAATCTCTTTGCCTGGTCCACTGGGCGTACTACCGCAAGGGGGCGTATTATCTTCAAGAAAGGTTTCTGCCTTACATTCCAGGTCGGACTCTCCGTTCCGGTAATGCTTGTCTAGTGGTCATTCCTAAGTATCATCTATCCAGGGTCGGCGGCCGCGCATTTTCAGATTCTGCTGGTAAACTATGGAATGATCTTCCCGCTGCCCTTAGGTGCATCGAGAACTCTCTACAAATTTGGCACTCCTTGAAAACGTTATTTTAGGCTACCAGTGTTGGCAGCATGCTGTTCGAGTCCTAGTGCCAAGATGCCCTTGGTTGAACATGCGCGGTATAAATTCCATGAACATAACATAAAAATAATATAGTGCGGCAACGGCTGAGAATCAGGCTTCATAGGAAACCTGAAAATTGAACTGCTAATAATGTTTGACTAGCATGACGGGTTTGGCTGATATGTTGCAAACAAAATGTTTGTCACACCCCGTGCGCCCCACACTGGACATTTTGGGAAAGATTTGTTAAAAAATGAAAAGGTTATTAAGAAAGCAAAACAAAAATCTGTTTTCGGCCTACTCCCATTCATTTCCCCATAGAGAAAAAGTCCAGATTTCTGCACAGTGCACAGCAAAAACCATTGGATGGACTTGGACCAGAAATTATAGCTCTATCTCCGTGTTGGTTTGCAGAAGAGAGGCTTTGCAGAAATGAAAAAAGAAGCAATTTTTTTGTTTAATGCCAGAGATAACCAGGTTTATTTGCAAATAACTGGCGTTAGCCGAAAATTGAAAAGTTGAAAAAAATGCCATTTAGAGGAGGAACTACAATAAATGGTAACAGGCTAGAGGTGGGTAGGGGGAAAGAGGACACCATGTGAATTTTGGGTGGAGGGCTAAGGGCCAAGTTCAGAGCTCAAACATTTTCTCATAACCAGATTGTTTTCACATTACCTACATTATAGTAGAAAATGGGATCGGGAATGAAAGTGTGTTGCATGAATAACCAGGATTATTTACAATACATACTATTATTGCGGTTATAATAAATGCAGTTATGGGGAAACGTTTTTTTTTTAAATTAAATAAAATGTGTTTAACACAAAAAAGTGGAATGTTACAGCCACTGTTTGGTGGGGTGGGGGGGAGATGGGTGTGACCAAAGTGTATGGCTACCTGGTTACTTTAAGGAACCGAATGGTGCAATATGTTAAGTGGAAATGGCCAAAGGTCATGACTAGTGGTGCCCAATGAAACCTATAGGGGCAACATGTCAAGGGATCATGACGAAAGGCGGTGGCCACTGGCCATGGCCAAAGGCCATGGCTAGTTTTCCAAAAAGAAACCTAGTGATGTGCCAACGGCTGACGGCCGGGGCCACTGACCAATGCCAAAGGCCATGGCTAGTGGGCCAGTTTAGGATTTCTTTTGGAGCCATATGCAGAGTGGCCACATCCTCCAGCTGTGGGCTCTGGCCATGGCTAGTGGATGAAGGCCATGGCTAGTGAGCGGGAAAGAAAGGTAGTGTTTTAAAAGATACTGTGGGCACTTTGGCCCTGACCAGTGGGCACAAAAGACATGTAAAGGGCACTGGCCAAAGACTGTGGCCGCCAAATGGTTCCAAAAGAAACATATTGGGGGAACATGGCCGAAGGCCGTGGCCTCTGATCATGGTCTTTGACAATGGCCAGTGTCCTGTAAAAAACAATGGTATAACAAAACCCTCAAAATTCATTGAAAAATCCACAAAACACTTGAAATTCAGCGAATGTGGTAACTCGGCCTGTTAGGGATTCACAATGACATACACAATTACATTATGGTGGACATCAACATGACCGCGCCGAGTGAAGCTGGCCATGACTTCCCACATCCGCTGCATTTCAAGGGTTTTGTTGTGTTAAATCTGCACAACTTAACTTAGATTTTTTCAGTCAGTATATATATATATATTCAGTGAAAAAACTTTGTTAAAGGGGCGTTATGGTTCAAAGTAAAACCGAAAAACCCCTGAAATTTGGCAGTTATGGTAAGATAAGCAACCATAACTGGCGCCACCACCGTGCACTGCTAACACTAACACCCAGGACATCAAAGATGACATCACAAATGTCATTGATGACATCACTGATGACATCACGTGGCTGGCTCTCCCTTTTTTTCCTTTCCTGACATATCTAGGCCACATGATTTTCTTCAGTAACAGTCAGGAACTAAAAATTGTAAATTACTATATTCGTAGACTTATCTTTCAAGTATGTTCTTAGAATAATTCCCTTATGGTCCAGTCATATCATATGAAACATATACATAGGAGAAGTCACAACCTTGAAAGACAGCAACCCTTTTTGTGCATTAAAATTATCAGTAGATTTATCAGCACTTTCTGATACTTTTGATGTTTTTTTATTACTGTACTTTCCCTGTATATGCTCATATTTTTATATGTTGTACTCACACTATTTTCCTTAGGGTCCAGACACATCATGTGATATATATATAGATAGGGTAAGTAACAGCTTTGAAACAGAGCAATCATTTCTCTCCATAAAGGTAATCAGTTAGGTTATAAACACTTTCTGCTACTATTGCTGTTTCTTTTTCCTACTTCAATTCCCTTGTATGTATTCATATTTGTATGTGGTGTTGTCTCTTTGTGATGTGTGTATAATAATGCAATTATGTAGTAAGTGGGTTTTATTCCCTACTTATCACAAGTTTCACTGTACGCAAAACTCTAATATGAAAACAGTTATCATTTCAATATTCAACATGGCAAGCTTATGAATATTTCACCTCCATCATGTATGCTGCACACAATGCCTATGTTTCTACATGAGTACCTTAGTATACTGGATTGAAGTTAATAATAGAATGCTATTTATATCAATGCATAGCTTAATGCACTGATTAGCACTTGATATTTATTCCAATAATCTTTGACACTTTTTTTTATTACATATTTGGGCTACGAAAATTAGGAAATCTCTAGCGGTCATGGATATCTCTTGGGAGTCTGTATGTAACACACCACAGATTGCAAAAAGAAAACTGAGATCCTGGTACTGGATAAAAAACGAAGAACGTCGAATGGCAATGTCATCTTCGCTTAATTTAGGCTTGACATGTAATACTCTTGACAAGCTGCCCAAATACTTAACAAGATTTCCGTCAAGATACCATCGCAACAAATTTTTAAGATTTCGGCTAAATTTATATGAAACTAAAGAGATAATGTACCTGAGACACTACAAAGAGATAGATAATAATAAATGTAGGCTCTGTAAAAACGAGGTAGAATCACTTAAACATCTAGTCTCTGATTGTGACCAGGTGGCGACTCAGCGTGCATTTTTCTTTAAACATCTAACAACTGTCCAACCAACGGACCATCTGTGGTGCATGCTGGTAGCTGGAAATAATGTTAAATCAATTTGTGCAGTGGTAGATTTTCTCGACAACATCTTGGAGAAAGCCTTGTGCTGAAAACAAACTTTTCATCTGAAAGAGCCGGAAGGAAACAATGAACCTATAAGAGAGCTAATTGATGACAAAGAAAGATGATGAATTTTTGTATGAATTTTTGTAATTGAAGTTGTGTAAATAACTAATTGTTACAAGTAAAATAAAAAAAATAAAAAAATAAATAAAAATTAACATTATACTAAGAATCCCTAGTACAGACTTTTCATGAAAGGTAAATGCACATGTGATGTCATCAGTGATGTCATCAATGACATTTGTGATGTCATCTTTGATGTCCTGGGTGTTAGTGTTAGCGTGCACGGTGGCGGCGCGAGTTATGGTTGCTTATCTTACAATAACTGCCGAATTTCAGGGGTTTTTCGGTTTTACTTTGAACCATAATGTCCCTTTAACAAAGTTTTTTCACTGAATTTCAAAGGTTTTTAGTAGCGCAACTTAACCATAACGTCCCTTTAACAAAGTTTTTTTTACTGAATTGCATAGGTTTTTAGTAGCGCAACTTAACCATAACGTCCCTTTAACAACGTTTTTTCACTGAATTTCATAGGTTTTTAGTAGCACAACTTAACCATAATATCCCTTACTTCATATACATGTAACATAGAACACACTAACCCCCTCGTAGTGATTTTCATGTCCGCGGACTACCGCCATGTCTGCGGACACATCAAAAATCTGAGCGTGGTGAATGTTAATTCAAATTGGGTGCCCCATTTCCCCTTTGAAGTTGGATCTGAAAAGAGACATTTTTTTTTTACAGATGCTTGACAAACACCTGTTATTTTGTATTTTTTTTCTTGTTTTTTTTTCTTACTTTACTCCTAAAATCTTCACATAACCTTCTCCAAAGCAACCCTTACATTCCAAAATAGAAAGGCATTTCCCGTAAAAGATAAAGAAATGTCATCTTCTTTAAATTTAACAGCATTACTGGCATCAATATTCTCATTGTTACAGAAGAACATACCAGCTCTAAGCATGAAGGCACACATGCCTCGGTTGATGACACACCTAGCAATGTTTTGCTAAGGACAAAAAACAGAACTATTGTCCCATATTGCCCTAGGTAGTAATCCAGAAAAATTTACTTTCGCATTTGGAAGGATCTTCATTACGGCTTGAACCAAGCGTTCCAAATCAGCCAACAAAGTAGGGGCACTGACGTTGCCCAAATGGAAAGCACCATAGTGCAAAACTACCACATGCGGACTGTTCATCGTGGCCATATCCTTACAAAGTTGTACAATTCCCTGTACATTGCAATCAGGCAAAGTGCTCCACACCACCTCCACTCCTTTCACATCAAAGTTCTTTGCAACATGCCTGCATTCAGCGTACTGCTGTAAACCATGCACAAACATATCTCCGAGCACCAACACCCTGACTTTCTCCACTTCTGCCATCTTCACCACACACAGTCTCTTTCAACACAAATCCACAACCTCGACATCTGATTGGCTGATCCGTACAGTCTTCTTTCCATGTTGGATTTCCTGGAAAAACCCGGATGTAGCACGCCCTGTCCATGAATAGCCGTAGTGTCCGCGGACGGCGTCCACTTTACTCTCTGTGCCATTCCCTCATTGCATACAGCTAAGCAATCACACAATACGAATAACGTCCTCAGAACACCCCCATTTTGTGAATTTTCGAACATTTCAGGACAATTATCATTTCATTATTCAACATATTAACATTACAAATATTATACTTTCATCTTGTACTCTGCACACAATGCTATCTTTCTCCATTAGCAGCTCAGTATACTAGATAGAATCCCATAATACAATGCTATTTATATCAATGCATCGTTCAAAGCACTAATAACGGTATGATATTTATTGCAATATCCTTGACACTTTTTTCGGAACATTATAATAAAAATCCCTAGTACACAAATTCCATGAAAAGTACATACACATGTGATGTCATCAGTGATTTCATCAATGACATTTGCGATGTCATCTTTGATGTCCTGGGTGTTAGTCTTAGCAGTGCACGGTGGTGGCGCGAGTTATTTTTCATAGCTTACCATAACTTGCTATTTTCAGGGGTCTTTCGGCTGTACTTAGAACCATAACATCCTTTAAACAAACTTTTTTTAATATCACGCAAACAATATACAAACATGGCGTGCAAAAACCAACTTCTACAGATGGCTTTACACAGAATGTTGCAAAGTAAGAATTTATGCTTGTTCACAGTGAAGGTCAGCTGCTTCCATTTTTTTCTCGGGCCCCGGAGAGGCTCACGAAGCGGACTATAAGGTTGTATTGTGTTTTGACCTTGACAGACAGAGATTGTGATGAAAGACTTCTCTTGAAGTAGTGTTGCTAAAACGTAAGAGAAGATAAGTATGAAATTTCTGAAACGAAACCACTTTTATATATTATATCACTATGCGAAAGATCGTTGGCACACGCGGAGTCGTACTTTGGGACTGCACCACTCGTAGACAATGGAAATTGCAATTGTACTGTAAGTAACCCTTTAGATTATTTTATACCAAATATAATTACAATAGCGTAGCATTAAAGACCGCTCAAGTTGAACTTGTTCGTTGAAAGTGGCATAATGTTTTCTACCGCGCACTATCACTGCCGAAATGATCCCCTGTCGTTTAGAGGGCTCTGAAAAAGGCAGACAACACAGGGTGGGTTAATATAAATAATTTAACCGGTCTATAGGCGGTCAAGTGCTCTACTTGCTGTGCCACTTTACTGTAGCCTGTCAAGTGGCACAGCGAGTACAACGCTCGCTTTGACATCCGTGCACAGCTTGCTAACGCAAGTTCGAATCCTGGCAAGGCCAAACTTAGCCTTTCATCCTTCCATGGTCGATAAATGAGCACCACACACCGTGGTTAATAATAAGCACCGCTTAGATACCTCACGGTTCTTAGCGCTATATGAATGGGAAAATATTATTTTATTACTAACATACTCCATTGCACTATCTTCGATAGCAAATAGTTTCACGCCCTAATAAATAAAATGATGATTTTTAATGAAGATTGGCTGGTGAGACTAATTTATGTTTTTTAAAACAGGTATGTGGCCCCATTTTGCCTATGTCACGATTTACAGACTCCAGCGGATGGGGTCTTCAACTGCCAGGTGCAGGTCCAAATATGCAACTTCATGACCCTCACCATTTTATGGGACAATCGCCAAGGACCAATATGCCCTTACTCAGTACTAGCGGCTACAAACCAATAGGGTGGTCTAATGGCTCGTTGTTGGAGCAACCTTCCGATTATCAGAGCGATTATTTACTGCTTTTATCATAAACCAACAGCCTATCTACCGCAAAGGAACAACGCGTGGCTCAAAATAAACTTTTGCTGATAGACAGCAGAGACAATAGCAAATCGCTGAATATTCACTAAACATTTCATGTGAAATAAATGTACTTTACCAAATGTACAATCCTGCTGTTTACTTTTAAACCACAGTTTCATATTCCGAATTGTGGCGCACTGAATTGTAAGGTGATCTAACACCCTCTGTACCGCAAAGGAACATTGCATGCCTCAACATGAACTTTTGAGGATCGACAACAAAGACAAATGCAAATTGCTGAATATTCTCTAAACATTTGATGTCAAATAAATGTACTTTACAAAATTTACAATCTTGCTGTTTGCTTTTAAATCACTGTTTCATATTCCGAATTGTGGCGCGCTGTGTTGTGACATAATATGTGTTGTCTTCCGGGTTCTGTGTAAAGTCACTTAGGACTGGAGAGGACTGGGCGCGTTTGATGACGCACCCTGTAACGTCACGGAGAGAGGCGGGGAATATGAATGCTTTGATAATATCAGGCTTAGGGGCGGGAGATATGATTTAGTGTCGCAAAAGCAAGTCAGCCAGGTCAATAGCGCCAGTCATAGGATTATCACATAATGTCGGCGCACACCAGCCAGATTTATCGTTTCTTTAGTGGACAAAAAGTCGGTTGACCCCCATAGGAAATTGTACTATTAGCGGACAAAAGGAGTGGTCTTAAAACACTTTCACCCTGACAACGAACAATACAAACAACGTTCTCAGAACACCCCCATTTTGTGTAATTGCAACCATTTCGGGACACCGCGAGTGTTCTTAGAACACATTCAACTAGACAGATTACAATACGGACAGCGTCCTGAGGACACCCCCAGTTTGTGTATTTACGAACAATTAAGTACACCGCGAGTGTTCATAGCTCATTTTTACCTTCCTTGCGAACAAAAATGACACATACTCCGTCCTCTAAACACCCCACCATTTAGTTTATTTACAAAATGTCAGAACAGCTGTGTTCTCCGCGGACAAATCGAACGCAACAAAAACGTCTAGCACATAAAAAAAGAAAACATTGAACCTATCTCATACTCCCCCACCCTCCCCAAACACTCTTACACACCAACACAGGGCACTAAATACAATTTTTTATCCACGTTTCACCGCGCTGTACGCGGTCGACAGCGAATACTGGATGGCGGGCGCCACAGAAAATCTGACGCGCTCCACGCCCCTCACCGTCCAATCAGCGAACACGTCACATGTCCACGGACATGACGCAAGGCCATGGGCCAATCGGGGTGCTGTCCGCGGAGCGAACATGGAAGTCCGTCCGCGAAGCGAACACAGATATCACTAATTTTTTTGCCTTACATTTTGGTCATTTTTAAAAATACTACTGGACGGATTTACACCAAATTTGCAAAGGCACGCTTTCGGGACCAGGCCGCCGCTACTGCCGCAAATTTGGTGTAAATCCGTCCAGCGGTTCGGGCTGTAGCCGTGCGCAAAGTTTTATCCCATTCAGTCTATGGGAAAAAAAAAGTTTTGGGACCCCCCCTATAACTTTTCCCCCCCGGACGAATCCTCACCAAACTTTGCAAAAAAATTCAGAGTGGGCCATATACTTTTTTTTTTGCAAAGTTTGGTGAGGATTCGTCCAGGGGGAGCGAAGTTATAAGCCGCCCAAAAAGTGCTCTTCCTATGGAAACACCAACTTAACCATAACTACATGGCCACTACTGTGGCCATGTAATTATATATATATATATATATATATATATTAAAAGCTTGCACAAAGTACAAAAAGCGGACAGCACTCCAGGAGCAGCAGTATAGATGAGTACCCAACACTGCCAGACAAACGACCAAGGTATCCAGATCAGCAGATTTCCTTTAATTGTGCTGTGGAAAACGAAAACTGCAGGCAACTAAGCGTTTCACGGTAACAAAACGCTTGTTCACATTGAAAGGTTCTTACACAAACAAAGGACTAATACATCTGTCTGAGTCTCTATGATCTGGCTGCCAGAACGTCTTCAAAATGGCTTTAACATTAGGGCAATACTGGTGTACAAAAGGCGTGGACAAGTTGCAATAGTGCATGTTTACATAGAACAGCCGCCGTTTTTTAAGTTACAGCACGTCCACAAAGTGTTGGCAACAGAAGTCAGCACATGGATAAACATTGCATAAAATAAAATCCGAGTGAAGTCATTACACAAAATAAACATATGTATGTGTTGCACATTTTTTCAGTGCGAGCATGGTGACACCAATAAACCACAGCTCTTTAATAAAGCTCTGACTTCTAGGCAACCAATAAAATGCTGTCAGTGTGGCCAGGTTACTAGTACTATACCACTAATCATTTTGTCAAATCCTGGCCGTAAACTGCTAATAGGCAAAAAGCGTAAGCTGCGCGTTGCCACTGATGGGACATGTGTGATGCTTTTCCATTGTTCTGTCTGACCGCCTTGTGCGTCTAAAGGCCGATTTAACCAGCAAGCCACATTTAATAATAAAACCCAAGTGGGTTGCATGGAACGTGGAGCACTTTCCCTAAATATAAAAACAGGTAAATAATTTGATACCAGTAACTATAAAATGAGATGACTAGTGCTTTAGCAATTCCATTCTGAATGTAGAATGGATTTATGTTTGTATGTGGTTTTTATTGCAAATAGCATTTCAGAATGTCACTTGGAGGTTCAAAAGGCAGTAATATCGTTACTATGTGCAAAAATGCAAATTTGTACAAAAAATGCAATATTCAGCAAAGTGCTAAGTGTGTGTCATATGTGCAAATAGGCAACTAAAGTGCTAAGTGCATGATAATAAAGTGCTAATTGAAAAATGAACCTCAATTTCTGGACTCCGCATATAAGAATTACATGCCTGTAATATGAACATGTTTAAAAATACAATATACAAACAGAATGAATAGCACATCAAAGAACGACATTAACATATTATAAAAAGAGGGAAGGACAGGTAAAAACATGCTAGATAAGCAAAAATGAATTCAAATTTATGCCTCATTGTATGTGGCTGACTAAATGGCCTCCGGCCATTGCAAACCTTCATATTGTCCGAAAAGCCAGGCCCCAAGCCAGACAGTACAGTATTCTGTAGAGACTTATGTTTAATTTGTGCTAAGAGTTAAAAATAAAAACACCAAGGGAACAGACCTGCAAAACCTGTATCAACTGTATCAATAATTGATGTATTAAATAAATAAATAAGTATGACAATGCCCCCTATACAACAAAAATTACAAGGACCTATTCATATCTAGCACCAGAGAACCAGAGAAGATCAAGAAAACATGGAGTGGTGGATAACATGTATACATAAAATCAGGTACCCAAAAAGGTATAAAGTTCCTCATCCAAAGTGTGTCCTTTTGGACTCTTGGTTTCGAGGTCCAGGATGTATTTAGTCTCCAGTTGTCTCAAAGTAAGTTCACGATCACCTCCCCAAGGAGATTCAGGTACTGAACAGATGCCAAAGTAGCCAAACCCATCTAGTTTGCTGGCATGCTTAGCATTGAAATGTACCGCCATTGGATGAGATGGGTCCAAGTTTTTGATGGCTCTCATGTGTTGCAACACCCTCAGTTTCAGATTAACTATGGTACTACCTACGCATCATTTATCATATGGACAGGTAAGTACATACACCACGTGGGTGGTATTACATGTGATCCTGGATGTTATTTTGGTATATGACGCTAAAATAGGATGTCTATAGCGAGCAGTGTTGATGGCATGTTGACATGCTTTAAATTTCATGCATTTAAAAAAGCCCAATGTATTGGTATTTAACCAACATTGGCTACATGTTTCAACAATTGGCTTCATAAAGCTGGATACTAAATTGTCTTTCAAAGAAGGTCATTTCCTAAACGTGATATTCATTTTATCACCCAAAGTATCCCTCAAATCATGATTCGATTTAAGCACATGCCAATGTTTTTTGACAATGTGACAAATGTCTTTAAATCCATTGCCATGTGTTAGGATTAGGCGTGTGTCCTTATTATCTTCATCAGATTTCACTGTGGGATTAGATAAAAGGAGAGAGGTACAAGCTTTCTCTCTTGCTTTGATGTAGGCCCTCTCAACAATTTTCTTCGGATAGCCACGATTCAAGAATCTGATATCCATGCAGGCACATTCTTTGTCAAAGTTTTGCATATTGGAGCAATTCCTCCTAATACGGATACATTCCCCATAAGGTATGCTCCATTTCAAAGACATGGGGTGATTGCTGGTAGCATGCAATGGGATGTTGGAGCTGGTAGGTTTACGGTGTAGTGCTGTCATAAGTTCACCCTGGGCTACTGTAACAAGACTATCCAGAAATGTGATAGCAATCTTGTGGCTTTCAGTAAATTGAAGATTTAATTCATTGTTGTTAAGAATGTTGACAAACTCTAACCATTCAGTGGCAGTACCATCCCAAATAATGAACAAATCATCAATGTATCTAAGCCAAAGGGCTATCTTGGCTGTATAGATACTATTCTCTGGACACCACACCACAAATTGCTCCCACCATCCCATTGTCAGGTTTGCGTACGCGGGCACAAACGTGGTACTCATCACTGTGCCTTGCAATTGGATAAAAAGTTCTAATAGATGTATAAAGTGACACTACATCAAGTGTTGTCAATAAGAATGTATCTTCCCAGGGTATGCCATTTATTTTGTTTAAGATATCCTTGGTATCTCTCAAATAATAAGGAAGAGATGTAACAAAAGAGACCAAGGTTTAATCTACCAGTTTCGATGTATTTTCAAGAAGAGCACCACAGAAAGTTACAATTGGTCTCGCAGGTGGTTTTTGGTGCTCTTATGTAGATTAGGTAGAAAATAAATGGTAGGTGTTATCAAAAATCTGGGCTGAAGAAATGTACACATGTCCTCATCCAAAATACCTTTAGTTTGTCATACTTCTAAGAGTGCGGAAAGTTTGGAATCCATATCTTCAGATGGATTGGTCTGTAATTTGGCATAACATGCTTTGTCATTCAATTGTCTTTCCGCCTCGGAAATATAGTCCTGTCAATTCATTATAACCACGTTATTTCCTTTATCTGAGGGTTTGATAATACAGTCAGCAAGAGAGTTTAGCCTTTTCAAAGTGCTTTGTTGTGCTTTACTCAGATTGTGTTTAGAATCTAAGTTATTTTTCCTGATCTGCTTTAAGTCGTAAATAACCAAATCCTGGAAGGCTTCAATACGTCCTCCTGAGTTAAACATGGGGTTGAATCTAGACTTGGACTTAAGTTTACTTGTCTCCGGCCAATCTGTATGAATATCCAGCATGTTCCATTCATGTTAATTAATCTCTTGATTGGGGAGGCATTCGTGTTCTAAATGAATGGGATCTGTGAGAACCTGCATCTCAGCAATGGGGACCAATGTGTGTCCTAGTAGTGGTTCTTTGAGTTTAGGCTTAGGTGGATTTAGAACAAAGAACTTTTTCAGTCTGACTTTTTGCATATATTTGTCAAGATCTATTCTTGTTTCAGCATAGGATGCTGTGGGGCAAAAGTTCAGGCCCAATTTCAAAATTGTCAGTTCTTCACAGGAAAAGGAATGAGATTAATGGTTGACTATTGATGTGTCAGGGAGTGTCATATCTGGTATTATAATTTCTTGGTCCCAGATCGAGTTGGCGCGTTGTTTTGCCTTAACCTCTGCCTCTGACTTTTTTGGTGCTGTTGTTTTGACCATCTATCCCTGACAGACACATCTCCTCTAAAAAAAATCAGTTTTCTCAGTGGTTGTTCACTTTCAATTTCGGTTGTATCCACTTTGGAGCATGATGGATCTGACGGAGCTAGTCTTGCAAGTGTCTGGTCATTTGTGGTTAATTTTTGGCAGAGATTGTCAAATCTTTTGGCAAATGTAAATACCCTGCCTTTTTCATAGTCATCTTTGTCGCGGATACACTTCCGCTGTTTCCTTAATTTGATGTCATCCTCCAAGATTTTATACCCCTTTTCCATGTTGATTCAGATCTGTCGACCGTCCTCACTCGGGGTAATATATATATATATCAATATCAAAAACCTCTCAGCCCCTCCTCATCTACGCTTCAGGCTTAATTGGGATCTCTGCCCCAGTAGTTTTGAAAATAAGAATTAGGGTGGCCCTGTGGTTCCCATAGTAGACCCCCCAGGTGTGACAATTGGTGCAGATATTTTTCCTGCAAATCCAAAGCCTGAGGCTTTGCCTATGGGAAATTATGCATGGTTAAACATATTATAATGTTCAAGTGAGTGTTGTGAAAAACTAAATCCCAATGCATTTTATAGACAGACTTTTATGCGTTTTCGAGTGAATCAAATGTGCACTTTAGAGATGTGGGGACCCAGAATGGGAATACGAAGAAACAAAGGGGTGTGCTGTTTATATAAGATGGTGGATATAATTGAAAGTTGGAAACATTTATTCTAATTTTGCTAAAGCACATCTGATATTCGCAAACACTTTTTAGGTCAATTTGATTTGGACTTAACTGACGAAGAATCTTTCTGGTACAGATTTCTAAGAGCCAGCACCATGTAGCCTCAGTCCATTTATAAAAGCATGCTAAGAATTGTTGGATGAAAGGGGGCCTGAATGAGTTTAGTAGAATGATTCTATACTCAGAATTATGTCAACAGTGTATATTGCATATGTTTACAAGATATATGTCTGTATGTTATATGTTTCATGTTGAAATGTTTTATGTTTCATATTGTGTATTTTAGCATTAATTAATGCATGAACTTAGTGAATGAATTATATTGTAATTCTTTTTTACTGTTTATTTGTGTAATGTTTTTTTTGTAAACCAATGTAAACAATATAATTTAAAAAAAAGAAAATGAAATCAGCTCCGAGCCCTGTTTGCAGATTCAAATATGCAACCCTTTTATGACAGACACATTTGTCCAAATTGAAAGATCTATGATTATGCTCATGTTCCCAAAATGCTCTTAGATTTGATGTAACACAGACAGGAACCATCATAGGTGCTATTTACAGCCTACACAATTTTCATTAGGGGTATTTCCAATTTATTAAATACGTTATATATTTATTCTAGGTTCTGATAATGTATTTTGCCAAGTAAGAGACGTTTAACTTTCTTATTATGAATACAATGGGCATCATTACAACTGTGCTGGTCCGGCAACAATGGTGCCGGTAAGCCTACCAGCATCATTGTTACCGGACCGGCACAGTAGGACTCAGCGGGTGGGTGCCGTCCCGCACGCCTGGGTCTGACCTGGCGGGTGGAACAGCGCCTGCCCACAGAGTTTCCCGGAAGCACCGGCACTGTTATTTGATTTGTTTTAAATAGCTACTCTTGCCAAGAATATACACAATTTTGTCTCCCAAAATGTCTTTCCTTCTTGGAAATGGACATGCTCAGAATAAAATCATTGATTTGTTTCTTCTATGAGCACCAAGGCAATGGGCCTCCTTCCAAGTTTGCCGATCCGGAAACAACGGTACCGGTAAGCTTGCCGGTACTGTTGTTTCCGCACTGGCAAACTACGAGTTCTGTGGGCGGGTGCCCTCCTGCCCGCCAGTTCTGACCTGGGGGGCTGAACGACACCCGCCCGCAGACACTGAATGGTGCCAGTGCTACCGTCCTCCCCATTCCCATTAAGTCCTATTGGAGTGTATTTAATGGGGAGTAATATTTCCCGGCGCCCAGGAAAGGGTAATTACTGGGTCCGCCGGGGCTGTAATGCCCCGGTAATTGCTGATTCCCAGGTGCTGGAAAATTCAGGACTCCGGCGGCAGCCATGTCGGCATTTACCGGCACGCCTACCGCCAGAGTCATAATGAGGCCCAATGCTTCATTGAGAGACACAGACAGTGAAATAGCGAGAAAGCTATTCAAGACACAAACACAAACACAGACACAAACACAGACAGAGGTGGGGAGATGGAGAGTCACATAGATCGGGAGAAAGAGATGGATGAAGGGTGAAAGAGGAACACAGGGAGAAATAGCAAGTGAGAGAGGAAAGAGAGAGAGAGTGAAAGAGACAGGGAGAGAGACAGAGAGGGGGAGAGACGGAGCATGAGACCGGTATTGGGGGAAGTAACAACCAGACCATACCAACAGCGACAATGTATGTTCAACACTGAACTGACAGAGACAGAGACAGGAAATAGACCCTGTAGGACCACACCACCTGAGAATGAGGTGCAGGGAAACAAAGCAGACAGCATGGACACAAAGAGAGAACAATTGGAACACACCAAACCAAATGACTCTGACCCGCAGAGTGAGAGGGAGAGAGAGAATCAAAGGCACAGAGAGAGAATTGGACAGGCAGGCTGGGAAGGCAGAGAGAGAGAGAGAGAAAGAGAGTGAAGGGAGAGAGAGGGCACTAGATCAGCACATGAAACGCTTCGTACAGCTAGTTTGGATATTTTGCAGCAATATTCCATCATGTACAACAAATTAATTCTTCAAGAATGCAAATAATTTGACTTGGGTGCAGCTGAGACAGTGATTAACATATCTGACCTTTACCAATGCAGGAGGACCAGTAGATTGATGTTCCCTCTTTTAGCCACACATGTGAAGCCTCTGGCAGTGTGGTGAGTGCCAGAGCACCTCAATAATCCATTTTCTTAGGCTCTTCGTAAAATTAACAAGACCATTTTAAGTCAACTGGTAAGACCAATATCTGCGGGATGGCAGCCACTAACTGATCCTGGCTATATGTGGGAGGACCACTTGGGGAGAGGCGACCCTCCGGGGGATGACATGACATCATTAGGAAAGTCACATACACCCCTTCCCTTTTAGGGATGTTCCCTCCATTCCTCATGCCTTAATGACATATTGCAACACGCTCCTTCAACAATGTACCAGACCTTCCGGGGGATGACATGACATCATTAGGAAATTCACATACACCTCTTCCCTTTTAGGGATGTTCCCTCCATTCCTCATGCCTTAATGACATATTGCAACACTCTCCTTCAACCATGTACCAGATCTACTTTAAGTAAACCCCAACATGGCACAAAGAACAATATATCGCCACTGAGATGAGGAAGAGGCAGGGAGCAGTAATGAGCACTCTCGAAATGTTCCCATACCAGTTTCCTCTACATCACATAAGGAAAGACAGGATAACAACTGAGACGAGAAAGAAGTATAGAACAATGAAGGTCACTAATACCAGTAAGCCCACACAGCGGTATAGTCTTTGGAATAAATGTAATCATGCCGGGAAGTTTAAGACCAGCACAGCTGACAACAGAGAGCTGCCGACGCTGAGCTGCATGATGACCTACATGGCCACCGACCAGTATGCTGAGGGAGAGGATGCCGCGGGAAATGGTGTTGAGGATGACCAAGATGGAAGAAGAGGAAACCAGAGTGCAGATGACTCGCTGCCCGAGAGTGGAGGTAGCAGGAATCATACACAGACACGGCAATGGCGCAGTGGCTAACAGGATGCACGCTGAGCCAACAACCCGAAGAGAACAGAAGCAGAGAAGCCCGAAGGACACTAAAAGCACTCGGTAAGCCCAGGGGAAATGGAAGGGTTACCGGGTTACCTGAGTGTGTTCACCACTTCATAGAAGCAACACACAAGCAAAGTGAAATCTGTGAAGAAGATAACATACCTGCAAGCTATGCCATGAAGGGGCTGTTGAAACCACACCTTCAAAGAGAAACAAAGTAATTGTGAAAGAATGGCAAATAAAGGTTAACACATTGGGAAAAGGGGAAGAGTTCCATTGTATGAAAGAGAGATGTAATACTGAAACAAACACTGTTAAACGAGGAACAATACGCCAAAAGTGGGCAAATGTTGTTTCATGGATAAAAGGAAAACTCATTGTGTGAAACCCTGGCAGGAGAGTATACCTGGAAAAATTAAGAGTATTTCAAGGAAACTCTATGCCCTTGAGATTGTTGAGAGTATTTCAAGGGAACTCTATGCCCTTGAGATTGTAAAGTGTCATAAAGCACATTGTTTGAAAGTCCTGGCAGGAGGGTACAACAGGTCAAGACAAATGTTTAAAGATTGTATGAAAGTCCTGGCAGAATACTATACCAGGTGAAGATAAGTATTTAAAAGACTGCAAATAAGTCCTGGCAGGAGAGTTTACCAGGCAAAGTAAAGAGTGTGTAATAACTTACAGGAGGAGAAGTATCTCAAGGAAGGCCCATGCCCTTAAGATTGTGAAGTGCTATAAGAGTGAAGACAGAAAAGGGAAGAATTCTTAGTAGTCACATGCACTTGGGATTCAAAATGATTTGACACGTGAAGCGAAACCTGGGAAAAATATCTATTTCCATGAGAACTGTGAATGCGCCAAGAGGAGTTCTAAAGATCTTGGTTATTCTTTGTTTGAACCTTTAAAATTAGTAAAGGGAAGCAGGGGAATTGAGCCATTCCCGGAACTGTGAATATTATCCACTTGGAACCTTTTGGTTAAATTTACATCTTTTTGTTGAAGTCAAACATTTGTGCACCTTGAGATCCAGAGACACTATACTTTACATTTTTCAGTTAGTGTTTAGAGTGTGAGGGCCAGAATTGGATTTCGGACACAGGGCGTATTTCTACTTTGGACATCTTGACAAAGGCCAGACCCCTTAGTTTTATGTTGAGGTAGGCAAATATCTCCTAGATTAGGGGTAGTAAGGCATTTCCCAACCCCTTGTTATTTTGAATAAAGGTGTATTACGAAAACCATGAGTCTCATTCCTGGCTCCTCACAGTTGAAATAGTTTAACTTGCAAGAATGACCAGTTGACTTCAGATGAAAACTCAATTCACATTGACCAGTGTAGGAAGTACTGCACATTTCCCAGGTACAAATGTTTCTCTGAAATAGGGCAAGTTTAAATTCAAAGAGACCCCTAACACTAAAGTTAGAACTACATTAAGGTGTTGGATTATAGGTTTTACCCCCGCTCCCAAAGTCTCAAAAACATTAATTACTGTATTCCCATATCACGTTTTAAGACTGTGCAGAATCTTTTGCAGTGATACAGTTTTTCAGGGGGAAATAAGTAACTTAAGCAAACATTTATTCACATGAATTATCCTACTCATTTGTTTGATGAAATTTCCAGTTAAATACTTTTGAAAAAATCAAAGGCAAAAGAAGAACAATTGATTTGTGTGTTGACATATAATGTGCAATTATAGACAATTAAAATTATACTGAAAATATACTGTTACAACTACCATTGGACAAAGAGCTTAAAACAGTCTTCCATGCATTTATTGTATGTATTGTTTTCATAAGCATTATTTGTATTTAACACCCAAGCTTATGTGATGCAACAGTAAGAGCTGACACTGAACGCACACGTGAGTTACAGAACACATTAAGACCTTAGCAAAAAGGAACATTTCCCTACTTTAACTGCAGAGTTTGCAGCGATTTTATCAATTGGGATTCCCTTATACATCTTTACATAGGTGGAAGATTAAAGCACAAGTCTTTTTTACCCATTTATCGGACTGTGTTCATGATCTTTGATGTCCACACAGCCAATTATATGTTGACCGGATTATGAGAAGATAGAATTGTTTAACACAAATTGGATATTAGGTGACAAAATGCTAAATGATCAGAATCCAGACATTTCTTAATGTTTAATCATAACAGTTCTCCGTTACGATTTTGTGATCTTGAAGTTCTAACCAGACTGATGGAGATCTAGTTTTTATTTTCTACGTGCCTCGAGAGAGTACCCAACCGAAAGAAAGATATTTTCTATTCTTAAAGAACTTTCCCTTTCCTCTACCATCCCTCGCTCAGGTGATGTGTGTAAGCACTGTTCTTCTGTCTTCTTTGATTGATTGATATTTTATTTCTATCGCGCTCATACACAAGTGTTTCAGAGCGCGACAAGGCAAGGGAGGGGAACAGGGGAGAACAAAACAGCGATCTTACTAGGCCCAGTGACATTGAGAACGCTCAAGTGCATGGGAGAGGGGGGAGGGGAAAAGTTCATGGAAGGGGGAGAGGTGGAAAGTGCGAAGCAGAGGAGAAACAGATAAATAACAATAAATAATAAAGGCAACAAACAGTGGTAATGCAGGCAGCAATTTGCAAGTGCTAGGTTTAAGGCAGCAGACAGGGTAGGTCTGATAAGTGCAGGAAGATAAGGGGGGGCTGTATGGGTACAGATACAGACCCCAGTGCAAGGGGTAGCCCGGAGGCAGTGCAGGGGGGTGGCAGGATGAGAAGGTACCTGGGCCCAAAAGACAGAGGGTGGCCAGGTGCAGGGTGCCAAGAGAGAACAGATCAGCAGGGGAGAGGGGGAGCGAAGGCAGAAGAAAAGAGGAAGGTCTTGAGGTGCTTCCGGAACCGTGGATGGTTCTCCTCAAGTTTTAGAGTGGCAGGGAGGCTGTTCCAGAGGGAGGTCCCAGATGAAGACAGAGATCTATCCCCATCTTGGATGAAACCGGATGTCTTCAAGCCACCATCACTCTACCTGAACCTCTCTGTACCCACCTCTTCTTGCTCAGCCTCTTCTATGCAGCCCTTTGCTCCCCAGTACCTTCTCACTGAAATCACCCACACGAAAGCCAGCTCTTTCTAAGTCTCCCCTTAGTCTCCTAAATCATGTGCTAGAACTATCACTCCCACTCTTGTTTTTTTTCCTGAAGTCCTCTCTTTCCTTTGGTATAGCCTTTTTCCTTTCAATCTCCTATCATTTCTCCTCTTGGTACAAAACACATCTTTGGACCGCTAGGTCTTGGCAAGATTTTGCACCATTTCCCTCCTCCCCTCTCCTACTGAAATCCGTGTTGCCCATGTCACTTCTCAGCTTCAATATGTTATTGCTTGCATGTCTTCACCCACTTTAAGCTGGCGTTTGGCTTAGACAGCACCAAATGTGTCCTCTCCGCTTCACTGGACGATCCCCTGTCCATGGCTAATCATTCACAGCCTGTGGCCATGGTCCCCGTAGACTTGTCTGGACATTTTAGGTGGTCGACCATTCCATCCTGACCTCTTGCCTTCACTCTGTTTGCACGCAATTGCACTGGTTTTCATCTTCCTTGTCTGACTGCACGCTCGCAGTTTCTCTTCCCATGTTCCCATCCACTCCTCGTTCGCTTTCCTGTGGGGTTCCCCAGGGATCAACCCACTCACCTATTCTCTTTACTATCTATATTCAATCTCTAGTCTGTTTTGTTGAATCTCCTAGTTTTTCTTTTCACCAAAGGCAAAGATAATAAGCCGTTTGGTCATTTCAGTGACCACTCTGATGACCGACCTCCCCTGTTAAATACCACAACTGCATGTTGGATATCACAGTTCTCATTCTGTAAAGTTAAATTATGGCAAAACTGAAGTTCTATTTATTGCCATCCCCTCCCCGTCTGCAACCCGTGCATCTGGTCCTCCACATCTCGCTCCTGTCTGAGTTGTGGGAGTAAATCTCGACACCTCTCGCTGTCTCTCTCCCTAATTCCTCAAATCAGTCAAGAAGGTTCCTCCTGTTTCATGTTTTATTGTAGAGTTTATTTGCTTCTAAAGGGCCTTATGCCAAGGAGCTCTACAATAATTAATGAGATAGCACTAGAAAATAAATGATGACAATAAATAACATATGCAACAGAAGGAAACAAGAACAAGAGACATACCAATAAGAGAGAAAAGGGATCGATGGACCAATACACTGAAGACATTAAGTCAAGGAACATAATGAAAAGTGTTAGGGAAAAAAGCAGGCCACTCAAGAGCCAAGAGCCAACTGTTAGCATAAAGCCAGTCTAACAATTTGGAAAGACAAAACATCCAGAGAAACTGAAAGGCACAGGCACATTGACAAATAACACTGTTAGCATAACGCCAGTCTAAAAATTTGGAAAGACAAAACATCCAGAGAAACTGAAAGGCACAAGCACATTGACAAACCCAAGAACAACTCCAGATCTTAAGTGGCAAAGATGAACTTGTGAGCAAAGGACCAGAAGAACACTTCAATGTTCAAAACTCACAATGAGCATGCATAAATGTCCTGAGCATGGTTGGCACATCCAGCCATAGAGGTCCACAGTTGTATTACAGAGGGGAATCGCCTTCATGCAGCGGCAATCATGCTCGGTACACTCCTGGCGGCTGGATCTCACAAGGCTGCTAGCTGGATCTCCGCAAGGCCAGAGGGCAGCCCACAGCTGTAGGAACCCATGGGAGGGGGGGCATATACACCTCCCAGTAAAGTTGCTGATGTCTCCACAGTGTCTGTAGTAATTTGGAGGAACCGCCGGGCCACAACAAGAATAACAGGCATAATGGGACTCCCTGGTTCACCCCGCACCACCCGAATATGTTGCGCCAAATACCCCACTTTCTTTCTACTTCTGCCCGCACCACCGCAGTTAGTGCCCTAGTGCAATCACATCTGGATTACACCAATGCTCTCCACCTTGGGCTCCTGGTCTGTCATTTGCACTACGTACACATTTTTAAATAGTAGTTTCCCATCTTATCAGGACTCTCCTAAATTCTCTTGTGCAACCCCTCTCCTTTCTCTCCATCGCTTCCTGTTCACTTCAGGATCTTGTTTAAGGTACTATGGGCCTCATACTGGATGTGGCGGTAAATCGGCATCAACTCCACCGATTTACTGTCAAAATTGTTTACCGCTACCGCCACACGGTCCCATAGATTTACCATCTGCGTTACGAGTGGTAGCACAGTGGCATTAGTCCCCATTTTCAGAGTCCATAGTAATTCCGCTGCGGGGATTCTATATCCGGTGGTAAGGTGGATGATTTCAGTCCAGTGTCTTGCTAGAGGTGCACCCTCCACCTTACCGCCAAAACTCATAATACAACGGTGCGATAATATGCTGGTAATTGAATTACTGCCACTTTGCGCTGCACTGCCATACTCATACTGGGGCCCTGTGTCTTGTTCATCCCTGCCACTACAAGCAGGCCCTATCCTAAGGTAGCAATTGTTTTTCTACACGTACCCCCTCACCTCTCGTGTGTTCAGGTCATCCCAGCTCCTCCTCCTCCTTCACATCCCTTGCTTCTGTTAACCGTGTCTGAGTGCCACTCTTTCCATTCGTTTTGACGCACAGGAATGGCATTTTCTTCCTCTCCACTTATGCTACTTTCCACAAACACCTTAAAACTCATCTTTCCTCCATTGCCTTCTGCTTGGTTCTAACATGGCTGAGCTCCTCTGGGGCGCTTGCTACATGAAACCAATAGGTGTATACGCGCTTTCTAAACAATAAAAATGAAAAAAAACTTCATATAACACGTAAGGCGATTACAATGTAAAAGTTAAGGGCAGTACACACTTTCTAGCTTATAGTTGGAACGAGTGAATTAAATGATAGATTTCCCGTTTCTTAAAATAAGCCCATCAGTAAAGAAGTGCCAATTATAGAATGGTATTAGCCTATTTGACCTAAAACAATTGACCTAATGACCAATTGGGTCGAATTTTGCCTGGGTGATTTGGCCTTCGGGGCAATTCAGTTGCATATATTGCAAAATACCAACCCTGGAGAGAGGGAGTTGGAGGGGTGTCCCCTGCTCCTCATGTTTCGTATTTAGCAATTAGCAAGGCGGGGGACACAAAAGACACAAAAAAACCACAAAAGAAATAAACACATGTGCGTTTAAATTGGGCCCCGAGCACAGTGATTTGCGGTCAGTTTGCCGCAGTCAAAAAACATTTGGTCAAACACACCCAAACCAAATAGGTGACCTTGGCGATGCATACGAAATTTGAGACTCAATAAAATAAAGTTGTCAAACCACAACCAATAGAAGACTGAGCCTGTGATGACGTAACATTGATCAATCTGGACATATGGAAGCTTACAGCCACAATTCATGAAGGGAATTTTAGAGTTCATCTGCATACTGAGAAAAGCCTGTGAGTAAAGAAGGATTAAGTATGTAGGATTGATATATGTAATGAGCAGGGCCAAAAATTAAAGTTGCAAGCTACTTGTCAGCCATGAAAAAGTTACTCGCCATCTCAGTTTTATGCATACCACCAGCACATCATTTCTTACTCGCAAAGAGTCAAATATGACTTCCAGTGGCTGGTGGCAAGTGCACATTTTTTCACCCTGTCACGATAGTACTGTGACACTGGTCATACATAAACATTTGGGTGTTCGACAAATAAGGTTGTCATTCAACAGCTATTCAAAGCTCCAGACCGTGATGACATAACATGGATTAACATGGACCGATACAAGTTCAAAATTAGCTTTCCCTTTGCTCTAGATGAAATATAAATGACAAATACTGGGTTCAGCATTCATTCAGGAGAATTGTTTTCCAAAAGTTTGATAATACTATATATTTTGTATTAAGTTTGATGTGAGTAATCAACACGCTTCTGTGAATTGGTGTGAGTATTGGTACCATGAAAGTATTTTGTTTATGTCCATTGACCAGAATTGAACATAGCAACAACGTCCGGGGGGTATCAGCGAGTTTGGTGCCTAAGTGTGTGTGTGAAAGGTGAGGATGGATGGGAAGCGATCATGGTCTATTGAGCTGGAGGTAATTGTCAGCATGGTAATAACGACGAGCTTTATCCTCCCCACCCCCAGGTTTGTAACATTAAAAATATGTACTGCGAGAAGGTAAGTGCGTGGTGCACTGGATTGATGGTTGACAGTGGAGAAAGTGGAGGGCAAAGTTCACAATTTATCTCCACAGTAGAAGAGTTGGATCAAGTGATAGTTCATGTGATTCAGAGTGTAGTGGAGGAACTGGCTCTGGCTCAGAGAGAAAGCAGTTTAGGAAACCAGAGATCCCGTGGTGGACGTCAGAATGTTCAGCGGCAGTAAGGTATAGGAAGAGGAAACAGCGGAAGGCCTTGCGCTCCAAGAGTGCGAAGGATGTGGTGGTGTATAAAAAGGGCAGGGCTTTGCCCAACGTTTAATTAGATCACATAAAAGAGAGTATTGGAGAGAATACTGTAGTACTCTTTCTAGGGATACAAGTATGGCGCAGGTATGGGCAAGATTTAAACGTATGTCAGGTCATGTGAAACAGAGTTATCAGATGCAGCTCATCACTGTCAACAGGAAATGGTCGATTATTGTAGTAAAGTGAATGCTATAGGGGCACATTTTGCGGGTGTGCACAGTGCGTGTAATTATTTCTCGGCAACTAGACAAGGGATGACAAATTTCATGATTGTGAATATGAGTGTGTTAGAGAATGTGGAGGTGTGGACGTCCTGTTTGAATGTGCCTTTCTCTAAGTGGGAGTTACAGGGGACTAGGGACGCTAGCCCACGGGAGGATGGTGTGCGAAATGTCTTCCTGCAGAAGTTACCTGATAACTGCTTGGAGGTAGTGCTGAGACTGTATAACATGGTTTGGGCCAGTGGGACGACGCTGCTTGGGTGGAAGCAGGCTATCATACTCCCAATTGTGAAACTGGAGAAACTAGCCAATTCCTGTGGGTCTTATCGGCCCATAGCTCCTATGCCTGTCCTATGTAAAGTAATGGAGAAAATGGTGTGTGAAAGACTGGTGTACTTTCTGGAGTTGTTGAGTAAACTGAAATCCAGCTTGTATTTCGTAAGCATAGGTCAGTTCTGGATGCCGTAATTGCTCTGACGTCAGACATTGAAGATGCCTTGAGCTGCAGAGAAATGGTGGGCGCGATCTTCATAGACATGGAGAAGGCTTATGATATGGTGCAGCGAGGAGAGCTGCTCTACGCATTGCGGGAGAAAGGTGTTCAAGGCAAATTATTTTCGTGGATGAAGATTCTTTTGGAAAATAAAGTGTTTCATGTGAAAGTGAGGGATACGTTATCCCAGCAATCTCTGATGGAGAATGGGACTCCTCAGGGCAGTGTTATTAGTCCTGTCCTCTTTAATATAGCAGTGAATGTTCTCATTGGAAAGATCCAGGAGTGTGAATGTAGAGTAAGGTTCTATGCGGATGATGGGGTGCTACGGGTGAGAAACAAGCGAGGTGGTAGTCTTCAGGAGACGTTACAAATGACATTGAATGTTATGGAAGGATGGAGCACGAAATGGGGTTTCATGATGTCTAGCTCCAAATCAGCTTGTCTGCTGTTTCATAGACGTAGAGCAGGAGTAAGACTGGACCTTAGATTGCGTGGAATTGTGTTGGAACAAGTGACGGAATTTAGATACCTGGGAGTGTCTCTGGATGAGCGTTTCCATTGGAACACACAGGTGGATAGGACGGTAGCCAAATGTAAAGGGTGCCTAAATCAGATAATGGCAGTGGTGGGGCAGGAGTGGGGGGGATGTCAAAAGATCATGAGACTGCTGTATGTAGGAAAGGTTAGAAGTGTGTTGGAGTGTGTGATTCAACTGCAGCCTAGCTACAGCAAGACTCAACTTGGTTCGCTGGATAGAGTCCAGGCAAGGGCATTGAGAATTGTGAGAGGCTGAAGCCGTGCAGTTTTTGGCAGGGGTGTTGCCATTGGCTCTCAGGAGAGTGGAGTTGCGTGTTAAATATTGGCTGAAATGCCACTCCTTCAGTGAATGGCATGCAGTAAAAAGTGCCTGTAGGTTACCTGAATGAATGTGTACATGGGCGAACGCTGGGAGAGAAGAGGGGGGAGACGCTATGGATTATGGAAAATGTCGACGAGTGCTGTTTCCCATATGGATGTTGTACGAACCGAAGATTGGTTTAGAATTGGCAAAGGTAGTGGTGAAAAAGAAGGGTGATAGAGGCAAAATCAAATAATTGGCACTTAGGTATCTGGGGGGTAAAGTAGGTGCACAAGTGTATACTGATGGATCCAGGGGCCCTGGCAGGCACAAAGTAGGTATGGCCTACTATTTTAAGGAGGAAGAAGAGTTTAAGATGGCGAGGCTATCAGATAATTTCTTCATATGCACGGCAGTGTTGATGGCAGTGAATAAGGCAGTGGTTAGAGCTACAAAGGAATGGAACAGCGATAGAAAAGATGTAGTTTTGCATATTAGACAGCAGCTGGAGAAAAGCACAATCAGTGGAATTGGTATTGAGTTGCCATGGATCTCCAGTCATTGTGGTATATTGGGTAATGTGTTGGTGGACAGGGCTGCGTATGAGACCACGAACAGGAAAGTAGTGGATATAGAGATCCCCTTAAGTGTGTCTGAGGTTCAGGTGGCCATGAAAGGCGGAGTTATGGGAGAATGGCAAAGCAGATGGGATACTAACAGTACAAAGGAACAATCAGTTTAAGAGATGTGGAGGGAATGCAGAGTTGGCACGCAGAGAGGGAACTATCTTGAATCGGCAAGAATGGGCCATGAAGGTTTGAAAGGATGGGTAGAGTCACCTCTGCGAATTATGAGGCGTGTGGAAGCCCAGAAATGGTGGATCTCTACGTGATAGGATGCGAAAAGTTCGGACCTCAGAGGGAATTGCTAATAGCCAAAATGAGTAGTATTGGGGTGTCAGTGAGGAGTATATCTGACTTGTTTCACCTCACGACGGGGTGAGAGGACAAGCAGTGCAGTTTCCTCCTTCAGTATGTTAGGGAGACTGGGAAGTGGGAGGAGCTTCCGCGGAGGTGCGCGGCTGACAAGTGCGACTAGCGGCGGACATCATCTCTCCAGATGGAAATCGCCGGCTCTGGCCCTTGAGGAGCCCTCCCAAGAAGAAGAAGAACAACAACGTCCGATCTTCCCAGTGGTAGTTGTTATGAAGAACAGAGTGACTCACACCATTCTGCACCAGCACACATATTAAGGTAAACAGGTTGGGAATGGCATGACGCGCTTAGCCTCAGTAATAGCTATTATACAAAGTTATCATAGATGTAACTAATAAAGTCGTGACAAATCTTCATCCGTTGATGGTTATTGATTTATTCTCAGAGAGTATCTGAGAATAAATCAATAACCATCAACGGATGAAGATTAGCTATTACTGAGGCTAAGCGCCTCCTGCCATTTCCAACCTGTTTTCTTGAATCTATTTACTTTGAGTGTATCTTGCCATTAAATTCAGTTTGAGTGGTCATAGCGCACTCCCTAAGGCTTGGTCCCCTACACATTGATACCTTTTTTATATGTTAGGTTATATAATGTAGAAATGGTAAATGTAACACTGAGCACAATTGAAGTTCATAAAATGTTCTCTGGAATCTGCAGTCTCCCTGAAAAGGTTTTGGGAAGCACTTAATATAGTTATACCAAAAACGTAAGAAATGAATATAAGTGCTGTGAAATGAAAAACATCAATTTAGAATTTGAAAAATAAACGTGAGTTGAATGCATTTTAACTATATGTGGCTTAATTTGCGAGTAGGCATGAGACATTTTAAATGCATGACCTATGAAACATGGTTATTGTTTAGAAATACAGCCGTCTGGGGCCTGGGCCCCCATGGAGGACGTCAGTGGGTTTACAGGAGCATCTCTGTGCACTTTCCTCTCTATTAAGATATGATGTGTGGTGAGTTATAAGGTCCGCAGGCTGCACCACACGTTGGCGGCCTTCTTGAGGAAGCACTAGAGGAATCCAGAGGGGATATATTTGATGGCCGTGGGACCAGGCAGGCAGCGGGAGGGCATGCTAAGAGAGCCTCCTACAGGCATCTACAGACCATGGGCCTGATTCATGGAACTTTTATCGCAGCGCAAAGTCCCTTTACACTGCACAAATACACTTTGCACCGCTGTGTGAACCAGGGTGTTTGGTGGCAGTGCAAAGTCACTTTGCACCAGTGCAAAGTTACTTTGCACTGCGCTAAAAGTTCCATGAATCAGGCCCTATATGAGAGTGAGCCTACCAACCACAGAAAAAGGGTACCCAGTCAATATATCGAAAACATTACAGAGTGGCACATAACAGAGCAGACCATAACACCGAAAAACACCGAAAACATTAAATAAATATTTAAAGGGTAGTGTGGTAAGAGGTTAAAATGGGTCGGGGTGGGGTTGGGTGGCGTTATAAGGGTTGAAAATCCTGTGTTTGGGAGATTGTGGGTGAGAACACAGTGTTAGTAGTCTGCATGCTCACTAGTTTAGAGGGGGATGGACCACGCATGTTTTGCACTTTGGTTGTTGTCTCTACTATCTACAGTTTTTGCAGCATTGTTGGTCTGTTTAACGCTGGTGTCTCCGGGCAGGTTCAGGTTGGGTTGTAGCCAGAAGTGAAACAGCGAACGATATACTGAGAATCAGTTAAGCCGGCATCTAAAATGTAATACAAGAACTAAAAATGAAAATCTCTACTCTGCTCTAGACAACTGCAAGGTATTCAATCATAAAACAATTGCTTGCACAAATGCTTATCTTTTTTGAGAAGATATCTAAAAAAATGAAAACGAAAATAAAGAAACAATCAGAACAAAAATGTATATAAAAGAAAGTGTATTGGCGGAAAACATTTTAACAGCTCATAGCCCAAAGGAGAAGATTAAACGAAATGTTACTTAATTTTAAATCCCATGAAAAATAAATCAACGGAAAGAAGAAGAAAGCCTACTATTAACAATGTTCTAAAATTAAGTGTACTAAGTCAGAAAAATGGCACTGACTGAGTCTGCAGCTGGAGTTGACGGAGCACTGGTTTAATGAAGTAGGCCTTAATTTATTTTCTGTTATATTAAAATAATCTAAAGGAAATGTATACCAAAATAAAATGTTTTTCTTAAAATAAAAGTACTTGATTACAAATTGAAGTGACATTTTTTCAAGTAGGTGAAGATTTTGAAAATACAAGGCCTGGCACTCTGACTCTCTCCTCTCACTGCAACAAAATGGCTCCAGGCAGGAAATGATGGCCCTATTGCATCATTTCTAAGCCATCAGTAATCCAGAATCCAGTTTTACAATAGAGTTGAATAAACCAAGTAGAACCACAAAAACTTTGTATGTTTACAGGGGGCTCGAATTCTGGAAACTTTCAAACAATGCTTTGAATCGTTCGAGCCGATTCGCATCCCATTGTCCAGATTCAAGCTGATTTCATTATCCCCAATATATATGACACTCCATCCCTGGGAAGTTGTGATGATGTGTTTGTGGGAGATAACATAAAACACTGTCCACAACGTATGCTGCTGCACCTAAAATGGCCGGAGAATCAGATTGGCGTGCACATGGTCGGATTGGCCCCTCAGCCTTTCGGCCCGTGGCCGGCCGAAATCGTCCCTGGTGAGTGGGGGCTGGTTTCTGGCCATGCCTGGGCTGGTTTGGGAATAATAAAATAGAAAAACAAAGAAATTGTTTTTTTTATTATTATTTTTTTTTAAAGCCTTTTGTATGCATATTTGTTCTATAAAAAAGAGCTTAAGCGTAAGTGTTATACAATAACATATTATCATTTGGCCTTGGACATCTGCTTGGATTCACATTAATTTAGTGTATTTAGGAACAATGCTACTTCCTGTTTTGTCAAGGGGTGGAAGGTCGTGTTTCACCGCTTTTCGGGATGTCACTTTGGGGTGGGGGTCAAATGATATTACTTCCGGTGATGTCATCAGAGGTCAAGGCTCGTGAGGCGAGGGGTGGGTCACTTTTTTGATGTGAGGGGTGGGCCAATTTCTTTTTGGGTGACCGGGCCTGTTTCTTGTCCCAGTCCGACCCTGGGCGTGCATTCCACCACTGCTATGTGTCCCACCATCAGCGGTCGTGGCCAGACTCCTAGGAGTACATGTTCGCTCCTGTCGCCCCTCCTCCCTCTCTTCATTGATAGAGCATGAGGCCTGTAAGCCAATCTTGGGGGGAGGAAGAAGGGGCAGAGATTCTCAATAAATTGGATGGTGCAGTGGTACGGCCAGTGCATCAGTAAAACAATGGCTGGCAGCGTGGCCATGGCTGGCAACGTGGCCATGGCTGGCAGCGTGGCCATAAGCCCCTATGCCGGTGACTGAGGTGCTCCCAATCTTTATTAAGGGGAAGGAAGGCAAAGATACTGATGCTATCTGGTGATTTGCACAGAAAAAGGGCAGAGATGGCTCTTAAAGTCAAGCTATGGCAGCCATCTTGCCCGGCGCTCCCTCATAGTAGCTTCAAAAGCTTTAATTCTGTAGCAATTGCTTTTCAAATGCATTCTGTGTAATTTCTCAGACTCAAATTTCTTTAATCTTTTCTTCAGAATGGATGGAGTTTCTTAAAGATTTTCTTGTGGATTCAGTGTGAAATTCACTCCTATATTTACGATATTAATTAACGTAGGCTGTATATTTTTCAGTTTATTTTCAGGAATGTGACGCCCTATAATTGGTGATTACGTTTGGAACATTAATGGAAAGCAGTTAATCATTCTAACAAGTTTGGGGAGCATTGATAGCATTTTGGATACTTTTTAACCCCAACATTGATTGGTAAGGAGAAACAGTTAGTTCATCGATGAATCACATTCATTTCTTCTGTAGTAGTTTAATGAAGTTGATGAATATCGGTTTCTGAAGTAATGTTTTAACCGAAAGGAGTTGTACTATCTAACTTTGAGATTTTATAGACAAGTTTATTATTTAAGGAAATAAGAAAATATTATGTTTTTTGTTTATTTCCAGCATATATCTGAATTCATTTTCTGAACATTAGTTGTTAACACTGATTGTACATTAATCATGAGCATAAATTGGCCTTAAAATTTGAATGAGATTTAATACATTTTAAAGCTATTTAGTATTGAAACAAAATGTAAAATTAGTAAATAAAACATAATAATTCCAATATTTTGGTCTTTATTGTCCTGTGAAGAGTTCAGTACTCATTCACTAGTGGTTGCTGGTGAGCATTTTATTTCAATGTTATATATGAACTTAGTGCAGGTTCCGTATTACTTGCACCCATACAAATCACATATTGAACCAAAATGGGGGGCAAACCCCATCACTCATCAACACCCAGGGTACAAAACAGACACAACCAAGGGGAATCTGCTGTCGCGTGAAATCAATATTAAACCACAAATGATCAAGAAATTACTCACTAGGCCATCAAATCACAGCATTTTTCTGGAACCACTCGTGATAGGTTAATAACAAGAATAGTGATAGTGCAGCCGTTTCTTTGCACATTCAATCCTTTTCCCAGAATTAAGTTTCTTGGCATCAAGACATTTATTTCTCTCTTAGAGTGTTTTTTGGATGACTTGGCACTTGGACTACTTTTCCCAAAATTAAGCACCTTAGGACTTTCTCCCACAAAGCCTCGTTGATGCTTTGTTGCTTTGTATATATTTCCTAGAATTCAGCTTCAGGACGCTTTGAGTCAACGTCTAGGTATTTTTATTAGATTTCCCTTGCACTTTGTAATGGATGTTTTGGTACTTACACTATATTTCCCAGAACTTGCTTTCTCTCATACTATTTTACGGATGCTCTAATATTTTATATTGCCCAGCCAGAATTAAGCGTCAGGGTTCTCTTCCTCTCATAATATATGATATGATATGGCATTTATAACGCGCCTATACACAAGTGTTTCAAGGAGCGACGAGGCAAGGGAGGGGAACTGAGGGAAGACAGGGACAATGATCCTACTAGGCCAAGTGACATTGAGATTGTGCAAGTGCTGGGGAGGAGGAAGGGGAAAACTGCGGGGGGGGGGCTAGGGGGGGGGAAGTGCAGTACATAGGATAACAGTAATACATAGACAATAAATAGAACAATAAATAAGAAGTGTGGCAAGCTGGTGGCAGGTGCAAGGGTAAGTGCAGACGTCAGGTGTCAAGTGCTGGTAGGCCAGGTGACATTGAGATCGCGCAAGTGCAGGGGAGGGAGGGAGGGGAAAAGTGCAGGTGGAAAGGGGAGGGGGCAGTGCAGTACATAGGATGACAGTGAAATAAATATAGAAAAATAAATAGAATAAATATAGGATGCAGGGCAGCTGGTGGCAAGTGCAAGGGTAAGTGCAGACATCAGGTCTCAAGTGCTAGTAGGGGCTGTAGGGATACAGAAACAGTCCCAGAGTGCAAGGGTTGCCAGGGGGGCACTGCATGTGCGCAACTGGTGGGGGGGGGAGACCTGGGCCTGAGATCAGAGGGTAGCCAGGTAAACGAGTGCAGTTTCAGATTCAGCCAGGTGGTCAGCAGAGGAGAGGAGGAGAAAAAGCAGAAGCAAAGATGAATAGATTATGGATGTCTTATGGAACAGTTGCACTTTTTCTACATTTCCTAGAACGCAATGCCAGGACAAAATATTGCACTCTCATCTCCAAGGTCTCTTTTCCACACAGGTATCATGATACTTTATTATTTTGTCTGAGATTTGGCAACCAGCATCTACTGCCTTGCCTTTCTCTTGCAGCAAAGCATCTAGCACTCTCGAAGCCACATGCCTCTAAGTCTTGCATGCCCTCTCGCAGACATCTTGTCAGCATTTCCGGTGTCTTCTGCTTCTCTGGTGATTATTTCCTGCACTCTGTGGTTCTCTCTCCAGTGGTTCCCCGGTCTCTCTACTCTCCAGGTCTCTGCTAGATTAAAGATTTGACACCAGGATCCAGAACCCTTTTAATAAACAGTCAGAACTCTTTGATACGCAATTCCTTTTACGCCCGTCCTAAATAACAATAAAGTGCCTCCTGCTGACACCACTCTGTGGCTATTGCAGCTCCAGTCTTCAACATCGATTGCCTCTGTTCTTCCTCTTCCGGGTCCATGGAGCTTCTCCCTCTTGTCCTTGCCAACTCCCATTCTCACACTGCTTAGCCAATAACCAGATTGTGGGGGTGTCTGCATGCATGGTTCAGACTGGTCCCATTGGTCAACTAGTTTTCAGCTCCTCCTTTTTTCTGCAGCATTCTCTGTTTCTCATGGGTCAAGTCCTAGAAATTAAAGTGGTGGGACTCCTCAACAAACGCAATTGGATGCAACGTCGACAGAAATGAGCAAATCAAGATGAAATATGCGCATT
Organism: Ambystoma mexicanum; assembly: GCF_040938575.1. Lineage (NCBI taxonomy): Eukaryota > Metazoa > Chordata > Amphibia > Caudata > Ambystomatidae > Ambystoma > Ambystoma mexicanum. The sequence goes on along the minus strand of NC_090939.1, from coordinate 140,896,956 downwards.
TCATTAAATTGGCTTTGCCTAACCACCCAAATTGAACGGGACGAATAGCATTTGCCTTTCATGAAATCAACACACGCACAAAACCAAGACAGGATATTTTCTTCTAATAGTGTTTTTGAAAACGTTAAAATGTGTGCATGTTTTAAACTCAAAGAACCAATACAAATGCTTTCCCTCGGACTTGCACTACTGAAATGGAATATTTCACCTATAGTTGTTTGTTATTTATTTTTTTTTATTCAGTTTTTATTAGTTTTCAAGAAAAAGAAAAGCAAGTTTATGCATATAGTATACATTGGGCGCACGCCCATAACAACTTCAAAGTATAACAGAGTCATAAGGCTTAATGCTTTCAAACCCTTCCTCCCCCCATTCTCGGGTCTCAATGAACACATTTTGAGAGTCCTTTCTTCGGGCAGCACCAGCCGGGCCCTTGGCCAACTATATACAATCGCCTCCCATGATTTCCATGCAAAGGGGTCCACACAAAAGAATTAGTTTCGGGCCAGGTGGAGAAGCTTGGCTGCCCTCAGGGCTTGACCTCCGTGTTGGGAAACGCCTCCATGAATTGCAGCCAGTCGGTTTCGATCTGCGCACTAGAGGCTTGTATTGCGGCCGTTAGTTTATTCAAAAGGTAGATGTCTTTGGCCACTGCCACCCACTCCCTCTTTGTTGGAAGGGCAGGTCTTTTCCAGGTCCTGGCTCGAGCCGCTCTAGCTGCTAGCAATAGGGAGTGTGTCACGTCTGGTAGCTTTTCCCAGTGCTCATCTCTGTGTTGCAGGCCGAAAATCACCAGTATGGGGTCCAAACAGTAGTCCCCCGCCCCCGCCTCCCTGACCCAACTGAGCACCTCTGACCAGTAGGTCTGGACCTTGTGGCACGTCCACCACATGTGCCAGTAGTCAGCTTTCCCTCCACATCCGTGCCAACACATTGGGACTACATCTGGGAACATCCTTGAAAGAGAGATTAGGTCGTACTGCCACCTGTGGAGGAGCTTGACAGCATGGGACTTGTATTGGCATGAAATCGACGTCTTGAAGGCCCTAGTACAGATTTTCCCCCAGAGACCAGTCCCGATGGTGCAGCCTAGGTCCCTTTCCCATTTTCTCCTGAGGTTCCTGGTGGTTCCCTCACGGGGGATCAAAAGCGCAGTGTACAGGAGGGAGATGAGGCCCTTCATTTCCGTGTGGGAGTCTAGTATTTTTTCCACCGGGGTGAGTTTCCTCTGTATGCATTCCTTGAGTTTTGGGTTCATCAGGATTCCCTTAAGTCTGAGGTATAGGAGTGGCGAAAGTCTGCCGATACCCAAAGCCTCCTCAAGTTCCTGGATAGTTATGAAGGAGTCCACCCTCACCAGTTGGCCAACCCTACAGAGCTCCGCTTCGAACCAGGACTGGTAATGCTCGTGTCCTGGGATCTCTTCCAGAACTGGTGTGGACCATGTGTGACTAAGTGGGGAGGGCCATGTTGTGACTCTTTCTTGTATCCCTTCCCTGCCAGTGCTTTCCACATCATTCCCATAATCGGGTGGTCCCTAATCCTTCTCGGGAGCTTTTTTAGAGGGACCCACAACCATTCACCTACGGTAATTGGGCTTACGAGGGAGTTCTCAATATAGACCCACTGTTTGTTAGGATCTTCTCTAAGGTGGGGGGCAAGAACTCTGAGTTGGGCGGCCCTATGATATGTATCGAGGTCTGGGAGTTCAACACCTCCTCTTTCTTTGAGGGGGGGATAGTTTTCCTGGCTCAAGTCTTCATCGGGTCGTACAATGTTAATCCCCAGGTATTTCATCCCACTCTCGCAGACCTGGAGGCCCAGGGGGGGCAATTCCGCTACGCACCTATCGGCATCTGAAGCAAATGGGAAGATCATCGACTTGCCTACATTATTCTTGAAGCCCAAGAAATGACCAAACTGGTTGATTATCTGAAGGGCCGCCGGGACTGAGCGCGTGGGCTCCCTCAGGTATAGCAGGATGTCGTCTGCATACAGGCCGAGTTTAAAGGTGCGGTCTCCCACCACTATGCCCCTCACCATGGGGGAACCCCTGAGGTACTCTGCGAGGATCTCCATGGTCATAGCGAAGAGAAGGGGAGAGAGGGGGCAACCCTGCCTCGTCCCTCTCTGGAGGCCAAAAGTACGTGATAGGGGACCATTGACTGTGACTCTGGCAGATGGTGACACATATAGGGCCTTAATGGTCTGTCTGATCCCTATTCCAAAGCCAAACTTTTCTAAGACCCCATGTAGGAACTCCCAGTCGACCCGGTGAAACGCCTTCTCGGCGTCGATGGACACTAAGACTGGGTTCTCACCCATAGGAGCCGCAATCCGCATGAGGTGTAGAGTTTTACGCAGGGTGTCGGCCCCCTGTCTCCCCTGTATAAACCCCACCTGATCCGAATGGATCAGGTTCGGCATATGGCCGTCCAGCCTCGTTGCTATAATCCTCGTGAATAGCTTTGCATCCACATTGAGGAGGGAGATGGGTCTCTAAGAGCGGCAGTCCGCTGGGTCCTTCCCTTCCTTCGGGATCACAGTGATCAGTGCTTTACCAAATGACGGGCGTGCCTTCCCTATCTTCATTATGTTCGAAAATAGGCCCGCTAGGAAGCCCGCAAGTAGGCTCGAGAAGGTCTTATAGAAGCCTGCGGTGAATCCATCCTCCCCCGGGGCCCTTCCCACCTTCAGGCCCGAGATGGCTTTCAGCACCTCCTCCTCTGTTATGGGGGCATCAAGGGCTGCGGACTCCAGCGTTCCCAGGGTCGGGAGAGAGACCCCCTCAAGGTATACCTCCCGCGCCTCCCTCTCCACTTCCTCCTCCCTCCCATATAGGGTCTCATAGAAACTAGCGAATTTCTCTGCTATGCCTTCCGGGTCTGTACTCTCCTCCTCTGCATCATTACCAATTCGTTGGACCCACCTGTCCGCTCTCTGGCCTCAGAGTTTGGCCGCCAGCATGGCGTCAGCCTTATCCCCTTTTTCGTAGTACCTCTGACGCAGGTGTTGGAGTCCGGCTACTATTTTGCCCAATTCTAGGTCCCTGAGTTCCTGTCTCTTCTCTCTTGCCAAGGCTAGGTCTCTCTCTTTCTCTCCTTCCCTCTCAGATCTTTCTAGGGCGAGTATGTCTGACCTCAACCTGTGAGCTAGGAGGGTCCGTACCCTTATTTTGGAAGCACCTTCACTTATCAGCCTACCCCTCCAGGTAGCCTTTGCCGCCTCCCATACAGTTTCCTGTGCCACTTCGCCTGTGTCATTTAGCTTGAAGAATTCTCTAATTTCTTCTCTAAAGACAGTATCCCTCAATAGAAAATCGTTGCACTTCCACAGGGATTCCCTGGCCCTTAAACCAGAGATGCTTAGGTTTGACCAGACCATATCGTGGTCTGACCAACTGACGGGTCTGACCAACTGACGGGACGAATATCACACGCGTCTATTCTACTCATGAATTGGTGGCCTGTGAAGAGATAATCTATTCTTGTCCTAGTTCCGTGGGCTGCTGAATAAAATGTGTACCCCTTTGCCCTAGGGTGGCGTTCGTTTGTTATTTTTGATCAGGTTATATAGTGCAGTGGTGAAGTGTCCGGCCTACAAACCTGACGGTTGTTTGATTTCTGAGGTGTGCTTTAATTCATAAATTCAAAGAGGACATCCAATGTTTCTCTTTTAGCTGGGGGGGACTGAGTCCACCCTTTGAATAAAGTGGGTGGACTCCGTCCCCCCGCGTGTACCCTAGACTTGAGCCCTGCTGTTTCTGGTCTCCAATCACGTAAACTAAGGATCAGAGTTCATGAAACTTCAGGTGGCCATCTTGGATTTCATTGCGATTTCTTTTTTGAGATGCTTAGTCAGAGGTTTCTGTTCTCGCTCATCCCCAGATCTAAAACATGATGGGCTGTGTTCCTGCTACCAAATAGGGTCTACATGCAATACATAAGTCCCTTTTTGTGGGTGTTTGTGATGCTCATTTTAGCCACTTTGGTGCTGCATTTTAACCCTTGCCTCCAGAAAACTTGAGGCCTTTCCCTGGGTGCACATGAACATCTTGCTACCGGAGACTATTACTGGCACCAGGCGCTTGGACATACCTGCATGGTTCCATGGCCAGGGAGGCTGTGCCATCTTTGACATTCAGGGGTCTTGTGACTTCTGTTTGGACAGTCCTCCGTCTAACATATTGGAGTCATCAATGCAGGAATATATTCCAAATTCTGTCTGAATTGCCCACTTATTATGGATTGTATTTATTTTACACATTTTTGAGGATGACCCTAACCCAAGAGAGTGCCAGTTTGCTCTACAATAGCAGTTTAAGGAATGTAATTGTAAAATAATAAGAGCTTATAGGACTAAGAACTATAAAGACAATAAAACAGAAAAACAAGGGACTTAATTACTTGCTTGATTCCTTGTGGTAATATAGTAGTCTCTCTTGAACGATCACTCGTAAACTCTTGACTTTACCTAAGGCAGGAGACTGCAACCTTAAGTTCTCCAGATGTTAAGGACTACAATTTCCACTGTCCCATTTCATTGACTGTGCTGGCTAAGGATGATGGGAGTAGTAGTCCAAAACACCTGCAGAGCCAAAGGTTACAGACCCTTGACCTAAAGGATAAGGGAATTAACCATGAATGTGAAGGGCAATCCTATTTTCTCTCGCCCAGGAAGCCTCATCTCCATCTGAGATGTGTGCACTGTGAGCTGGTTCATCTCTGTCCAAGCCTGGAGGTCAACCAGGACAGTTCTTCAAATATTTTAAGGTGGACGCTTACTATGCAGAGTTAGACTATAGAGTGCCGGCTAATATTTTAACCCCTTAAGTGCCAAGGATGAGTATGCTCGTCCTTTTTGCATAGACTTTCATAATAGCCTGGCAGGTAAAGGCTGTGTCCTTAAAATCTTCTTTCCTCTGAAAGGCATATACTGAAAAATAGTTTTCATCCAGGCGTAACATCTCCCGACAGATCAGCTGCATCACTCTCCAGCCCGCCCACGAAATTACCATTTAGCGAATTTATGCAGATTTGAGAAATCTGATATGTGTCCGTGTGAAAGGAGGATTGCACAGGAGCAATGCGCTGGTCTTGGAAGCAGAAAATAAATTAAATAAAACATTTCAGATGCATGGCGAAGGCATGGTGCTCCATTATTGATAAGGCAAACCTGTGATTGAAAGCAGCATTGATAATTCACGGCCGCTCATTTGCCACGGTGGTGCCCAGCTCGGCAGCCGCAAGGCTAGACTCGTGTAAATCTGCCGGACGTTGCAACCTCGACCTACTCTCCTTCTCCCCTTCTCTTCAGCAAAGACTAAAGCTGACACTGGTGGAGACTTTCTGACTCGGAATATCTTTATTGCACCCTCACCCCCCCCGGCTCCTCCACCCCCCTCACAATCCTTCCCCCGCACCCCTAAATGCCTGTTTCTGAAACCCAATGTGCTGACTCGCTTATATCAGCCCTTAGACTAGGATGTAAAATTGCAAGTGTGCTGCTTAGGGACTTGTTTGTTGGAGTTCTGAGCATAGTTCAGTGACATCCTTGGAAGCAAGACGACGCAGAGCAACACAGGTTTGATCCCCTGGTCCGCACTTAGAAACCTCTGGGTATTAAGCACGTTATAAATAACCAATTACAATTACAATCCTATGGAACTGAGAAAGGACAGGCATCAAGAACTTGATATTGTCTATCCCAGGGCTCCAAGTGACATAATGAAGCCTTGTAGCCCACATTTGTGATGTAATATAGTGTGACGTGACCTCCCATAGCCTTCTGCCTTTTGGGCAGCCTCTTGGTCCGAGGTCCTGTTGGAGAGGGTTCAGGGAGAAGATATCGGGAGTCAATGGAGAGGTAATATGGGACACCTGAAGTGTTGATGAGTGCACCCCAGAGGACGCCATGTTCTTTGTGCTGATATGTTCCTATGTGAGTTCTAATGAGGGCACCTGGTGTATTTATATCCCGAGAGGAACAGGAGGATTGGGTTTCATGTCAGCACTAAGAGTAGGATGGGTTGAGGCTTGCTGTGGGCGCAGTCTGCTGCGAGAGGTGTGGAGTTTGGAGGGTGTTAGTGTATGCAGGGGATGGAGTGCTAGCTTGTGCTTTCCCGCAGTTGTGAGTGCCGAGTCGACGTGTGTAGCTTGTCGGTGATATGTAGAATGGTGTGCAGGTTAGTGCAGGCTGCAACTGCACTTAAATGCCTGCAACTTGAGCCTTAAGCAACATTTAAGGGCATTTAAGCAATTTTATAGTGCCACAAATGCAGGCTACATGACTGTTGGCACCTGGGATAATGTACTACTTACAGCCATGTGTTGGGTGCCATTTTGGTACACGAAACACACGGGTACGACATTACATGTACATTGTGTACGTGACATTACATGTGCACAAGGGGTGAATAGCCATGACAAAACGGTGTACATTACCCATGACGTGTTAAGTCCTGTCAACTAGAAGAGAAACACTATGAAATATTTACAGTGAGGACAAAGATTTCCTGTGATGTGTTCATTGTTTAAACACTTGAATATAGCGAAAAAGATCACATCATCACAGTACCCTAGAGATAACAGAACCAAGGGGCGTGGGGGGCTTGTCTTCTTTCTTTTACAAACACTGGCTGTCAGCGATGTTTCCTGCAGTTAGTTGCCCCAACAAGCTGGGAGCAGGCCCCCCCCAAACTCAGCAAGAAGGACAAAGTCAATGCAGTGGGCAGGGGCGTAGACATTTGGTTTTCCCGGGGCGGGGGCCGGTGGCAAAACCAACCCAAGAAATGCCACATTGTACGTAGGAGACTTTCACCCTGAGTGCCTGTCCCGGGGTGGACCGAGCTCTGGATCACCCCTGGAAGTGGGAAAGAGGAGCAAAGCATTGCCTGAAATAATAGCGTGAATAATTGCGGTGACACAGCCAGTTTTTGCGTCACTGAAACGACTCAGGAAACCAAGATGGCCGCCGTACCGGCACACTCCTATTCATTAGGTGACTTTGCCCATTTCTATTGCTAATAGTCTCCCTTCCTCCCATCAATGTTTAATTCCTCCCATCATAATGCTCAGTGGGGTAACTTTGCTGCATAGGTTGGGATGGTGGGAGGGTGGCATGACATCTAAATGAAAGGGGTCCCTGCCGAATGAGTGGAACACTACGGTGTGCCACAAAGTTGGGTTGGGGGGCAAACACACTTGTCCCCCCTTAGAATAACGCCCATAATAACGCTCCGATGACACAGAGCAATGTGTGAAGTCCTTCACAGACCCCTGGGAGAGCCACTTTGCTGGCCGGTGCTCCAACTTTCACACGGAGGTGTGAGCGCTAGAAAGGCTTTGATCAGGCTGCTAGGTCCTGGAGAGGGTGCCTGCGGGATGCAGAACCCAATCCATCAATTCAGGACTGTCCCGCAGAATAATTGGACGGAAAGCCCCCCCTACTTTCAACAGGCTTTTGGTATCACTGCCGCTACCTTATGATTTTGCAGGAAAGAGACTTCACAGAAGATGAGAAGAGGACAAACTCTCTGAGAAAACTGACTCCCATCAGCCTTCAACCTAACACACAAAAGTACAAGTTTGGAGGGAGAATATTTTAATCAGTAAATTAAGTAGGACGCTCATGATCCTACAGAGTAAAGGGAATGCGCTATTTTTGATTCTCCTCAGAGGAATTCAAAAGGAATTAAATCCGGTCTAAGGGTGTTAAACTAGTCATATAAATGAACTGCAAATGCAGTCAAGTTTTAGCACCGCTCCAATTAGGCTGCAGGTACCCGGGGAGACATGAATAGATTTTGTAAAGAGAAGACAGCGATTGCCTTCAATATCTCTCTAACTTTGTTAAAAAGAATATTTTTTAAGAACACTTTTACCTGCAATGTCGACTGGGTTGGAAAAAACTAAAAGTTGTGTACATCATTTGCACAAGTGGTACATATATTGCCAACACTGTCTACCCCTTTCATTATTATTATTATTATTATTGCTTTCGAGAAGCAACAGAGCGCTTCCCAGAGGTATAGAACAGTACAGATGCATAACAGAGCAGATATACAGCGGGGTTAGGATACAGAGGGGCACAGAGGAGGGATACACCAAGCTGTGCAGGGTGGTGGGTAGGAGAGGGACAGAGGGCGTCTAGCAAGTCAGGTGGCACAGGGGGCGACATGATGGCCTAGGTGTTGATGAGGAGCGACTCCTTGAAGAGGTGGGTCTTGAGTAATTCTCTGAATTGTGGGAGCATGGAGGCGGGTCTGATCCTGATGGGGCGGAGGCTCAATTGTCTTGGGGCGTAGGCAGAGAAGACTTGATTTCTGGTCCTTTCCTTTTTGAAGCGATGGATTCCAAGTCTGCACGGTTCCTGCCTTCTTGTGGTGCGCTGTCCGCCAGAGATGCTGAGTTTCTCTGCGAGGTAGCTGAGTGACTTGTGGGCGACTGCCTTCTAGATAATGCAGCAAGTCTTGAATGGGATTTGTGCGTGCAGTGGGAGCCAGTGAAGGTTGATGAGGGTCGAGGTGACGTGGTCGTATCTGCGTAGACCCTTGATGCAGCATGCGGCCACATGTAGAACATACATCAGGGGCACCCCTTCAACGATCATTACAATACCCGCTCCTTCACCACCTCCGACGCACACCTAATTCCACAGATCTCTCGATCAGGGGCGGCTCATCCATAATGGGCGAGGAGATGCTCACCCGCCCCCTAGCCCATTACGGTGGTGCTGCGCTTATATTGTCAATGGGAAACTTTGTTTCCACATGACAGTTCCAGTTCCCCAGCAGCATGCATGTCCAATGGACCATGCCAGCAGGGGGCGTTTTGCTTCCCCAGCCTTACATGGCCCATTGGGGATCCAGGCCAGGGAACTGCAGGTTTGAATGCGTGAGAGAGTGCTCCTGCACCTTCCCTCACATCCAAACAGATCGGGGTGCTATGTCAAAAGCACTCGGGCACGCATGTTTTGTTTTCTTAGCTTTTTAGTTCTTGCTCATGCTACAGGAGCACACCCACTTTCAGCGAGGCACGGTGAGGATGGGGCAGAAGGTAAGATTTACTTTCAAGTTTATGTATGTCTAAATATGCTTGTATAACGGGTGAGTGAATGATGTGTGCATGTGTGAATGAGTGAGTGCATGGTGTATGGATGCACGTGTTAATAAGCAAGTGAATGAGCATGAGAAATATTGGGTGAATCTGTGCGCTGGTGCTTGTGGTTGGGGTATTGTTTCTGACAGGCGGCAGTGAGGGGGAGGTTTGGGGATAGGCGTCACTGGAGAGGAAAGGAGTGCCATTTTTTTTGTTGGACAACTATGATAAAGTAAGCATGATAAGTGTTATTGCGTGTCTAGACTGGCATTTTGGTACAGTGAGTCTAGCCATTTCTTTCTGTGACATGGCATTTTTTTTACTGGGGATCTTGAATAAAGCAAGCATGATAAGTGTTATCTATTCCAAATTTCAGCAGTTAGAGGTGGTGAATAGATTAAGATGCAAACTGATGCCACTGTCCGCCCAAATGCAGAACATATTCATAAAATACTATGCATTTTCTATAATACCACTAATAAATTTGTATAAAGCCACGATTAACCCTGGCACTGACATAAAGCTTAATCTACCACCTTGTGTTCCAATTACTTTAACTTGTGTTGAACTTGGTCTACGGTCCTTAACTCTATTATTATATTCAATAAACTCAACTTATTAGGAAAAATACTGAATCCTCCTAAAAAATCCCTTTATGAAGACCTACAAGAGGTTTATCTGGCAGGACATCCATTAAGCTATTGACGTTTCTTTTTTAAAGAGTAACATTTCAAATCATACTCCGGAATTGGACTAAATACAAGGTTTATATTCATCATAAATATTTGATGAGGGAATTTACCACACTACCACCCTGTTTGTTAAATTTCCTGATAGGCGGTATCAAATGGCATTCACAAGATTTTGATTTAATGAATTTTGTACAATTGATGTCATGGGCCCACAATATGGTCTCTCACGCCCTGACACACACTGCTGCAATGATGGCCTGAAAGAAACCCCAGAATTATGCAGTAGGTGTGGAGCCAGTAAAATGTAGACTGAATGACGGAAATAATCAAAGTGCAAGGCAAAACCCAGCTTTATTAACATCTAAAATAAGGCAGGGACAGCATGCAAGAAATAGGGTCACAGCTCCCATGCAAAACAATACCTTAAGATCCAAATACACCTCATAATGACAACATCATACTAAAAAACCTACGGTCGAGGAGAGAGGTTGGGGGAATTGACTACATATAGACTCCATGGGCCTCATTACGACCCTGGCGGAAGACCATGGTGCTAATAGCACCATGGCCCATACCGGTAAGTTACCGACTCCGCCATGGAGAAAGGGGGAATTACCACCCCATTACAAGGTTGGCGGGGCGGTAATTCCCCCTTCCTCCATGGCCCTTCCCCATTCCCATTTTTGCCCCATAGGGCTCAATGGGAATGGGGAAGGCGCTAAGTACGGTGCCGCAAATTGCGGCACCGTAATTAGCACCAAGGTCCCTATGTGGGTCCCTACTTTAACGGCTGGTCTACATCAGCCGTTAAGGTCGGGTCCCGCAAAGGGATCTCGTAATTAGGCGCTAATAGGTTAACGGTGCCGCAGCCTTTTTGCGGCGCCGTTAACCCATTAGCGCCTAGGTCGTAATGAGGCCCCATATGTTTTAGACATTTGATTGTGTTATGCATATCTGATGGCACCACCTGGAACCACCCCTAAATTGATAATAGTAAATACATGTCATCTTTAAATACATGTCATCTTTAAAATACATGATTGGATGGCACAACACATACTGGGCAGCCTAGCACTGAGGGTCCTGATTGGTTGGCATTGTACTGACCAACCTTGGACAACTAACAGGTCATCAAAACATGAGCCAAAACGGGGGTAGATGGAGAGAGGTGCGGGAACTGCTTTCCTTGCGTGTACCAGTATACATGGCTGCCACACAGCACACGACAAGCGGGGAACGTGTATTACTAGGGTTCGCGGGAAGTTTCACACGCGATTGGCCCTGTGCGAGTGGGGTACATGTATTACTGGGGTTCGTGGGAAGTTTCACACGCGATTGGCCCTGTGCGAGTGGGGTATGTGTATTACTGGGGTTCGCGGGAAGTTTCACATGCGATTGGCCCTGTGCAAGTGGGGTATGTGTATTACTGGGGTTCGCTGGAAGTTTCACACGTGATAGGCCCTGTGCGAGTGGGGTACGTATATTACTGGGGTTCGCGGGAAGTTTCACACGCGAAAAGGGCCTGTGCGAGTGGGGTACGTGTATTACTGGGGTTCGCGGGAAGTTTCACACGTGATTGGCCCTGTGTGAGCAGGGTATGTGTATAACTGGGGTTCGCGTGAAGTCTCACATGCGATTTGAGCAGGGTACGTGTATTTCGGTGGTGCGCGGGAAGTTTCACACGCAATTGGCCTTGTGCGAGTGGGGTACGTGTATTACTGGGGTTCGCGGGCAGTTTCACATGCGATTGGCCCTGTGCGAGTGGGGTGCATGTATTACTGGGGTTCGTGGGAAGTTTCACACGCGATAGGCCCTGTGCGAGTGGGGTACGTGTATTACTGGGGTTCGCGGGAAGTTTCACATGCGAGAGGCCCTGTGTGAGTGGGGTACGTGTATTACTGGGGTTTGCGGCCAATCGCATGTGAAACTTTCCGCGCACCCCAGTAATACACGTACCCCACTCGCACAGGGCCCTTTCGCATGTAAAACTTCCCGCGAACCCCAGTAATACACGTACCCCACTCACACAGGGCCAGCGCATGTGAAACTTCCTGCGCACCCCTGAAATACATGCACATGCTATTTTTCACACAGCGGGTGTCCGTGTTTGTCGCGTACCACTTTTTTTTACGGCCATACTGGCCTGCCTGTGATCGCGTATGGTTTTTTTGGGCTCTTGGCTGCCACACCGTACTACGTGTGTCATTTTTGCACGCACGTGCGCTTGTCTCTTTTTCTTCTTTTTATGGGGTACCTGTGTGTTGCGTGCACGTCATTTATCCTAGGGGGCCACAGTATGGGACATTCATCATAGCTGTATATACGTGCTTTTTGTTTGCGTACACTTTTGTAATGCACAAGGACGCTAGCGCCTGCCTTCATGTGTCGGACGTGTTTAGGCCTGTGCGTGTCTTGCTCGTGCGCGGGTTTGCCCTATTCGATTCCATGAATACGTGTGGTTCGCGTGCGTGTGGGCGTTCCGTGTACTTCCCAGCAGTACTTCCCCAGTTACACCTTCTTTTTCATGCGTTGTTCCCCATTCCGCGTGTTACGCCCCGTGTCCCGCCCCCTTTTTGGTGTGTGTGTCGACGTTGTGCGCTTTCCCTGTGCGCGTCACGCACAGCGTTTGAGCTGTTGCAATGACGTGTGCGTCAGTGTGCGCCATGCTTGGGTTTGGCGCACATCCCAAGGAAAACACGTGCAGGGACTTCCATGAATTGCACGCATGCGCCTGTTTTTTCATGCTTGCGCCTGCTTGCGCCAAGATTTTCGGCGCACATTTGTTCCATGAATCGGCCCCATAATATTCAAATTGAATCAAAATCATTTTCAAATGTGTCCGTAGGTTAACACGTGTTTCGGCCCCTGGCCTTTGTCAAAACCGGACGTTAATTATCTCATTCTTGAAATAACAATGGGCCTCATTACAAGTTTGCCGGTCCGGTAACAACGGTGCAGGTAAGCTACCAGAAACTTTGTTACCGGACAGGCAAACTACAAGTTCTGGGAGCTGGTGCTTTTCAGCCTGCCAGGTCTGACCTGGCGGGCGGAACGGCACCCGCTCGCAGAACTTGACGGATGCATTCATGAATGGTGCCGGTGCAGCATCCGTCCTCTCCATTCCCATTGAGTCCAACAGGGGACTCAGTGGGAATGGGGAGTAATTGTTACCCCCACCCAGCGATGGGGAATTACCGGGTCCGCCAGGGCTGTAATGCCCCGGTGAGTCCCCATTGCAGGGTGCCGGTAAAAATACGATCCTGGTGGCAGCCGTGCCGTTTTACCAGGGTCGTAAAGAGGCCCTATGTGTGTGTGAGTGGTGATCATAGACAACAAGGGGATTGGTGAAGGGCAGGGTTCATGGATAGAAAAAGTTAAAATTTAAATAATGTCTTAGTCAGTTGAATATACATTTGTACACTAATGCCATGTCAATTCTTAGTCACAGAGCTTAGATCTGTTTGTTGTTACTGACTCAGACCGATGGTTTGCTAGCGTTTTTCTTCAGCTCAGAAATCTCCTCTAGACAGCTCCCAGTCACGGGTTATTCCCTAGGTGTTCTAACATATGAACATCTAAGCTCTGTGACTAAGAATGATTTATGTACGGAGCATTTCCTTTCTCCTGCTTCCGATACTGAAATGGGTGCTGTGCTTTCTCACTCTATTGAACCACACTATCCTAATAGTATGCGGTCACTGGATTAGAGTCTTGCATAATTTCTTCTTAAAAGTCTGTAAAAATGCTCCTCACTTTGAGTTCTCCTCTGCCCTCCTTCACAACAGAGGTACAACCCAATTCTACAGTAATCAGGCCATCAAGGGTACTTTCTTTTCATTACTGTCTATGTAGCAGGCAACGGTTATAGGTCAAAGTATCGAATCAAAAGGATCGAAATACAATAGGGTCGAATCAAAAGGACCGAAAACAAAAGGTGGTAAAAACCACTTTTTTGTCCTATACGGAAACCCCCCAAAAAAAAGACATTTTAAAAAAAAATTCTACCCTTTTGTTTTAGGTCCTATTAACTCGACCCTATGGCATTCGATCCTTTTGGATTCGAACCTTTGACCGGACACCGCAGGCAACACATCGCAGAGTGTTCATTGATGTCCACTAACTTGAACCCCCACCACAACATGGTGACACATCAAACGTTTTCTTAAACAAATTGGGATTGCCCTGCTAGAGATGTCTGCTGAGATGTCTGCTGAGATGCCAATGGTGTTGGGAGCACAAGCAACTGAGGGAGAGATTCCAACAGCCAGCATTACTGCAGATTCAAATATGGAAGTAGGAACTGGAGCCGGAAGAATAAGAATGTTTGCAAACCCACTTGGGGGGCTGCCCCCACACTCCTGATTGCTAAGGTTGTTTAATCAAGTGGGCAGCAAGAGGCGGCACCTCCACTCTACCAATCCCATGCTCACAAAGTAAGTACAAGCTCATAAAAGCTTAAACTCAGTGCTTTACGTCACCATGCGGTCAGCACCATCGTGGTGATGTCACAGAGTACCTCCACCGGACAGCAGAACATGTGATGTGTTGGGTACGGCTAAAGCCTTGTGCATGGGCAGTGTGGTCTGCATCTAGCACCACACGCTGGGGAGAGTGGAAAGGTGCAGTTACTTTACCTTTAGGCCTTTTCAGTATTAGAGGAAAAATAAATAAATATGAAGGAGGCTCCTCGCGGAGATACACTAGCAGAAATGGGTGAATTGCTGGTTGGCCAATATCACAAACATCAGTCACAAGTACGGATCTTCAGGTAGTCGCATGCCAGATGCAAGTAGTTCACCCATTCTTGGTTTTGCTTTGGTTTCTCGTACTTTTAGTTTTGCTTTAACCAAGGACCACAGGCGACCGAATGGAAATAAATAAATCCGGGCACGATGAAATACAAGTCCCTGAAATGAGCGGGATCGGTGAAAGGATGTCTCATCAAGCGTTGGACGCATTAGTATTCAAATCATATCCAAGCAGCTTCTCAATGAACTATAAAGTGTGGTGCTTAGAAGCAGCTTTCTGCAGTATTAGACCTGCACAGTGTATGTGGTCTATCAATTTCACTTTGTTGGTCATAGACTGCAGGTGTCGTGCCAGCAAAGTTGCCACCATCTCTTCGCTGGTATAAGACTTCTGTGACACCCAAGGAGACTTATCCTCCCCTGTGGTCCTCAGTCTATTTCCACCTGAGTGGCAACTCATGACGGAGCAGATGGAAGTGGGAAGGAGGCAGTCTGCCTTTGCTTCACCCAGGGTCATGCGGAACAGAGAGCCAAAGCTCTCCTTTAAAAGCCACTTCTCATTTCCATTGTGATCATTTAGATACTCGTAGGTGGAAGAGGGCAGGAACCAAAAGGTACTCCTGGGAACACTCTTGCTGAGAAATTAGCAACTTTGATGTTCCAACCTACTTTTCTTTTAAGCTAAAACCTCTAGGTTGTATATGGCAGGCATCATTGAGTTGTAATGCTCATGTTACTGAAATCGCAGACCTGTTTACTACCAACTTGGGTTGCTAGAACCGGCGCTGTCGTTTATTGCAGACTGTAGAGGTGAGGACAATGGTCAACTCTAGACTGGATTACTGAAGCACTCTTCTGCCAGGTGCTCCACTTAGTCAGTTACATCGTCTTCAAGTGGCTCAGAATGCTGCAGTTAGACTTACACATTGTCTTCCTATAACTGCATCTGCTCCTTTGCATCTCAGGAAGCTACACTGGTTGCCGGTACAACAACGAACTGAGTTTAGGACTTCAATGTATTCGTGGCATGGCACCCGTTTATCTGGCCTCTAAAATCAGTCTCGATTCCCCTTTACGCTCTTTGCAGTCAACCTGGCAAAATCTGTTGGTTATTCTGTCCTCCCATTTTGTGTTTCGGGGAGACCGATGTTTTTCAATCAGGATACCCTCGCCTTTGGAACGCACTGCCTGCTTAATTGCAGAAGATTGCTTCTGTAAAAACCCACTTGTTTCAATAGTTCTACTCTTTCACAGTTCTCGGTTGTTCTCTGCGAACGGAACATCTGCGCTTAGAAGCAGGTTTGTGCTTGGCTCCTTTTGGATCTGCGCAATATAAATTCAAAATCAAATCAATCTGGCTGGCGCTAGTTTGCTTTGGTTTTTTTGAATCGCCTACTTGGGACATAACACCCTTTCGAGCTAGCACACAGCAGTGATCAGAGTTTGTCTTCTGCAATTAAGCACGAATAACGTGAAATTGCTGCAGGCACAGCTGTGTGTGCAGTTAATGGGAGGGGTTGTTATACTCCTGGGCAGGTTGAGTGATAGGGAAGGGGAGGGTGCATAGAGCTGCATGCTGTGGGGGACTTCAAGTAATGGTGGTCGTTTTATTTCCCTGTGTTTCTCTCAATGGTGTAAAGCACAGAGTTGGAGGTGAGGTGGAGGAGAGGAAGGACCCAGGTATTAGGTTTGTATTGGTGGCGGGGGAGTGAGGGTGGGGTCGGTGTGGAGCGGGGTTCGGTGGGGCCGAGGTGAGCATAGCTCCACTACTTTTTTTGCACAGTTTTACACCTGTACATAGAGCACCACGACTCCTCTAAGTGCTATTGTCCACCAACTGCATTGCACTCGTTTTATGTTCCTGGTTGGGTTGAAAGCGTGAGTCATTCCTGCAGTGTGCACAGAGATCTCTGCAGCAAGAACTGAACCCACTGAGCTATCGCACTAACTATACAGGTTGGATATGATTTTAATCAAATGCACACATTGTGAAGGGACCGTGACATGAGCGTACAAGGACCAGTGTATAATAGCAGGTATGTTCAACTTCGCTCTAATTAGACCCTTGTTTTTTATTGCATTAGGTATTCCACTGAGGCAAACGGAAATAGAGCGTTTTCCAACATTGATTTATTACAAAGTCAAACCTACTGTTACTGTAAAAATGAACAATTTATTTCACTTTGAGTATAATAAAAACAATAGCGAATCATCGAAAAGGTGGGCTCTTTTTGAAGCAGCACAACGAACAGTTCCAACATTTTGAAAAAGAGAGACTTTCACAAATTATACAGCAAAAAGATAGTTTTCTGCCATGTTAGCTGTTCCAAAACCAGGGCTGTTCGCTCGTCGCGTGACTGCTAATGTATGCAGGGTTTTCCCCCAATCATCGAAGCCATCGAAGTAGAACAAAATTCACTTGGAATTGGACGGGGAAAAAAACAACAGCCAAACCAGCTAAGGAAAATGAATGAGGTTTTTGAGGTAAGCGATCTGCTTAGTTTCACTGTTTCCGCGTGTTTCTCTGGCAAGATAAAGGATGTCTGCTTTAATAATGAATACAGGGTCATCTAAAGGAGTTTTGTGCCAGGGCCACCAATGCCTTAGCCCCCCACCCCCGCAGCCTCGAACCCAGATTCTCTGGTCATGCCCGCCCCCCCCCCCCATGATTGCGATCACAACCCATTGCTTGATAATCTGTGCCACCACAATGAAAGGGATACTTTCTCCCAGTCCCATTACCCTCTTCAGACTTGCCGGAATTGGAATAATAAACAAGTGTCATTTCAAAGGCGTATTTAGCAGTCTGCAACCTGTGAACGGGACACATTTTAAAAATAGCAGCTGCGCGGAGGGTGTAGTCTTAGATGCAGGACACAGATCATTAGCCATATGAAAAAGGTACAGATACCCCAGCTTAATCAGAGGACGCATACTAGCATCCTCACAGAATGCAACAGTGCTCAAGCATGGAGACAGATTGCAAGCAATGAGAAACCGACACATCCCATTGCATGGAATACTGGATATACATCGGAAGCTATCAGAGAGGTGCCTTACATAGACTGCGATAAGAAGAGAGCTAGGGCTTTCAAGGGGGATTGATATTAGTACATTAAGAAACTAATTACTGTGTGGTGTGCAATATGTCAAGGCCACAATTATTATACACAAGGCAACATTATAGCTAGCTAAAACATGAATGAAGAGCAGACCCTGAGAACCAAATTACTCTGACAACTTTAGTGAATGACAATTTTGACAGGTTAAGAACCACAAGTTTAAGAGAGCTCCCTCGGATCACGCATGTCGGTTAAGAGGTGAGGCAGGGATTCTGCAGATTTACCTTTGACATTGTATACAAAAGCAACCAATTTCTTGTGCCAAATAAGCATACCAGAAAATATTTTCACCAGAGGACCGTGAAATTTGTTCGGTATACATTTTGACAGTCAAATTATACAATCAAGGTGTGGAGGCTGGGGGGGAATCATTGTATGACATCATTTCACACAAATACCCTCAAAATGGAGCCCATATATATTTAGGGCGGCTCGTTACTGGCATTGATAACACATATTGCTCTTCACTTTCGTTCACAAATGCCAGTTCACAGAGAAAGTCATTTATCTGGGGGGCATGAGTGGACTTGCATTTCAGTATGCATAGTTTCGCTACAACACCTGATACATTAAATAATCTTCTGGTGGTTTCTGCCACTTTGCCAATATCCCCAAACAAGTATCTCAATGGGGTAAGAGAAGCCGGGATTTGGGTTATCTGCTCGAGTACCTCTGAAACATTTTTCCAAAACACAGCAATCAGTGGGCATGCCCAATACATGTGATAAGCATTTGCATGCGGTTCCCTGCATTTCACGCATTCCCCCGTACCGTTCTCAGTGAATTCGTCCATTTTGACCAGGGTGTAGTGGAGTTGGTTTAATATTTTGAATTGGATCAAGCGTGACCCTGCATTTAGCGAGACCGTCTTTGCCAATTTGCAGTATTTGCTCCATTTTTGTTTGCTCAGTATCACACCCAGGTCCGAGTCCCAAGTGTTTTTAATGTTGTTTAGGGATTTAGAATGTGTCTGTACCAGTGCATATAAGCTGGAGATCTTCACCCTTGCCCCATCCCCAGCCGATAGGGCACATATACATTCGTACGTGGGAGGCTCTTCTGGGAATGACGCCCATCGCGCATTGAAGGCTGCCCTCATGCAGTGATATTGGAGCAATTTTAACTGCCCCCGTCCAATTGTATCAACAAACACATCAGAGCGCACGTATTTGCCCTCCGGGAACATGTCCCTCGTGTTCAACACTTTACCCGGATCCCATGTTTTCTGCAACGCATCATTGAATGTGGGGGAGATTTCAGGGAAGCGCCAGAGTGGGGCCTCCGGGTCGTAGGGTAGCTCTACTTTTATCCTCCTGTATATCATGGACCATGCATGTACTGTGACGCTTACCGGGTCGTACCTAGAGGAGTCCTTATGGTGGGTACTCAATATTAATGACCTAAGATTGGTGGGGGATGCTGCATACATTTCTATATGGTTATGCGTGGCAGTGTCTTCTGGGTCATGCCAGTGCTTGGCGAATTGGTCCTGCGCTGTCAAATAATAGAGCTCGAAGTCCAGTGCGGCCATGCCACCGCTCGAGTATGGTTCAATTAGTTTGTCCCATTTCATCCTTGTGGCTCCCCGCCCCATATAAATGTGGTCGTCAGGGATTGAAGTGTATTGAAGAAACCTCTTCTGGGCCATAGGAGAATATTGCCAAAATAATATAATAGCTTGGGAAGAACTATCATTTTCATAATTGATAACCGGCCATATAGGGAGATAGGAAGTTTAGCCCAAAGCTGGACTTTCACCGTTAGTAGCAGTAGGTATGCCTTGTGATTGTCGCTGTATAGGGTTTGTCCTTCTCCGGACACAATTATGCCCAAATAACGTACCCGAACAGGCGCCCATTTGAATCCATTAGTAATTGATGGGCATTCAGTAGCAAGTGTAAGAGGAAAGAGCTCCGACTTCGAGTCATTAATTTTATACCCCGAGTACTGCGCAAACTCGTGTATGTCTTTCATAATAGGTACAAGATTTACCTCAGGGTCTCGTATATGTAAGAGGGTATCATCTGCATGGAGTGAAATTATTTGAGGGGGCCATTCATTCTGATGCCACTATGTACATCGTATTTTCGAACAAACACAGCCATTGGTTCTATTGTTAGGGCAAACAATATAGGGGAGAAGGGGCAGCCTTGTCTGGTGCCCCTGCCCAGTGGAAACAATGCAGATAGAGTGTGGTTTGTGAGGACCTTCGCCCCAGGGTTGGAATATAGGAGTCGGACACACTGTATAAAGTATGGGCCCAGCACAAAGCATTCACACACCGAGAATAGGTACACCCAGGAGACAGAGATGAACGCCTTTTCGGCATCCAGTGCTGCCACTGCTGCCTTTGCCTTTGGGCATATCTGTGCCATCACCCCAAACAGCCTTTGAAGATTAAGGGCAGTAGACCGCATAGGAATAAATCCAGATTGATCTAGATGTAGTAATGTGGGCATGTGGGGTAGAAGTCTGTTTGCAAGAATTCTGGCAAATATCTTCGCATCTACATTGATCAGAGAGAGAGGTCTGTATGAGGACATATCTTGCGCAGGGTATCAGGGTTTCAGTAGGACCGTAATTATGGCTTCACGCATCGAGTCAGGAAGTGTGCCCTTATTCATTGCCTCTTCCCATACTTCCAGTAATATGGGGGCTAGCTTATCATGGTTCTCTTTGTATAGCTCAATCCCTAAGCCGTCTGAACCAGGGGCTTTCCCTGATGTCAGAGCCCTAATGGAAGTGACTATTTCTTCCTGAGTGATCGGTATGTCTAGCAAGGCTTTAGCCTCTGGGGAGAGTGTGGGGAGTCTGAGTTTATTCAGATATGCAAAGGTTTCCTCAGCTGTTTTGACATCATGGTTAGAGTACAGTTCTGTGTAGAATTGTGTAAATGCAGTGTTCACCTCCTCCCCTTGGGTCATACTCACCCCATTTGTCGTTTGTATACTGGCAATGGGGGTTCGGTAGCCTTCTGCTTTCACCATGTTCGCCAATGATTTCCCTGCTTTGTCTCCCTCTCCATATCTACTTGCCCACACAGGGGCATCCATATATTGTATCTCTCTATCGGCCAATTTGTGAAATTCAATGAGCAATTTGTTCATCTCTGTCAAGGTGCCCAAGCACGCTTCCAGCACTAATGTTTTTAAGGGTGCCAGTGTTCAGCCACTGCTGAAATGCGGAGGTCAGCTTTTGAGAATAAGGTGACCTGTGCATTTCTGAAATAGGCGCAAATTAAAAAAGCGCATCCCATGCAATTTTTTCATGTGCACTCAATTTTGAGACTCTGCCCCAGTTTGTCAGTTCACTACAGCACAACTGTAGCATTTTCACCCTTCTGTAGGGATATATTGATCACGTGCAGTTCTGAAAGTTACTGCACTATAAAACTCATGCAGGTCAAGAGCTTGGTTCCTCCAAACAACGTCTGTAAAAAGAAACAGCCACCCGGGAGGTGCTGTTGCGCACGCACGTGTTGGCTGTCTAGCTGATCAGCTCCATTCCGGACGAGTTCCTTATATATAAAATATCCTTTTTTGGAGCCACCCTGGGAGAAGCTTCTCGGTACGATCTGATCGTGAGAGATGGGAGATCCACCGGCGAAATAATCAAGAAAATCTTAATCCATTAGCCTGAGAAATTTGTGGTAGAAGCACTGGGCGCAGGTGTCGTGGCGTGGCCTGGGCCGCCTGGGAGGAGGAGCCAGGAAATCTGCAGATGCGTGGCCGGGCGCGATGTGGCCTTCCTCCTCGTGTGGTATGGCCGTGCTGAGACCCCCAGATCCCTACTGAGGGGTGACTGCACTGGCTGGACCCCTCAACATCCTGAAGACACAGAAGCAGTGGACCGACATCGACTGTGACGGTCACGTTCCTACTGTCGGGTGGATGCGGAACTGGAGTCGGACCATACGCGAGACACCGGATCCTTCGGAAACACCTGGGCTGCAACCAACAGCCCATCTGTGTCACATTCAGCCACGATTGGCCCTGCTTGCCCCAGAGGAATGACCCCGACATAGCGTGGGCACCAATGCAGCTGTGATCGGTGGAGAGATCCACACCTGTCGGTGCGTTTGGTCTCCCTTGCGTCGGCCTCACCTGGCCCGGCCGCAGATCCCAAGCGCAGAAGATAACCCCAACCCACTGACACCCGCGGCTGCATCGGCTGGGAGGTATCGCCCCATCCTCTGCCCAAACTTCTGGAAACAGCCAGATAGCAGGGCAGCGAAACGGTAGGAGTCGTACGCATTGGGTTCCCGCACTCCGCACTACAATCTTGGAGGAGACTAACGGCCCTGGCATGCAGCAAATACTTCAGACCACACCCGCCAGCCCGGACGCTCCCAGCAGGAAGAGAAGACCATCGAACTGAAGTGCACTGGTAAGCCTGGTAGATCGGCTGGATAATATATCCGGCAAGAACGACTCAAAATACTTGAAAATTAAATTATATGCCAAAACAGTAACAAACGCCTCACCAGCATTGACAAGCACTAGCAGGCATAACTGTCTTACTTACTGCAACATGGGAGGACACAGTCCACACCCCTCTCCTTAGCATGGACAATACGGGACGATCTCTGATACGGCATTGAGGACCTGCCAGGTCTCCACTATTCGCACTCTAAAACATTGGTATTAGACAAAATGCCTGGTGCTCAAAACCCGAAATCGGCCTCCGAACAAGGTGGTGCCGCGTGCGTTGGCTGAGCGTGCGGCCATGTGGCGAGGCACCTCCCTACTGATACGAGTACAGCAGGGGTGGAGAGACATCCCGTCCACACCCCGACCCTGGCACATCGACTTCGTAGAACACCTGCTGTTTGGACCTAAGGTACATGAAACAACTCTCCGCTCATAGGCATCCCCTCCTGCCCACACTAACAACAGACCGTGCCTGCCCCTGGCTGCACTAAACCACCACTACGGCCAGAGGTGCACTATTGATCACCCTTGTGCAGAGATATGAAACACCTCATAGCGTGACCGCATAATATGCTCCGAGTTTAATTGGAGGGGTGTGTGGACAAAGAACGTTGCCTGATTGTGGGTACTTGATCCGAAGACGCAGGCGGCGCCTATAGACAGGGGAGAGTACAACCCATCCTATTGCACTGTATGTAGCCTGGGGCGAAATGCTAAAGGACATCGAAGTGCCCACTCTGGACTAACTGAAACACTATTAACTTGCCCCACGCATCAGTACCCCACAGGGGACACACCAGGCCCTGCAAGAACCAAATAAGGGATGTGGTAACTGAACCATATGAGCATATCCGATGTGTGCATTACAACTGGTCTAATGACTGCCCTACATCCTGTAGAGAATGCTGCCTGAATGCACATCTGCAAAGTACTGGGGGTGTGGCTGCAAAGGGCAATATTCACCCTTACCAGTCCACAGAGAAGCTTCAACTCTGCAATAACGCCCAAATTAGTTTCACCACATCCAGCAATCGATCATGGGGTATCTTTCCATCACTATATAGCTCGGCCTCTCCCCTCCCGCAGTTTGCAGAACATCGCGACCATGACAAACCCTTGATAATTTTGAAAAAGGCACAGACACCAGGTAGAAAGGCCCGACGACCTCCAAGAGTCATGGCGCCGGCGGCTGACAGGCGCTTGGAAATGCAGCATTTGACAGCGTAAAATACTTTGATCAGCCTCCACAAGGGTGGCAAGTGGCCAGGCCATACAATTCAACTAGGGAAACTTTCAAAATACGAAGCAACCAACTGAAAAGCGGAATACTATACCCGATACTTGTCGCTGTATCTTGGCAGTTGGTTTATAGGACAACTTCCATTTAACCATCTATTGAGAATGACAAAAGGAGCTGGGGCAAAGAAAATGGGCCCAATTGACTCATTCACTAACCCCCAGGCCCTGGCAGCAGCATCACCAATGCCTGTGACCGGGGAGGCCCATTCAACGTCTACCACTAGCCCTAGCGATAACTATCTTTTCATTACCATGCAAAATTGATTCTTATCCGTGAATGTAAAGCTAGATGATATTGTTTCGACTATAGGGTCGCTTAAGGCCCGATTGGACAAAGAAAGTGCTCGAGTGACGGATACCGAGGCCAGGATAAGCACTAACGAAGATACAATTGGGCAACATGGCCGTGATATTGTACAATTCAAGAGTGAAATGGCCAAGATGCGAAGCAAATGCGAGGACCTGGAATCCAGATCCAGGAGGAACAACATACGCATAGTTGGCATGG
This sequence comes from Ambystoma mexicanum, assembly GCF_040938575.1. NCBI lineage: Eukaryota > Metazoa > Chordata > Amphibia > Caudata > Ambystomatidae > Ambystoma > Ambystoma mexicanum. The sequence continues at coordinate 140,873,059 of NC_090939.1, read as the reverse complement.
CAGAATCCCTTGGCAAAGATCCCATGGAAGCAAATGTTGAAGCTCTCCTAAAATCCCTGTTCGGAACAACGGCATTCTCAGACCATTTTTTGGTTGAAAGGTCTCTCTGCACCCTTGCACCAGTGCCTAAACCTGGGGCTCCGCCCGCACCATATTCGCCAAACTGCTCAACTATAGAGACATATGGCCTCATTACACGGATGGGGGTAAAATACCGGCACCGCCTTGGTGGATAGGGGAATTACCGCCCCATTCCAAGGTTGACGGGGCAGTAATTCCCCCTTCCACCATTGCCCTTCCCCATTCCCATTTTTGCCCCATAGGGCTCAATGGGAATGGGGAAGGCGCTAATTACGGTACCGCAAATTGCGATACCGTAATTAGCTCCCTGGGTCCCTTTGCGGGTTGGTTTTTAACGCCTGCAAAAAGCAGGCGTTAAATCCCCCAACCCGCAAAGGGACCTCGTAGTAAGGCGGTAAGGATTTACCGGTACCGGTATTTTACCGGTACCGGTAAATCCTTACCGCCATCCGTGTAATGAGGCCCATAGACTCGATCCTTCGGGGTGGCCAGGGAAGTGGGATCACTGCAATATAAGGGTAACAACATACATTTTTATCCTGACTTTGCGGCTGGAGTACAGGCCCAGAGAAGGTCCTACGAACAAGTCAAGAAACAACTTCGACTTCGCCATATTCAGTATGCATTGATTTTCCCGGCAAAGATGCGCATGCAACATGGCGGCAGGGCGCATTTATTTGACAACCCGGCTGAGGCAATGGACTATATCAAAGCCTCAATCCCACAGCCGCCTTCGGACCGCGGGGCGGATCAAAACAGAAGCACCCAACATGAGGATAAGAGGAGAAATCCAGCAGACTGACTGTTGCAGAATGTAATGTGATGACTCCTTTGATATTTCGGGCAAAAGGTTAATGGGTGGCACCTAATCAATTGGTGATTATTTGACCAAATAGGTAGTGTTGAGCTTGTCAGTCACGCCCCGCAACATATGCACCTCAGGAAGGTTCCATGAGTTCAGGGGGAAACATCATCATGTTGTTGGGGTTGATGGTGAGGGTGGGGGGAGGGAGCGAAGTTGCCACGGTTGCTTCTTGATACACCATGTAGGAAGGAGGTATGGGTAAGAGAAGCAGACCGAGTTGGGCTGGTTAAAAGTTTTAAAAATGATGGTCATGTTGGTGCAGACAGTACGAAAATCAGAAAATTGTTAGAAGATATGATGACAAGGTTGAATACAAATGGCACGTAACATAAAGGGAGGAAATGGATTGAGGGGCAAGTTGCTAACTTGGAATGTAAGGGGCCTCCATAATCCAGGCAAGGCCAGGAAAGTGGGTGCATATGTGGTGAGGCACAACCCGCAAATATGAATGCTCCAAGAAACCCATGCATTGAAGAAAGTAAACAATGGGTTTAATCCTAGGTGGGGCCCACTCCGCTACTACACGGAATACTCCAGACAGGCCAGGGGGGTCTTGACTCTCATCCATCCATTGTTGGGCTTTCATTATACTAACAGTAAAGTAGACCCTCTGGGATGCTATGTACTGGTGTGGGGGGTGTTGGCAGGACACTCAGTGGTGCTGGTGAATACGCATGGGCCCAAAATAGACGACCAAGAGTTTTACCAGAATTATGGCATATGTGTACCCCGCTAGACAACACCTGGGTACTCTGGGGAGGGGATTTCAATACGATCCTAGACGCTACATTGGATAGATCATCGGATGCTCCCCGAGTGCTCTTAAGAGCAGCCACCACCCTTCACCAGACAATAGCACAGGCACGCCTCATAGACGCTTGGAGGACACTACACCTGATAGATAAACAGTATACATACTATTCCTCTGTGCATGACTCTGAGTCACGCATCGACTACTGGCTCCTATTTGCAGCGCTATCGCATGCAGTGAGTAGCTTTTACATTCACTCACGCACACTGTCAGACCATTCCCCGGTCTCCCTATGCCTCGAGCTATATGATGCTCCCCACGCACACAGCGCTGGAGGATGCCAGCTGGGATCCTTAATGACCCCATTGTTGGAGAATCCCTACATACTGTGATTGAGGAATTCCTTGATATTAACAATGGCTCTGTTGATAGTCCAGCCCTGCTTTGGGAAACCTTCAAGGTATGGATACAGGGTATTATAATGGCTAAGACCACTGGTATGCTTAAATCGGTTAGGATGAACTGAACCTGGTGGAAGCCCGCCTGCGGGAGCATGAGAGAAACTACAGTACGACTCACAGCAGCCGTTAAGATGCTGCTCTCCCAGTTCAAAGAAAACACATTAAATGCATTGGCCCTTGCTCTGCGCTTCGTCCAACAGCGCGCAATGGAAGGAGTTTCATTTTTGTGCATTTGAAAGTGCACCCCATTTGTAAATTTGAGATGCGCATTGAAATGCACAACAATTCCCCCTCATTTGTGGAAATGAACACACATTTCAAATGTCCTTTTTCACTCCCTTTGCTCATTTGTGCAAATAAGGGGGTGCATTTCATCATTTCGATGTGCATCACAAATCCAAAATGGGGTGCACTTTCATTTAGGATGAGCACATTTAGAAGCCCTTTGTGAGCTTCAGCAGTGCACCATTAAACGACCTGCCATGTTTTGTAAAAACTGAGCACCACCTTCTTTGAATCAGGCAGCCATGAGCTCCTTTTGCCCTCCATTAAAGATGTCTCTGTATGAAAAGTCTACATCTACATTTAAAGACTTATTTAATATCGTATTAATAATCATTCTACAGGGCACTATAAGATGATAACTGCCTGACAAAGGCCTAGGAAAAAGGGAACATACTAGTACCATGTAGAATGTTGATTAATTAAGGCTTCTAGACCTAGGGAAGAGTTATCATGACAAATGCCCACACCAAGTTATTGCCTTACGCAAACCTGGGATAATGGGCTGCGGGAGGGATTTAACCCAAGTGATAATGACCCCTCCCGGGGAATATAACACTATTAGCACTATCTGGTAAAATAAAGTAGTATATGCAGTGCCAACTGTTATGTTCCTGGTCAAGTATGAATGCCTGATAAGAGGACAGTAACAGAGTATGGACTGCATTCTGGGCATTCTGATTGGTTTAGAAGAAGTTAATAATTGCTTCCAAGTGCTAATATGCAAGAACTCTGGGAAAAATCTAATACCACTCACCAAGGTTATTCGACAAATATACTGACATGTTTTTGACACGCCTGTGAAAGTCTTCAGAGGAATGTGGTGATAAAGCAAGGTGTGTTTGTTTGTTTTATTTGCTTATATAGAGCCCCGAGCCCGAAGGTATCTGGGCGCTTTTCTTGGGTACATGGTTACAGAATATATACAGGCAGTATAAAGTATGGAGGATTTTACAGTTTTAAAGTATGCATTACATAAATACAGAATATACACAAGGCAGGTTCATGATATTGAGGTAAGCATAGCATATATAGTCATGGAAGTTTACAGAGTATACAGAATATACATGAAACAAGGTCATGGCTGGCTCTTAGGTAGGATTACACCTAGCCTAAAAGGCCAAAGTGGAAACCTTGCCATGGAGCAGGCGTCGGTCTGGAGAGTTGCTGCGAACAGTTGGTAGCGATGGGGGAGGTAGAGTTAGTTGGCTTGCTCAAATAAGCAGCCTTTTGTTTTGTTCCTGAATGAAAGGAACAACAGGTCCATTCTTAGTGCAAGAGGAAGTTTATTCCAGGTCTTGGCTGCTAACACTGGGAGGCTTGAGCCTCCTGCTTTGTTTAGTTTCAAAGTCGGTTAGGCGATTGTTCCTCATCATTAGCTATGCAGAGTCATGAAGTGAGAATCAAGGGGGAACTCATGAAATAAGAGCTGAGAAAAATGATCCCCGGTGATGCAATAAACCAGCTGTACATTCATCTGAGCCAGTGGTTATGAAAAATGCCACAAAAACAACACTGCTAATACTAGACCTAGATCTTCTATTGTTTGGACAAGAGATTTTGAGTCCACAGAAAACCTGGAAAAAACTGTGGATTTACCAGTACATCTCACCATTAACCAATACAGGGCAGATTTCAGACCTTCATTTAAAAGGCAATCACAGCCATACAGCCGCCAATCACCATGCACGACTGTACACTGCAGTACAAAGGTTTATGGCATAAAGTTAGGTCGCTACTTTCATTTAAAATGAGTGGCACACTGAAAAAGTAATATTTCCTTTTACACACCATATCACTAGGCTGATGTTTGTGGGCACCGCCTGTTTACAAGGGGATAGCATACACTCAACCACAAATAATGCTCAGTAAAAGAAGGTTATTACTTCAGAAATTACAATCCATGAAAAAACACTGTTGTATTTTGAAAGGGGTATTAAATGCCATTAACCTAGGCCCATACATTCTACAGGAGACCTGCCTTCATTTATGATGCTACCACTTAGTATGTATAGGCCAGGAATGTAGCAATTAATTTCATGGGATAGTCTCACTATCTTTTGGACATACTCCCGATAAATGTTGACCGGTTTCTGTAATTCAGTTTTTTCTTGCATTCATCAGGAAAAATAATGTATGTGCACTAGGGGGGCTCTACCCCTCTGGTGCCATCAGCGCCCTACCCCCATGGTGACTGCTGCGCGTTGAACTCGGCGGCTTGTTTGCTTGTAGGGATACTCCACAAAAGGCTTCCTTTGTTTGCACCCCCCCCTTTGGGAAATTGAAAAGTTGGACAGTATACCAGCAAAGTTTGAGCGATGTGGGACGGAATGACAGCAGACCCATATCATTAGGGCATACAATGACCTAAATTCAAAGCATTACGGTACCGTAAATTATCAATTACACAACTTCATCACACAACTTCATCAGTTAATGCCAGTTAATAAACTCCAAACACCTTAGGAATGATAGATTTGGACACTATACCATCAAAGTTGGATGCATGTGGAACGGAATGCCACCAGACTCATATGAAACGTCACACGAAATCGTCACTTATATACAACTTCATCAGTGAATGAACTCCAGTGAATGGACTTCAAGTACCGTAGGAATTGTAGTTTGGACAGTATACCATCAAAGTTGGATGCATGTGGAACGGAATGCCACCAGACTCATGAAACGTCACACGAAATCGTCACTTATATACAACTTCATCAGTGAATGAACTCCAGTGAATGGACTTCAAGTACCGTAGGAATTGCAATTTAGACAGTATACCATCAAGTTGGATGCATGTGGAACAGAATGCCGCCAGACTCATATGAAACGTCATACAAAATGTCACTTAAACATAGCTTCATCAGTGAATGAACTCCAGTGAAAGGACTTCAAATACCTTAGGACAGTTTGGACATTATACTATTAAAGTGGGCAAAATGTGGAATGGAATGACAACAGACCCATGTCTGTAGGATATACAATGACCCCAAATTAAAGCGTTACAAAAAAAAACAACGTACACAAAATTGTCACTTATACATAGCTTCATCAGTGAATAAACTTCAAATGCCTTAGCAATTGCAGATTTGGACAGCATACTATTAAAGTGGGCAAAATGTGGAACAAAATGACACCTCAATCATGTCTCTAGGACATACGATGACCCCAATTTTTGTGTAACTTTTGTAATTAGGAACTAGTTGAGAGTTTGGAATATCTGATCTCACTGCACCATAGTGTACTAGACACTCTTAGATACACGATCGGCATCCACATCTCGTAGAAACATTACCTATACCCTAAAATATCAGTACATATCGAGAGCCAAGTCCCGATCTACAGAGCTTATTGACTTAAATATCTATATGTAGCAGCCTCAATCTTCATGGCTTCCCACATTATCTATCCATAACCCAGGGGGACATTTGATCCTCATTACGATCTCTCACCTCCTTTTTAATTTCTTTGCCGACTTCTCTTTGACTACTCATTTTTCCTTAAGATCCTCATAAACAGCACAACCCTTGCACTTGTATATAAAGAAGATCACTTTTATTCATCAATTTTTAGTTAATATATAATTTCGGCACTTACATCCGTATTTTCATTGTTTACGTCCTTTCGCGCATGTGCGAGTGACGTCACAGACTTGTCCGACGCCACTGACGCATGCACGAATGATGTCATAGCTGTGACACGTATAAATACACGGCCGTGTATCTTCAACTTCATTCAGCCGTGGTTCCTGACCGCATCTGGATGCGTCTCACCTTGCTGGCTCAGATCGAGTAAGTACCTCTATAGCGAACCCTGTTGGGCTTGTTCTCTGATATTATATTTCTCTAACTATTGGACTTACAAACCTTCCTTTCCTAGACTGTAAGATACTTAGCCTGCACAAGATATTTTGTAAGACGACTGGAGTTTGTCCGGCTGTCTTCCACTTCTGACCACTAAATCCATCAGCTTTTACTTAACCTTGAATTTTTGGTAAGATGATGACTTCCTTCTCATTAATATGTTGCTCATCCCTCCTTTTTTCTAACATGCACGTTATCTTTAACTCGTGCACCATCCATATTAACCTATTCTCACCATCCTTGGAGGGTCAGTACCCCAATCTAGATATTTACTTTTCCTACCACATGAAATACACTCTCTAAGTTTACCCCGCACTGAGTATAGGGGTAGGACTCGCTGGGCCACTTTTGGTATAAAAGAAATGTGTTGAAACCATAAACCAATAACTCTAACGTCCATGAATTCGAATACCTCTTCATATTAGTATTTGCTCTTCTCATGTTGAGTAATTACTGGGTCACTAATGAAGACAGATGACAGGATGTTTATTTATAAAAAAAAGAGGAGGCATTTTGCCTTAACACTGACTATCATGATTTCTCTGTTCATCCTAACTGAATTACAAAAGTTGCTTTAAACAAATGCTAATATATTGTTGTATGTAATCTTTCTCTTTTTTAGACTTTAATTGTTGAATATGCTGCCCCTGATGAAGAGTGTACATAACTCGAAACACGTTGGGCCTACCAAGATACAAATAAAAAGCAAAAATTGTTTTTTATAAACACAAACTTACTATTGAATTCTTTATTTGAAATTGCCTACATATGAGACTCTAAGTGATTATAATTGCTAAAACGCCTCTACTTGACCTCCATTAGGCCGTCTCTGGCCTTACAGAAAGTGTGCAGGGGACATAGCTATCCTCATTGGATTCCTCTCTTGTTCTCTATATGTATCCAGCCTAGATACCAAGGCTGTGTTTTTCTCCCCTGCACCTTGAACAATTTAACATAACGTTAATTTTCCTGTTTACTCCTTACTGAATTATACTTACTCTGGTGTGCAAGTGTATTCACCCGTGTTGGTTCCCAATTTCATGCATTACAGAACTTGTTACATAAAAACGTTACACACAATCGTCACTTATGATTTTATATTATAGGGTGGATTAATTTAACCATTGGCCTACAAATCCCAGACCAACAGTGCTGCAAGAAAATGTTTTCTTGTATTGATCAAGACAAAGTAAAAAGGTTAGAATAACTGTCAGTCAATGTATTCCGCCACAATACTCATGGGCTCCGTGTGCTTGAGCAAATTCCAATGAGATTGTTTGACCGACACTGCATGGCAATCTCATTGAAAATTGCTCACGCATAATAGTGATGAGTGTGCCCTAAATAGTGATGGACTGGGTCTAAAGGGAAAAACAAAGAGGTTAATCTTAAACCTCTGGCAATCTCCCTGGGCAACCTTCCAGACCATCGTTCTTAGCCGGCCAAGCAATTACAGAAAGGGGAAAGACCATATGCAAGCCAGGATTGGTCCCACGCACAAAGGGCTAGGTCACATCCCTTCTGGCGACATAGTATTTTGGTAACATAGGAATGGCCACAGAATGTTATACTTAAAATATGTCTGTGATAACATGCATGGATCCCTTTTGAGTCTGCACATAATGCACCTGGTGCTCTTTTCATTCATCACAACCAACAGGAAACTGTCTGCAAACCACATGCCATACTAATTCAGACAGAGTTCGCTTATAGATGTGACGCATTGGTTTTTCCATTTGAGCGGAGGACTACGTCTCATTTCCCTAAATCCTTCAGAGAGTGTCTAAATCAATCACTCAGTACCCAGACTCAGGCACAGTTTGTGGAGAGAGCCTGGGTTTTGTCCTGGGTAGCCCTGGCACACTTAAAGCCATGTAAATCACAGTACTTATTTATTCATGTATTTATTTATTTTGACACTTATATAGCGCACCGAACCCGGAGGCATCTGAGCACTTATGCTGCCTCTTCTTGTTTATCAGACAAGAGAACTAATTCTGTAACTTCTTGTGTCTCAGACCATTGGCCCTAGACAGTCGCTTCATGTTTTTTTGGACCACAGCACTCTCAATAACACTAACGTCTAGACTTGCTCATTGTCAATCAATGTGAAACGGTTTCAATTGTAAAAAAAAGCGATTAAGAAAAGAGATGAATTTATTAAAGGACCATCGAAAATGCACTGTGTCAGTGAACCAATAAAACAAGTAATTGGACAAATCAGCGTGAAGCATTAAGATGCAATTGCGATGGCTTCTGCATCCAGCAGGCACAGATAATGGAAACATGATAATGAAAACATGATTACACAATCAACCACTGGACAGTGACGTGAAAGCACAAATCACAGCTGCCACAAACACCTGATGATCCCATGCCCGCTTAAATGAGCTCAAGGTGATCCCTTAGACATTCTGACACACAATCTTGCTAGATTCTAGTTCCAGCTCTCTGCAAAGAAGTGCTAGGCAGATCCCTGGATTGCAAAGCTTAGTGGTGCCCTGTATTACCCCTACAAGCACCAAATGCAGGGTGAACAGATGAGGGGGGTGGCAAATTGCTACTTTGACCGGGGCAGGGGGCCTGCTCCACCATGCACGGAAATAATGTGGACAAAAGAGCATGCAGAAAAACGTCTTAAACTTAACATTCTCTACGGATGACTGAGTATTGGGGTCTGGGCATACCCACAGCCCACGAAGCACAGGCGTCCCAACCTCTCCAAAAGATCTGTGAGGCTCCCAATTTTGGGGTGAGAAACACCTCAACATTCTATCCTCACATCCAAATTCTGAAGCGGCTCGAAAGAGTATATATGGTTCATAGTTGCAAACACTATGTTAGGCTGAGTGTTGTGAAAAATGAAACAAGAACCAAGCCTAGGGCAAAGCAGATACTTAGTAATTCAAACAGTCGACCTTTTCCTCACACACATGTAAAAATGCCGACTGATCTATGACACCCTAATGCTTTTCTATTTCTTGCAACGCAGCAAGGTACCCTCATTGGTGCTATTTGTTTTTCTTGTAGCGGTACTCCGAAAGATTACAATAGCAGTATACAGGGTTTGTTTGTTTGTTTGTTTATTTATTTATTGTGCGCACCGGACCCTGGGGTAGCAGGGCGCAAGAGACAAGGAGGTTTACAGCTTAGTTACAGACGTTACAAGTTACAGAGCAGGCAGAGTGGACATTTCTTGACTCAGCAAGGTAAGACAAGTGCAAGTGCAGGTAAAGCGCAGCCAAACAATCAGGTCAATGGCGAACGAACAATATAGCGGGTCATAGCGTGTCAGATGAAGTACAAGTGGAGCTGCGAGGGGTAGTGTGCCATTTATATCGCATTCTCTGTGAGCCATTTTATGGTATTCTTTCTGAAGTTGTTAAACGTTTGGTCGGATCTAAGTGCATGAGGTAGGGCATTCCATAATTGCGCTGCCTTGACTGGGAAGCTGGATCCTCCAATAGTGGCTAGTTTAAATCTGGGAACTAGGAGGCAGTTAGGGCTGACTGTCCTTGTGAGTCTAGCAGGATTTTTTCTGTTGAAGCGTTCTGAAAGGTAGCGGGGGGCTTTGTTGTTTAAGCATTTGTGGATAAGGGAGGCAGATTTGAGGTTGATTTGTTCTTGGGTGGAGAGCCATTTGTGTTTATGTCTTATTTCTGAGATATGTGCTCTTCTAGGGATACTTAGGGCCGCTCTAAGTGCATTATTTTGGAGCACTTGTATTCTATTGATGGTTTGTTTGGTTGTCCCAATGTAAAGGGCGTTACAATAGTCTAATTTTGATAAGATGAGGGCTCTAGCTATGATAAAACAGCTGTCAACTGATAGGAATTGTTTCCCAGCTCGTATTAATTTACATGTATAGGCCGTGGATGAGGCCAGTGAGTTCACCTGTTTGGTAAAGGATTGTGTCGCATCAAGGTAAAAACCTAGGGTTTTTACTTCTCTGGCGACCTTGATAGTGTTGCCATCGATGATGAAGGCTGAGTAGTTTTTGTTGAGTTTGGAGATGCGGGCTGCAGTGCCCAGGATAATGAGCTCTGTTTTATCATCGTTCAAGCATAGGCCATGGTTGGCCATCCATGCTTGAACGATGCTATAGACTCTGTTCACCAAAGCCAGATCTTCAACGTAATCCCCAGTGGTAGGAGAATCTGGGTATCGTCTGCGTAGTTAGTATAGGTGATGCTCAGATTATCGAGATCGTCGAAGAGTGGCTTGGTGAAGATATTATAGCGTGTCGGTGAGACACAGGATCCCTGGGGCACTCCGCAGGTGCTGGGAATCGGGTCTGCTGCCGCTGCGGGGGAGAACACCCTGATGGTCCTGTCACTAAGGAATGACTGTATCCAGACTATAGCCTCTCCTGAGAAGTGAGCTGCCGAGTCCAAGTGATTGCATAAGACTCTGTGGTCCACCAAATCAAAGGCGGCTGAGAGGTCTAGAAGGAGGAGGAGGAGAGCTAATTTGCCCTCGTCTCTGAGTGAGTCTATTTGGGCCTTTAAGTCGATAAGGGCAGTCTCTGTGCCGTGTTGCGGACGGAAACCGGATTGGCGAGTGCCAAGGAGATGGTTCATCTCAAGGAAGTTCTGGATTTGGGTGTACGCTACATTGTCTAATATTTTTAGTAAGAAAGGCACAGTGGTGATGGGTCTATAATTTGTGGGAATGTTGGGGTCCAATGTTTGCTTTTTCAGAAGGGGGAATACCAAGATTCCTTTAGATTGCGAGGGATGGTGCCCGTAGTGAAGGAGGCATTAATAAGTTTTGTGATGAAGGGGGCTAGATCTCTATCCGCGTCCTTGATCAGTTGTGCGGGCATTGGTCACCTTTGCAATTAGAGGGTTTAAGAGTCAGAATGGTCTTCTCTACCTCAATTACAGAGACCTTGGAGAAACGGAATTGGGTAGAATCTTTAGGTTTGGGTGTGGTAGTTTTGTCCAACAGAAGTTGAGTTGGTAATGAGGCTTTCTTTAGGGCAATTTTAGTTTGGGGGTTGGCCACTTTGTTGGTTAGTGCCAGTTGCAGGTCTGTACACCAGGTTTTATCTTTGATGGAGTCATCCTGTACTGCGATAGGAGTTTCCAATTCTTTTAGGATAGAGAATAACTCCTTCATACTGGAGTTGGCTTGGGAGATCCTGTTATCATAGGTTTCTTGTTTGGCCAGGATAATATCTTTTTTGTATTGCGAAGAGATGTTTATTAGGTTGGTTTTATTTTCAGCGGTAGGATGCCGGTTCCATGCTGTTTCGCATTTTCTCTTCTGTAGTCTTAGGTTTTTTAAGTGGGGTGTAAATCAGGAGTTCAGATGCTTTTTTGGTTTACTGTTCCTAAGTTTAAGCGGAGCAACTCTGTCAAGAGTGAGGGACATGGCATTATTGAATTCCTCCACTAGGATGCCTGGGTCGGTATGGTCAGGTAGAGAGTTAAGTTTGGGTAGGATTTGGGGCAGAATATTATCAGCTGTGATGTTTTTCTTATTTCTGGTTAAGGTGGGTATGGCGGGAGTGGGTGTTAAAACTGTGGGTCTTTTAGTGTTGAGGGTAAAGGAGATAAGGTGATGGTCTGACCATATTTGGGGGGCAATGGCTGTTATAGAAGGGTTACAGTTGTGACTGGCAATCCAATCAAGAGTTCTCCCTTTGGTATGTGTGGGGGTGTTCACGATCTGCTTGAAACCTAGTTCTGCCAAGGTATTGGCTACTGCAGTGGCCTGGTGGTCGTTGATATCGTTGAACCCTAGGTTGAAGTCTCCTAACACTAAGGATTGAGAGGAATTTTTTAGCTTCTCAGAGATAGCAGTGGTGATATCTTCATTGAAAGTGCTGATGGGGCCTGGGGGTCTATAGAGGAGGTAGATATTAGTGTTTGAGAGTTGGCGGTGGGTAGTTTGATAGAGAGAAGCTCGCAAGATATAAGGGAGGGTGTGGAGGTGATTCTCATAGAGAAATTGGATTTGGCGATAATTGCTATTCCTCCACCTCGTGCGTCTGGTCTATCAGCTCTGAGGATGGTAAAGTTTTCTGGGACTGCCAGAGTAAGAGCAGGACCTGCTGCCTCGTGGAGCCATGATTCAGTAATGGCGATGAAGTCAAGGTCATTTTCCCGTATGACATCAGCTATGTCAGTAGCATGAGCGACTAATGATCTGGCATTGATTAATGCAGCTTTTAATTCAGGTTCTGGCTGTGCTGTGAGAGGTAGGTTGGCCATAGGTTTATTGATTTTAGGGTAGAGTTGGTGTCTGGGAGGGGCGGTAGTTACCAATGGTTGGACTGGGACAATAAATAGGCTCGGACTCCAAATAAAAAGTGGCTCATTCCTCACCTCAAAAAAGTGGTCCGCCCCTCGCCTCCTAAAAAGTGGCCCTCAAACCATCATCCGTGAATTGCGTCAATTCACAACTTTAAAAACAATGCTTCTTATGGAGGGTTCACGTGTCTGTTACATTACAACACAACTCACAGGAGTGGCATGAACCAACCACCCCCACTGCGGTTTTTGGACCTGCTGCAAGTTGATGCTTATACAGGTCTCTGCAACTCCAGCAGGGAAGGAGGGTTAGGGTGACGATAGTTGGATAGGAAGCGGGTAGTAGGGAAACGGGAATGTGGTTTAGGGAGAGGTTATGGATAGGTTGGGGATGTTAGGGTAAGATGTTGACCACTGTGTGGTCATAGGATGTGCCATAGTAGCTGTTCAATTGCTGCAAGAGAGAGAGTGCCACCCAGTTCCTGCCCCTCCCTGTCCAAAACACCTCTTCATGGCAATTCTTTGAGCTTGCTTTAATCAAGCCTTACCATCAAACTTTGCAGTGTTTTCTCAGAGCAGCCTTCAAGCTAGTCTTACCCGTCACACACCATGAGCTGAGTCGCCTCTCGGTGCTTGAGTTTTAGACGAACTAGTGCAATATACCAGATAGTGTTCACCTGCGCCATACCCAGTATAGGTCGTCCCTCAAGCATACCATGACGGAGTGACCCCCGTCACCTGAGTGTGTGCCATGTGCCTAACAGAGCTTTGTATGGAACGCTTCTATTAGGTCAACATGAAACGATGCTTGAATCAACAAGCAGAAGGCCAAAACAAACACCCACTGCATGCCCAATCTAGCTCAACCTCTCGCCGCCTCTACTGTAACGAGGTGTCTGGAGTGGCGCTCTCCAGTAAACGCCATGGAGTGGTGTCTGTGAGCTCTCATGCAATCGCCACGGGAATGTGTCTGGAAGCTCTCCAGTAAACGCCACGCCGGATCTATTGGCTTAATTAGAACATGTTGTGCTTTTGGGTACAAATTAGACTCCCCCGCCCCCTTGGTCCTTCCAGACCACAGAAGGCGTTCTCAGTAAACAGGATCACAGACTTGCGCTGCCAAAAAACTCCATACATCTGCCTCGCTAAAGGATGAGACAAATGTCTCACTGCTAGCGCCTAGACGTCGCCAGTACAGTCGCTATAATACTGCATATGTGTCTCATCGCGACACTCTCCACCACAGATCAGCTGGCAATATCGAGCTCAGGCATATTATTTATTATGCATTAACACATTTAAACCCACTCTTCATCACCAATCCCCTCCCTTCGCAGAACTGCAGGTGCCATAATACAAAGACAGAAATGGTCACATGAGGTCAGGTGGCCGATCGCTTGTCATTCGAGAGCCAGTGCCAACCTTTCACCTTTTGGTGATAAAATGAGTGCCACGAGTTGGTTAATTATAGCACCCATCTATGAGAGGCATACGCTAGCTATGCACAGTCCGTAAATGGGTACCATAGCAGTCTTGGAGTGAGTTATTATGACTAAGTTGCTCTAGTTACACCCACCTGAGAGAGGCCAGCGCGAGGAGGTAGACAAGGGGGCCGCAGGGGACTGGAGATAGAGTGAACGGCTGGCACTGGCAGAGGGTGATGGGGGAGAGGCAGAGGATGTCGGCGAGGGCTGCACATGACTTGCAGCAGGGACCAGTGCCTGGCAGCTCTGCCAGGCCTGCCCCCTCCCGGTACTCACAGGCGGGGGGCTGCCCAGGCTGCGCATGCCAGGGCCACGCCTGCCCGAGCTGCACCGCTAGGCTGCAGGGCGTGGAGGTGCCTGTCTGGACTGCTTAGTGAGGGCAGACGGCCAATAAGAGCCGCTACTCACAGTGCGTACACAGAGGGGCAGGCACCGGAGAGCCAAGGTGCCTCCATCTTCCATGTACCCTGCTGGCAGGGCCCCTGCAAAGAGCCATTCTGCCCGCGAGCGCTCCCAAAAGTCTTATGTGTGTCTATATAGGGCACCGCTCCAGAGTTCTGTCTGGAGCAGCAACATATGCGGCACATTGCAGGCCAATTTTTAGGTGCAATGAGATTAAAAAAAATGTAAACCCAGTTGTGTTCTGATTACTAAACATACAGATTCTGTGGGCAGAACACGCTTATGATAACGGATCTAAGACCCCGAAGTCTGAACTGTTGGTTACGTTATTTTTATCACTTTTAGGTCACTTACTTGTTACCAGTTACAACGTTCTAAGCCCCTCTTGCTGCGGCTGCCTCCAGTCTCAGAAGTGAGGCTGGCACCGGGTTGGCAGGGGGGACACTCAGTAAAGTGTCACTGATTGGCTGCTGGGCCTGGCTGGGCCAGGCGAGCTCACACATCCGTGGCAGGCGCCAGTGAGGCCAGGCCACTGAGGACAGCCCGTTGTTCATGGTGTGAATCACACTGTGAAATTGACAGTCTTGAGTGCGTGCCGCGGGGCGGATCCTTCCCCCCCATACCCCCCCCCCCCCCCCCCCCGACTTAACTTTTGTTTTGTTGTGTGTCTGCTGCCTGCAGGCTGGCACTGCAGCCAGCAAATCAACGGCACACAAGCATCCGCGCGCGGTCCTATCCTGAGCGCGAGGCTTGGGACAGTTTGCCTCCCCTTGAGACGGCCCTCAGCGTGGTGGCCGGGCTGAGTGGCCGATGGGGCCAGTGTGACCCTGGCAGTATACCAGACTCTCCACCTTCGAATAATAACCTTCTATAAGAAAATAATGTGCATGT
Organism: Ambystoma mexicanum; assembly: GCF_040938575.1. Classification (NCBI taxonomy): domain Eukaryota; kingdom Metazoa; phylum Chordata; class Amphibia; order Caudata; family Ambystomatidae; genus Ambystoma; species Ambystoma mexicanum. The sequence goes on along the minus strand of NC_090939.1, from coordinate 140,857,719 downwards.
TTAATCTAGGTTTTGATCATGTGATTTACTCATCAAGGCAAGTGCATCTTTTTTATTAGACTACAATATATACTACAAGTGATAATCAGAAATGAAGATTGGGACATTTTAAAATGCTGCACAATTAAATATTGCTTCTTTTTCCAAGAATACAGACGATTAAAACAAGTGATCTATTTCTTCTGGGAGATCCAAAATAATCTGTAATTTTCCATGCTGGTCTTTAGTGCTAGTCAACCTGCATATTTACTACTGTATACATGAACACTAATAAGTGACAACAAACAGAAATCACAGCAGTGGCCCTGCTGTCTGCTCCTCCTGTCCCATACAAGGTCTGTCAGAACCCCAGCCGCCCCTGCAGAAGGTATCCGCACCCTCCTTACCTGCGCCCTCAGTGTGGTGGAGACATCCCTGAAGGACACACGGAATGACAATATATGTCTTCAAATGACAGGCTATTCCCTACCCCCCAAAGGATGTCCTTGTCACTGCTCTCATTTTAATTTTAACTATAAAAAAAGAAGCAAAAAACACTGTTCCCTCCGCCAGCCCAAAGCAATGACTGGCAGAAGAAAGCAATGGCTGGTGTTGCTCTAATGGATGTAATATCCCTCCAAAAAGCTAAAAAGAGGGGCGACCGCATCAGCCAAGCAGGGACGGCACGGGCAGAATGTCGGTGGTCAGCCGCAGCACCCCTTGGACTTCAACTTCCCTCCTCCTGGCGCACAATAGTGCCGCAAAGCGTCAAGCCGAACGCAGCCGGGTGCGCTGTACGAGGGAGTGGGGCCAAGGTAGGGAGAGTATTGCTTTTTATTTATTTATATTTATTGATAATGTGCCGAAGACAGGCTCAGAGGCATAATGGTGCCAACACAGACATACAATACAAAAAACATAAAAACAAATTATCATTGAATTAGAAGTATCATAAAAACCGAAAGTCAGATTCTCATCAAGTCAGAGATCAAGTCCTGCCATAGCAGAACAGAAGGGTCTTAAATCCAGCTTTGAAAACCCCCAAGGATTGGCATAATCTCAAGTCTGGAGGAAGAGCATTCCAGATTGTTGATGACATGAAGCGAAAAGATCTCTGTGCTACTATGTCAAGTTTAGCCCAAGGCGGTTGAAGAAGAGCCAAATTGTTAGATCTCAATGTTCTTCGGACGGGTGGCCAGGAGATGTGAGTTGATAGATAATCTGGATTTATTCCAATAAGACATTTGTGAGTCATACACATTAGTCGAAAAGGAATCCTGCTGGCCATAGGTAGCCAGTGTAATGCTTTCCTAGCCACGGAATCATGGTCACTCCTTTTCAGTCCTATGACAGCTCTTCCTGCATTATTTTGTGTGATCTGGAGCCACATCATGTCTCCTTTACCTATCCCATGTAACAGGCTGCAGCCATCATCTAATTAAACTCTGATAATTGCCCTTGCAATTTTTGTTTGATTGTCCTGAGACAAGTACAGCCTCAGTTGTACCAACAGTATCAGGTAATAAGATGTGGACGACACCAGGAAGATAACATGAGCCTTCATGTTAAGCTCTTGGTCAAACACCATGCCCACGGTCTTGACCTTCTGCAGGGTGGGAATAACACATTGCGGAAATTCACTGGAATCCGGCCCTAGCTTCTTCAGGCGTGCCGCTGTTCCAACAATCATGATTTCGGTTTTCCCATCATTCAAGGCCAACCCATTCGCCATCATCCAAGTCTGAATTATGGCATACACCCTGTTGATTGTCTTCGAGTCCTTACTATGAATTAATGACAGGGGGATTAGGCACTGAATATCATCAGTGTAGTTTGTTGAAAAGAATCCCCCTGTCACTCAGCAACTTAAAGAGTGGCGCTGCAAACAAATTAAATAAAGCAGGGGACAGGCACGGCCCCTGTGGAACTCCACAGTCAATTTCAAATTCATCTGCTTTGTGGTTTTCAATGAAAAACTCTGGTCATCCCATGAGACAAAAAGGACCTGATGCAGTTAGCTGCAGATGTAGAGAAATGTGCACCATGTTTGAGCCTGGACACTAGTATTGAGTGGTCCACTAAATTGAAGGCTTCGGAAAGATTGATAAGCAGCAAGATCACTGCCCCACCTCCTTCTATAATTTACAGCATATGTGCCTTGAGCTCCAAACAAGGCGGATTCTTTACTACGGGCCTGTCCGAAAACCTGACTGCCTTTCATTCAGGATGTGGAACTTCTCCAGATAGTTCTGAACCTGTGCGTATGCAGCACGATCCAGAATTTTTTGTAAAAAGGGCACATTTGAGATGGGTCTATAATTTGTAGGTATTTTGGGGCCCAGGTAGGATTTCTTTAATAAGGGCAAAATCTATGTCTTTTTAGTGCAGTTTGGCACCAATCCCTCCTTGAAGGACAGGTTTACAGATTGTGTTATGAGGGGGAGTCAATTGAAGAGCACATTCTTTCACCAGCCTGGAGGGACACACATCACCCTTACAAAAAGTGGGCCGCAGCTGTTTTATCAAAACCAACATTTCGTTTTCAGAGATTAGGACAAATTCAAATGGGCGTGGGGGCATTCAATTCACCCTCCTGAGGGGTGTCTATTTGGATAGTTTTACCATTTAGGTCCTGTTTCACCTTCATATCATCCTGGATCTTTTTTTTTTTTGAGTCATTGCCTCTTGGATGGAGTCACTCCATTCTTTCTATTTACTGGTCATAATAACCGGTAGAGTTGGCTTTTCCAGTTCTCTCAAGAATGTAAACACTTCTTTAGTATTTGAGTTGGCATTTTGTATCCTTTGATGAAAGGCTATTTTCTTGGCAGATGTAATGGCATCTTTATGCGTTTTTGCTGCTGCCAGATATTCATGTCTGTTAATATCACCGCTCTCGATGTTCCAGCACTGAAATGCCTTGCGATTGTCTGCTTTAAGATGTTGAATTTCATCCTAGTGCCAACATTTGGCTTCCCTTTTCAAGATATGGCATGTTTTTTTCTGGTGCTTTATTGTGGCTTTCTCGAGCATGTTTTGGTAGGCCGTCGCTATTTTATTCGCAGAGTCCAGTTGGGGGAGTGTGTTTGGCATAGCTTCAAATAGTTGGGCAATTATTGAGGAGGATAGCCGACCTGTGTGTATAGATGTCACCACCAACCTTTCTGGTTTGGGTTTCGTGGACCGAGGTGGACAGATGATGTTGAAGTGGATAAGCATATTGTCCGACTACAGGCATGGCCTTACTTCTAACTTGTCTGTAGTGACATTAAAACTTAGCGATACAATCCAAGATTCTCCGCTTATTGTGTGTTGCAGAAAACCCACATTTAACACTGCCTTTTCTGTAATAGTGGCCTCCTGGTCTGACTCATCGTGGAGTCCTAAATTAAAATCCCCCAGAAGTATTACCCTGGACGATGGTTTAAGAAACAGGGTGTGTATGTCTCCCAGTACTTCTGGAAACTCAGGTAAGGCAATGGGTGGACGATAGACCAGCACAAAGTCAATAGTCCTGTTAGGGTCAATTGGAACCTTAGCATGTGGTATTTCACATGGATTTTGTATTTCGAGGCATATTTTGTGAATCTGGAGGGATGCTTTATGAATCAATGCTACCCCCGCACCCGTGGATCGATCTACATGATTAATAGAGTACTCGACAGGAACCGTGAGTAGTAAAGCCGGCTTTCCGGTGTGTGGGGATTTGGTTAGGAGGCTTGTAAAAACACCATTCAAGGGCCATCGGGGGAGGAGGGCAGCATTGCCTCCTCCTTGGTGATCCCACAGCCATGCCGCACCTAACCTCTGAACATCGGTTCTTCATTGCCCTTCTCAACGTCTATTCCGGAGGCAATGAGAGGTATATCAAACTATCATCATCATCATACGAGTTTGTCAAAGGAAATGAGGGAAGATTTGAGGACTTGGGCGATATTCTTGTCTGAATTTAATGGATCAACGATTTGGCCCCTAACGACCAGCTAGTCCTGTATAAAGATGCAGCGGCAACTTGGGTGTCTGAGCAGTCCTGGGCATTAAGTGCTGTGGGGCAAAATGGCTTCGACTGTGGGAAGAGTCTAGTCTAGTGCGAAATGTGGCTTTTCTGGAACTGTTCCCCATTGTGGTTGCCTTGACGTTCTAGGATGGGGCTTTGCAAGTCCAAAATGTGGTTATTTGGTCAGTAGTCCAGGCTGCCAACATTCAGCATGCAGCATGTCCCATGCTGCATAGATTGCTAAAAAGACTAGTCTTGTTATGTTTGGTGTCGAACATAGGTTTTCATGCACGACATGTCCCTGGAGTTACCAGTAATGCTGCTGATGCTTTGACTCGTTTCATGACGCAGGAGTTCTGGCAATGGCACCCGAAGGCGGAGGATCGGAAAACCCTGTTACCGTACACTCTCTGGAAGCTTGCTGCCCAGCAGCCTCCCCATTGATCGGAGGTTTGTAAGCAGCAAAAACTAAGTCGGCCTATGAGGTGGCCTTCAAAGAGTTTTGAGCTTTGTCAGGAGCAGGGTTTTGGGGTCAAAGGGGTGTCCAGTGTTCTTGCCTGGAGACATGTAGCTGCTGTATGTTTTTGGTGCGGGTTTACAGGGGGTGCCCAATCTGGCAGCATATTTTCCAGTGTGCAAGGGTACGGCAGTATACAGGGGACAGGATAACAGAAGGCCTTAGAGTTGAGTAAATTATGCGATGTTGTACAGGCATTGTACTGGATTTACTGTGACAGACATAAATATTTGCTTGTCAGGGCAGTGTTTGTTACTGGCTGTTAGGGGACCAATCGCATTGGTGAATTATTAGAGGAATCCACTTATGACAGGTGTGGGGGGCTGGCACGCAGTGAGGTGGACGTTTGTGACGGTATAATGGTACAACTGTGGGTTAGGTAGTCTAAGACCGATCAGGTAAAGGGACTAGGGTTTCTTTAGGTACATACGAAAGGTGGTGTGTCCTGTATGGGCCATGTCCGAGTTTTTAGTAACACAGAGAGACTGTGTGTGACCATTGTTTGTGCATCAGGATGGGTCCAGGATGGGTCCAGTGTGTCTCACGTCCAACTGCAGAGGGTGTGCTCCACAAGGTTTTAGTAGGGTCAGGAATGTTGGGGGTGGGATTCACTCCTCATTCCTTTAGGATAGAGGCAGCCACCACAGTGAGTAGTGTGTGATGGTTGACTGTGTCAGACTCAGCCATGAGGTCCAGGATAACAAACAGGACCTAGTCCCTTTCATCAATAATCTGAAGGGGTCAACAACCACCCGTATTGTCACTGTTTCAATGCTACATTTGGGGTGAGAACCTGGGCTGGCACTCTTGGAACAGACCGAGGAGTTGCTTGATTTTTTAAGTAGTCGCTTAGCAACTACTTTCTCAATGACTTTGCCGATAAATAGGAGGCTTGTGATCGGCTGGTAGTTTGCTAGGTCTTACAGTTGAGTGTTTTCTGTCAGGAATGGACATAGAAGCTGCGATTTTAGGACACCTGGGAACATACCCTCACTGAGGGAGGTGTTGACTATGCCACAAAGAGTAGTAAAGACAGGGCTGGTACGTGTGTTAAGGATGGTGGCTGGGAGGATGCCATTAGTTTAAGAAGTTGTTTTTAAGGCTGCAAGCTTGTAGAAGTGGTCCTTGGGTGGTAGGCAAGAAAGGTTGGTCCAGAGTTGAATGGCCCATGAGGGGAGGGGGATATAGGGGTTTTGGGGGTATGAGGATATGAACCCCATGGTTATTTAGTTCTAGATTCCAACACTCCTAGTTGTGACTATGAGGTTTCTCACTCTGGGGTTATAGCAGCCTATTCATGGTGAATAATGGAATTGGGCATATTGGAGATATGCATATGTTGGTAGAATATGGGCAGGTGAAAGTCAGTACAGAGGACAGGCTGTCAAAGGTCTGATCAATTAGCCTATATTTGAAAGTGCGGTAGTCAAAGGTCAGCATGCCCACGTCCACAATAGTTTCATTTATAACTTATCTCCAGCACCGGGTTGTGCCATAGACCTGCTAGCATGCCAGGCAGCATTTACTTTTAATTGTGAGCGCCGTTTGCCATGTTCGCAAGGCAAGTAGTGTTTAGAATTACAATTTAACCCTACCTGACATGCTCACATATCGGGCAGGGTTTAACTGTAATTGTGCTAGCATGGCAGGCAGTAGGTACAAGGGATCCATGTGGGGTCCGCCCATTTTATGCTGGTGCATAAAGCAGGGGGACCCCGTATTTCAGGATTTGGGACTACATGAGCCCTATCGGCTACTACAAATCCACAGGGGCTAGACATTTATTCCTCTACATTTTTAGACTATTTCTCATTTTAAGACAGAAAGACAAAGTTATTCACCCAGCAGTAAAATCATTAAGGAAACTTTAGCTAACAATCGGCCTGTTGGTAACTGACTTCTCCACAGCACATCCTGCCAGTGTGAGATGTCTGGCATGCTGAGGCCCTCTGGTGGACACTTAGCACTGCTACAGAATATTTTTTAATAGTGTTCCTTTTAGTTATCTCTGTTTTTTTAAGTGTTCTCTTTACCACCCTAGACAAAAACCTAGAATGGTCCGATATATAAAATGCACGCATTTCATTAGAAGCGGCATTGTTGCCAAGTGCATATTTAATTTAGAATTCCCAAACTTCTGAAATACCACAACAGTCCTCTTAAATTAGAATGTCCGCACTTCTGTTATTTTGAAATGCTAAATAAACAGTACATTATGGGACGGGGAGCTTCGTCAATGGACGAGCAATAGCGCCAGAATAACCGGCTCACTGGCCGAGACTAAACAATGGGACAGCCTTGCACCCTCAGTGATAGCTTTGGTGGGCCTCCATTTTCTAGTCAGGTCATTCTCTTCTCCCCCCCCTCTCACAGCCAAATAGCAATGTGCGCCACAAATTCACAATCAATCTCACTCAACATTGTTACTTTAGTGTACACTTTCAGCAAACTTTTTAAACAAACAATAATCAAAAAGATACAAAATGATTATTTGATCCAGAAATCAGGCATAATTTAACTTACGCACAGATGTTGCCTTGTTCGGCATTACAGTAGCCATTGTACTGCATAAATAGAAGCTCTCCATATGTGCTGGACTACAACTCCCATGAGCATACGCCGTTAACTATGCTAGACAGGGGTGATGGGAGAAGTAGTCCATACCATCTGGCGAGCTAAGGGTTGCCGACACAAGCACTCGTATCCTCCATGCAAAGTGCCTTGGGTTGCTTTTTTAATGCCACGTGTTTCGGCAAAAAACTCTCATTGCCTTTTTCAAATCAGGGCTTATTAGGTTGAACCGATAGCTTTGTCAGGGTTTGTTGCAAAACTGGGTTAAATCCCCTCTGTAAATTAGGAGCCTGACGCGCTTTCCGGCTCCGCATTTACAGAGGGGATTTAACCCAGTTACCTAATAAGCCCTGATTTGAAAAAGGCAATGAGAGTTTTTTTTGCCGAAACACGTGTCATCAAAGAGCAAAGTGTGATGTACACTCAAAACTGTTTAAATAAACAACAGTCATCCATGTTGAATTCTTCCAAAGTGTGGCGCAGAATAATTTCGGAGGGCGGTTTGTGTTTCGAGTGCAGAGGTGGGGTCTTGACCTCTGTCCCTCCGCAGGCTGCGACATCCATACGAACAATAACTCTTATACACATGGGCGCAGAGTTTCAGTAGATTGGTGCAATCACCCCAGTGTTCTTTTCAACTTGCTTTTTTAATGGGCTGCTTGGATGCAGGTTTTAGGCTATTTCTTTAGTTAGGAAAATGCAGATCTTGCATAGCAAATATGTTGGATAACTATAAAAGGACATTCAGATCAGGTCTACTATTGTCTAACAAGTGGGACCAGAAGCTAATGTAGTTGCCCAACGCAGTGACATTAACACCTGTAAATTCCCACACATTACTGCTGAGTGGGCATTTACAGATTTTGGTTGGGCCTTGCCTGCTCAGGCCCTACCCTCTCTACTCCTCTGATCAGACAGGGTCTACATTATAGCTTTCCATGTAAACAAGTCTGTAACTCACCTATAGTGAAATAGGCTCCAGAGAATGGCCTGCGTTGATGTGCACTGAATGACCACTAGAGGTCAGCGACGAACCAGCAATACAGGCAGCTCGCCAGAGTAGGTATCTGGCCTGCAAGTCAACATTCTTGTAAATCGTCCACATTAGGTCTGTACCTGTTTCTTATGTGACTGGTCACTTACAGAGCTTTTAATCAAACGTGGAAGTTCATAGAAGTAACACTGAAAGGGAATTTTCTCCAGGGATTTACCAAATATCATGAAAAGCACATAGAAGCATCGAATGAACTGAGCAACGCTATGAGCCCTGTAGAAGAGTCACAGAAGTCCAAGGATGCAATCCTTACGTTTTTACAAAAAGCACCCCAAAACCTAAGGACCAATCGTTGACTAAACACCCAGAACAGAGGCCTGCAACCTTTGACTCTACAGATGTTTTGAACTACAACTCCCAATAACCTGAGCCCTAACAATGAATGGTGAGGGATCACAGAAGTTTCAGTTCAAAATATGTGGAGAGTTAAAGGTTACAGGCCCCTGTACTAGATCGAAACAGCCGGCACATTGACTACCAATGAGGTTGTGGCCAAAATGGGGAACTACAACTGCAATGATTTACATCAGGGCTAGGTTATCAAAACTTTACCCGTGTGCGGGGAAAACGATGCAAATAATTTGACAACGAATTTGGCTGCTTAGATAAACCGAAATGGAGCAAACCGATTTTGTCACAATCCATATTATCTAACAATGCTGTCACTGGGGCAAAAACAGTGCTGACGATTTTACTTGCTAGGTTTTCTGTGTAACTTGAAATGAAATGCAGTAAAAACTGAGTTTTTATGTTATACATCAAATGGAATGAAAAACATATTTTGTTTAATTTTGCTCACTGTTTAGCACTGATGCCAACGTCAGATAATTGTCCTGGGAGGATAGCTCAGCGGCAATGTGCTCGCCTTGGCAACAAGACGACACGAAGCAACACAGGTTCGATCCCCTTGTCTGCGCTTAGAAACCTCTGGGTATTAAGTGCGTTATAAATACACAACTAAGTCATATTCCTGTAACAGCGTCTCAATGCCCCCGGGCTGTGTGAGTGATTTAAAAATGCAAACAAACTAAATAAATAATTAATCTGACCCCCCTGAGAGGAGTTACTTACTTCCAGGTAGCAGGCCCCATAGATCTCTCAGCAGATACACTGGATCACATCATTGTCTTCATTGTCTTTGGCCTACCAGGAGGAATTCTAGACCCCCTATCCTGCGCCCAGTCCTTTATGTCAAACCTCACTAAAAGATTGAACCAGTCCCTTTTATCTCTGCCATCACCAAACTCCCCTGCAGAGTGCCTCACGGAACCCCTTTATCGCTGATACTCTCTAATGCCCACATGTCCCCACTCATCAAATCCTAGGACTACTTGACCATCGACTTTTCGATGTATGTTGATGATATCAAGTCTAATAATATCAAACTAACTGAAGCCCAGAGTAGTTAACCACCATCACATTACACATAGTCCCACCCAGGTCTAGCAATGATTTGGAGCTAGTCATCTCTAATTCCACGCATCGAAAGCGGAGTGATGAGTGCCAGGTTTTGAACATCCCACCAAGCTCGCAATTAACTGGCCTCCTTCAATGGGACATCCTTCTATAGCATGAAATGTATTCCGAAACCTGGATCTCACCTCTGACGCTGGATAACTTCATCGCTGCAGATAAACGTCTTCAAGAATGACTTCTTCCAATTTCTTCCACATATGTCTCCTTCGAGCACCTCCGTCACTCGAGGAGGTAACCCATCAGTCCTAGCTGTGGTTATTCCGTATGTTAACTATTGCAACTGAGGTCTACCATGTGGGTCCTTCATCAGGCTCCAAAGAGTGCAAAACCAATCAGCGTGATGTCAAGGGAGTAACTCAAATAATCTCTGTGTTGGCTGCCGATTAAACAATGAACGAAAATCCAAATCATCTGCTCGATTCAGACATCAGTGAATGACCTTGCATCCACATCCCAAAGAACATGTGCTGCACCCAGAGTCTAAGGTCCGAATTTCAGAACAGACTCTATACGTTCAGGGGGGAACACCCTCACGCCTCACCTATATGGCACTCTCTCCGCCTCCATCTTTAAGACATTCTGGGAAGGTCTTAAAACTAGGGGTCGGTGAAATGATTTTGAGCCTATATAAACAATGGGGGGGTTCCACTCAACTCTAAAGATTCAAACCATGTGTGATGGAGGCTGGAAATGGTTCAAAGCATTCAAACCGGAATTCGAGCCGCTCGCATCGATACCTACATTTGAGGATTCGACTCGGCTCGAATGCAGCACTTAATAGTGAAATCCACAATACTGGAGCAGTATCCTGGAATTCAGGATTCACGGTTGCCAGGCACATGAGACAATAGGGACATAACAAAAGAACGAGAATACAAAAACGCAGATAAATTACACTTCATATTCATGTCCCTTTAATTTACACATTGACAGATCTCCTTATCCACGAAGGTGACGTGTACATTTCAGGGGGGCTAAGCAGCAGAGCAAATAATGCCCTGGGCAGCCCCCTTGTCTACATCGATGTCGGGAGTGCACTGTGGGAACTAATGTAGGACATACTGCCAGCACCATGTCGGTGCTGGGAGCTCATTGTACAATGTAACTCCCTGATTTGCTGCTACTTGGTTCCACATTACAATTACATTCTCTCGGGAGGATAGCTCAGGGGCAACGTGCTAGTCTTAGAACAAGACAGCGCGGAGCAACACAGGTTCGATCCCGGTCCACGCTTAGAAACCTCTGGGTATTAAGCGTGTTATAAATAACCCATTACAATATAAATAACCCATTACAATACTCAGCCTGTACAACAAAGGAAAACTCAGCTGCAGCTTTTCAGTCAAAGAAGGTTGACCCAGCACCACAGCCTTGTAGGCACCACACAAATCACTGAAAATAAATAAGGAGAGTGAACTTTTCGTGTTGCTGTGTTCTCCTTCTAAAGCTTAGAGAAGAAATAACCATAAGAGGGCCACAATTTATTCCAAAGGTCCCATTAGCACATGCAAATCGTTATTGACCTCCTCTCAGCCAATCCAAATGTTTAGATTGCAGTCAATAACTACTGGTATTGACTGCATTCTGAAGAGTCTGTCTTCTCAAGCAGACAGGTAAACAAGATTTTGTTTCAACAAGACACTTTGTCTCTGGCAGCACCTTTTTATTTTTACTGCGACAAGCAGTTTCCCAACACGAAAGAGAAAGGGAAAACATTGGAAAATGCTTTCACTCTCTTACAGAGAAACCATTTACTTTTACATAACACCTAATGCATGCTCATGCTAAACCTGGTCCAGTTCAACCAGGTTGCAATTAAAATGCCTAACGTATGAAGACAACCAAGTTATTTAAATATTAAAAAACAAAACCACATTTCATTTACCAAGTCCATATATTTGTTGACTTTACTCACCCTTAAAGCACCATTTTTTACTTCACCACGAAAACTCCAAAAAATGTATTGCTACTACCAGCATGTGCCAATAGCCTTCGGAGAGGTCATTATCACTTGGGATAATGACCCTTCCTCAACTTTTGGTGGTGGGTCATTATCCTGCAATAACGACCGTGCCATCACTCTATAAAGTTACATTACTTGAGGGGGCAAAACATCATGACACGCTGGGCCCCATCTGGCCCGCTTGCTTTATATTGAGCACCCTCAGTTTATATTGAAAAAGTACATCCCTTTTGCAGAAACTCTGAGGTTCAAACAAACCTGTGGCGAGTAGGATATCTTTAACCCTGTAAGTGCCAAGGGAGAGGGTTTCATCGGGAATTCCCAGAGGCAATCATTGTAGACTCCCTTCCACTCCTGCAGTTCAATAAAATGTGTAAGGTTGGCGTAGAGTAAGGAGGCCTCTAGCCTCATAACTCCTACTTCTGTTCTTCTTAGGTTCCCCTGGCGTGAGGTAGCTGAAGATGGTGGCAGAGTGCCTGAGGCCACCTAGGGGGTGCCACCACCCATGCAGTCTATCATCTATCCTCATGCATCAGTGGGTGACTAGGTGTTACCCAGCAGGTCTGTTCCAGCAGTCCTGTTCAATGGATCTCCCTTTGACCCTGCTAAGGAAGGGTTGGCTGCCCGCAGATCCCTATTCAGATGGAGCTCATGCTATGAGAACGTAAGACAAGGAAGTAGGGGTTATAAATATGGACTTCTTTTTATAAATTAAGAGGGGTCCCTGTTGGGGTCCCTATAAAATCCACCTTGGTGTCTGTGTCTCATTGAAATAAGGTAAGAACTCATGGTGTAGCCCATCTCTTATTTAACATCAATTTCACTCTGCAGGTGCAGTGCCCCTCTCCATCTGCAGGGCCTCGGGAGTAAGGGGGATTGTTCCTGTAAGGGCTGTCCTGGTCTGGGATGAGGGAGGTGGACACCCTTGCTTTCACTAAGGCTAGATATTCATTTACACACACACAAGCCATATGAAAAAGGCAAGGTCCCCAAAATTTAGAACTGATGTTATGTTATGTTGATTTATACTGTGCATCGCTAGCACCTATGGGCAGTCTCCAGGCGCTCACGTGGCTCTGCAAGAAAGAGGACAGGTTAGTGAGGGTAGTGGGACAGGAAAGGCCCAGAACCAGGAGAAACTGGTGTGTGTGTGCTGGCTTGCAGCTGGTTGATTGCGTGCACTGGCTTGTTGTATCCGTTCGGGTAAGGCCAAATGCCTAGGTTGTTTTGCTATGTGAATGTTTGCTATGTCGGGGGTGTGTCTGTCTGTTTTATGTGTAGAGTGGTTGGTATTTAAGGTTGTGCACATTGGCTTGTTGTAGCTGTATGGGTAAGGTCCAGTGTTTGGGGTTGTATGCACGTGTTATGTTGGGTTTGTGTTGGTGTATAGGTTGTCTAGCCCAGTGGGCGTGTATAGTATTAGGGTGGTATGCTGGAGGGAGCAGGAGCGGGATGGTCAGTACATTGACAACTCTCTAAGTTCTTACATGTGGCTAATAGACACAATTCTATCTAAGTGTGATGCATGGCTAATCTTCGCGATTCTATCTACTGATACGTAAGGCTAATTTCACAATCTAAGTGTGATGCATGGCTAATGTTCACAAATCTAAGTGAAACGCGAGGTTAAGCTTCACAATTCTATATAAATGTGTCGCGTGGCTAATCTTCACAATTCCCTCTAAATGTGACGTGTGGCTGATCTTCACAAATCTATCTAAGTGTGATGCAACTGATACGAAATAAGGAGTCAGAGGTCAGGTTTATCATTTTCTAATACAGTCGTGTTTTGCAATCATATGAGTTCTTGCAGGCAGCTGTGGAAGATTTCCATGACCTAACCTCTAGGTGCTCCCACGATAATCTAACAAGGTGCCCCCTGGAGCTCTTTGAAATAAATACATCTGGTGTGGGATGTCTCCCCACACCAACTTGTGTTTGTTAATGAGTTGAAAAGGTTTAGCTGCAATGGGAGCATCAATCATCGTGAGGCATAATTCATAATTGATATTTTAGAGTTCCTCTGACCCCCAATGCTTGTGGGACATTTGGCACACATGTTATAATGATAGCTATCTGAGGCTATGAGAGCAATCAGCAGGCCAATAACACCTACATGCTCACTGAACTTTTCAGATTCAGGCATTCCAATTATTTAAATGCCTTTAAAGTTGCAGGTATTGATCAGTTGCCTAAATGAACAGGAGCAGGTAAGTGTGCACTTTATTTGAAATGTAAAGGAGGGAAATTTATTTTTTCTGTGTAGCTGTCCCTTGCCTAACCCTGGGGAAAGACTGTGGGTTGTGCACGGGGATGGGGGACACCCCCAGCTGGTGGATGCTGGAGCCTGAAGAGTGTACAGGGGATCCCCAGACCACTCAGTCTTTGTCCCCACACTAAGACAAGGGACAGTTACAGGAGCACACCAACCAAAGCTAGTGTCCATCATGGAAAGAGGGTCAAGTCCAAACCCCCCAATCCTCCATAGACTGCACTAACTAGAGATGCGTGAGCCTTAAAAGTGCTTGACTCGAATGCAGGTTCAAGCATTAAAAGAAAAGGTTTGATTCGGCTTAAGCCATTCAAGCCTCCATAGATGTGGCTCACAAGTCAGATTGAGGTGGATTGGTAAATGTCCGATTCAGCTCAAAATGGTTGGACACAAACTCCATAGGAGCCCAATGCATTTAAAAAAACAGAAAATTGACACCTGAGATATCCCACCGTTGCTGTAATTAGCCTGTGCCATCTCATGTTTTTCACCTGGAAGCACATTTTCCTGTTGTAAATTCCAGTTGACTATTTCTAAATGTGTTCTACTGGAAGCATTTGCTCACATGGGTTTTGGATAGTTCCTGAACCACTGTGAAGACACTTTCACTGGTAATGTTCTCCCTCCCTGTGCACCAGATCACCCTCCTCACTGTCCATATAGCTGCAGGTGGTTCCATGGCAAACTGCTGGCACACTAGTGCGATGCAGTTTTTGTAAAGCTGCAGTCATATCATGGCTTCCGCAGCAGTAGCCATGTTCCAACACTGGGCACCAGCGTTTGGATCCCTCAACTTGCCCCTCCCCCTGATTTGCCAGGCTAACGCTCCACCAAAATCAGGCACCATCCCCCTGATCCCTTTCCAACACCATATTGCAGTCCTTCAAGCTACCATTTGCCCTCTCCTGCCCACTGTGAGAAACCAGAAGGTGTCTCATCCGCTAGTCCCGGGGTCTCTCTCTCAGGTGGCCAGAGCACGGCCATCGTCTTTGGATCCAGACCCTGGTGGTGGACCAGTGTGGGAGGATCACATGGGTGTGGGGTCTTTGGGAGTGGGATTAGGAGAGGCGGTATCCCCCTCCCTGTAACACCTTTACCCAATCCTACCTGGTAGGATATGTAGGACCTCTATCGCCCCCTTTCCCTTCACAAACACTTTCACATGGGCAACCCGAGCTGGGAGAAAATAGACTCACACCTGAGCATGGTACTGGGCATGTCCCACTACTATGGTCAGGCAATTACTGGTAATCACTCACACTGGATTTCCATTAAACTTCCCCACACAGAAAAAAAGGGGGAGTACGAGAACACACTCTGGGTGAGGCAAAGCACACATAGGAATAGTATTTTCCCGATGGCAGCTGAACGAGGGAAGAAAGACGGCAACCCAAGAAGGATGCGCAAGGAGAGAGATAACCTTGACCTTTCCAGCGAGAAACCGCTGCTTTCCAGAACCCTTCAGATTAGAAAGAGTAAGGCCAGGAAACCAAACTGAAGAATCATGTAGTGTGTTTTGGAGATACCGAGGGCCCTCCTGCGCGGCTGATAGAGTCAGGGAGGAACAGCAGGCGCCGTGGTACCATCTTTGGCTCTAAGAACAAAGCAGTGCCAGAGAGATCAAAACAGCCGGTGAGTTGGGGAGACTGATTCAAGATCGGTCTGTGTTGAAGTCAAGGTTGATAGCAGCAACATTGTATAAAAGAATGCAAGAACGAAGATTGGTATTGTGGGTGACAAAAGACGTGAGGACGCATAATTGCTGATGGATATTTGAACATTTACAGAGAATGATATGATACCAGTGACAGAGTGGTCCGGGAACCACAAGGGTGCTTAATCAAAGGTCTCTGTAAGGGATCCAGCCAAGAAGTAGCAGAAATGAAAGTGGAAGATTTGTAACAACATTGTGTGAAGTAAATGGAAGTAGTCCTGCAACTGTTTAAGCAAAATCCATTACACATTCGAAAGGCTTCGATTTTTGATATAAAGAAGAAAACGTGGAAAGTGAGATTACATGGTGCGAGCCCAAAGGAGAGAGAGCAATAGGGAACATTGTGCTAAAGGGGATCCAGCCTAAACAAGGGAGATCTGTGGTCTGAGCCTGATTGAGGAAGACAAATTGTGAACATTGTGGTAAAGGGGCTCCAGCCCAAACGAGGGAGATCTGTGGTCTGAGCCTGATCGAGGAAGACCAATTGTGAACATTGTGGTAAAGGGGCTCCAGCCCAAACGAGGGAGATCCATGGTCTGAGCCTGATCGATGAAGACCAATTGTGAACATTGTGGTAAAGGGGCTCCAGCCCAAACGAGGGAGATCCGTGGTTTCAGCCTGACCGAGGAAGACCAATTGTGAACATTGTGGTAAAAAGTAGTCTGAAGGAGGGAGACCTATGATGAATACACTGGAAACGTGAACTTGTGTAAATGAAAATCCTGATAAGAAAGGAACTCTGGTGTTTGTTTGTTATGACAGGCCCTCTGCAGTAAGAGACTGTTATTGTGACAGAGGCCTTGACAGAAGGCCCTGATACCTATGCTTTGACCTGTGTCCTTGTGGCAGAGAAGCCAGGGTGTGTGCGAAGCTCGAACGTGCCGCATTGCCTCGTGCTGAAAACGCGGGGAAGGGAAGCCAACTGCTCAACTGTCTTGTCATAATATTTCTTGAATGCCCTTTCTTTTTGTATACACAATTGTCCCACAACCTTTGTATTTAGAAGTAAGGATTGGCAATAGGTCTATTCGTATAGGCCCTTTTATTTGACAGAGACTCGACTAGGACTGTGTTATTATTATTTGATGGTCGTAGCTTGCTCCCATCTTTAGATTTAGGTTATATAGGCGTTCAACCAACCCATTGAAGTTCTTGAACTGTGATCACTTGTGTCGGTCTTCACTGTTTGATACCATGCCGTCCTTACACTACCCACTCACCTTTGCTATGAGTTTGATGCCTGGGACAGAGAGCATCTCCGATTCTGTATGGGTGCTAGCCTACTTTCATGCCTCACCGATGCTGCATTCTCTTCCAGCCATGCATCCTGTACTTCATTTATCGATTGATGTGTTATGTATAATTCGCCTATCCACAATGTGTGTCAAGGCACAACCAGGCAAGAGGGGGAGTGGGGGGGACAAGGGAGGACAAGACAAACAATCTTACTAGGCCTAGTATAATTTAGATTGTGCAAGTGCACAGACAATAAGTGTAGGGGAGAGGGTACGGGAAAAGTGCACCCGGGGCACCAGGGCCCTGAATTAAGTGCAAGGAAGGCGGGGATGCCAAGGGGAATCGCAACCTGGTAGTGCAAGGGAGGCCAGGCGGTAGTGCAGGAAGACCAGCATGGAAGTGCAGGGGGACTGGACAGGGGGAGCCTGGTGTCCTGTAAGACTCAGAGAAACACCAAGTAGCCAGTCAGCAGAATGGTGCAGGAGCAAGGGAAGGTTAGCAGGGGAGAGGGAGCGAGAAGGAAGAGGAGAAAAGGAAGGTCTTCAGGAGCTTCCAGAACTTAAGGAGATCCGGATCAAGGAGGAGAGAGGCAGGGAGGCCATTCCAGAGGGAGGCACCTGCAGAGGAGAGAGATCCACAGAGAATTAGAAGTAGATGAGTGGAGGGCTGTAGTAGGAAGGTACTTAGGAAGAGAGAGTTGGGGATAGCGAGGGCCCCGGACCCAGAAAGCATTGTGGGCAATGCAGAGAGTCTTGAACTTGATCCTTGCAGCCACCGGGAGCCAATGGAGGGATTTCAGGGCTGGAGAGATGTAGTCCCTGGGCTTGAGGCCAAGGATAAATCTCGCTGTCCTGCTATGCATGAGTTGTCGAGGGTGAAGAGTAGAGTTAGGAAGATTGAGAAAGAGGCTGTTGCAGAAGTCTAGCCTAGAGAGAACCAAGGCTCTGGAGACAATGCGCTTTTAGGGATAGGTGAGAAAAGGGAGAATACATCTAAGGAGGTGCAGCTGGAAATGGCCCTTTCTGGCAAGGTCCGTGATGTGTGGAGAGAAGGAGGGAGTGGAGTTGAAGATTACCCCAAGGTTTTTTGCCTCACGAGAGGGTGAGGGCAGAGGGCCCAGGGAGGTTGGCCAGAGGGAGAGGGCAAAAGCAGGAGCTTGGGTCCCAATGAGAATGATCTCTGTTTTACTGACATTAAGGCACAGATCATTAGTGGTGCACCATGCCTGAATAGCGCATAGACAGTCAGGGATGTGCGAGAAGAAGTAGGCCGAGTGTAGCCTGAAAGAAAGCTGTGTGTCATCTGCATAACACTGAATGTTAGAGGAAAAGGTACAGATCAGGAGGGCCAAAGGGGCCAGGTAGACATTGAAAATCCAGGGGGAAAGGATAGAGCCCTGGGGAACACCACATGTGGAGAGAGAGGTGGTTGAGAGGAAGGACCCAAGTTGAACCTGGGAAGATCAGTCAAAGATGAAAGAGTACAGCCACGCCAGAGCTTGATCCGAGATGGCCAGGGTATCGCGGAGCGGAGACGAGTGATCAGGATGTTGTGGTTTACTGTTTCAAAAGCAGAGGATAGGTTGAGAAGAATGAGGAGAGCAAGAGTCAAGGTTACAGAGCAGATCTTAACAGGTGTCCAGGAGAGCAGTTTCCATGCCTCTGGCTGCTCTGAAGCTAGACTGATGGTCATGGAGACATGTGGAGTTTGTCCAGTAAAGGAGTGATAGAGATCGCGTGATAGTTTGTTGAAATGGAGGGGTCGGCAGAAGACTTTTTTAGTAGGGGGTGCACATGGAAGTTCTGTTAAGGGGAGTACTCCAGTGGTGAAAGAGTGATTGCAGAAATCGTCCAAGGCTGGAGTGAGAGAACCAATGTTGTCCTTAAAGGTTCTGGAGGAGACGGGGGAAAGATTGCAGGCATCCTCTGGAGACAAAATAGAACACAACTGAATGCAATGGCTTTTGGTTCTTCTACGGCACATGGATTGACAGTGTCTAGTAATACAGCGGGAATAAGAGAATTTGAAAAAGGAAAACCCCAAAGTGAAAGCAAAGTGCTGGGAATTTGCAACATTGGTAAATTACGTGCAAGCATCCAGGATTCCAAGAGGCCTCAGTAATCTAACTTTCCGAAGATAAGCATTGTCCTTTTTCCTACTTCCTTTTGTCAACTGTACGCAAGGTAATTAGTGCCTAGATACCCATGGGCTTTGTGCGCTTGTATAAATAAATCAAGAGAATGACAGCATGCAACTGGATGAATGGAGAGAAGCCTTGACTGCATGTTTGGAGTGAATTTTACATTGTATTCTGCTCAATGCTTAAAGTGGGCCGGGGCCTGCCGGGGCCGGGCCCCGGCAGTCTCCAAAAAGTGTGACTGAGCCGGGGCCCTGCCGGGGCCCCCGTCCTACCGCAACATTGGCGGGATGCATTATCCCGTCGCGGCTGCAGCTGCGACGGGAGATGTGCCTGCAACGAAGTCAGGCAAGCTGACAGAAGTGGCAGCCACAGCGACGCTGTGACTGGCTGACACTTCCGTCAGTCATAGTAACTGCATCTGGTGACCCCTCGCGCGAGAGGTCACCAGATGCAGTTACTGTCCCTTTGTTTCCCCAGGTCGCCGAGGCGTCTTTAACCCTCGGCGAACCTGGGGATTCCTCGACATATTTCGAGGTTTATAAAAGATGGCTTTGAAAGTACACATTTCAAGCCATCTTTTATAAAGCTTTGCTGATGGACAATTTTTGATCGATTTCTTACCCCACTTAAAGCCCTGATTCTGCTTGTTCTGACAACAGTGTTCCAGGTGTAGTTCCCATGTGTTGAGAGTGGGGAGCCGGCTGTCATGTACAAAAGGAACATATTGTTACAACAGAGCTTGTTTCTCGTTCCAGACGATGGGAGCGAGATTGTGGTGCTTCAGACCATTATACGGAGGAGGCCTGTGTCTGTAAAAAAGACACGAAATAATGAATTGTGCAGGTCTTGTTTGAGGGTGGGTAGTTCAACTTGAAATCATCATTACATGGTGCATAGAATTCACTGCAATGGTCCAGACACAATTAATGATGAGGAATGCGTGGCCAGTGCCATGTGGCGCTTTGTTTCTGGGGTGGCTGGCTTTCTTGTTCAGGCCTCTTAAAAAACATAAAAACAGGGAGCTTGCACAAGTGTAACACTTTGAGAAAGAATAGGAATAACAAATCATTTGTCTTCCTGGAATTCTATACAATAATTGCTAAACTCATTAAAGGTGTATTTCAGGCACCCTTCAGGGGGTGAGTCACTGACTTAGTCTGTTCTTAAACGCCTCAACTCAGCCTTTCATCCTTCTCAGGTCGATAAATGAGTACCAACACAGGTTGGGTGATATTGGGTGTATATTTGTTCTATATAAAGCGCTTAAGTCTAATAAGTCTACGTGCTTTATAATAACACATCATTATCATTTGGCCTTGGAAGTCTGCTTGCATTCACAGTAATTTGGTAATATGGGCCTATAAACACTGATATTAACGATACATATGGTGATCCATTTTTGTATGAAATTTATATCACATTAAAGTGATATTGATACCATATTTTTCGTGGAGTACTTAGCGGCAATGCTATGTGATGCCGCTTGTTGTTTTGTCAGGGGGTGAAAGGTCGTGTTCCATCACTTCCTGTGATGTCACTTCGGGGTTGGGTCAAATCACTCCCTGTGATGTCATCAGAGGTCGAGGGTTGTGTAATGTCACTTCCGTTACCCCTGGCATTTTGGTGAAATGACATCCCTGTCCATCGCCATATAAAAATACAAACCTCAACAAATGAGCCACTTCAAAGGCATCCGCTGCACACAGCACTGGACAAAACTCACCAAAACAAATGGACTGCAACATCCCAAGCCCCTTGCAGAAAAGAGAATCCTCAGTTACCCCATCCATGGCACACAGAGGAAACATCCATCACAAATGTCACCAACACGTGCCATCATGTATGCACCAACAAAAGGTAGCTCAGTTTCAATATGCACAACCCCTAAACAAGTTCAGAACAAACAAACAAAATAATTTCAATAGCTCGGTAGGCAGCACATAGATTTGTATTGACATATATTTCTTTACAAAAAGAACATTTGTCATGTCTCTGGAATAACAACCCTCGCACCAACAGAATAAAAGAGAAGTCACAGCCGCTTACCTATGAAAGGATAGAATAAGAAGAAAAGCAGTCATGGTAGTCAAGGAGATCACAACAAAAAATTGACTTTTCCTGGTCTGTACCACAAACAATGGCACACATACCTAATAATTCACATTCTTGTACACTATAGGTGCCTAAGCCTCAAAGTCAATGCCATAGGGCAGACATAACGCTTAAAAGGGGAGTAACCACGTGTGTGAATATCTCAGGACTGATTATTACAATTGTATTCCTTCTGGATCATTCCACACTCTAGAAAAAAACGTGCCACCAAAGGGGTATTGGATGGAGTGCACAGTTTTCACATGAAGACAAAACAAAGGGAGAGAACACTTTCTCTCCTATAAACAGTCAGTGGAACCAGCTGTTAAATAATTTATCCCAGACTGTACTATAGTATACTACCCCGACAAGACCAACACCACTAGCACCAGGAACCAAGACACAGAAACACAACCTGATATTTGTGGTAAGTGAGCCCACTGACAATATGCCAAACAAATTAAGATGTAAGTCAAAGGTGAAGCCACTACCGACCACTATGAAATTACCAAGAACTGGTCAACAGCCAAAAAATAGAGTATTTATTTTTAACCAACTCAACAAGCCACCAATTTCCAAGACACCATAGCTACCTTTTCATTACACACGAGCCACCAACAACACCTGAGGGCTGCAACCATTTCATATAAACAAGAGAAGATAACTATTTAAAAGAGGCAGAAAAACACCAAATTTAACAAACAGCATTCTAGTAAGAGAATTGAAGCATCAGCAAAATAAATGTTGGTAGGTACACCTTACAAACTAAGAGACATAACTACTCTAAATGTAGGAGTCCCTACAGTAAAAACACACATTAGTAAAATAGCCACTATAGTAAATGAAACTATACTAAACTGGTCAACTAGGTTAAGTAATAACTTACCATATAAAATTTTACATGGGTAGCCATCAACTCGAGGGATGCATTCCTCCAAGGAGTACCCAACATCGTCTCATCAACAATGAGGCTGGCCCGCTCCATCCAAAATTTCAGGAATTACCTGAGGACCCTATTCTTCAAATAATATCTTGCAAATGGCTGATTATTCCACTCAGCCCTAGTTCTCCCCCTCTGGAGCTTCCCCCACCCCATCGCCTCCTGTCTTTCCAAGTACCTCTGCTACACATGCACGCTTACTTGTAATTCCTTGGCCGCTCCCCTATGTGCGCGCTCCATTGCTTGCCAGCTAGGTCTGCACTTCATAAATCCCATACACACACACACACACACATATATATGCAATGTGAGGGAACAATGAGAGGTTTGTGCTGTGCGATGAAGCCCACTGCCAGGCTTTGTGGAGTACCAGAGGGTGGATTGAAAGGAGAACGCTTGTTATATAGAAGGGAAGAACGAGGACAGAAAGAGAGAAAGAGCAGTGTGTCTCCATGCAGGGGAGGTTCCCTGCTGACATAAGCCTGAGAAGAGGTGGAGCCATCCAGGGATGAGGAACCTGCAACCTGCAAATTTTCTCGGAAGCAAGAGAATGAACACTGAACGGTTAGCGTATCCAAGGGCCTGAGACGCGAAGAATTGGTTGTGGCGTGACCCTGAGAGGATGCCAGTGGGCAGCTGACCTGCGCAACAACACCAAGACCATCCGAGGGAAGCCACTACAAGAGAAGCGGCTCACTAGTGAGATTTCGAGGAAACCAGAAGAGGTGCGAGGACTGCAGGCGAGGGACGCAGAGGAAGCAGTCTTGCAAGTGCGACGTAGAAATCAAACTGTCGCCAGACCCGTAAGAGTACCAGGACCATTTCCTAAGAAGAATGAAGGTAATGGGGCCCATGGACACACAGGAAGAATAACAAAGAATATAATACAGATCAAATAACCTGTCTCAGTACAAATAAGAAAGAAGAGTTACTCTATTGGAATTGTGACGAAACAAGCACAAAGCGCATTATGCTCATTGACACAGAGTTGAATACGAGTGAATTCTCATTGTTAAATGTGAACTGTGATAGTGTGGGGAAAAGAACAAGACTGTTCCCTGGAGGGGATGAAAGTAGAAATATAATACGTTTACCAAAAGTGAACTCTGCTAATATAAGCAAAGAACAAATGACGTTCCCAAAGAGGGAGGACAACACAAGTGAGAGAAGACTGAGGTCAACCATAATGAATGTGAATATCTTGAGTAAAACAAAGAGAGATATAGACATCCTCATGGGAGGGGATGACCCATGGAATATACTCCTATCCTGGAAAAAAGGAAAACTTGTGAGGTGCCCAAAGTAAAAGTGTGAAATAAGAAAGAGATAATATCAATATCGTGAGTTAAAGGCCCACCTAGGCTACACAACAAAACAAGTTGAACAAAGCAAAGACTTGCCTAAAGTGGAATGAAACTTGTCTAATGTGAGAAAGGAGCTATCTGAACTAATAAAGAGAGTTGCCACATAAAAACACAAATACCAAGAAAACAAGTGCTGGAAGCACAGAGCAGGAGAAGGGAGTCATTCTCCTGCCTCTATTTTGTTATGATAGTGATAGGCTCAGATAGTAGTAGTTTTGGACGGTGGACAGATTTATTTTGAAGATTGAAAAAAAGCCGACTGATGAGTACCTTAGTTATTCTTTACGTAGGCAACACCCCATAGCTACCTTACTTAAAAATGTCCTAAAAGAGTCTGCGTCCCTCTTCTAACCCATCGCAGAGGTCACTCGACCCAGAAGGGTTATACTTGAAGTGACTGAGTAAGAGTGGGAGAAACAATTGTGGATAAGTAAGCTTGTTTCTTTTTCCATCATTGAACAAGAAGAACAGACAGTCTTCATACTGTATGACATCCGTCATGTGGGACAGACAGGGAGGTATACGCAATGTCTGAAAGGAAGCTGTAAGGAAGGTAGGGTATCAAACATTGAAGACAGACACAAGTGATCACAGTTCAAGGGTGTTCACTGAACTTCAATGGGTTGATTGCAAAGCTTTCTAATCCTAAATCTAAGGATGGGAGCAAGCTACAACCATCAAATAATGATAACGCAGTCCTAGTCAAGCCTCTGTCAAAAGAAAAGGGCTTATACTAATGAACCTATTGCCAATCCTTACTTCTAAATTCAAAAGGGTGTGGGACAATTGTGTATGCAAAAAGAAAAATGTTCAGGAAATAATATGTCAGGACGGTTGAGCAGTTCCCCACGTTTTCAGCACCGGACAAGCCGGTGCATTCGAGCTTCACACACACTCTGGCTTCTCTGCCACGAGGATACAATTCAAAGCAAAGGTATCTGGGCCTTCTGCCAAAGCTTCTTTTCCAATAACAGCCTCTTACTGCAGAGGGCCTGTCATAACTAACAAATATCAAAGTTCCACTCTTATCAGGATTTTCAAATGCATAGGTTCTTGCTTCCAGTATTCATCATGGGTCTCTCTCCTTCAGAATTGGATCCTCTTTTTACCACAATGTTCGCACTTGGTCTCCCTCGTTTGGGCACGCACCATGGATCTCCATTATTCGGGCTCAGATCCCTTGTTCACAATATTCACAGTTGGTCTCCTTCGTTCGGGCTCAGACCATGTAATCTCACTTTCTACGGTTTCCTCTTGATATCAAAATCGAAGTCTTCTGAATGTGCAATGGGTTTTTGCTTAAACCACTGCAGGACCACTTCAATTCACTGATCAATCTTCTACTTTCATTTCTACCACTTCTTGGTAGGATACCTTTGCTTACAGAGACCTTCGATTGAGCACATTCATAGTGCCGGACCACTCTGTCAACGGTATTGTATCTTTCCTTCTCAAGTTCAAACATTCATCCATTGTTTGGCTTTTACTCGTGTCTTTCATCACACGCATCTAACAATGTTCATTCCAGCACTCGCTATACAATGTTGTCGCTTGCAACCTTGACTTTAACACAGACCAGTCTTCTATGGGCCTGCCTGACTCACCAGCTGTCCTGATCTCTCTGGCGCTTCTTTGTTCTAGAAGCCAAGGATGATACCACAGTGGCTGCTGCTCCTGCCAGCCTTGGTCGGTTACGAGGGAGGGCATCCGGTATTTCCGACACACAATGCAGGATTCTTAAGTCTGCTACTTTCAAGTAACCATTGAGTCAGAAAGAGTATTTCCCTCCTTGCGAACTCTTCTTGGTTTGCCATCTTTCTCCCCTCGTTCAGCTGCCAACTCAAAACTGCTGTTCCTTCATGTGCTTTGCCTCGCTCAGAGTGTGCTCTCGTGCTCTGCCCTTTTATCCATGTGGGGAAGTTTAATGGAAGTCAGGTGTGAGTGATTGTCAGTAATTGCCTGACTCCGCCGGACCATAGTAGCGGAACATGTCAGGTACACTGCTCGGGTGTGAGTCTGCTTTCTCCCATAGCGGGCTGTCCATATGGAAGTGTTTGTGATGGGAAAGGGGGGGGGTAAAGTTCCCACATATCCTACCTGGTAGGATGGGGTAAAGGTGTTGCAGGGGGGGGATACCGCGTCTCCCCATCTGGTGTCCCACTCCCCAAAAACCCCTCACCAAGGTGATGCTCCCGCACTGGTCCACCCCCAAGCTCTAGATCCAAAGGCGATGGCCGTGCCATGGCCACCTTAGTGAGAGATCCATGGTGAATAGTGGGTGAGACACAGAGTTACAGCAATCTGGCGAGTCTCTCAAATGCCAACATTTTTCATCATCCAGGGATGACTCTTCCATTTTGCTTAACACACAACCCCTAAGAGTGACTTGATTGAATACTACTTTAAGAGGGACTTTCTTATTAGATGGATCCCCTTGTTTTCGGTCTTTGAGACATATCTCCACTCCTTTTCTCTCTCAACCATTATGTTGTGAGATCACAAATAAAAGCATACATTTTAAAATGCCATCATGCTTGTCTGGTCACGTTCCCCCATATCTTCGTGAAAATTAATTTAGTTTAAAACGTGGCATGGAGGTGGTAGTAAAAATATGTTCTTTTGAAATATATATTTATGGAATCATGACTTTATGGCATTTATTGTGTATATTAAAACTAATGTTTAAATTGCAATGTGTATTCGATTTTTGCTTTGTATGTTGGTGTATGTTGCAGAGACATACATACATACATACAACCATACATAACACATGCTGATCTTCCTTTTCGGCTTATTACTTGCGAGGGTAAATTGAGGTTCCAACACAGTTGGCTTTATTTTATGCCTAATATTTTAATCTTTCATGTTGCCATTCTCAACCTTTGTACACTGGCTTTTTATAGAAAGTAGTCTTACATTTGTTCTCAACAAATGTTCCCAACGATTTCTTTAAGACAGTAGTGTGTGATTTGTTTGTGAGTCACGTGGACACATTTCTGCTGGCTGCGGTGGGTGGCCTTTTGCGTTTTGAGGTAGATTTCACTTTGCTGTATATTGTTTGGTCTCGCTGATTCGAATGTGCATGGACGGCGGCGCCACTGCATGTTGGGCGTGGCGGACCATCTTGTGCATTTCATGCAATATGTTTAATTTAGCTAATTATTCTTCATCCGAACATACTTTGTGTGCACTAAAGCCCTACTGTGGGCCTGATTCAGGGAATATTTGCCCGGTTCAAAGTGAATTTGCACTGCTGAAAAGTGAAATTGCACTGCTAACACAAACCCTGATTCATGGAACCGTGCAAAGTGTATTTTTGCAGTGCAAGGTCTGGGCAAAATCAGCACATAGTCATTTTTGCAGCACAAAATTACAGGGTCATCCTGAGTGTTTCACGAGTGTTTCACGAACGATTGTACATTTTGCAATCTATTTTTTATTTGGTTGGATACTTGTCATTGCACTGTATGTTTCAGGTTTTGTTTTGTTCACCCGGCTCTACTGAGTGTTGGATACGTCGGATAATTTGGTGCATATCATCATCATGATATATTTTCAGTCCGTTTTGTCCCTATGCGCTTAATGCACACGTAGGCCAATATTCACTTTTTGAGTAATCCGATTTTTAAAATGTTTTCAGTGTTCTCAACTTCACAATTTCCAGGTATGCTGGATAAAACGTATTATTGCAATCCATGAACGCATGGGAATCCATGAAGTGTTTCTTTTAAAGAAAATGTGTAGAGATTGTATTGTCAGCCTGACAGTTCCTTTTCTGCAGGGCCCTGGAGCAGGAAATGGGCCGGAACAAGACAGAGCAGTGCCTGCCCACAACACCAATCTGCTCTGAAGCCAAATTATGGCACGGACATGCAACGTGCGCCTCAGCGAGCAGGCGGATTTTAAACGACGACTCAGCAGCACTTCTGAAAGCAGTCTGCTCATTGAAGCGTGGTTGCTCATGGGTGTGATAACTCAGCTTTAGAACAGGGTACTCACAGCGAGATCTGTCTGGAAGCCGAGCTGGCAAGGGAAACTGAATACAGAAACAGACAAAGCCTCCCATATTTGTGGCGGCTGTCCAAACTGGTATGAATGTCCTGCGATGTACAGACATTTTTTTCTTTGGGTGAGAAATATGAAGAATCAAAACTGCAGGGCCCAACTTCCATTATTCAATCAAAAATGTTTCTTACTGAATCACTGTAAGACATGTTTCAATTTGGACATTCTTATGTTCCCAGGATGCTGTTTGCTTCCATACAAATGGCCAGGATTGGGTTCTATGAAGAGCTACTGGGCCTCATTCTGAGTAGGGCGGTAAAGGATACCGGGCACCGGTAAGGAGACCGGCGCCGGTAATCCCTTACCGCCCTACTACGAGTTCCCTTAGCGGGTCCCTCCTTTAACGCCTGGTCTGACCAGGTGTTATGGACGGGACCGTTAAGGGAATTCAGAGCCAATAACGGTACCGCAATTTGCGGTACCGTTATTAGCGGCTTCCCCATTCCCATTGAGCCCTATGGGGGCTCAAAAGGGAATGGGGAATGGCTATTTCAATGGGGACTTACCGGTCCCGCAAAGGTCGGACTGCACCGGTAAGTCCCCATTGAACCATACCAGTGCCTGACCCGTTATTGGAGGCAGTCATGGCGCAAATAGCGCCATGACTACCTCCAATCTCGGAATGAGGCCCACTGTATTGCATGATGCTCGTCGGGCCCGCCCCCTCCTCCCCACGGTTCCGCTCCTCCAAGGATGAGAGGTTTCCCCCCCAGTAAATGTTTTTCATTTCTAGCACTGGGGGCCCTCATGAACAGTACTTACGATCAAGGGATGGTGGTTTTCAGACCCATGAGAGCACACACCCAGCATCATATGGCAAGCCCTGGACTCCACAGTAAGGTAGGGTGACCAGACGTTCCAGTATTTGGTGCTCTGTCCCCCTTTCTCAAGATCATGTTCCCATTGGAAACTGCAGTGGTCCCAGTTTTTTTGTAGTAGGTCTTGATAACTGGCAGGCAGGAATGCACAATCTTGCACAGAAGAAATGCTGCATTTCACAACTTAAGATAGTGTTAGTTTGTGATAAAGTAATTATAATATGTGTTTCTTTGAACAGTGACACGTAATCCCCTTCTACTCCAAACACTACTAAGTGTAGTGCCTTGACAGCCACTTTCAAGACTTTGGGCCTCATTACGAGTTTGGAGGTAGCCATGGTGCTATTAGCGCCATGGCTGCCTCCAAAATCGTGTTTGGGTCCGTGGTCAATGAATGAGGACTTACTGGGTCATTCCAACCTTGGAGGACCCAGTAATTCCTCATTCACAAAACCATTCCCCATTCCCATT
Organism: Ambystoma mexicanum; assembly: GCF_040938575.1. Taxonomy (NCBI): domain Eukaryota; kingdom Metazoa; phylum Chordata; class Amphibia; order Caudata; family Ambystomatidae; genus Ambystoma; species Ambystoma mexicanum. The sequence continues at coordinate 140,829,051 of NC_090939.1, read as the reverse complement.
TGAGCCCCAATAGGGCTCAATGGGGATGGAGCTAATAATGGGCCAGTTATTAGCTCTTTGGTCCCCTCGCGGGACCCGGAAAGTACGTCTGGTTTTAGCAGACATCTGTTCCGGGTCCCACGAGGGAACCTCGTAATAGGGCAGAATGTGTTTACCGGCACCGGCACCATTACCGGTGCTGGTAAACCCATTCCGCAAGGGTCGTAATGAGGCCCTTAGTCCTACTTTTATGTTAGCTGCAGTGTCGCTTTTTCAGTTTTTAAATTCGGTCACCATAAATCTGCATCCAAGATGGCGAATCACGCTGAAGATGGGCACCTGGAAATGGACGTCTAAGGAGGATAGGAGTAATCCCCACATATCAGGTGTGCTCATTCCCTCACTTTCACCCCCTGCTCTGTCCCTTCATGAAGAGAACCAATTCAAGGACACCTGCCTCACTAACTTCCATGGACCGGTCCTGCCAGAGCCATCTAGCGCCCGCCATCTTCTTCACTACCGCCTGTAAATTGCTCAACGGTCTACAAGCTTGGAGACAAGCCGATGTAATGCCCCTTGGCGCTCCGTGCCACACATGCCCAAAACAGATCTGCGCATGTTCATTGAACTGCAAAATCATGACCTACATAACCTGGCTAGTTTTTTTGAGTCGGAACTTGTATCCCACCAATATTCTCTCCTAAGCACCGTGGAACCTCCCAGAACATTCTGTTCAGGAGAACTGCCATTAGCCCCGCGACTCGGCAGGCAAGAGTGGGAGATTGTGGTCCTTTGTGCTTTAAGCACCTGAGATAAATGACACCTCTTTATTAAGCCGGATAAAAGGCAAGCGATAGCATTCTGAATCGCCTGCAGCCAGCAGATGAGATCTGCCCGCTTCTCCGATAAAGACGACTTGCCACCGTCTCGCCGCGCGATTGATGCAGAGATTTTATGAGATGCCTCAGGGCAGGGAAACATGTTTCTCAATAATCTTTGATGAAAGAAGCAAGAACTGCCTACAGCACTCGCCCGGGATATTTCTCACAGGTTACACCAGGATAGGGACGCGGCCTCCATATGGTTTGCTTTCCGTCTGAGTCACTTGTCTCGCATGCCGTTGTTCACAGCCAAACATTTGCATCTTCAGCTAGTTCCTGGACTCACCAGAGGCTGCATTGCATAAAGCATTTTTAGGGGCAAAATGCCCGGGGGCTTGTATTTTTTGCCATATTATGGCACAGCTATTTCGGCTGCTCTTATTTGCTCAGGTATCTTTTTTTGGGACCTGTATTTCTCTTGTCAGAGTTGGAGCTTTAAGTGGCCTGGGTCTCGGCAGGAGTGCATCCTGTCTGACCATGCACAGATGCCTCCTCTTTTCCCAGTATGCTGCACCCTTACTTGTAACCAGCCCCACTGGGTGCATCCCCTATGTACAGCACTCCGATGCTTTCCAGCTGGGCCTATGGTTCATAAATCCCATAGGTGCCTACACGCTAGCCTCGGCAGAAGTGGGGCTTATCCTTCAATCCCTGGAATCACTGAATCACAAAAGAGGGCCAGTATGAGACGTTACCGCCTCGCTGATTATGGCAGAGTGAGTCAAAATCCCACCCTCAGTTAAATGTGCCCATATTTTCTTTCCAGCGTTCTCATATGTAGAATCTGGCTGATCAGGGCTATGGGGAGTAAGTAGAGGGGGGCGTTGCGTGCTGTGTTTTCTTGGGCATGGTTTTCCACTTGCCTTGGCTCACCAGGACACTGTGGAAGGCTCAAAGTCTGGCCATAAGCACTTTGCACACAAGCCTAGGGTTTTGGTAACCAGGACATAAATGAGGAAACCAAAAAAAGGTGAGGTTATTTTTGCTCACTTTTCAGGGAGCTTTTACACATTCAGATTTCTAACATTCACCCCCTCCCAAGTGTTGTTGGGGGCCTAGGAAAGTAAGCGTAAGGGCTTTGCTGTCTGTGATTTCTTGGGCATCGCTTTAACATGCCCAGCCTCACCATGAAGTAATTTCCAGAACACCGCCTCTCCAGCTTTCTCTCCTCTTGCCGCTGCACTCCATAAAATACAGTTAAATCCCACAGTAAATTTAGCCCAACTGTACACACTCCTCTACCTTTTCCTTCTCACGCCTTCCTGTGCATATTATCTATCCCTCGCCCTCATCTCAACTATCTGCCCGACTTTGCTTCTCCCTACCACCTCTGAATGTTCCATCATACTCCTCCTTTGCCTCTCTGAGAGGCATAGCACTTTGAAACCATAATCTATGGCAGGAGGCGCTTTGCAAATGGAAGCTAACATAACATTGCATTACACATTAAAAGGTAAACTTCATGACTTCTTCTCTTGGAAGGGAAGACAGTTTACATTTTGGAGAGTCCATTTTTCATGTTTTGCATCACGGGCTGGAATAGTGAGAGTGTGACCACAGCTCTTCTGCCATTCTGATGGAATAAGCCGTGTTCTCCGTGTTACATAGATACGTCTGTAGCAGACACATTAAGCTCTTACAGGATCTTATTAGGAGGCAAGATTCTGATCTGCAGGGTCTAAGCATATCTCTGCACCTGGCACTTTGTTAATTATCCTTCATTCTTTTACAGGCATTGGGATCTGCAAGGAATTATTTTTATTTGATTTCATTTTTAATGTATTTTTTATTTTAGTGCATTTTCCCGGCTAATGATTCATTATATTATATATTTAATAATGTATTTTTATAGATTGTTCTCCCTTTCATGCCATTAATATTTTGTACTATAGTGAACATGTCAGCTTCTCTATTAGGGCACTCCCCCATTTTACAAAGATTCCCTGGTTAATTAAGCTTCTTAGGCTGTGTCAGACACTTCTCAGGTCCCACCACCAAATATAGTGTTGGGACTGAATACCGCCATACTCATTTTCTCTCACCATTTATAGCACTCATGAAAAAGTCCCTGTAATAATGGTCTGAAAACCCCCAGCTTAAGCGGAAATGTTAGGCCTGGAAATATCAGACTCAATAATGGAAATAGTCAAGGTAAATGGTAAAAAACGTTTTTATTAACAATCCACGTAAAGCAGGCACAGCATACAAGCAAATACAATCTTGGAGTTCTCAGCCTTTCTCAGGCATGACAATGGATTAAAACTGAAAAATATGTCATCATTGACATCACATAACAATCTTGGATTGTTTGTTTGTTTGTTTGTTTATTTATTTGTAAAGCGCACCTAACCCGGAGGTAGCAGGGCGCAACAAGAGGATTGTGTAGCTTAGGTTACATAAGGCACTGTGGATGGGGTCCAGTTAAGGTTATAATACTGGACACATCACAACATTGGAGATGGAATACATTAAGTCATATTTACATAAAATATACAATTTACAAATTTTATATTATAGCTGAAACAAAGAGGATCAATGATAAATGCATTAGATGTCATGTTCCTTGATCCAAGAGATAAGATTAGATCTAAATTGTGAGTAGGGGAGGTCTTCCCTTAGGGACGGCAGTAAAGAGTTCCAATGTTGTGCTGCTTTTAGTAGAAGGTTAGAATTAGCCTTTCTAGAGGGGAGGCATGATGCTTGCCTAGTGAATCTCGTGGTAAGGTATTGAGGGGCAGAAAGATGAAGACATTTGTGTGTCAGGGCGAGAGATTTAAGGAGGATCTTGTCTTTCATGGAGAGCCAGTTGACAGATCTTCTGGTGTCCGAAATATGGACTTTCTTCCAGAGACTTAAGGCTGCTCTTAAGGCATTATTTTGCAAGATTTGAATCTTGTTGGTAATGTATTTGTTGCTGCCTACATAGAGAGCATTACAATAGTCCAGTTTGGACAGGATCAAGGCTCTGGCTAAGGTGATGCAGTTGTTGGAGGAGAGGAAAGGTTTGGCTGCTCTGATAAGTTTGCAGGTGTAGGAAGTAGCGGAAGCCATAGTGTTTACTTGTTTTTTTAAAGTTAAAGTAGAGTCTAGATGGAAGCCAAGGGTTTTGACCTCCGTAGCTACGTCGATGATGTTATTGTCAATTTCAAATGAGGAATAGTTCTGGCCTAGTTTGATAAGGTTGGATGTTGTGCCTAAAATGAGGAGTTCCATTTTGTCGTCATTCAGGCATAGACCATGTGAAGCCACCCATGCCTGGATGATGAGGTATACTCTGTTTACAAAGGCCAAATCCATGTCATAATCCCCCGTCAGCGGGATGAGGATCTGAGTATCATCAGCGTAGTTCGTGTAGGTGATACTCAGACCATCAAGATCATCAAAAAGAGGCTTTGTAAAGATGTTGTACAGAGTAGGAGAGACACAGGAACCTTGTGGCACACCACAAGTAATAGGCATTGGGTCAGCAGCTGCTAATGGGGAGAAGACTTGCATTGTTCTGTTATTGAGAAACGACTGGATCCAGTCAATTGCATCTTGAGAGAAGTGGGCTTCCGACTCTAAATGGCTGCAGAGGATCTTATGGTCCACCAGATCAAATGCTGCTGAGAGATCAAGGAGCAGCAGTAGTGCTGTCTTGCCCTTGTCTCTCAGCTCATCTATTTGTGCCTTAAGGTCTATTAGCGCAGTCTTAGTACCATGTTGGGGTCTGAAACCTGATTGTCTGACTCCTAGGAGGTGATTGTGTTCAAGGAAATGTTGAATTTGTAAGTATGCTATTTTGTCAAGGATTTTAAGAAGAAATGGTACTGTGGTGATGGGACGGTAATTGGTAGGGATAGAGTGATCTAGGTTTTGTTTTTCAAGGAGTGGGAGGACCCAAGATTGTTTTAAGTTGTTTGGTATAGTGCCTGAGGTGAAATAATCGTTTTTAAGTTTAGTAATGAATGGGGAACGTTCACGAGCAGCATCTTTTATCAGTTGTGCTGGGCATAAGTCACTGTGGCAGTTCGAGGGTTTAAGGGTGAGGATGACTTTTTCGACCGCTTTGGTGGATACTTTATGAAAGTTAAAGTGAGGAATGGGCATGTCAAGTGGAGGCAAGACAGTTTGCAGCGCTAGCACACTAGTGTTACTAGATTTGGAAGTGGTGGGGAGCGTGTTTTTTTATTATTAATCTTAGTCTGGAGGGTTATTATTTTATTGGCCAGAGCATTTTGTATGCCCGTGCACCAATATTTATCCTTTTTTTTTTATAATGTTTTTATTATTTTGAAAACAAATAAACAATACAAACCAAACTTGCAGCATTATTTACAACAGACTCGTGAGCATCAATTAACGCGCATTACTGCTCCCCAAATCCCTCCCCCCTCAAGAGCTTGTTTGCATTTCTCATTCTGTATCTGCTGCGTGTGGCCGGGTATCGCTTCCTCCCGAAGCTGCAGAATCCATTATTGTGCCAAACAGTCCTGTTATTAACACTCTCCATGCCATCAGGTTACCCACCTCATCTTCCCCGCACTTGCTACATGCCTCCTGCCATACTACCATTTCAGCCTACACCCATTTTTGCAAATCCCGCCACCATACCTCAACTCGTGGCTTGTGGCACTGCTTCCAGCCCATGGCAATCCTTCTTTTTGCAAGCACATATGCCAGGTCCCTCAGGTTCCCAACATGTTTAGTATTCCGTGGTCTGGAAAACCCTCCCAACAGGCAGGCCCAGGCCGTATCTATGTTGAGCGTGACCCCTTTATTTGCTAGTTTTTGTGCCACCTCCCCCAAAAACCTTCATTCACTGGGCAAGACCAAACATATGTGTCATGTCAGCGTCTTCTTCATCGCATTTTGGGCATGCTTGTCTTCCTGCGTTTACAAACTTAGATATTCTCTTCGGGGTCATAAAGGCTCTATGCGTTATGTGTAACTGTATCTGCTGCAATCTGGCGTTTCTGGACACCTTCTTGTGGTATCCCATAGCACGCTCCCACATCCCATCGGACATCTGTGTCCCCACCACCGCTTCCCAGTCCAGCCTCAAATGAGTCAAATCCTTCCCCACCCGGTCATCACCATCTCATACAATCTAGAGATCTCGTGCCCTCCTTCTGATATGTCATATATTGTTCCCATTATGACGTCTGGCTCCTCGGCCAGTACAGTCTCTGGCCAGGTTTTACGAATAATCTGCACTAGCCTAACATACGTGACATATTGGCCTCTGTGCAAGCCTGCCTCTTCTCCCAGTTCTTCGAAATCCTTAATGATCCCCTCTTGCCATACATCTCCCAATGTAACCAGCCCGACCGATTCCCAATAGGTCCTGATTATCATTCTGAGTTGGTTGTCTCCCCCAGCCAAGGCGACTAGCGGCACCTGTGGGGAACACGGGTATGGGTTCTCCATCAGTCGGCATACTCTGCGCCACATCTTCCACCCGAGCAACATCATACCCTGGGCGTTATTTCATTTCGAGTCTAGGCACCCAGATAATCTCCTTTAGGTAAAGCGGAGTGCAGTCCTGTCCAAACAGCCTAAATTCAGGAGTTACCTCATCAGAAAGCCATTTGGTTACATATTGCATCTGACCAGCTACATAATAGGCCTCAAAATTTGGCAGCTTAATGCCCCCTCTATCATGGAAGTTCTGTAGCTTCCATAGAGCCATTCTATTGCGAGTGCCATGCCATAGGAAGTCTCTGCACATGCTATTCAGTTTGACAAACAACTTTTTGGGTATCAAGTATGGTATATTACTGAAGAAATGTAACAGCCTGGGCAGGACCACCATTTTGAGCATCGCCCCCCATCCCATCATCGCCAGCGGCAACTTCTCCCAAAACTTCATACTTGTTCAGATTTTCCCAACAGCCACTTCGGTATTATACAAGTGTTCCTTCTCCACAGTATGGTACACATCTATTCCGAGGTAGCGGAAGTAATCTACCGCCCATGGTACGGACAACACTGGCAACCGCTCCAGAGGGGCTCCTCTGTAGCTCCCCAATGGGAACATGCTCGATTTCTAGGGGTTTACCGCTATGCCGGACAGTTCTGCATACCTTTCCATAACATCTAGAATATATTGAAGGTTTTCCTGCGGATATTTCAAGTATAGTAGTAAATCGTCAGCATACAAGGATATTAGATATTTCTCTCCCCTAACTTCAATACCAACCATATCATATTGTTGTCTAAGGTACACTGCCAGGGGCTCCAAGGCTAGAATGTATAACATCGGGGACCAGGGGCACCCCTGTCTGGTGCCCCTACAGAGTTGCCATCTCTCAGATATTACTGATCCTGTGTGCACCCTGGCCAGTGGTTCACTGTATAGTAATTTTGCCCACCTAACATAAACCGGTCCTATCCCGTATTCTTCCAGGGCCTCCAGCAACCATGGCCACCTCACTGAGTCAAAAGCTTTGACTGCATCTAGGGACACCAGCGCCATTTCCCCCTCGCTCCTGTTTCCTTCTTCAATCACCCAGTGGAGTCGCCTATGGTTATGGGTTATATTTCTGCTGGGGACATAACCTGTCTGGTCCGGGTGTATCAGTTTGCTAATAACTCTACGCAGACTATTGGCCAGGACCGCCGTCAATATCTTGCTATCCTGGTTCAACATTGACAAAGGCCTATAGGAGCCACAGCTATGTCCTGGCTTGTTGGGCTTAGGAACCGGCACAATTAACGCTTCTCTAAGCGATTCCGGCAGCCTGCCCATCTCAAAAGACTCATTGAGCATCTCTAGCATAGGGGGGAGTACTTCCTCTCTATGTTTTATAAAACTCGCCAGGGAATCCGTCCGCGCCCGGGGTCTTACAGGTGGGTAGCTGCTTCACCACCTCCTCCAATTCCTCTAAGGTAAACGGTGCGTCCAGCTCCTCCCTTTCTTCAGCACTAATCTTAGGTAAATCCATGTCTTTTAGAGTTTCTCTAATCTCCTCTAGATTGTCCTCTCTTCTGTCCTCATATAATGTCCTATAATAGTCGAAGAATGCCTCGTTGACTCCCTCTTGGGTGTCAACCACCTCCCCGTCTTCTCTAGTTATTATCCTAATCGAGGGCCTGGGGGTTTCGTTTTTATATAACCACACCAACAAGCGGCCAGTTTTATCCCCACCTGCATGTTGCCTCTCCACATACTTCTTATAGTTAAGGTTGCAGAGCCTTTCCCAAAGCTCTGCACACCTCTGCTGTAGTTCGAGTACAAGTTCTGCATCCCCTCCCGCCCTGTTACTTTCCCGTTCCAGTTTCTCTTCATCTTCCTCTAGCTCCTTTAGGACCCCACCCTGTAGGCCTTTTGATTTAGCAATAGCAGCACCCCGCAATACCACGTTAAAGGCTTCCCAGAGCGTGCACGCTGAGTCCACGCTGCCTGTGTTTACCTCAAAGTACTGTGTGATCGCATCCCTGAAGACCGGGTCCCGGAGCGCCTCCGCCCAGAGGCGCCATGTCGGTATCCGTGCCCTGGGGCGGCAGTACTGCCAACTCAGAGCCAGAGGCGAGTGGTCCGACAGGACCCTCGCTCTACAGTCTATTTGGGTGGTCTCTATCACCACATCTGGCGTGGCAAAAAAGTAATCAAGTCTCGTATGCAGTTGCTGCGGAGCTGAGTAATGCGAGTACTGTGTTTCATTAGGGTGTTTCAACCTCCAAACATCTGCCAAGCCGAAGTCGTCTAGTAATGTCTGCAATACCCTGGCTGCTGGGGTGGGCCTACCAATCTTATCATCAGATCTGTCTGCTTTTGGGTTGAGCACGCAGTTGAAATCCCCTCCCCAGATAACCGCTCCTCCCATACACGCGCCCAGATGAGTACATAGGGTTCTAAAATATGCCGCAGTATTTTGGTTGGGGGCATACGTATTTATAATGCACACCTCTCTATTCTCCACCAAAGCCTTTAATATGACCAACCTCCCCTCAGTGTCCACCACGTCTTGTGTAAATTGGAGCGGAACGTGCGGTGCCACCCAGACCAGCAGTCCCCTAGCGTAGGCAGAATATGGAGAGCCTATTACAGTGCCTCTCCACTTCTTCCCCACCAGTTCCAGTTTTTGCCGGGTCAAATGTGTTTCCTGCAACAATGCAATATCAATCTTCTGTCTTTTCAAGTACATCATGACTTTGTTTCTTTTTAAGTAACTGTTGAGTCCCCTGACATTCCATGTTACAATCTTAAGGTCCCCCATGGCTCATGAGTGTCTTCTTGCCTTCCGTGTAGCGAATTCCCCTTGCCCACGTGATACAGATACAGCTCCCCATCTTTACTTGTGGCTTCTTGTACCAGCTCAAACTATCCATAACTATGTACACAAATTCCCACCTTCCCTCCCCTCCCTCCACCCGACCCTTCCCCAACACCGCACACCCCAACTGCTGCCCATCTCCGTTCTCAGAACTCAGGCACCCCCACATCTAGCCCTGCAAGCACCAAACAATGCACAGAGCTCAGTAGGGTGAAGTCGCTCTAATGGCCACTTGACTAAGATTATTGTGGGGTAAAGAGATCCGCTCTGTAAGGCTCCCATTACTTCAATAATAATTACAGTGCTCATAACATCTAGTGCAATAGTCTGACCTTCTCTACTGACGGCTGTGCAAATGACTATATTCAAGTCCCACGGGTCCGTGCCGCGCCATCTTGTGGCACCTTCCTCGTGCATTACTTATCTCTTACGTGCTCTCTCTCTGTCCAAACTTCTGACTCCTGGGGACATCCTTGCGCATCGAGCAATACCATGGCATCCTCCGGGTCTCAAAAAACAAAGTTTTGTGTTTGTGTATAACTTTCAATTTTGCCGGATACAGTAACATGTATTTGTGGCCTGCCTCTCTCAGTCTCCGCTTTACCGTCCCAAAGTTCATGCGGCTACGCTGCACAGACAGGGTATAGTCCGGGTAAGCCGTGATGTTTGCCGCTCCTCGTATAATCGTTCCTCCCTTACGGAAGTGTTCCAATATCCTCTCCCGATCCCAGTAATTAAGAATTTTGGCTATCACCGGCCTAGGCGGGTTTCCTGGCGGCGGCCTCCTTGTTAGAGCTCTATGTGCCCTTTCCACCGCAAATCCTTGGGATAGGGCTCCTCCGGGTATCTCTTGCAACAGCATGGACTCAATAAACTCCGTGGGATCGTGGCCCTCCAATCCCTCCAGCAGGCCCACGATGCGGATGTTGTTTCGTCGAACGCGTCCTTCCGCCTCCTCCGCTCTGCTCTCCAAGTTGCCCACTCTCTGTATCAGGGCATGCAATTCAGCCTTATGGGAGGCACAATCCGCGGTATTCGGGCTAACTTCCTTCTCAAGGGACTCCGTGCGCTCCGCCAAGGCCCTGACGTCCTGTCGGAGTAGATTAACATCCTCCTGCACCTTTCCGACCTTAAGGTCCAGTGCCGTTTTCAGTTCAGTGACGGCTAGTTCGGGTTTAGATTCCCAGGCCGCCTTTAGGTCTGCAATCGCAGCTAGGACTTCTTGGTTAGCGCCCGTTGTCGTCATGCTGCCTGCAGGCGGCTTATCCTTGCTCTTGGTATTGTCTTGACCAGGGGACGTCTTAGCAAAGTCGTCCAGGGTGGGCTGTTTCACCTTCGGCCTCACCGTTCTATTCGACATGACCCAGAGGACCTGCATTCTGCACAAATAACAACTGCGCACCCAGTACGCCTCTTTCGCTCGATCACCGTGCGGCCTGCTCCTTCCTTTGTTCCGGACATTGGTCGGCCATTTTGTGTCGTCTTTTGTCTCCGGCGTTCCTTATCCTTTCCGCACAGATCTCTGCCGCCGTTCTTCCTACACCTTCCAAAAGTTCACCAAGCGTGGCCCAATCATTCACACACCGACATGTGTATTTTTAGCAGTCGTCGGCACATCGTTGCGCACTTTTAAGCCCGGATCATTTCAGGATCTCGGGAGCTCCTCCAGATCACGTCCTCCTACATGGCCCTCGTAGCCACGCCCGACCAATATTTATCCTTAAGGCAGGAATCTGGGGCTTGGATAGAGGATTCTACCTCTTTCAGGATTATAAAAAGCTCTTTAGTATTAGACTTAGCTTGAGAGATCCTGAGGTTGTATGAAGCTTGTTTGGCTAGGATGATTTCTTTTTTGTAGAGGGCGGCTAGTTTACTGAAGTTGTTCTTATTAGTCTCTGAAGGGTCTAGCCTCCAAATTTTTTTGCATCAGCGTTTTTCTTGTCTGATAGCTTTTAAGTGGGGCAAGAACCAGGAGTTCACATGTTTGCGAGCTTTGCTTTTTTTTTGTTTTTAATGGTTCTATGACGTCAAGTAATGATAGCATCACTATGTTGTACATATCTACCATGGTGAAGGGATCCGTGTGGATCGAAATAGAGTTGAGAGTGGGAAGAATCAATGGGATAAGGTTTTCAGGCGTAATATTTTTTTGTTTCTGGTGGGGACAGCTGGAGCTATGCTGTCGGTATGCAAGGGAGATGACGCCTCTAAGGTGAACGTAATCAAATAGTGGTCAGACCAGGGCCGAGGCATTATAGACAGGACCGTAGTTGGGCAGTTGTGCTCGGCAATCCAATCAAGGGTTCTGCCTTTGTTGTGGGTAGGACCCGTGATCTTTTGAGTAAATCCTAATTCCTCTAGTGAGTTGTTAATTTGAGTGGCATCGGAGTCTAAAGGGTCATGGAGGACAAGGTTGAAATCTCCTTTTATGGGACTCTGAGAGGAGTTCTTGAGATTGTCAGACAGGATGTTCATAAGGTCCTCTTCAAAGGATCCTAGGGGGCCTGGAGGTCGGTATATAAGGTGGACAGATACCCACTGCGTATTAGAGATGGCTAATTTGGCAGTTAGAGATTCGCATGAGTCTAGGTTATGAGGCGGAGAGAGTCTCAATGTAAGGTTGGTTTTAGCTATTATGGCAAGACCTCCACCTCGAGAGGTAGTACGATCAAGTCTTAGGAGGGTGTAATCATCTGGGATGGCTAGCATAATTGCTGGACCAGCTGCTGGATGGAGCCAAGATTCCGTAATAGCTAGGAAGTCTATGTTTTCACTTAGTTATAGGTCTGCTATATCTGTTGCGTGAGCCACCATAGAGCAGGCATTTATGAGTGCACCCTTTGTCCCGGGCTGTGCTGGATGGTCCAGTGGTGGTAGTGCCTTGTGATTGCATTTTGGTACAGAGATAAGCTCTCGAAAGAGTCTACTATGAGGTTGAAGAGGATGCTGGGAGTGGCCAGTTACGCGAGGGCCAGTGGTAGCAATACTAGATGTTAATTTGATTAGTGGGTCATACAATCTTGGGAGTTCCGAACGTAATTTAAGGTTCCTTTTAAGCAGAGTGCAAGGTCTTGTAATCATGTCAGCCTGCATGGGGAGGTTATGCGCCAACGCTAGAAGCGGTGGATAATGTGGCATAGTAAGGTCTTGTAAGGTGATTATATGGAGGATTATTCTAAGTAGGACCGTATAGAGCAGTGGAAGATGCATGTCGTGTGCGTGGAGCTAGTTGTAAGGTAGATCGAGACTGGAGATGATGTGTACTACTATCAAGCTAAGTTCGTAGGAGGTATAAGATGTAAGATAGAGCAAGTAGTCCCTTGCATATCTTAAGAATAGTAAGGTAAGCAGGCAAGTTTGTGGTGGTAGGCTAGGGGCAGCTCTGCAATAGAGAACTAGAGACAGTTATGCTAGAGACAACTTTCCTACAGTGTGCTAGAGCGGAATTACAAAGGCCATAACCTGAAGCCATTTTTAAAACAAGCTAGAAGCAATTTCCATTTTACTATGGCATAGAAGTACAACAACTACAAGCAGCTAGAAACAGCTTTCCAATTTTGCTACGTCAAGGAAATACAGCACCTTTAGAGCAAATACAACAGCTACAAAGCAGCTAGAAACAGCTTTCCAATTTTGTTATGTCCAAGAAATACAGCAAATTTAGAGCATCTAGAAGCGATTTTGCTACAATCTGCTAGAACGGGATTGCCATGGAAGTGAGTTAAAACAGTTTTAAGACAAGCTAGAAACATGTTTCCCACTGAGGGCTAGAATGGATTTGCAGTGGCAGTGCATGAAACAGTATGAAAGCAGCTTAGGATCTGCTTTCCAGCTGTGAGCTATAGCGGATATGCAGCGGCAGGGAGCTGCAGCAGTTTTAAGCAAGCTAGAAGCAACTTTCCAGTTTTGTAATGGCAGAGAGAGACAACAACTTTAAGACAACTAGAAACAACTTTGCTACAATAGGCTAGAGCGGGATTGCCATGGATATGAGTTTAGCAGTTTTTAAGGCAAGCTAGCAACAGATTTCCTACTGAGAGCTGGAATGGAGTTGCAGAGACAGCGAGATATAACATATTTAAACACGCTAGAAACAACTTTCCTGCTGTTGGTGACACAAACCTACGGGGTTGAGGGATTGGTTAAGGGAATAAACTATATACACATTGAATATAGGTTAGTGCTTTAATTGCCTATTGTACATCTGATGGTTCCACCTGGGACCACCTCTAAATTGATAATAGAGAATACATGTAATATTTAAAGTAGTTCATTGGTTAGTGCAAAATATACTGGGCAGCATAACATTGAAGGTTTTCATTTGTTGGCATCTTACTAACCAACCTTGAATAACTGACAGGTCATCAGCACATGAGCCAAGATGGCAGTAGGGGGAAAAGGCCACCAAATTGCTTTTATTCAATTAAAGAAATATACCAACCCTTGTTCCTAGGCAATGAGCCAGAGTAACTCCTTTGTAGACGGCCTTGCACAGCGTTGTATGTCTGGGAATATGTAGGGAGTCAATGCAGGTGTTTATCTGTGTCTGGGGCTTATGAATGGACATTGTTCTTGAATTATGGGTCACGTGTGAGGGGACCATCCTCTGAATTATTTCACCCTGTATTTACTAAGATTTTAGCTAATTTGAGTGCAAGTGTTATTACCTTTCTGACCAGTAGAGACTTAGTCGATTTGTTCATTATGAGGTTTTAGCCTTTAATTATTCAACACCTGGTGTTGAGAGGCTTGTAGTTTTTTAATTCATCTTAGAGAAATATGTCTTGTGCCTTGGGAATTCTTATCTCATGTTCTCTTCTTGACCGTTCAAATCTTCCCTAATCTTTCAGTAACCTTGGAGGGGGCTGTGTAGCTACTGCCTGCGCCCTGCACAAATTTGTGTTTCAGTGAATTCAACAGTTTGAGTCTCAATGAAGCTTCAAAGTCTCTATTCATTTTAATGTGTGCTGCAACTTCCATTGTAACAAAGATGGCTTCCCATCGCTATTGCGTTTCTATGTTAGTGAGCTATAAAAATATCTCGTTCATGTTGCATTTCAGAATATACATTGCTTATGTTATGTTTTTCGTGTATATAGGGTTGCAAGCGATATTCTTCATGTATAAATGCATAATTGACCTAGTGTGTTTTTTCGTGTTGTGTGCATTTGTGCTTCATGGCTAATGGATGCATGTATGTTTTTATCATAATTCTGGTCATTTCCGCCATCTTCAGCTGACATTGGTTTCATCATTTGCTGCACCTCCTTGGGGTATATGTAATATGGCTGTCTCAGTGACTAGCGTTACTGACCTTTTCGATATTGGGAGGGTCAGTTGCCATGAATGATGTATTCGTCTGACTCTCGAAAGCCCCAAAAAGGAAATATGAATGAAACATAGCGCGAGTAAAATGAGACCTGTGTGTATTAGCTGAACAATATTGCACAAGTTAATACTAACCATTTTGTATTGTTCAAACATTTCAATGTAATGCGTAGTCTGGCCTCCTTCCAGGCTAAGCATGATCTAGGTGTAGTTGGCATAGTGTCTGTGCAATACCCAAGCATGACACAAGGGGCCTATGGTTTGCTACTTGTATGACACCCCCCCAATTACTCACTGCCATTATTCCTTTTGATGGTCGAGGCCTAGGAGCCCCCACTTATAGAAGCCACTGTAAAACCCACTCCCACAGCACCTGCCTCATTGGCACAGTGAAGATCGAATACGGTTCAATACACAGATCTGCCTCCCCTTTAGAGTTTGCATTGCCCTCCTCTCCCTTCACAATTAGTCCTATTTCCTTAATTCCCTGCTTACAGGTGTTCTGATCTGCACGCCTGATCACTCAGGATTTACACCATGCTGTGGGATGTTTCAATCCACGCATCCAAGCCCTACAACATCATTGTGCATTACTGACATGGGAAACATCATAATGGCCGCCGGAAAGCATGCTGCTGGCCAGAAATCACCAGAAAGTGTGCAGCGAGAACCTGACAGACAGGCTGCCATCTTCTTTTGCCTCTGTCAGTGTTAATACAGGAGACCATTGCCATCCCCATCCTTTGGCTGCCCACAGAACAAGAGCAGACAAAGGAATACAGACTGTTCAACAATTCATTTTTTGATTGTTGAAATTGCTAAAATCATGGGCATGAAACCACCAAAAAAATCCAACTTCTGGTTGGGTGTTCTACATTACTCTACTGCAGAATCCACATCAATACAATGTTAGCAAGGATCATATGCTATCAAGTAAAATCCCCTTTTTGAAATGTATTAAATTAAGGCAGCTGTCAAAAATGGGTACAATACCGGTGCCCGCCACTGACCGGCGCTAGCGATCTAAATTCTGACAGGAGACTTGTATTTCAGGAGCTAAACAGTGAACCTGAGTTAGCTGGGACTTCAAAGGCTTGCTTGTCCATGAGAAGTCTTCACACCTAGTATTCTCAGCAAGAAGGCAGGAAATCACGTGGTTCTGTTAATCAGATGGAGAGTGGCACCCTGGACTGATGCCCTGCTAGGAGGAAAAACCAGACAAAGGATTCCTTCAGCTGCCCTGTAATTTTTAATATTGTAAGGTCTGTGTTTATGCTAGAGACCTCAAAACTTACTGTAATATGCCCAGAGAGGGTGTGTACCTCCGTGTCAGATTTGATGAAAAACCAATATTGCGAAACCCATCAAAAGCGCAAAATGTTGTCACTTCTGCACCCAAGCTCTTAGAAAGATCAGGGTTGAACAGAGACCTGTCTTAATTCATCTGTGATGTGTAGACGTAATTTCAACACCTTGTGTATCTGGGAATCATGTTTGGTTATGAAAAATTGTTTTTCTAAGTAAATGCTAAGGGGAGGGACTTCAGCCAAGCTATAAACATAGCATCACTCTGACTCATTCTGACTCACTACTCCGTTCTCCAGTCAGGTTGCAGTAAATCCTTTAACCTATCAGGATCCTCAGAGGGTTGGGCATAGAAAGTCAGCCTTCCCAGCCACTTTCAAAAGACATAAAAAGAACCACTGAGACCCAGATAGGGACATTCATCTTCCACTCTTTAATCGATTTCTGCGCAGCACGCTGCCCGACCATATCCAGACAAAAACTCCAGGCTCCAGAACTTAGACTCCAGATAGACGCCAGAACTTGAAGCAGAGAGGCCTGAACCAAAAGCTGAATCCTTCTCAGCAGGCCTCAGAATCCAGAAACCTAACTAAACTATTCAACAGCCGGGCAAGCTGTTTGATTCTGGCTAGAACCATATCCAGACCCAGAAAGCAGAGCTGTATCCAGACCCAGAAAGCAGAGCTGTATCCAGACCCAGACCGCTGTGAGCAGAACCAGTGCCAGAGACCGTCCCATGGTGAGAGAACCCCAGCCCAAATCTGACCAGATCTGTGACGAGGTCCATCCCAGTCCAAAACTAGGAGTGAGTATCCAGCCAAGAACTGTGTATAGTCATCTCTTAGTCTAAAGTAATCTCATCCCATCCATTTCAACCTATTTAGAACTGCATAGAAATCGTGTGTCCATTCGGTGATTTCAAAGCTGCAAAAGTGTCATCTGTCATTCTGAAATCTTGAATTCATTTCTGAAAATCTACCTCCACAGAAACGTCTGTATCTTTTGAACCGTATGTCCTAGAAGCGAGATTTAACTGTCATATTAAAGCTAAGAACCTAAGATTTCCAACAAATGTGACATTCCAACCCCTTATTGTTTTTCCATAATTGCGATCAACGCACTCGGAAAAAGTGCCACAAATTGCAATTTGGCTCAATTTCACCACTTGTAAAAATAGCAGCTTCCTGCTTTCCACTGCTGAAATTCGTTTTCACTCTGATAATCATTCCCGAATCATTGCTAGTGTTGACCTGAACTATTTCAAAGTAGCTATCACCTACCCTGAATCTCCTATAGGGAATGACAATCATTTTTAGCATATTTTTCACTTCATTGCAACCACATTTGAAAGTATTTGGCCTGTGTTTTAAAATCGTCCCTGTTTCTCTAAGCTTGCAGGGGGAACGGGAACTGAACTGCTTCTGATTGTATTCCTGAAAACCTGTGTGCCCTCCTTTCCATCTCATTATATTGCATAGGGGGGGGAGTGAGTTGTCACAAAGGAAAAAGTGATCAGATTATCTCTTGTTGAAACCATATCCAGTTTATTTATGTGCTGCATTCTTTCCATCATTGCTTTTCCTTGAAACCATACAAAGTATTCTCGGCTACCTTATCCTTTCTATACCAACTCCTAAGTAATTAAGGAATTGTGCTACTGTAATATTATCCATTGTTGATCACTGTTTATACTCATAAGTGTGCTATCAAATATGAATTTATTCATAAAAGTGTGATATATATATTGTTTAATTTTTCCAATAAACCTTTTCATTTGCAAAACAAACCTACTTTTTGGCTCAGTGAGGTCAGGGGGATTCAAAGAGAGGGGCGTTATATAAGGGTTCATCATCCAGATTTTAGAACTTGATATAAAAATATATGAATAAGGGTTTCCATTAGGCATCCCAGACTAGGCATTGACTTAGTTGGAGTGCTTGATTGAAGTCACTTACAATGCTAGTGTGATCCTGTTCTCCACCCTCACCATCCACATCTCTACTAGGATCTTAAGAGGATCCTAACTGGTCCAAGCCAGATGGGTTCCATCCACCCACCCCACCCTCTTCTTCAGAAGGATATGTCTGCAGTGCTAGTGAATACCAATCTTACACAGTGATTGAACTACCCTCGTACAAAAACGAAATCAATTGAGAGATGTCATTTACCAAAATGCTAGGGTAGCGGAAGTCACATCACACGACCCTTGACCTCTGATGACATCAAAGGAAGTGATGTCATGGGATCCAGCTCCCAAGTGACATCATGAGAAGTGATGGCACACGACCTTCAGATGCATCTAACACCCGTCTATTCAGGTGCTCTCATTTCAGGCAGATATAAGAACCGAGGCACAGATGGAGGCAAGATTTGTCCACAATCACACGTTTGGGGAATATATTTTTCCTGATTCGAAATGGAGCCTATATGTAAAACATACATAAAGTGGTATTTGTAACAGGGCAACCCCAATCTCTAACACAGGCTACAGCTAGTGTATGAAACATCTATAGATCAATGGACACAGAAGTACTCGTTATCCGTGGCATTGATCTGTTAACAAGCCAAAAAAGCGCTGACCTGGGAGGCGTGCACTGTCTGTTTACCAAGGAACAAAATGCTGCACGAGCAAGGCCTGAAAATTAAGTCAATGACCAGGATTTAGTATCAATGAAATTCCCTGGTTATAAATGTATCTATGAGTCAGCTACCATTATGATAGAAGAACCATATTGTGTGGGTGTAAGCTGAGGCCATCTGTCTCTGTGTCCATTTAACTTTAAGTTTTGTGACAAGCAACCACATGCTGTCCCCCACAACCCAGAGCCGAACATAACACCTTAATGTTCTAGGCTTTGATACATGACTCTTCTTCAATTTCTTTTTAATGGGGTGTGGTGTGGGGAGGAGTTTGGCGGCTGCACTGCCCTCAAGAGTGGAGCTCAATGCATCTACAATTTTCAGAGTTCTATGTGCGAGGTGCGTTATTCAATTATCCCCCCGCCCCGCCACCCACAGGACCGGGCTGTGAATCAAAGCCCTTTCCATGAAGGAGTTTGTGTGGGTAGGGTTGTTTCACTCCATGGCTCTTTCACTTCTGAGACTTCTGAGACCAACGCTTATTTTCTGTTGCACCAGAGCAGGGTCCTGGTCGAGGTCCTGGTCGAGTTTACGGCTACTCTCAACCATTCACATCACACTTGAATGCATTGAAGGTGAGCCGAGCAGAATCAGTTGCATAGCACAAAATATGGGGCCCCTCTGCGAGCCATGCACCCCCAAGCTCCTGAACAAAGCACAGGGCATGCCACACCCCGGGCCGGAAACGGACCACCAAATGTGCGCAATGTCCATGATGATGATGCTGCTGCAGGGACATGCCCTGCTCCAATTGAAAGAAGTAAATATGGTTTTTAATCAAAGTTAAAATGTTTCACCTAGTGTAGAAAGAAGGGGGCGGGTCCTGGGCCAAAATACACCAGTCACCAGTGATGGCTAGTGAGTTTTTTTATTGGAGGGTGTAAATATTGGCCACAAATATGCGACCGAGCATAGCGAGGGGGTCTGAACTAATTAAAATAGGTTGGGGGTGGTTAAAGGGGATTCCTCCCCCTCCCATGAGAAAATGTTTTGAATAATGGGTTAAAATGGTGCGTTGCACAGCGCACTTTCCGTGAAAATTTGGGTACAAGGCCAGACAGTTTGCAATCAGTTTTGTAGGGTGTAGCGTAACTCATGGAAAAAAGTACAATAGATTCAAGTCACCAAAAGTGCACAGGCACATTTCACAATGCGTTGCCATGCCGGTCTCTAAAATATATGCCAGTATAAAAAACAGTTTCATGCTGGCTGTGCCCATACATTTCCATGCTGGCTCCACCAACACATGCTATTATTCCCATATTTGAATATACTCATGTTTGCATTTACTGGCTCTAGGCACAAAGCTGGCTCTGCCAATATATGTCAGTACTCTTTTGTAAGAAAATAGTCCTGTTGGTCTGGCCATTAAAAGTGACATCTCACAATAAGAAAACATGTCCAAACTGGTTCCAATGTAAGCCAGTCTAGATCCATAAGAACACTTATCATGCTTCCACTTAGATGCTCAGCTAATAAAAAGTCATGCTACAGTAAGAAATATACAGCCGCTACACCAAAACATCAGTCTAGCGAGGTAATACTGCTTATCACGCTTGCTTTATCAAAGATGGCGAATAACAAATGGCATGCCACACACACACTCGCATCCCCATTCACCCATCCATACATCTCCTCTCACATTCATTCACGCTGCATTCACCACACGGGTATGCACCCACCCACCCAGAACATTCTCACCCTTTCACCCACCAGTCACCCACCCATATACCTTCTCTCACATACATTTACACTGGCACCCACCCACCCAGGACATTTACACACACACTCACATTCCTACTCACCATTCTCTCACCCACAAACCACTCATGTCCACTTGCACTGCATTCTCCACACAGGAACTCATCCACCCACCCAGAACATTCAAACGCACACTATAGCATTCACAATCATTCACCCATCAGTCACTCATTCATATACCT
Organism: Ambystoma mexicanum; assembly: GCF_040938575.1. Taxonomy (NCBI): domain Eukaryota; kingdom Metazoa; phylum Chordata; class Amphibia; order Caudata; family Ambystomatidae; genus Ambystoma; species Ambystoma mexicanum. The sequence continues at coordinate 140,808,717 of NC_090939.1, read as the reverse complement.
TCTCTAACATCCACTCGCTGCATTATCTACACAGGCACACACCACCCACCCATAACATTCAAACAGACACACTATCAAATTTCATCTCATTCACCCACCACTCACTGGCCCATACATCTGACATGCACTTCACACATGCAAAATACACCTTCCATTTTTCCAGGCTTCTTACCTGTTTTTCCAGTTTTGGTCCATCACTCCAGGCCACCCTCAGCTACTTCGTGCTTCTCACAAACAGGAACCAGGAAGCTGGGAGAGCTTCCCAGTTCCTGTATATGAGCCACGAGGAAGCCAGAGGAGAAGGGGTTGGTGCTGAATGTGGCATGTGACACGTGCTGCATGTCACGGTCAGCTCCAACCCTACTGAGTGCTTCCTTCTCACACTGCAGGCCCCGGCCCATCCTTGAAGATTGTGCTGGGGCACCCCCAGACCTGGTGTGGTGGGGCTCCTGGAGGGGCTGCGGGGGCCCGCTACTCCAGGAGCTTAAGTTTAAATGTTTTTTTGTTTTACAGGGGTAGCAGGGGAAATTGCAGGGGTAGCAAGGGAGAGCTTCAGGGGTCACGGCTGCGGCCCTTGGCGACCCCCAAATGATGTCCCTGAAGCGATTACTGAAACAGAGGTCTGAAAACTAACTCAAATGGGAGGGGGCTGTATGCCAGCTCCGTGCCCGCAATACTCGCTGTGCCATTTGACCAGTCAGAATTTTCCACCTGCGCGTCCTCTTGGCACAGGCATGGCATAGCACGGCTGGTATTTGGAGCCTGCGCATATTTGAATGGGGCAGCATTGTTACAGTGACCCAATTAGTCCTGACTTGCTGCTGCACAGCTTATTTTGCGTATTAAGGGCCTGATTCATGGAAGTGTTTTATAATGGCGCAATCCCATAGGAAAATGCTCTGTGCATCAGGCCCTAAGGCTACATGCTTCAATCATTACAGCTGGTTACTCGGTCCAGGTTAACCCACTTTTTAAAAGCAATCAGCGTTCATTCTTCAAGAATCATTTAGCCGTAAACAAATATTTGAGTGCATTTCTGGGAGTTCAATATGTACGAGGGAACAAAAGCGTAAACAAAATGGCTTCTTTTGCTGAAGGACCTTTCTCCACAGCCCATTGGACCGTAAAGAAACAGTGACTGCAAGTGCCCCAGAGCCTCCCTTATTCTGTAAAAAGGCAGCAGCATAAAAGAAAAGCTGCATTACTAGGAGGGACTGTTCCACACGAAAGAGAAATGAACAGTAATAAGATCACTCACCTGCCCCATCACAGACAATGCAAAATAAAGGACATGTGCAGTCACTGTCATCTACTTGTCCAACAATCTCAAAATCAACCAGCGTGACACCCGCAATGACCTACACGTGATCACCACAATACATTATTGTATGCACTTTTTTGGGGGAAATTCAATTTCTTTTGTGCCATTTTTTAGAAAAACACGCCCAATATGTTCCGGATCCGACATGAGACGCTGTATTGAACATTGGCAAAAAGATTACAAAGATATTTAAATAAAACATGAAAGGGTTTTTCAAATAATAAAATGGTGACAAAGATACATGAAAATGTGTTATGTTACTGGGTTTACACTGTGGGCTGCTGCCGTTTGCACGGTCACCTGGTGCTCTGGTGTATCTGAAAGAAAGGTGGTGGGAGAGTCGGAAAAAATGCGACTGTTGTGTTGATGCCTGCGGACGGGAAGAACCCTGAGCTCCGCTTGCTGGTCAGTTTCTAGGCATACTGTGTTGAGAGCATAAGGGCATTTGTGTCCACAAGGAAGCCTTGTGCGACTGTGGCGCTAGGATGCACTGGCCAAGGAAGTGGCACGTAAGTTGGCTGTTGAGGTGTAGTGTGGTGTGTCGACGTTTTCGATCTCTTGGGAGAGCTTTTTAATTGACATGACCAACACAAAACCATACCAAACGCAATCATACCTCAACACCACAATACGGCTACCGACTGAAAACACACCTACGCTCAGTGACCAGTTTCTCCGAACTGAAGCTGCCAACAGCAGATCAAAGCCCTCTTGCTCTTCTCCCTCTCAATCCCACTAACATACCCCCAACCCTCCTTCCATTGCATATCCACCAGAGCCCCAAGAGACCATGCAAGTGGCAAGAGTGCATGGTACAAGACCCATCAACATCAACATGTGGTCTTGACTTAGGTGGTGTGTGCATTGTGTGTTGGAATGTAAAATTAGGGAATGTCGGTGCAGGGAGCAGTCAGACACCTCGAATCGATATCGCAGATCACAACACGCACAGCAAATCAAAGCATTAGAAGTTATAGCATCTCATGAAAAAGCCTAACATGGCAAAACAACCTGGTGTTGTACCCATTCTCGTGCGAATGACCTTCTTCCCCTAGCCGTAGGGATGGAGACTCCACTCATTGCAACAGAAGTGCTAAGAATTATGGGAGGCGTGAATGTTTTCTTCAGAGAAAGGGCTTCCTAAGATATAAACACAGGTGCCAAATTCACTGTCCTTAATATGTTGGTTGGCAGGCTGAGAACAGTCCCAAACCTCGAGACCTTGATCAGGCCCTGTGCACAGTGCCCAACTGGCACTTTTGGACATCTGGGCAATGAATGGAGTTTGTCAATTGATCAAGGCAGGGGCCGAATTCCAGGATGTTTCTTCCTGAAGTTTCCCCAATCGTCAAACCCCTCTCACACTGTGCCAAAATGAAATCCCCCCCAACCAGCCACCTGGAGTTGAAGCAGCTCCCTAACTTAGTGATCAGAATGACTCTGAAACCTTGCAAGAGGGTCTTCAAAATGATATTAGTTGAAGGAAAGATAAAAGTTGGTGTTTGACTTCTTCAAGATGTCCCTCAAAATGGATGACTGAACCTGGCTCTAAAAGGGGGGTGCCACGCCTGAAGGTGGAGAGAAGCATACTGACAGTGAAAGAAAGGGGGGCTCGGGTGGAGAAAGGTTACAGCAGTTCTGGCCCCCTAGCTGGGTACTGAGCTGTGCCAAGCTCTTTGAAAGGATTTGGGCTAGAGCTAAAAAAATTCAGCATATGCAGCACTGATCTAATTTTGGGGCAATCCTTTCTAAGATGGGGGGGGGGTTATCATGGCTTATGATATGCACAATGTGTGAACTGTCCTCGCTGGTTATTTCTTGGAGCCAAGAAGAAACTCCCCCACACATTAAGAGCTACTTTGCAGTACAAAAGGTAGTGGAAGTGACAACTCACAGCCCTTGACCTCTGATGACATCTCAGGAAGTGATGCCATTTGACCCCGCTCCTGAGTGACATCATGGGAAGTGATGGCACACGACCTTCAGATGCGTCTAACACCCGTGTATCCAGGCGCTCTCATTTCAGGCAGCTATCAGATCCGAGGCACAAAGGAAGATGAGATTTATCCACCAACACACATTTGGGGAATGTCATTTTCCAGATTTGACGTAGATCCTATATGTAAAACATACATAACGCGGTACATGTAACAGGGTAACCGAAATCTCTAATGCAGGCTTCATCTAGTCTATGAAACATCTATAGATCAAAGGACACAGAAGTACTTGTTATCTGTGGGAATTATGTGTTAAACGATCGCAAAAAAGCACTGACCTGGGGAGGCGTGCCCTGTCTGTTTACCCAAAATGCTGCATGAGCAAGGGCCGAAAATTCAATCATTGACCAGGATTTAGTATCAACAAAATTCCCATGTTAAGTATGTGTTCAATTTGCTACTTGTCGTAATTTGAATATTTAAGTATGTGTTCACTTTGCCACTTTGCAACTGTTCAAAAAGCTGTTGCTTCACATTTGTAGTTCGAATACTTAAGTATTTTTCATTTTTTCTTAATCAAATATAAGTTCTCATTTAGTTCAGTATTCAATATGATGTTCTTTCATTCAAAAAGCTATTTTCCATAGTTCGGCATTTAGTAGAATTCAGACTCACTTGTACTTAAGGAGCGTTCTGGTTTCCCCAGTGTCCTCTGACACTTACTGGCAATGTGGCTCCTCGGGCCGGCTTCCACTGTCCCGCTTGTATACTCCGGAGCTGAGAAGCAGCCCGACAGTTTGCCGGGCATGCCTCCTCCCATACACCGGCTTCTCTGCTCTGCTCCACCTGCGATCTGCGTCCTCTCTGATACCGGTGGCTTCCGCTGCTCCAGCTGCACCCTGGCTTGGGCGCGGACAGCTTTTCTCATTCCTCTGTTTACGGCAGCGCCTGCTGCCCGCCTCCCAATGTGAAAGCTCACAGTCCTGCAAAGTCCCTCTTGCAGATCTCCAGGGATGTTTGCCGGCATCTCGACTTTCTAGTTTTCTCCAGTCATGGTGGTTCTCCTTCTCCTGCTTCTCTCCCTTCTCCCTCCTCTTGCATGCTTTTGGGCTCCACCTTGTATACTCTTGACTAATATTAACGGGCTGCAGGTGCAGGGATTTAGAGTCAATTGTCTGACCTTACATAAGCCTATTCGTGGAACATGCCTGACTTTCACTGCTGCCTATACTTACACCTTTGTTCTTCGTCTCAGCACCAGAGTAGTGTTGGTCGTAGGAAGTGTGCATTGCTCCTAGTTCACTCTTCCTCTTCTCAGTACTTGGTGGGCATTTATAAGGAGAGACAGGGTATGAGTGAACATAGCCCATAAAGGCTGAGGGAAGGGAGGGTTAGTCTATATTAGGAAAGGGGGGATATCATGTCTTGCCATCCAGCACTCTCTCCCCAACCCCCAAGGACCCACCACCCAGGTGATCCTCCCTTGCTTGTCCACCCCCATGGTCGGGATCCAAGAACAGTGGCCTTTCCCCGGCCCCCTGCGCAGAGGATCCATGGGGAATAGGAGGGAGAATAACCTCAGGCTTCTCACAGTGTGCATAGTGTTGATGTATGTTCAGAGGTTGAGCATATGAGCAGAGTGATGGTGTATGTATTGTGTGACTATATGCCCAGTGTGGGTTGCTCAGCTTGAAGATGTTCATTTCTCATGTGTCTATTCTAAAATATAATCCAATAATGTATTGCCAGTAAAAAGAGTTCCATCACATTTTTGTATAGTAACCAGTTCTTTGTAAGATCTTTTCATAGCAGCTAAATGGCCTATTATGTGGGTGACACCTGGACAGATGCAATTACACCTTTTTAGCCAACAGCCCTTTGCATGCCTGGACCTTTAGATGCAATCTTATTATAGGAACGCAAAATTACAAATCCCAGAATGCAAACTGCTGCAGCTTAAAAGCCAGGACGAGAGGTCACACTTGGCATTGGTCGACTTGATGACTGCTGTGTGTTGTTGATATGCTATGGGAAATACTGAATCGTGGAACGATCAGTCCACATTTTATGTGATAAAATATGCTATAAACATTATGTTTTGTAGGAGTTTATTCAGACAGGTGGTTCAATAAATTGCTTACATGATCTCGTGGGGAGATAACAGACCTGGATTCTAATCCCTTCATCTCATTTCAATTTACTGTGTGATCTTGGCCAAACAATATGATATCCATGGGCCTCAGTTCTCCTTTCTCCTTCTATTCGGTCTTGCATCCTTCCTCTTCAATTCTGTCTTACTCCCATTCCCAGTCTGTGTAACCTTCTTCTTCCTTTTATGTGTGCCTCCACTTCAGTCTCTGCCCTTAGTCTGTCTCTCTCCTTATCCCTCCTATTCTGTCTCCCCATCCCCTTCAATTCTGTCTCACTCCCTATCCTATTCTGTCTAGCCCTCATCCCTATTATATGTACCTCCTATTCTGTCTCTGCTGCCCATTCTGTCGCTCACATTTTCTCTTCCTCCTTTCCTGTTTCAGTTCACCCTCTTGTCCCCTTCCATTCTTTTTGTTCACCTGTTCCCATTCACCATTCTGTCTCACCCCGTCCCATTCCGTATGTGTTTCTCTCCTGTTCTCCTTCACCCTCTTTTTTCCATCCTGCTCTGTCTCTTTGTAACTGCCTGTCCTGCTGTCTCTCTGCCTGGCTCCGTTCACTTGCAGCCTTGCTTTCCTTCTAATATGTTTCTTAATTCCCCCCATTTTGGGCCACTTTCTCTCTTACTCTCAACCTCTTGTAATTTTCTCAGTTTGCTCACTTTCTATTTTCGCTGAAGTTTGCTCCAGTGAAAGAAAGTGAACTGGAACACCTGACTAAAAGGCAGAATGCAAAAGCAGTGGTGGCTGCAACACAGCATATTAAATGCGGATCAGTGTGTACTGGCAGTGCTGCAGCAAGCGCTGCCTTTGCATTTTGCCTTTCAATCAGGTGCTCCTTTCAGGAACTTCTTGAAAGGAGCAGTCCCCGTCAGATTTGATTTCTTATCTATTGCACGTTCTTTTGTGATCAAAAGAGCATTGTTCCTCCTGTATATATGATATAATAGGTTATTTATAAAGTGCGTAATACCCAGAGGTTTCTAAGCGGGGACCCGGGGATAGAACCTGTGTTGCTCTGCGTCATCTTGCTTCCAAGACGAGCACGTTGCCCCTGAGCTACCCTCCCAAAACTAAATAAATAAAGTACATCTAGGGAGAAATGGCAAATGAGCGACACAAAGCTTATAGGTGTTGTTTGTTTACCCAGCCCTTGACTGCCCTTGGCCATGCTAATCCCTATGGGCATTCCCGCCCACTCGCTGCCCAAAACACACCCTAATGGGATCTCTTTGAGCTAACATAATCAAGCCTTACCATCAAACATTGTGCTCAAAGTACCTGCCAGTGTTTTTTCAAAGCAGTCTTCTGAGAGTTAATGACTTAATTGGAGTTGTAAATGGGCTACTGGTGTCATAAAAGTGTCTTAACCATGTCTGCTTTCAGCCACTCGATTTATAAGCACTATGCGTGTCCTTCACAAAAGTCCTGTTAAAACAAGCATTAGCAAAGCCAACAGTTTTGGCTTGTGTATAAGTATTAGGCATTTGCCAGGCACTGCTATTAGATGGACAGGTATTCACAACATTTGGCAGCTCCTACCATTGATGGGCAGTTAATACCACTATGGCAGTGCCTGGCAAATGCCTTTCTCACGCCTACACAAAAGCCAAAATTGTTGGCATTGCCAATGCTTGTTTCTTCAGGTATTCTGGTCAATGCCTTCCCAGTGCTCAAACTTACTTGTTGGAGCTCGGGCAGCAGAGTAGCTCTCCCGGAAGACTGTAAAAGCAAACATGTAGCTCTGTGTCATCAGAGCATTATAATAGGAGTAATGAGACACTGATGCAGGCAGGGGGGACTATTAGGAGGGACATGTGTACCTTAAGAAATGTGAATAGGAGTGATGAGAAATGGGAAGGTGCATAATGCTGCATACTTTATGAAATAATGACTGAGGTTTTGCAACACATAGGAGATTTGTTTAGACTCACATTACTTTGCAAGGTGCTATTGTGACCTTCCATGCAGGATGGGGAGAATAAAACTACAGCCATACTCTTTTTGCTCAGCATGTTTCTAGATATTGTAAGGTTAATTTATTATGAAATAGTAATTTATTATCTAATGTCACATTGGTTCTTTTCAAGGCATTGCTACAAAGAATGACTTAAGCACATGAAACCCAAACCAAAACCTTAATATTTATATCAACTAAACCTGAGAAAATATATATTCAATTGCTTAAATTGCCCACATTCCGGTTTCACTATTAAACCAAATTGTGTGATCCTGGGCAAATCCTTGAATCTCACTGTGTTTCATCTGGAGCCTCTGTAAGTGACTCAGTTCATAGATTATGTTATAATATTATTCAATTTGAAAAAAAGCCACTCACTCATGGTTGGACTATAGAGTTGTTCCATATATAATAATAGTGCCATTGATGTATTTCACATAAAACAGTTATTCGCCACTCGGTTTGCTTAAGGCAACTTCTTGTCATGTCACTTCCTTTGGTGCCTCCAAGTATCAGAACCTGATGATGCTCCTGCGATCCCCTTTTCCGTGAAGTCACTTCTGGTGGTGTCAACGCATAGGTAAATCATCGGGTTTGCATGTAGTTTGTCCCACAGGTCCTGGACACAGCTCCAACAGATGAGTGTCCTGCATGTACAATGGTCCTACACTTTTGTTATTGTTTGTGCTGTATATGTGTTAAAATGCCACTAACGTTACCAATAAAGTTGATGGGGACTGCACGCACTCCAGACCGTTTCTGATTTGCTACCACGTCTGAAGTGTTCTGGGAAACCATTTTGTAAAGTTGCCCACCTTAACCATATCACACTCAGAAATGTTGACCAACCAAAAGACGAACACCAGGTGCCAATGGTCGCAATTTTCAATAATGTCCAGCGGTGATCACTGTGAGCACAGACTGTTTAGGGAGTCTCGGCATGGCAGATGTACAATTGGTGGGGTCTTGTAAATCAGCCGTGTCCACGGTATCCAGTGATGTTACCGAATAGAAAACAGAGAATAACTTTTTTACCGAAACTGAAATACCGAAAAAATACAGAATTTTTTATTAAAATGTATATGGGATGACGTAAAGGGGTAAAAACGGGTGGGGAGGGGTTTGGGGAGGGATTAGAAGAACAGGGTAATGGGGGTTTGGGGCCCCCATTTTAAAAAAAGAAGAAAAAAAAGATTTTTTGGCTAAAAAAGTTTGGTGAACAAGTATTCTCTGAAATGTGATTGGTTCACATCACATAGATCCGTCTCCACATGTGCCAGAGCGGGTAGAAGGCTAGTTTCAGAGTCACACAGGGTCCTCCGCAGCTCTGTACATTGGACTGCAGTAGGCTGGCAGGATCTTGAAACTGAAGATGAGATGATGGGCCCCGGGGACCGCTTAGTGGCTGCCCGGCGGCCATTGCGTCATCATCGGAGTTGGCATGGCCCTCAGGATGCTTCATCTGCACTTCAATGCGCCAATGTTCCATGCAGATGGGAGAACTGGCGCTCCAGCCGGTCAAGACTCCACAGCACAGAACAGCGGCTAGGCCTGGCTTAAAGATGCCAAGAGTTGGCTTCACTCAAATCCTTTACCTACATTCGAGGGACCAGCAAATAAGTCAGAGTGTCCAGGGGGTCTGTACTTCCGGCACTGGGGAGTGAGCCCTTGCTAGCCAGGATATCCCAGGGTCCTCAGATGGAAGTCTTGGGAATAACTCTCCTTAATGGCCATCCAGAGAAAAGGCCAAGAGCAAAGCACAGGCATGTACTCTTTACGGCCGTTTATGGGGTGCCGGCCTCATCATGCACGGGGGCAGCGATGACACCTCTCAAGGCACCCATGGGGACTAAACCAAATGGACAGGAATGAACAAGAAGACTCTTGTGTCCAGCGCAAGTGAGGGGGTGCCCTGAGACTCACTGCTTTCTTTCTTCATACACATTGCACTCTTCCTCCCATCACTTATAAGGATCCTGTTCAGGCCCCACCCTGATGCATGCCTGCTTCCACATCTCCACTATATTGGCCTTGAAGCCTGACAGGGCCATCTCAGTCCTGCTTTCCGCCACGATAGATACACGAAGTAGCATTCAATCACATAATAACACCACCCTTCATGGCAGCTCTTACAAATGGGCAGAATGCGACATGAACCACTATAAGGAAACCTGATAGTAGTTTTGTCGTTCAGTTGTCATTGTTTGTCAAACTTGGGATGGCTGCATTGGGTGGAGGTCGAAGGGGCAGCCAGATGCTTTGCTCTTGAAAACTGTTGCAGTGCTTGGCCACAAACTTGGGGCCCAGAAGCTGATGCGCACACAAAAGGGGAGCACTTCAGTTCAGAAGGGCCATGACTGCGTCCTTATTTCTGCACACAAAAATAAAAACCAGACTCCTAGTGTAAGTACCCTTGTGGGATTTCAGTAGGGGGAGCAATGGTACTAATGGCCATTTTGGGTGATGAAATGGCAGGTAATAACAATACATTGCACCTTTAAAATAGTACTTCAATGGGATTCCTCCCACTTCTAGGTGCTGTAATATTAGATATTAATCAGTGGTAGAGCAAGTGGTCGTGAAGAGGGGCAGGGGGTGGGTCGGTCCCCCCCCCCTGTCCCCTTTCATGTCCAAGTGTGCCCTGCCACCCACGTGACCAGGCTTTGCCTAAATAGAAATAAACATGACCGAAATGTCGCACCAAACATTGAGCTGCCGGGCCCGGCACACTCTGGGGTAAATGTATCCATTTTCGAGATGTAAACATGATGTGTCGATTACTGCAGCTCCACTGTGGAATGTTGCATGCATGATGTGTGGATTACTGCAGCACCATTACTGCAGCACCACAGTGGAATGGTGCATACATTATGTGTCGATTACTGCAGTGCCACAGTGGAATGGTGCATACATGATGTGTCGATTACTGCAGTGCCACAGTGGAATGGTGCATACATGATGTGTCGATTACTGCAGCGCCACAGTGGAATGGTGCATACAGGATGTTTTGATTACTGCAGCGCCACAGTGGAATGGTGCATACAGGATGTGTCGATTACTGGAGCGCCACCGTGGAATGGTGCATACATGATGTGTCGATTACTGCAGCGCCACAGTGGAATGGTGCATACATGATGTGTTGATTACTGCTGTGCCACAGTGGAATGGTGCATACATGATGTGTCGATTACTACAGCGCCACAGTGGAATGGTGCATACAGGATGTTTTGATTACTGCAGCGCCACAGTGGAATGGTGCATACAGGATGTGTCGATTACTGCAGCGCCACCGTGGAATGGTGCATACATGATGTGTCGATTACTGCAGCCCCAAAGTGGAATGGTGCATACAGGATGTTTTGATTACTGCAGCGCCACAGTGGAATGGTGCATACATGTTGTGTCGATTACTGCAGCGCCGCAGTGGAATGGTGCATACAGGATGTGTTGATTACTGCAGCGCCACAGTGGAATGTTGCATACATGATGTGTCGATTACTGCAGCGCCACAGTGGAATGGTGCATACATGATGTGTCGATTACTGCAGCGCCACAGTGGAATGTTGCATACATGATGTGTTGATTACTGCAGCTCCACTGTGGAATGGTGCATGCATGATGTGTCGATTACTGCAGCACCATTACTGCAGCACCACAGTGGAATGGTGCATACATGATGTGCCGATTACTGCAGCGCCACAGTGGAATGGTGCATACAGGATGTTTTGATTACTGCAGCGCCACAGTGGAATGGTGCATACAGGATGTGTCGATTACTGGAGCGCCACCGTGGAATGGTGCATACATGATGTGTCGATTACTGCAGCGCCACAGTGGAATGGTGCATACATGATGTGTCGATTACTGCAGCGCCACAGTGGAATGGTGCATACATGTTGTGTCGATTACTGCAGTGCCACAGTGGAATGGTGCATACAGGATGTGTCTATTACTGCAGCGCCACGGTGGAATGTTGCATACATGATGTGTCGATTACTGCAGCTCCACTGTGGAATGGTGCATGCATGATGTGTCGATTACTGCAGCACCATTACTGCAGCACCACAGTGGAATGGTGCACACATGATGTGTCGATTACTGCAGTGCCACAGTGGAATGGTGCATACATGATGTGTCGATTACTGCAGCGCCACAGTGGAATGGTGCATACAGGATGTTTTGATTACTGCAGCGCCACAGTGGAATAGTGCATACAGGATGTGTCGATTACTGGAGCGCCACCGTGGAATGGTGCATACATGATGTGTCGATTACTGCAGCGCCACAGTGGAATGGTGCATACATGATGTGTCGATTACTGCAGCGCCACAGTGAAATGGTGCATACATGATGTGTCGATTACTGCTGTGCCACAGTGGAATGGTGCATACATGATGTGTCGATTACTACAGCGCCACAGTGGAATGGTGCATACAGGATGTTTTGATTACTGCAGCGCCACAGTGGAATGGTGCATACAGGATGTGTCGATTACTGCAGCGCCACCGTGGAATGGTGCATACATGATGTGTCGATTACTGCAGCGCCACAGTGGAATGGTGCATAAAGGATGTTTTGATTACTGCAGCGCCACAGTGGAATGGTGCATACATGATGTGTCGATTACTGCAGCGCCACAGTGGAATGGTGCATACATGTTGTGTTGATTACTGCAGCGCCGCAGTGGAATGGTGCATACAGGATGTGTCTATTACTGCAGCGCCACAGTGGAATGTTGCATACATGATGTGTCGATTACTGCAGCTCCACTGTGGAATGGTGCATGCATGATGTGTCGATTACTGCAGCACCATTACTGCAGCACCACAGTGGAATGGTGCATACATGATGTGCCGATTACTGCAGCGCCACAGTGGAATGGTGCATACAGGATGTTTTGATTACTGCAGCGCCACAGTGGAATGGTGCATACAGGATGTGTCGATTACTGGAGCGCCACCGTGGAATGGTGCATACATGATGTGTCGATTACTGCAGCGCCACAGTGGAATGGTGCATACATGATGTGTCGATTACTGCAGCGCCACAGTGGAATGGTGCATACATGTTGTGTCGATTACTGCAGCGCCACAGTGGAATGGTGCATACAGGATGTGTCTATTACTGCAGCGCCACAGTGGAATGTTGCATACATGATGTGTCGATTACTGCAGCTCCACTGTGGAATGGTGCATGCATGATGTGTCGATTACTGCAGCACCATTACTGCAGCACCACAGTGGAATGGTGCATACATGATGTGTCGATTACTGCAGCGCCACAGTGGAATGGTGCATACAGGATGTTTTGATTACTGCAGCGCCACAGTGGAATGGTGCATACAGGATGTGTCGATTACTGGAGCGCCACCGTGGAATGGTGCATACATGATGTGTCGATTACTGCAGCGCCACAGTGGAATGGTGCATACATGATGTGTCGATTACTGCAGCGCCACAGTGGAATGGTGCATACATGATGTGTCGATTACTGCAGCGCCACAGTGGAATGGTGCATACATGATGTGTCGATTACTGCAGTGCCACAGTGGAATGGTGCATACATGATGTGTCGATTACTGCAGCGCCACAGTGGAATGGTGCATACAGGATGTTTTGATTACTGCAGCGCCACAGTGGAATGGTGCATACAGGATGTGTCGATTACTGCAGCGCCACAGTGGAATGGTGCATACATGTTGTGTCGATTACTGAAGCGCCACAGTGGAATGGTGCATACAGGATGTGTCTATTACTGCAGCGCCACAGTGGAATGTTGCATACATGATGTGTCGATAATTGCAGCGCCACAGTGGAATGGTGCATACATGATGTGTCGATTACTGCAGCGCCACCGTGGCAAAAGCGAATGGTGGTGGCCCGGAGCATGCTTTGATTGAGGCCCTTAATGTGACCCCTCTGAATCGTCTTTTACCAATGCTAGAGGGCACACACCCTCTTAATGCCTTGTTCAGCAATCCCCAGCACAATATGTGCTGTTTCCATTAGTGACTGCTGTATAATTCATGCTACCGGGGCCACTGTAAAATAGGAGCACTGGACTGGAGGGAGAGATGTGACTGTGAAGACATGGAATAAATAAGTATCTCTGTGTATGCACACGAACCAAGAGGGATGATGTTTTCCCTCGTGTGTGAGCGGGTCAGTTTGCATGTGTGTGTTTGGTAGGGAGTGGGCATATAGAAGTATCAGTGGGGATACTGGTATATATTTTACCGTCAGAATGAAAACATGACTTACAGGTTCATGCTGGCATACATTGTGCACACAGATGTCACGCACATGTGCTTTACAGTGGCATGTTGGAATTTTGTTACCACAATCATGAAAGTATTTTACATTGGCAATGTTGGCATATTTGGGCACATGCAGTAGCATCGAAAAGTGATATAACTCGGGAGGATAGCTCAGGGTCAATGTGCTCGCCTTGGCAACAAGATGACGCGGAGCAAGAAAGTTTGATCCCCGGGTTCGCGCTTAGAAAGCTCTGGGTATAAAGCACGTTATAAATAACCTATCACAATGTAACACCACCTATTACAATATACAGGTCCATTCTGGCTTATATTGTGGACTCGGGCATCATTAACCGAGGGGGATATTCGAGAGGCGGGGATTAAATCGGGGGTCATAGTAGAATTCCCTCAGTGACAAAAGTGCTACATAAAAGAAGCCAGGAGCCGAGCAAAGAAAGCAGCACAAGTCAACAAACAAGGTCTTGTATACACCCGAAAAAACCTTTGCCATAAAAGAGTGTCAAAAGAAACGGTGTAAAAGAGATTGAAACTATTTAAATGGACAAAAGAGAAGGCACCCTTGCATCCTGGAGTGGTGCGAATGAAGGTATGAGGTCAGCAAAGGGGAGGTGAAGGGCGAGGGAAGTGGTGGGAGAGACTCGGGCCATCTTGGGGTGCTGCATGACATGGCTGTTGTTAGCTCTGTAAAAGATCCGGGGCTGCGCTAATGTTGGGACTGTCGGGACTCGGGGCTAGCTATAGCCTTTTGGTTGTAGCCACTGAGCTTCTATCCGGGGAATCAACCAACAGACCCGGGGCTATAGCCCCCTCAGCCCTCCCCTAGCAAGGCCTCTGCTGCCTGAGCTCCGAAGTGGGGCTGAGTTTGAAGGCTTGGTTGGCAAAACTCGGAAATCGCCTCAGTCCAGGTGTGAGCAATTCATGCAGGCAGTAGCGGGGCTCTCAAATGACCCCACTTGCTCCTTATCCATATTCTATAGAAGGGACTTGTAGTCCTGAATTTATTATGGGAAAATGACGCAAAACTCCAATTCCAGTACGTATAAAAATCAAAATGAGGGCCGAGCGGCACACCCAAACAGTGTGGGCATTTGCGAGTTCTGCCAGCCATATCTTTGTCTTTGCCACCTGGACTTACAGTCCTGCTTTTTATCCTGCAAGGCTGGAATGTAAAAAGAAACTAGGCTTATATGAGCCCTTCATGACTGCAGATCTCTCAACTTCTTCCATGTCAGGTCGGTGGTTATACTAATTAGTAGTCCAAACATTCATTTATTACGCGTTTCCAGCCTCAAGGCGCTATACAAATTAAATTAAACCACGAGACATACAACAACAGGTATACAAGTAAACATAAAACGAAACTCTAAATGTATCCAGAATAAAGCAGCATCGCTTGCTTAGATTTCATTTGAGGAACTTGCAGTGAAAATAAATGACGTTTTCATTTTTTCATTTAAAGTGCCTTAATTATAAATTTTTAGCACCAAAACCAGTAACATTTGTAAGACACAATTATAAAAAAAAATCTGTAAAAAATTATGAGATATTTGCATTACATTTTAGTATGTGCAACTAATTCTGCCTTTTCACTGGCTTCTAGAACATGTAGTCCTACATTTATAATGGAAAACCAAAACTACAAGTACCAGAGGGCTAACAATAAAAGCAGGCCCTCGTGTAAGACATGGGAAACCCGAGATCTCTGCGTTGCTGAGCCTGGATAGGACGCCTGCTTGCAGCTGGAGGGGGGAGGGAGCCAGGGCGGTGTCTGGAGTGGGAGGATCACGTGACTGTCACTGGGAGACCTCGTGTCTAGTCTTGATTTTTCCTTTCATGAATTGTTCCCATCAGATGCTAAAGTGCAATTGAAGTCACTGCTGAACTAACGCTCCCATCAGATGCTTAAGTGCAATTGATAACTCTCCCATCAGATGCTTAAGTGCAATTGAAGTCACTGAACTACAGCTCCCAGAACACACTGGTTTGTATGATGGCTGCCCAGGACGGGTGGTGGTGTTGTCATAGCCTAGATTGTAGGTTTTGTGAAAATAAAGACACAGGGTAGTTGTAATTGGTTATTTATAACACGCTAAATAACCAGAGGTTTCTAAGCTGTGAACCTGGGGATCAACCCTGTGTTGCTCCGTGTTGTCTTGCTTCCAAGGTGAGCACATTGCCCCTGAGCTATCCTCCCGAAACTGTGTAGGGTCACTCAGAGGCATGTGCTCTCTAGGTGAATATAAAGGACACTGTGGAAGAGGTTAATTCAGAGCAGGTAATTAGAGCATTAAAGCGCTGTATCCTGGCCTCCTACTGGCTGCCTAAACAGGGTTGTTCCTTTTTTCTACTCATTCTCGATTACACACCAATTAACCCCACCCCTGCCCTTCTTTTCTTGCCTCTCCTCCATCCCGTAGACTGTTCATCATCGGTGCACCCCCCAGCACGCCAGCCACCCTAAAATGGCCTTTTCAATCAGACAGTCTATTGGCTCTTGGAGGAAGGAACACAAACAGATCGGGCTCCTGCATCCGGCGTTGATGGATCCACGGGAGCAAGATCGAGCTGATTAGAACGAAGGCCTCCCCCGGAGCAGATGGAAGCCATCAGCGCCGGCCCCGCGCGGAGTGTGCGCGAGAGCGGCGCTGCTGCTGGGGAGGGACCGGCCCCGTCTCAGAGGCACCTGCAGATGGCGCTGCTCGCCTCCCCCGGCACTGCGTCTGGGGATCAGCAGCGCCCGGCGGCAGCTCTGCGAAGAGCCATCTGCTGCAGCACGCCCCCACCTGTCTGCACGTTTGAGGGGCGACGTAACGTTGGCCAAGGACTGTTTCTCAGGAATGTTGGCAGTGTCCTCTGCTGAGAGGCGACTGGTGACAGTCGCACCCCCACTTCACTATGCAAATGCTTGTGGAAAAAAAAGTGGTATGCAGTGGATTTTATTATTCAAAAAGTTAACTTACAGGCTTAAGCCCTAAGTGGGAAACGTCTGTGCGTGCGTGTGTGTACGTGTGCACGTGTACCCAATGGGAAGTGCCGTCACTGGAACTGCAAGTATCCTAAACTGAAATATATACATATCCTGTGGCAGGCTGTCTTTCCCAAATGAACAAGGTGCATTTGTGAAGAGCGCAGATTTCCCTATAACATTGTCGGCTAAATATAAATGGTGCGCACCTTTTTATGTCCCAGAATCTGTAATAAAACAAGCTGTATAGCAGAATATCTATCGAAGACATTTTACAACTTCACAAAGAGAAATTCGGATGGCAATTTCTGGCCTCCCAGCTGCATGACCAGAGTTTCAAACCCGGCCAGGCAATGTTTAAGTGCAGCCAGATTCTTTTTGAATTACTTAAAAACACATAGGGCGTGGCGGGGTGGGGGCGGGGGGTCGATGGTTGTCCGCCCCCTGAAAAAAGTGGGCCATCAACTTGCGTCCTGCTTACGTCTCATGACATTAATTGGATGGAGGGTGGATTTCAGAAAGGCTAGTTTCGCATTGACATTTTGATTAGTATCTGCTGAAAACAGGTTTCACTTCTGGGCATACATTAAATAAATATATATGTATCTCTTCGTTCAACCAGTGAACATCACCAGTGATTGATTGAGTTACACTCTTGCAGGGCTTACATGCACATAGATCGGCAAGAGTCCGGGTCACAAAGTAAATATATGGTTTTTATTTCTTAAAAATCTTGGGATAGCCAAGGAGTGGCTGCATCACAACAATGATGCTGTGATGAATAAACCTCTGGGGCACCAGTGGTCCGGGGATGAATATTGGTTCCTAAACCATCAATCAGCCCCACACCTCTAGTACATCAGAAAGGATCTGAACAGATTGGAACAAAAGTAAATTATAACCCTCCTTGTCCAATTTTTGGTAACGTGGACAGAGCGGCAGGCTTATCTCCACAAGGTCGTGGATCATTGGTTAGTTGTAACACAGTGAAAATACAATTATCACCCATTGATAAAAGGGACTGCCAAGTCAAGGTGCTATAAAAACAACTACTTTTTTATTATTACAACAGACAGTTCTAGAGCACTAGAAACTACAACCTACCCTATAAAGGAACACAGAGGACAGACAGTTTCACAAAGGAAAGGGAAACACTCTGGATACTGACAGGAGGGTAGTCTACAAAGCAGTCAGTCTTAACTGTTCAAGGTTATTTGGTTTCAGCACCAAGGAAGCAAGGGGTGGTACATGTCACTAGGGGCCACTGGAGAAGGACCAGGGGGACAGAACCACAATCTACCTGGTGCTTGAGATGTTCTTGATGTTCGACAGTGTCAAGTCAGTTCCAGGACATGTTGCAGCTCCTGCAACAGAGTTCAAGATGGGAGACAGCTGCGGGTATCAGGTGGCAGGCAGTTCGGCAAGTCAGGCTGCACGGGTGGCTGCAGGCTGGCCTACAAGGCATTTCGGGGTCAAGAATCTCAGTCTCTGTGCTGGTTTGCGGATCTTGAATGCTGGTTGAGGCGTTTTGGATGGCTTTCGTGACTGCAGAGTGACAACAGTCAGTGGCGCAGCCTGTCATGGTTCGAGAGTTCGACTGCCTCAAAAATGTCCTTAAAAGATGGACGGTAGTAAATGCTTGTGTGGAACTCCTCCAGGCTTCTCTGCAGGGTTCGAGGCGCCCTTTCAAAGCTGAGGAGAGTGTTTGCAGGGAATGGCCTTGTTCTTTGTTCAGAGACTCTCTGGCACTTCCCACCCAGGCAGAACATAGCAGGGCACGCTGTGTGCTGGCTGGGTATTGGTTCTGGAGCTACTGGATGGGTCATCTGAGTCCGTAATCTCCCTCTGTTCCCTGGGAGATGATTAGGAGAGGAGAGGGAACTTGCTTCCCTCTTGGAAAACCTGGCCTTCCTTCACTGGTGGAAGATGTAAGGTAGACTGTACCTTCAGCTAGGGTCCAAATGAGTCCTTCTTCTTACTCCTTTTGAAGTTGTCGGATCATCTGCTAAGTGAGGGGTTCAGCCCACTTTTAAAGCCAAATGGGCCTACCTACCTTAATGAGCCAATCCTGGGTCCCCACCAACAATCTTCTGTTATGCGTGAGGTCAGAACCAGAGTGCTCTGCAACAGGAAAGGTAAGGGTGGCAACATATGCTCCTAAGTCCCACCCATCTTCTTGTCTGTTGTAGATCAAAGTGTCCCTCTGGTTAACTGAGCCCTCTGACTCTTGATCAAAGGGCAGGTCTCCCTTGATGCTTGTGATGAGAGCAGACTTCCTGTGTCCTTTAAATCACATACTTCTCCCTCTGAAAGGGGTCTGCTCTGCAGGGGTTGCCTATGGTAATTAGTGAACCCAGAAATGCCATTCACTGCCTTTCACACAGAGGGGTGGTAACTAGATTCAAATTGACACATTACATATCAAAGATGTGTTTGTTCTGCCTTCCTCTTGACTGTCGTGCAACCAAGCCCCTTCACAGGCTTGCCTTAATTATTTCTCACTAGTGTGCAATGCCACCAGCTGAACCAGATAATAGGGAGGCAGATCCATGGGGCCATTGATATTTTAATTGGGCTGCCCATGGCCGGAGGAAGGTGTGCCTGCCCCGTTGAGATGCTTTGATGTACCCTTGGCTGTCACATTTCAGCTGAACATGACAGGGGCGGACAGGGCCTGTAGGTTGTGTCCTTCTGGAGTACACGTGACTATGAGTTTCATACGATGAGCAGGGAAAATGTGTGCGGAATGGCCTGGCACATTTTTGAAGGTTTAACTCCCATCTTTCAGTTGCATTTTAAAAAAATCAAAAAGCCCAGGCGAGCGTACAATCTCCATGCAGATGGTCGAATTCCCCACAGATGCTTTTTGCAACATACCCATTGCTTGTTCACAATCCCCAATCCCCGGTGAAAACACATTCAAATAAGGAAGTACTGAGTGTTGCATGACTAGAAGACTCGACAACTAGAGTAACAATCATAGATCCATAAAGATGCGTAATGCTTAGTCCATCCTTTGTGTTGGATTGTATCGTATGCTGCTTCTCGTATTAAATTTGAAATTACGTCTATATATATTCAATGAAAAAACTTTGTTAAAGGGACGTTGTGGTTAAGTTGCACTAATAAAAACCTTTGAAATTCAATGACAAAACTTTGTTAGAGGGATTTTATGGTTACAAGTAAAACTGAAAAACCCAAGAAATCCGCCTGTTATGGTAAGCTAAGCATCTCGCGCCACCACCGTGCACTGCTAAGACTAACACCCAGGACATCAAAGATGACATCACAAATATCATTGATGACATCACTGATGTCATCACATACCTGGGCCACTTGTTTTTGTTCACTGACATATAGGCCAGGTGGTTTTGTTAACTGACAGTCAGAATATTAAAATTGAAAAGGTGCTGTATATCTAAATGTTAAACTTGTCATATGTTCTTAAAGTACTCTCCTTAGGGTTTGGTCTCAGCTCATGGTGCACATATATGTGGAAATGAGCAGGCCTCAAACACACAATTAATTTGTATACATGAAGATAAACTTTAGTTTTATTAACATTTTTTGATGATGCTGTTTCTTCCTTACTTAAGTTTCCCTGTATGTGCCTCTGATTTGTATGTGTCAAACAGGAAATTACATCGTGCCTCCTGTTGTAATGAATATATGTATTTTGGCCTACGCCAAGCTGCTTGTAAGCCACTTACAAGCAAGGTCCTGGCCGTGTTGCAAGGTCCTGACCTTAGAATCAATGTAAACCACCATTTTAGGTCAATCCGCCATTTTAGGTTCTTGCTGTGAACTCACCCTGTGAGTTAAAATGGTGGACGATGTCATTCCGAAATACAACATGGCCGTCTTGACCTCTGCATGCAATTAATATGTAACTTGCCTGCAGGCCACTTGTTGGGGTCGTGAACTGAGACCTTGTCCTTCGCTGACCTGTGTGTAAAGGATTACTCGTGCCAATGAAACTAATCCGCGAGCATATGTTAAGGACAATGTATCCAAATACTGAACTGAGAACACTTGTTTAACTACATTGTATTAATGTTTGAGAAGACTCTATGAGGAATCCTAAATTACACTGTTACCGTGTAGACTTGTTGGCAAATGTATTAAAGGCAAACCCTATGCATATAGATGTGTGAACTCGGCATGAACCCTAGATCAGTAATGCATTAGAGGAATATTAACCCGCAGTAGGGTTGGACATCATGTTCGCAAATGGTATAAAAGAGCGACAAATTCTAATGTACAGCCCCACTCGCTGAGCACACCGAACCATGCTGGAGTTCGCTGTGTTGTAGTACTGAGGGCCGATAGCTATCTGATTTGTTTTGTCCTTTGTAACTGTTCAGTATAAATTAAAGATCTTTGTATGTTCCTTTGTAACCTGTGTTCGGTGTATTTGTGGAAATGAGCAGGCCTCAAACACAAAATTAATTTGTATACGTGAAGATAAACTTTAGTGTTATTAACATTTTTTGATGATGCTGTTTCTTTCTTCCTTACTTAAGTTTCCCTGTATGTGCCTTTGATTTGTATGCATTGTGGTTCTTCATATGTATTGTTTGTACTAGCACAAGTGTTGTAAGTCTTGAATTGTTAGGTAGTTATTACATGTTTAACATTACTCAAAACTCTGATAAGGTAGCATTAATTATTGTACTATCCAAAATTACAAGATTATAAATATTGTACTTCTATTGTGCATGCTGCAGCCATTGCTTATGTTTATGTATGATTAGGTTTCTGTATTAACAACAACACTCCAATACAATGATTTTAGATGAGCTTATTCTTTAATAGATTAAGTAGTTCATGATAGGTCTCCCCATCACCCCTGACATTGTGTTACCAACAATATAAACACAACCCCTTGTAGGGACTTTTCATCAAAATCTATTTCAAATGTGATGTCATCGGTGATGTCATCAATGACATTTGTGATGTCATATTTGATGTCCTGGGTGTTAGTCTTAGCAGTGCACAGTGGTGGCGCAAGTTATGGTTGCTTAGCTTACCATAACTGGTGAATTTCTGTTTTTTTTTCGGTTATACTTGTAACCATAAAGTTCCTTTACCATAGTTTTTTCTTTGAATTTCATAGGTCTTTATTAGTGCAACTTAACCATAACGTCCCTTTAACAAAGTTTTTTCAGTGAATGTCATGGGTTTTTACCAGTGCATGCTATTTTCCTACAATGTACTAATATCATACCTACCCAATATGGCTATAGTTGTGTCCAATTTACAAAGTGTCACCTTAAAACTCTGCCATTTCCCACCTTCTAGAATAATTTTTAACACTTCTATACACATTTTGCAACTATTTCAACTGGTTTTGCATCCATAGACATCTACGAAAATCTGACTTCATTGTGAACCTTCCGGACAGTGCCACATGACCATATGCTGGTGCACGGCATGATGACGTGTCCGAGAACCCGTCCGCACTTCACCATAAGATCCGTGCTTCGCGGACAGTTCGGAATTGCATTTTCTACTGACCTAGGAACTTTCAACTTCAAAATTTCCCTTGCACAGCTCCTACACCTATTCCTACTCATTAATCATTAATAATCTAGTACACAGTACATACTTTTAGCAGAACTGCTATTTATCTTAAAATGGCATCAGCTAATACCATCCCTCCTCCCCAAGAGCCACCACCACTGCTGTAATCAAGGAGCATGAGTAACACTGCCCCCTACCTTAGAAATAACACACACGCAACATTTCCCCCTGTCCACCTGTCCCTCCCTATTAGTGTTTGGTGCCTCTTCCTCATTTCTCTCCCCACCATACGTTCTAAGCTCTCCTGCCAAAAAGAAATACATCCGAAAACAACAAAAGAAATGTTCCTTTAGGAACCAACTTTCAAAATAAAAAAATAGAACAAAAAAAAAACGTATAGACTTCATCTACTTTACATTTCTCAGTGAAGTACTTAGACTCAATAAGATTTTCCAACATTTCCATTTGCATTTTGTGTTATGGTAATAGGAATATTGTGACGTTCAATCCCTGTTCCAGTCCCTGGAATGGGGGATAGCAGCCCAGCAGCCCAAGTTATCAGCCCAAGCAAAACGCGGGTGGATAACGATTTCTCCGGACCATTATCCCCCATTCCACCCCCTGTAATGGGGGATGAAGGCCATTAGCACTCTAGGTTCCCAAAAAATGATTTTTCTTCCTACACCGGGATGCCTGTGGCGTCCCGGTGTAGGAAGGAAAATCCTTTTCCAAGATGGCCACCATGGAAAGGGAAGATGGGGTTCCATACAGGGCCCCTCTTCGCTTTCCATAGCAGCCTGCAGAAGACGAAAAGAGAACCCTATGACCATATTACCACAAGCACATTTTTCATCCCTTTGAAACCTATCCCAATTTCAAATAACTTTACCACAAAGCCAGTCCCAGGAGGACATGGCTATTTTAACCCCATGTGTTGTCCCTCGTGGTCATGGCCAGTAGCCAGATTTTCCGAATCATGACCTTATTCCATGACCCAGACAATGTGGCCACTGCTTATGGCCACAGGCTACACCTCAGTCAACAAAGGTATATCACTATTTTTTGTACCTACATTATGACACTTGTCAAAAAATAAAACACGGGCACATTTGCAAAAACACGCTTTCAGGTCCTTGCCAATGCTCCTTACACAAGTTTCCTGGAAATCCACCCATGTTTTCAAAAGTGCTAAATGTATGCTCATACAATAGTCATAAACTTAGCCCCCACTTGTCAAAATCCATTCAGACTTTACAAAAACATGTATATCTAGATTTCAAATCGTTTTGCAAACTTTTGTGTAGATTCATCAAATTGCACCACATTTATAAGCCATTACAATATTTTGGGACCCCCCCTCTAATTTTGCCCACTCTCGACAGAATCCCACCAAACTTTGAAAACCCATTCAGAATCGAGTTAAGAATATAAATGCAGAATTTCATGCAGTATCATTAAGTGGCGCCAAAGTTATAAGCCACACAAGAACTGCTTTTCACCCACCCTGTAATGCAGAGGTTCCCGCAAACTTCACAGGACTGTCTGCGAACATCCAAACTGTTTGCGGACTTTCGCAGTGAAATACGCCTGTTTTTTTTGCTTCTTGCAGCCATATTACATCCCATCCTCATCACCCCTCACCTCCCCAGAGATTGTTTGATTAGTTTGACAAGTGCAATGTTGTGTTTTTTAATATGTTTTTGCTGTGATGTCCACGGACACTGGCCGATGTACGCAAATCCAACATTTGTGATGTCATCTTTGATGTCCTGGGTGTTAGTCTTAGCAGTGCATGGTGGTGGCGCGAGTTATGGTTTCTTAGTTTACCATAACTGGTGAATTTCAGGTGGTTTTCGGTTTTACTTGGAACCATAACGTCCCTTTAACAAAGTTTTTTCACTGAATATATATATATATATATATATTTATATATATATATATATATATATACACACACAACAAATATACCTATATACACATACATTGGGTAATTCCTATCATAGTGCTATCGCAGTAGTAGCAACAGCAAGCCGTAAACATTGCCCACGCACAGGGGTCAAGTGCTAAAGATTTTTTTTTTAAAGTGGGGGGACTCATTATCATACCAATTGAATGTGCCATCACCAGAATTTAGCATATCAAGGTCCCCTCTGAAAAAAGTGGGAGGGCTCCTGAAAAAAGTGGGGGAATCCGTCCACCCGCGTGTACCCTCGACTTGAGCCCTGCCCCCACCTCCTTCCTTTCCCTTCTCCCATTGGGCCCTCTACATCCTCTGCCTTTTCCCCACCAGACTCTCAATCCCAGGAGGAGGAAAGAAATTGTGGTTGGTGAATTTCAGGTGTTTGTCTTCGTCCGAGAAGCAACTAGCACAGCGTTATTTAAGAAATGTGATATATACAATACACTGCATGATAGCTCAAGGGCAATGTGTTCGCCTTGGAAGCAAGACGACACGGAGCAACACAGGTTCGATCCCCTTTGGGTATTAAGCGCGTTATAAATAACCTATCATATCATATCACAGATCATTCTGAAGGGGAACACATGAGGTATTATAGTACTTCAGTGGCTGGGTGGGCCATGTTATCATGGGTGCATTTCCGTAGCAACAGACCACTTGTGCCATCAAATAAAATGTGCACTCAACAGAAACACTGGATACAGACAAAAATGTGTGCCACATCTAATGAAGAATCCCAATGGTAAAATGCCAGACTGCCACTGCATGCCAATAGAAATCCCACCAACGTTGGATATTGCACCAAAAGATATAGTGGCACCAGTCATAAAAATGGTGCCTTGAGATAGAAGGCACCACATCACTATTCCCTTGCTAGTTAAAACAATGTAATCAGAACTGCCACCAGATAAAATAAATAAATAAGAATAGCTATTACATGCCAAGATGCTGCTGCCACAGTATTTCTGAGCGCTGTAGCCAAGAGCACTTGCAGTGCTATCAGAGTATCACTCCTTTTTCAGTGAGCGGCTGATAACATGAGGCTCACAGTGCCAACCTCTCTGGGTTGCTGCTCAAAGAAGGCTTGATGCTGTCAAATATTTGCAATATTGCAGCCTCACAGTTTTTACATGCCCATGCAAGTTTCACATTGCCATGCCAATGTCTACATTGTCCTCGGTCAATTGCCACATCAGGTTCACCTTGTACCCGTAAAATTGCCCGGAACGTTCCATGTTGCTCCCAGAAAAAAATGTCATTTCAGTTTCACAATTCCACTGGTATACGGTGTTCAAGTTTCACATTGTATCCAGCCCATGATACTTTCTGAGAAAATATGCGCGTTTCATATTACCTGAAAAAGGACCGTGCCACCTTCATGTGTCCTCCAGAAAAAATGGAATCTGAGTTTCACAATGCTACATAAAGCTGTCCCATGCCAGTTTCCAAAGCCCCTGTCAAATGACAGGCAGTTTCTAATTAATCGCATAGTTTCCATGCAATGTTTACATTGTCCCAGTTAAGCACATTGTCAAGACTACTTCCCCCCACGCCCAGCAGATAATTGCTCTGCCAGTCTCACATTGCTCCAGACCCTTACTATACATTTCCAAATGTCCCACCGATACTTAGCGTGCCGATTTCACATTGCTCCAGACCCTTACTATACATTTCCAAATGTCCCACCGATACTTACCGAGCCGATTTCACATTGCTCCAGACCCTTACTATACATTTCCAAATGTCCCACCGATACTTAGCGTGCCGATTTCACATTGCTCCAGACCCTTACTATACTTTTCCAAATGACCCTTACTATACTTTTCCAAATGTCCCACCGATACTTAGCGTGCCGATTTCACATTGCTCCAGACCCTTACTATACATTTCCAAATGTCCCACCGATACTTAGCGTGCCAGTTTCACATTGCTCCAGACCCTTACTATACATTTCCAAATGTCCCACCGATACTTAGCGTGCCAGTTTCACATTGCTCCAGACCCTTACTATACATTTCCAAATGTCCCACCGATACTTACCGTGCCGATTTCACATTGCTCCAGACCCTTACTATACATTTCCAAATGTCCCACCGATACTTAGCGTGCCGATTTCACATTGCTCCAGACCCTTACTATACATTTCCAAATGTCCCACCGATACTTAGCGTGCCGATTTCACATTGCTCCAGACCCTTACTATACATTTCCAAATGTCCCACCGATACTTAGCGTGCCGATTTCACATTGCTCCAGACCCTTACTATACATTTCCAAATGTCCCACCGATACTTAGCGTGCCGATTTCACATTGCTCCAGACCCTTACTATACATTTCCAAATGTCCCACCGATACTTAGCGTGCCGATTTCACATTGCTTCCAGGAAACGGTCAAATGACAGTTTCCGAAGCATCTACTGCTCTCACATTTCTTCAGAAAAAGACCATAACACTTTCCCTTCTCTCCAGAAAACCAACATGTCCGTTTCAGATTACCTCTAGAAAACTGCCTGAAGCAGCAGTGCCTCCGCAAACCCCCTCCCTCTGCTTCTGTTGCCCCCTCATGCCCACCTCCAGTAGCCCACCAAATGGTCTTGACATGGCAGTGGATCTGCTGGTCAGACCATTGGTCCTTCAGACAGCTGCAGACACTTGTAGTTTCCCTGCTTTGAGAACACCTCCAGAACTGCAGCAGCTCAGAGCCCCATTATAAGCCGGACTTGCTTCTCCACACCAGCATAGCCACTCCGTGGCTTGTATTCCGGAAGTGCACCACATGCGCTAAAGTTTCACCACTGTACCTTTCCAAGCAAGTAGCAGGCGGTATGCACTTTGTTCAGATACAAAAGCGCAAGTACAGTGGTTAGCTCACTCAGGGCTAGTGGGGTGGAGCCCCGCCACACCTGATGAGCCACCTCTATTTGGTACCACGCATCAATGTCTGTGCGCTGGGTATCGCGTTCATTTGCCGGCAGGTGTTTTTTCTATGTGAGTTATTTTGAAAAAATTACTTTGAAAAAAACGAATTGAAATATTTGGGGGTAAGGGGTTACAAGGTGTGGAGAGGTGGTTTGGGTAGGCTTTATAATATAGGGAAGTAGGGCTTGGGGGGACCCCAAATATATTAAAAAAAATATAGATGACTTTTTTCAAAAGAATTTCTTCGAAAAATAATTTCTCGAAAAAACTCAAGTCGGCAAAACGACATATAACCTGTGTGCTGCACCAGTCCCACAAACATAAACCTATTGTGGATGATCACTGTAGGAAATGAACCTAGAAGACTTCTGGGAGTACACAGTGGTTTTCCATAGCTTGATCAGTGCTTTACCTGCAATGTGACACACTCAAGGCAGGGGTGATGGCTCTGGGAGGGTTTATAGTCATAATGTCTAAACACGTAGGCCCTCATTACGAGTTCGGCGGCAGCCATGCCGCTATTGGCGGCATGGCTGCTCCTGAAATCGCGCCCGGGTCCGGGTCCTCAGAATGAGGAATAACCGGGCCATTCCGAGTTCGGAAGGCCCGGTAATTCCTCCCTCCAAGGACCCGGACCCGGTCCTTCCCCATTCCCATTTCAGCCCCCATAGGGCTGAATGGGAATGAGAGAGGGAGCAAACAACAGGCCATTACGAGTTGGCCCGTTGTTTTCTCCCGCTTCCCCTCGCGGGACCCGGTAAGCACGCCTGGTTTGACCAGGCGTTGCTACCTGGGTCCCGCGAGGGGACCTCGTAATGAGGCGTTACGGGGTAAACGGCGCCGGCACCTTTTACGGCGCCGTTTACCCCATGCCGCCAGGGTCGTAATGAGGCCCATAATGTCGGGAAAAAAAAATCGAATGTCTTTTTTACTTTGTTTTTTGTTCGAAATCCGCCCCCTTTTTTTCTGTTTTAACCTTTTTTTTTTTACATGCGGAACCCAAAAAAAACATAAATAAAAAAATAAAGCATTCGAATTTATTTTTTCAAGATTATGTTTTCGACTTTTTTGTAATTCAACATTATTTTTTCAACATTATGACTGCACACCCTCTGGAAGGTATGATATGATATGATATTTTACTTATATCACGCAAATACACAGGTGTTTCAGAGTGTGACAAGGCAAGCGTGGGGAACAGGGAAGAACAAAACTGACGATCTTACTAGGCCCAGTGACATTGAGAACGTGCAAGTGCATAGGAGAGGGGGAGGGGAAAAGTGCATGGAAGGGGGGGAGAAAGTGGAAAGTGCAGATCAAAGGAGAATAATAATACAATAAATACACAATAAAATCAGCAAGAGCAGTAGTGCAGCCAAGTGGCAAGTGCTGGGTTTAAGGCAGCAGACAAGGAGGGTCTGATAAGTGCAGGAGGGAGAAGGGGGTGGGGGGCTGCATGGGTACAGATACAGACCCCAGTGCAAGAAGTGGCCCAGAGGCAGTGCGGTAGGGTGGCAGGGTGAGCAGGAACCTGGGACCAGAGGACAAGGGATGACCAGATGCAAGGTGCCAAGAGAGAACAGATCAGCAGGGGAGAGGGGGAGCGAAGGCAGACGCACAGAGGAAGGTCTTGAGGTGCTTCCGAAACCTGAGATGGTTTTCCTCAAGTTTTAGAGTGGCAGGGAGGCTGTTCTAGAGGGAGGCCCCAGCCAAAGACAGAGATCTATCCCCAGCTTGTTTCTTAGAAAAACGACTGGCCGTGAGGGAGTTTGAGGTAGAGGAGCGAAGAGCTCCAGAGGGGAGGTATTTACGGAGAGATAGCTGAAGGTATTTAGGGCCCATGCCCCAGAAAGCCTTGTGGACAATGCAGAGGGTTTTACATGTATTCCTTGCATCCACTGGGAGCCAATGAAGGGATTTCAGAGCTGGAGAGATACGATCCCAGGGCGTGAGGTCAAGGACAAGTCTTGCAGTCCTGTTCTGGATTAGTTGTAGAGGGTGGAGGGTGGAGGCAGGTAGATTGAGAAAGAGGCTGTTGCAGTAGTCCAACCTAGAGAGAACCAGAGCTTGGGAGACAGTGAGCTTCAGGGCAAGGAGAGGAAAGGTAGAGTACCTCTGAGGAGGTGCAGCGGGAAGTTTGACTTTTTAGACACCACAGAGATGTGGGCGGAGAAGGAAAGGGTGGAGTCAAAGATGACCCCAAAGTTCTTAGCCTCGCAGGTGGGGGTAGGAGGAGGGCCAAGGGAAGCCGGCCAGAGATTGAGGGGAAAGGATGGTGAAGGTGTCCCAATGAGGAGGAGCCAGACAAGGAGGGGAAAAGATGGAGAAGGAGTCCCAATGAGGAGGAGCCAGAGAGTGAGGGGAAAAGATGGAGAAGGTGTCCCAATGAGGAGGATAGTAATAAGCTCTGGACTTCTTCTTATAGACCTTTGGCCAAGGGTGTTCCAAGGTTTATAAAGGATCCGGGGCTACGCTAATGTCAGGACTCATGGCTGGCCAGCCTTTTGGTTGTAGCCCCTAAGCTTCTATCCGGGACTACAACCAAAAAGACCCGGGGCTACAACCTCTTGGTCGCCACCTTGCAACGCCTCTGCCTTTGCCCATGGGGGTTATTGCAAGCACTTGTGAAATAATCTTGGATTTTTGTTGGAAGACATTCCCACATAACCCCCAGCTTCTTCCTCAGAAACATTCCTCCTTTCATCTACAAATCAGATGTCGGTGATCAATGCGGTCCTCTAGGCACATCTGTACTAATGGAATGTCCTATATTTAGGGCAGATGGAACCCCCCGTAAAAAAACTGATCAAGGAAGTGCTTGAACCAATGCTTTTTACTATGGCATAAATCCTCCCAGTAGCATTCCACTCTTTAATGAAACCTTTTACCCGCTGGATTACTTCCACATGGTGGTCCAAGCCCTTGTGATCCCACACATCGATGGTGGGGATGCCCTCCTTGGTGGTCTTCGAGGAACGCTGCAGCCCGCCATCTTACAAGCGCCCGCAAATGCGACCATATGTCTCCTACACTGCACACGGATCAATGGATCAACCTCCCCACCAGGATCATATTCAGAACTACATGCATCACCTGGAAAGCAGTCTTGCACCAACATAATTGGCTGCTAAACTCCACACCTCTGGAGGCTCTCGCGCCTCATGGAGAAAAACCATCTGTCATGGATTTAGCCGCCACTTGAACGTCATATCAGCTGAATCTTGGATATGTGTCCCCAAGCGAAATAAAAACACCTGTGGTTTATTAAAGGTCTATGTGGGATGTATTTCTTCAGATTACTGTGTCATATTTAAAGGGAAAGAAAAGTGGGTATTCTGACAGGACGCGCGACCTGCATTGCGTCGGAAAATCCTTGTTCCGCGTGGAAGGAAAAAGTGACAGAAATAGGTTCTAAAAGAATGAGAGATGAGATCTGAATGGCTTGTTTCGAGCAAGGCATGGACAGTGGTGGGTAAGAGCGGATCTATTTTTCCTCATTCTTTTCCATTCTGTTCTTTTTCTCTTAATCCTTTTTTCCCCATGGACGCTGGTTAACGCTTTGTCAAAGTGATACGGTTGAAAAGTCATTGGATTTCGCTAATTTAATCAATTCTATGTATCTGTATGGCCAGCATTTGCCTCGCTGATATCTAGTCAATTCCCAGAAGCTGTTTCTGTATTCTGGACGCAGGCCAAGTACCACCTTATTATGCAACTGCCTCTATAGTAAAAGGGACCATTTATGTAGTCCACACTGTGGACATTATTGCCCCTTAGCACTCTATGCAGAGTGATGTGTGGCCACAGCGGGCAAGCAAACAACAAAATCTATCTGTGGGCTCACTGTTGATCAGTGGAGAACCTGTGCAACAGATTATTTTATGCAGGCTTTTAAAGCGGCACAGGCCCATGGGGCATAGGAGTGCAGGGTATCCTTTGACAAGGGCAGTTAAGACAATAACAAAATGTGACACTTTGCAAACATATATTGGTGTGACAAGCAGCATCAGCATTCGGAATGCATGAAAAAACCCTTCTACCTGAAATGTGAGAGTAGAATACGCAATGTTCTATCCCTAATACTCCAAGTAAAAGGGTGCGAGACTATACCACACTGATGATCCCTAAAGATGGGTGGGGGGGAACACATATTGGGTGGCTACTTTTTATTATCAATTATATAGGGTGCAGGGAATGAGGGAACTGAGGGGAAGGGAAGGGCATTCAGCCACGTGGTGTCACAAAGGACTGGAATGATATATATGCTATACTAAACTTGGGGGGGGGTGTGGGGTGTGAGTGTGTAATTTGGGGTGCGTGTGTGACAGCATGCAGTGGATTAGGAGGAATGCTGAGCTAGAAAGAGAACATCAGAAAACAAGTGGAAACAGGTTTTTTGTTCCAGTGATGGCAGCTTATAATAGAGTGGGATAAAGTGCTAGAGTTAGTGGCAGCATGGTTTCACACTGGCCAAGAGATGTGCTCGGGAAGCCCGGGAAGTGTGGAGGACCGAATTGTCAGGTTGCACTTTTGGCACCTGCTGCGAATCTCAGGTACATAACCTGGGAATGCCAAGCCAACTACCAGAAATGGCAGAGCCAAGGACATCCTGCGTAAAAAGGGCAATGCTAGGGAACCAAGAAGAAAGCTAGAGGCTGTTGAAGAATGAAGTAGAAACCACCCTACAGGACCCATATGCGCATGAGCTCTCCACGAGGATGAATGGACTAATGGGAGCCGTGGGGCGGATGAGTTAGTGTAATTCAACAGCAGTGCCAACTGGACTGGATTACCATAGGTTGAAAGCATGATGGAATCGAGTGTGCCACACACAAAGGATGCTTTAGGAGGCCCCAGAAGACCATCCAATAGTAAATATTTATTTGTATTTTTTAATTTATTTGCATTTATAAAGCGCCCTGGCAGCCCAGGGGCATCGAGGCGCTGTTACAAGAAAGTGGCTTAGTTAGATGGTACATATGTTGCTTACAGAGCGACTTAGTTACAAAGCCTTAGCAAAGTTAAGGTTACATGGGCAGCATGAAATATGAAAGCGCCACATGAGAGCGTGATGTTAAGGACTTGGTTACCGATAAGTACATCCATGGGTCTTTATATAATTTACATATCGCCCTCTAAAATATAGATTCGTAGTGTTTAGAAGGACTAAAACAGTTTATTATATTGGGGTAAAATATTGTTCTGCGGGCGAACAAGGTATAAGGTCTTTTGTGGTAATAATAATGTAGCATTTACATAGCGCTACGAACCCTAAGGCATCTGAGAGCTGCTTATTATCACCCACAGTGTGTGGTGCTCATTTATTAACTTCGGAAGGATGAAAGGCTGCACTTCGCCCTGCCGGAATTTGAACCTGCGTCAGCAGCATCTACACAGATGTCAAAGCAAGCGCTCTACTTGCTGTGCTATCGGACCGGCTAATGTGGAACACGGGCAGGCTATGCTCTTAAGAGGGGTGTGAATGTGATCCAGTAGTGACCCAAACAACACAGTAATATAGTCCAAAATGAAGGGAATATCCAATCAGGGTTCTATAAAAATATATTCTTTAATCAAACACACCATCTGCAATAGAACGATCTAGAAAACACTGTACAAAAAAAACACCTGTGGAAAGAACAGAGTAGATACAACAGAAGACTGTAGCAGTTTGAATACAGGGGTCAAAAAAAGGTGCAAAGGTGACACAACCCATTTCTAGGGCCCAAATGCACCAAAGCGGTGGTTATTGGTTGAAAGTAGGGCTGTACCGAACTTCGGCTTCGAGTCCCTATTCTGCCGAAGTTCGGCTGAAATACAGCTATCCGGCTTCGGCAGAATAGTTTCTGTTTAGGGACTCGAAGCCGAAGTCCACTTTCTATGATTAGCTGCCCTCTCCCTGTTTGGGAGATGACAGACAATCATAGAAAGTTTGACAGTGTTCAGGCTGCAGAAGCCAAACAAGCTGTTTGCCTATTGGCTTCTGCAGTCTGACCACAGAGGAACCAGCCTAACGTGTTGAAATAGGAAGCGAGGGAAGGGAACAGTTCTTCCCTTCCCTCGCTTCCTATGCCAACAGACGGGCGCCAGCAGATGCCAGCACCCGGACCCAGAGAAA
Organism: Ambystoma mexicanum; assembly: GCF_040938575.1. Taxonomy (NCBI): domain Eukaryota; kingdom Metazoa; phylum Chordata; class Amphibia; order Caudata; family Ambystomatidae; genus Ambystoma; species Ambystoma mexicanum. The sequence goes on along the minus strand of NC_090939.1, from coordinate 140,775,586 downwards.
TCACCAGGTAAGTGACCCCCCCCCGCCATACCCCCTCATCACGGTGAGGCCGCGGGGGTGCCCTGCACCCCCGCGGTCTCACCGCAGTAATTGCATGTATGCTGGTCGGGCTACCGGTGCAAAGCCGGTGGCCCGACGTTTATTTTGCATTGGGGGGCCGCTCCTACAGGAGCGGCCCCTCCAGACTCATGAGGCCGCCGGGGCACTTTGCCGACCCCGGCGGCCTCGCTGTGAAATGTGCCCCCCCTCGCCCCTTGAGCACGGTGAGGCCGCGGGGCCACAGGGAACCCCCGCGGCCTCACCACAATAATGTTGTGTTTGTCGGGCCACCGGGCCAAAGCCGGTGGCCCGACATTTGTTTTGCATTGGGGGGCCGCTCCTGTAGGAGCGGCCCCCCCAGACTCATGAGGCCGCCGGGGCACTTTGCCGACCCCGGCGGCCTCGATTTCGAATGTGCCCCCATCCCCCTCACTGCAGTAATTGCAGGTATGCTGGTTGGGCCACCGGTGCAAAGCCGGTGGCCCGACGTTTATTTTGCATTGGGGGGCCGCTCCTACAGGAGTGGCCCCTCCAGACTCATGAGGCCGCCGGGGCACTTTGCCGACCCCGGCGGCCACGCTGTGAAATGTGCCCCCCTCGCCCCTTGAGCACGGTGAGGCCGCGGGGCCACAGGGAACCCCCGCGGCCTCACCGCAATAATGTTGTGTTTGTCGGGCCACCGGGCCAAAGCCGGTGGCCCGACGTTTATTTTGCATTGGGGGGCCGCTCCTACAGGAGCGGCCCCTCCAGACTCATGAGGCCGCCGGGGCACTTTGCCGACCCCGGCGGCCTCGCTGTGAAATGTGCCCCCCCTCGCCCCTTGAGCACGGTGAGGCCGCGGGGCCACAGGGAACCCCCGCGGCCTCACCACAATAATGTTGTGTTTGTCGGGCCACCGGGCCAAAGCCGGTGGCCCGACATTTGTTTTGCATTGGGGGGCCGCTCCTGTAGGAGCGGCCCCCCCAGACTCATGAGGCCGCCGGGGCACTTTGCCGACCCCGGCGGCCTCGATTTCGAATGTGCCCCCATCCCCCTCACTGCAGTAATTGCAGGTATGCTGGTTGGGCCACCGGTGCAAAGCCGGTGGCCCGACGTTTATTTTGCATTGGGGGGCCGCTCCTACAGGAGTGGCCCCTCCAGACTCATGAGGCCGCCGGGGCACTTTGCCGACCCCGGCGGCCACGCTGTGAAATGTGCCCCCCTCGCCCCTTGAGCACGGTGAGGCCGCGGGGCCACAGGGAACCCCCGCGGCCTCACCGCAATAATGTTGTGTTTGTCGGGCCACCGGGCCAAAGCCGGTGGCCCGACATTTGTTTTGCATTGGGGGGCCGCTCCTACAGGAGCGGCCCCCCCAGACTCATGAGGCCGCCGGGGCACTTTGCCGACCCCGGCGGCCTCGCTGTGAAATGTGCCCCCCCTCACCCCTTGAGCACGGTGAGGCCGCGGGGCCACAGGGAACCCCCGCGGCCTCACCGCAATAATGTTGTGTTTGTCGGGCCACCGGGCCAAAGCCGGTGCCCCGAGATTGTATTGCATAGGGGGGCCGCGGCCCCCCCAGAGTTATGAGGCCGCCGGGGCACTTTGCCAACCCCGGCGGCCTCCATTTCTAATGTGTCCCCCATGCTCCCCCCACCCCCACAGTTGTCCACCAATGTACTCCCATTGACCCCCACCCCTCAATTGTCACATGATCTCCCATGTTCCCGCCCACCCCCACTGTTGTCCTGCAATGTTCTGCCATTTACCCCAACCCCCACTGTTGTCCCGCAATGTTCTCCCATGTTCCCCCACCCCCACATTTGTCCCGCAATGCACTCCCATTTACCCCCACCCCTCAATTGTCCCATGATGATCTCCCATGTTCCCGCCCACCCCCACTGTTGTCCTGCAATGTTCTGCCATTTACCCCCACCCCCACTGTTGTCCCGCAATGTTCTCCCATGTTCCCCCACCCCCACATTTGTCCCGCAATGCACTCCCATTTACCCCCACCCCTCAATTGTCCCATGATGATCTCCCATGTTCCCGCCCACCCCCACTGTTGTCCTGCAATGTTCTGCCACTTACCCCCACCCCCACTGTTGTCCCGCAATGTTCTCCCATGTTCCCCCACCCCCACATTTGTCCCGCAATGCACTCCCATTTACCCCCACCCCTCAATTGTCCCATGATGATCTCCCATGTTCCCGCCCACCCCCACTGTTGTCCCGCAATGTTCTCCCATGTTCCCCCACCCCCTCCATTGTGCCATGATGTCCCTGCTGGAGCAGCCCCCAGGGTTGCTTTTAGCCTTGCCCTCCATAGAGTTCTGTGTCTGAAATATTTTGAGTGGATCTCAGTCCCACTGGCTGTGATGGGACTTCTGCGTCCCAAAGAGTCTCATAGTTTGTTCCTTTTAGGCCATAGTTTCTTGATCTTATGATCCAGTTGTCCTGGGCCATGTATTTGTTCTTGTAGACTTGTGACAAAATTTGAAGAGTAGAATAATTGTGCATTTTCTTAATCCCGCAACACTTGTCTAGCAGTAACATCATCCTTTTCTTTACTTTAGTTATACCACAGCCCAGAAAAGGCACAGCACGTACCAAGGAAGCTCACCCCTGAGACGGACTTACACCACCTTGATGCAGATGCCTGCTTAGTGCCCACAATCCTGGTGAGTACTATGGGGGTTTTACTATTCAGGGGAAGCTTGCGGTGGGAGGTTAACACTCATATGCCTGATTAAATGAAAGACTGCTATATTATGCTTGCTGCCGTCAATGGATGTACATAATGACACCAACTCCTGGCAATTTCAAGTGAGGTTTTTGTCGTTCATATTTTGGTTTTTTACATAGTTATTTTTGATAAAAGGTTTTTTCAAAAACTTTTTTAAAGGGAACCCTGATACCACTTCAGAGCCCAGAGCCATCATGCAGTACTGCCCTGCCAAAAAATTAAGTTTGACTTTTGCTTTACATTTCTTTGTCACCAGTACGAGCTTCTGATTTACCTAAAGGCCCACAAGCAACAGCTAGGAGACGTGCCCAGCAGAAACCCTATCCCTCAGAGCTGCAGAACCCCCTTCGTTGTCGGCATGAGTAGCACCAAGGAGAAAACCAGCCCTGTGTGGGATTACTTTACCATAAAAATGGACGATAACTCCAAGGCAGTGTGTTCTGTGTGCCTTGCAGTTTTGTCTCGTGGATCTGCAAACTCGAGACAGTGCAGCACATCAGCACTGACCAACCATCTGCGGTCCAAACATCACAATGAATATGTCCAATATGAAAGGAAAAAAGAGGCAGTTGTTGGGAGAATCAATAGCAATGTGTCTCCCGCAAAGTGCAAGAGGGCATTGTCACAGCTGTCCATTAAAGATTGTCTGGACAAAAAACAAGCATGGCCTCTGGACAGCCCTTCCGCACATGCAGTGCATCGCAGTATTGGCGAAATGATAGCGCTAGACTTGCAACCATTTTCTGTTGTTGAGGATGTCGGTTTTGTGCGTTTACTCCATAAATTGGAGCCTAGATACAAGGTTCCATCACGTAAATATTTTTCAACGCGCATCATCCCCGACCTGTATGAGAAAGTGAGCCAGTTTATTGCTTCAGAGGTTCAGAGGGCTGAGAAAATTGCATTTACTGTGGACATTTGGACATCTGATAACACTGTGAAATCTTTTATGAGCTTAACAGGGCATTGGCTGGCCAGCAACATGAAAAGTCATGGAGTTTTGTTGCAGTGCGAGGCTTTTGGTGGAAGCCATACTGGTGCCAAAATAGGATTAGCATTTCAAGAAATGCTGGAAAGGTGGCAAATTAGCCATTCCAAAGTGCACGTCATTCTTCGGGATAATGCCGCTAACATGTGCAAGGCCTTCAGAGAAGCAGACCTAGCTAGTGTGCGGTGTTTTGCTCACACCCTACAGCTTTGCATCCATGATGGCCTTTTTGTGCAAAGATCTGTGTCAGACATGATGGCACATGCAAGGAAACTTGTAGGCCACTTCAAACATTCTAGTTCGGCCACGTCCCGCCTGCACGCACTGCAAAAAGATCTAGGGCTGCCTGAATTGCAATTGATTCAAGATGTATCTACACGGTGGAACTCGTCCTTTTTGATGCTGGGGCGACTGGTGGGGCAGAGGCGGCCAGTAAGTTTGTACTGTGCGGAGGACGATAAAGTGTCAAATCGTTCTGCCTGCCAGTGGCTTTTGGCAGAAAATGTTTTATCTTTGTTGGCACCCTTTGCAGAGCTCACAAAGGAGATTTGCTCTCATGCATCAAGCATCTCCTTGGTTGTTCCTGCTGTGAAAGCTTTAAGGGCCTACCTGAGCTCTGGCGAGGTTAGGGACACTGGTGTGAAGCTAGTGAAAGCAGAGTTATTGAAGGCTGTAGAGGCAAGATTCAAAGACATTGAGGCTATATCTATCTACTGTGTGGCAACAGGCATCGATCCGCGGTTCAAATTAACATTTTTCAGCAATGATGTTGTGGCCAACAATGTGAAATGTTCTATGCACTCTACTGCCTTAGCCCTCTGCGAGCAGTCCTCCCCTCCTGAGGGGCAACCTGCAGACCCTGACCCACAAGAGGATGAGCCACCAACAAGAAGAGCGTTCCACCATGTGGCATATGGGCATTCTGGGACAGTGTTGTTGAGCAGTCCACGGCTGGTGTGAGTCAGTCCATAAGTTCCCTGGACACTGAGCTCACTGTCTTTTTGAGAGAGCCGCTGCTCCCTAAAACTGCAAACCCGCTGGAGTGGTGGGACATGAACAGTGTTCGGTTTCCAGGGTTGGCAAAAGTTGCGCGTGTGTACTTGGCACCTCCTCCTACCAGTGTGGACAGCGAGAGAGTGTTCAGTTCAGCTGGAGATATTTATTCCGAACACAGAAGCAGCCTCTTAGCTGAAAATGTTGAAAGCCTTGTTTTCCTAAAATACAACCTTCCCCTTACAGGTTACTCTTACTAAGAGTGAGGGCTTTTCCTGTAACTTTTGTATTTTTTCTTTGTCTTTTCTCATAAGCTTACAGAGATGTGTCCAATTAATAAATATGTACCCATGCAATAGAATGCCTCCTTAGTTTATTCATTGAAATGCTGATTTTTTATGCCCTAGAATATGTTTGCCTAAAAAAAAAACTATTCGGCTCACTATTCGGCTCCGGCCGAATAGTTGACAAACTATTCGGTATCCGGCCGAATACTAAATATGCTATTCGGTACAGCCCTAGTTGAAAGTACCTCTTTTAGGGTCTTTAGCAGGTCCACAGTGTCGAACCCTTTTTGGAGCAGTGATGTGAGCGGATCAAGCTCAGTTTGAGCGTGGTGGATCATGTGGGCACAAGAGGCAACGGGCATCGAGCAGGTTAAAATGTGGTTGCACTGTGTGGTTCAAAGGCGGGTTTTGGCGATGCAGGTCTGGGCACTCACCAGGATCTCTTTGAGGTTGAGTCGAGTCGAGTTGTAACAGAAGGCAAGGGTCGATTCAACGGGCGGCGGTGGTCAAAATGGCGATCATGTTGCTTCGATATGCGATTCAGCAAAGCAGCAGTTTGATTTGGCAAGTGACTCTCCAATGGTTTGAGTCGGGTCCTGCTGCCGAGCGGTTGATTTGAGCCTTGCAGGTGACAGACTCAGCGAGGACACAATGCAGTGTCTAGCGGCTCAAAGTATAAGCAATTGTTAGAAGGAGTGCCAGAAAGTAGCACCGGCGGGATCCCTCAGTGTCGAATTCGCTTGAAGGGCTGTCTGACCAGTTTTGAGGCAGCGGAACAGGGATCCTTCGCAGATATGGTCATTTAGGTGCTGTGAGACCCCATTCAGTGGCTCAGGGACCGGGTGAGTCCCTGAGACACTCCCAAAAGAGGCCCAGTGAATCCTTCTGAGGTGGTGTTCCAGAATGAATCAAAGAAGTGGTTAACATATGTTGTCCTCAAGAGTAGCGCTGACCTATGGAGTGCCTCAAGGTGCTACATCCGCCCCACCCTCTTTAGCTAACTGTGCGTGTTGGCTGATGCCATGAAGGGATTCAGCCTAGTTTTTTCAGCTTTTCTTGTAACTTCTGGGTTGCTGGGTCGAGCTATTTCCTGCACAACTGGGCTTATAAAATAGGTTTTGTATGGTGGAACAGTATGGAGTGTACATGATGGGGAACTTTTGCACTATTTTTGACTACTTTGCACAGCAGAGGTAACAAACATGTTTTTTACTACATAATGGATTCATGCAATGACGGAGGTGAGAAAAGGGAGTGTGTGAGGGATGGGGAGCCCAAGAAACGAGAGGAGGGAGGGGTGACACATGGTTGGGAAAGAGATACAGAAACCAGAGGAGGGAAGGGTGAGTGAGGGATGGGGTAGCCAAGAAACAAGAGAGGGGTGACAACAGGGTGGGTAAGAGATACAGAAGCCAGGGGAGGGAAGGGTAAGGGAGGGATGGGGAGCAAAAACAAAGAGGTGATGGCTGGAAGGTTTAGACTGCATCTTAACCACTGGCATTGCTCTGGGCAACGCTCCAGACCATCGTTCTTCACGTGCCAAGCCATTACAGAAGGGGAAAGACCATATGCAAATCAGGCTTGGTCCCACCCCAAAAGGGGCAGTCCAGCCAAACTGCTAGGTCACATCCCTTCTGCACGAGACCACAAGCATCCACAAACATGTTTCGGCCTTGTTGGGCCTCATCAGTGAGGAGTAGCTTGGGTCTCTAGGCCCAGCAGGCACGGGACTCACGTCTGGGCAAACCCGTCACACTTGGGGTGACAAAGCAAAAACAAAAGAGGGGTGACACAAGGGTGGGGAAGAGATACAGAAGGCAGGGGAGCGAAGGGTGGGTGAGGGCAGGGTCGGATTGGGGCAAGAAATAGGCCGGTCACCCAAAAACAATGGCCCACCCCACACCTCACGACCCTTGATCTCTGATGACATCACCGGAAGTGATGTCATTTGACCCCACCCCAAAGCGATGAAACACGACCTTTCAAGTGGCATCAAATAGCATTGTTCCTAAGTACACTAAATTACTGTGAATCCAAGCAGACGTCCAAGGCCAAATGATATGTTATTGTATAACACTTATATAGAACAAATATGCATACAATTTCACCCAACCTGTGCTGGTACTCATTTATCGACCTAAGAAGGGTAAAAGGATTTTTGAAAAAAAGAAGAAAAAAATGAAAACAAAAATAGCTTTTTTCTCAATTTTTTTTCTTCCAAATCGGCCCAGGCATGGCCAGAAACAGGCTCCCACTCTGCAGGGACGATTTCGGCCCGGCCGCGGGCCGAAAGGCTGAGGGGCCAATCCGACCCTGGGTGAGGGCTGGAAACACGGGAGCTTACTGTATGATACCCGCTTTTCTACTCTCCGTTCCACCTCTCCTTCAGGATTCTCAGTCACACCCGTTTTGGAAAACTAACAAGCTCATTTTGCATAATTCTGCAATTGCATGCAAGGGGCGACCAATGTAAGGGCCTGCACTCTGTGGGGGCCTCTCCCTTCAATTTCAACATTCCACGAGGTGGAGAGGAAAAGGAAAGAGTAAAAGGTAGGCAAAGTCACTTTTACCCTCATTTTTTCCACTCCTTCCCGTGGAAATGCTGCAGGTTGGGTTGGATTCCCTTGGAATCCGCCTGGTTTGGAAGAGGTGGGTGTCCGAGGAATCCATTTGTTTTATGCCAGCTAGAAAATCTCACGCAGGCGTAAAATGAAGTGCTCACAGGAGACGGAAGAGGTGAGGCCGGAGGAGACCTAATCTCTGCTCTGTGCCCTTCTCCCCCCTCCACGTTGTGCCAGTAGAAAAATGGGGCAGAGCGGGAACCGGCGAGGAGGAAGGACAGCATAGGAGGCAGCAATGAATGGTCAATGGGTCATAACGCACCTGCCTCCTCAGTAAACCTTTTCTTTCAACAGCTGGATGCTTCATGCACACCTGCCAGTGTTAGTATTGTTAAGATGAGAGGGGCCATGGGACCTTCAAACCCACATGGACGGCTTGGAGAAGATTCATTTTTGGAGGAACAAGTAAATGCGACACTTTCAGCAGTTGGCTTGGACCATGAACCCCAAAAAGTGAGCCCCAAAAGTGTGTTTGCAGCCCTGCCCATTTTAATCACATCACTAACAGGCTGCATACCGGTTTCAAAATAATGATACAATCAGGCGACAGGACTGGCGTGGTCGCCGGCATTGCACCACCAAGGCCCTAAAGTACCATAGGGGCAAAATAAGGTGCTAGATACCCACGGTCGGAGCCAGGGAGTCCTTCTTCATGGGGCTGCGTTGAGCCATGGCCATCAAATTAATACAAGGTGAAAAGAACCCCTTTGAGAGAACCCCTCTCTCACACGGTCAGGGGATGACCACAAATATTTATATATCAAGGAGACAGTTATGCAAATAATAAAATTTGTTGATCTTGTGCAAATTGTCTGATAAACCCAGCCTCTTAGAACCTCTAGTCTTGAAAAAATAGACCAAGTATGTGATATTTGTACACGGTATCAAAACATTATTTTTAATAAAGTTTTACATATTAATAAAAGAGTCATAAAAATGTTCTGTATGAGTGAGACCCAACATAACACAGCAAGATGTAAAAGCAGTACACATCACAAAATTCACATACATATAAACGCATAAAAATAGTAAAAAACAGTACAAAAACACATGAATGGCTTTAACACTTTTCCAAACACTGAGTACACTAACTCAGACAAAAACACAATCTCGGCATGTTTCAGTACTTTCTTGCATTAAATGCATGAACTTTCTTCAGGGGAAGAATTTTATATTTCATTAATCTCCACCATGCAATCCAGGGTCACAATTGAAAAATTCCGAAGATGTTCCTAAAAACAGGATAGATAGAAGAGGGGGAGGCTGCTACTACGCGCTCTCATCATATATCTACCCAAGTCAACATAGACTGTGAAACAGTTCAATAGCCTGACAACATATGCTTTTAAATCGCAATGTATCGGATGAGTGCCACAGGTTCCTATCAACCTGGCCTCATATATTGTAAAAACAAACTACATACCTCTTTGAGTAGTATTAATAGAGCTGGTGTCTCAATACACCATGGACTAGCTGCAGACTCCGAAATTCAAGTCTATATATCTTTAGTTATAGCTTCTAATTAGCTGTAGGTCCCGTTCAACACTGCAAAACACATAACAACAGCACCATCCTAAATTAGGGTTTCCATAGAAACACATTTCTTCACCCAAGTGCTACACACAACACTCCCTGTTTGTTTTCTTATATATACCGATATGTGGATCCCATATCTACAACGTGTATGCCTACATCCACCATTACTCCCTATAACTTAGTGCGAGCACCATCCAAGTGGGCACAAAAGCCTGTAAAATCGTACCTCAGATTCAACCAAATCGCTGTCAACCGAATATTTACCAGAGTGGTTCAGTGCCAGATACTATTTGCCGACCGGGTCACACCTCCAAAGTCAGGCACCCTTTAACGGGAATGCAAAAAGAAACACGAAAAATCCTGTGTTTGCAATCTACCTTCAATTAGGACGTACATTGAAAAGAACGCGTACAAAGCGATCACACGTGTAAACCATGACTAGTCCTAACATCAAGACGTGCCTTATTCTGTTTTTTTTTTACTCCTCTACCCGAACAGGAACACCCAATGCAGCTATTTCTCCACAGGGAATCGAGCCGCACTGTTACGCCTCTTATAAGCCTTGCGCCTAAATGCTCTGTGGCAACACGCTAGCATGGATATAGAAAGGGGACTTCCACCCGATTTCTATGCTAATAGCCATTACGCTAAAAAAACCATCGACAGCTCTCATAAATGGACACCACAACCACATTATGATTAAACCTCACACACCAAAAAGTAAGAATATATTATGCACATTTTTAGACACAATAATACATAGCAGGCGTTCAAGTGATGAACATGGATAAAGGACTTAATGTTCAGAGTCAACAATGTGAGTAACAGAGCTCCAAATAACAGAGTAAAAGGAAAGCAAGGAAATAAGAAAAATGGCCTCTACACTTAATACAGATACAAGCCCCAAACGGATTCTGGATTGTATGTTGGAGGTACATTGTATAATTACACATTCAAACAATGAATCCCTGCAATAGACACCAAATGTCCTATTTTAACCCTGTGTATGTTGCCAGTCTATTTCCTCATTTAAACCAATGACATGGCTTTGACATTTAAAAATCATTTTCTGTTCAAACAACAGAAAGTTGTGCATTTAATGCAAGAAAGAACTGAAACATGCCGGGATTGTGTTTTTGTCTGAGTTAGTGTACTCAGTGTTTGGAAAAGTGTTAAAGCCATTCATGTGTTTTTGTACTGTTTTTTACTATTTTTATGCGTTTATATGTATGTGAATTTTGTGAGGTGTACTGCTTTTACATCTTGCTGTGTTATGTAGGGTCTCACTCATAGAGAACATTTTTATGAGTCTTTTATTACTGTGTAAAACTTTATTAAAAAGAATTTTTTGATACCGTGTACACATCTCACGTACTTGGTCTATTTGTTCAAGACTAGAGGTACTAAGAGGCTGGGTTTATCAGACAATTTGCACAAGATCAACACATTTTATTATTTGAGCCATGCCCAGCAATGACTACGTTCGCACTTGACCCAGCTCAATGGAAGTGGACACAATAGTATTATTTCTAAGGCTAGGCGGGCCTCCTGTGTATTTTGGCCTCCTGTTCTAGGTATTGCACTCCTGTGGTGATGTGCTGCCAATCGGCCTTTGTAAGAATTGCACTCTTTCTTAGAAGTGCCTGCACTGTAAGTGTTTCACTAATGTACGTATCAGGGCTCCTTTGCGAGAAGCATGCTCCGACTGAGAAACACGTGTTCTCTCTTATTGTAAGAACTGGGGCTCTTCTAAAAAGTGTAGTTACTGTGGCATTGGAATAATAGTGCTCCTGCTGAGAAGTGCAGGCACTCTCCCATTGGAATAATAGTGCACCTGTTCAGAAGTGCAGGCGCTCTCCCATTGGAATAGTAGTGCTCCTGTTGAGAAGTGCAGGCGCTCTCCCATTGGAATAATAGTGCTCCTGTTGAGAAGTGCAGGCGCTCTCCCATTGGAATAATAGTGCTCCTGCTGAGAAGTGCAGGTACCCTCCCATTGGAATAATAGTGCTCCTGTTCAGAGGTGGAGCTATTGCCCCATTGGAATAATAGTGCTCCTGCTGAGAAGTGCAGGTGCTCTCCCATTGGAATAATAGTGCTCCTGTTCAGAAGTGCAGGCGCTCTCCCATTGGAAGAATAGTGCTCCTGTCAAGAAGTGGAGCTATTCCCCCATTGGAATAATAGTGCTCCTTTTGAGAAGTGCAGGTGCTCTCCCATTGGAATAATAGTACTCCTGTTCAGAAGTGCAGGTGCTCTCCCATTGGAATAATAGTGCTCCTGTTGAGAAGTGGAGCTATTCCCCGATTGGAATAATAGTGCTCCTTTTGAGAAGTGCAGGTGCTCTCCCATTGGAATAATAGTGCTCCTGTTCAGAAGTGCAGGCGCTCTCCCATTGGAATAATAGTGCTCCTGTTGAGAAGTGGAGCTATTCCCCCATTGGAATAATAGTGCTCCTTTTGAGAAGTGCAGGTGCTCTCCCATTGGAATAATAGTACTCCTGTTCAGAAGTGCAGGTGCTCTCCCATTGGAATAATAGTGCTCCTGTTGAGAAGTGGAGCTATTCCCCGATTGGAATAATAGTGCTCCTTTTGAGAAGTGCAGGTGCTCTCCCATTGGAGTAATAGTGCTCCTGTTCAGAAGTGCAGGCGCTCTCCCATTGGAATAATAGTGCTCCTGTTGAGAAGTGGAGCTATTCCACCATTGGAATAATAGTGCTCCTGCTGAGAAGTGCAGGTGGTCTCCCATTGGAATAATAGTGCTCCTGTTCAGAAGTGCAGGCGCTCTCCCATTGGAATAATAGTGCTCCTGTCGAGAAGTGGAGCTGTTCCCCCATTGGAATAATAGTGCTCCTTGGAGAAGTGCAGGTGCTCTCCCATTGGAATAATAGTGCTCCTGTTGAGAAGTGGAGCTATTCCCCCATTAGAATAATAGTGCTCCTTTTGAGAAGTGCAGGTGCTCTCCTATTGGAATAATAGTGCTCCTGTTCAGAAGTGCAGGTGCTCTCCCATTGGAATAATAGTGCTCCTGTTGAGAAGTGGAGCTATTCCCCCATTGGAATAATAGTACTCCTGTTCAGAAGTGCAGGCGCTCTCCCATTGGAATAATATTGCTCCTGTTGAGAAGTGCAGCTATTCCCCCATTGGAATAATAGTGTTCCTGTTGAGAAGTGCAGGCGCTCTCCCACTGGAATAATAGTGCTTCTGTTGAGAAGTGCAGCTATTGCCCCATTGGAATAATAGTGTTCCTGTTGATAAGTGCGGGCGCTCTCCCATTGGAATAATAGTGCTCCTGTTGAGAAGTGCAGCTATTGCCCCATTGGAATAATAGTGTTCCTGTTGAGAAGTGCAGGTGCTTTCCCACTGGAATAATAGTGCTTCTGTTGAGAAGTGGAGCTATTCCCCATTGGAATAATAGTGCTCCCGTTGAGAAGTGCAGCTATTGCCCCATTAGAATAATTGTGCTCCTGTTGAGAAGTGCAGGCACTCTCCCATTGGAATAATAGTGCTCCTGTGGAGAAGTGCAGGTATTCCACCATTGGAATAATAGTTCTCCTGCTGAGAAGTTCAGGTGCTCTCCCAATGGAAGAACTGGTGCTCTGTTTAAAAATCAAGGTACTCTCCCATTGGAATAATAGTGCTCCTGTTGAGATGTGGTGGTGCTGTCTCATTGCAATAATAGTGCTCCTGTTGAGAAGAGCAGGTGCCCTCCCATTGGAAGAACTGGGCTCTGTTGAAAAATGCAGGTACTCTCCAATTGGAAGAATAGTTCTCCTGTTGAGACGTGCAGATGCTCTCCCATTGGAATAATAGTGCTCCTGTTGAGAAGTGCAGGTGCTCTCCCATTGCAATAATAGTGCTCCTGTTGAGAAGTGCAGGTGCTCTCCCATTGGAAGAACTGGGCTCTGTTGAAAAATGCAGGTACTCTCCCACTGGAACAATAGTGCTCCTGTTGAGAAGTGCAGGTGCTCTCCCATTGAAACACTTGTTTATAGGTACATTATAAATGTCATATCATATTGAATCATATTGGAAGAACTGAGGCTCTGTTGAAAAGTGCAGGTTCTCTCCCGTTGGAAGAGTTGTGCTCCTTTTGAGAAGTGCAGGTGCTCTCTCGTTGGAAAAATAGTGCTCCTGTGTAGGCGCTCGCCCATTGGAAGAACTGGGGCTCTGTTGAAAACTGCAGGCACTCTCCCATTGGATGAGCTGGACTTCTGTTGAAAAGTGCAGGTACTCTCCCATTGGAAGAGCTGCGCTCCTGTTGAGCAGTAGGTGTACCCTTCATTTCAAATAAATGAAATTTGAGTATTAAGAGCTTATAAATACAAGATCTGTGCTAATGCTTACTTCCTTAGAGGATTCAGCGAAACGTTCCTGTAATAAGCTCAGTGGGTCCAGTGCTTTTGAAAGACCAAAGAAATATCGAGGCTTAGTACCACAAAATGAAATACGCCAATCACGGGTCGAAAGATACAAGTATCTTTATTTCTGTACAAAATTCAAAGCAAAACAGATAGCTATTTGGCTCCCAACACCTTGCAGTGTGTACCAGGAGACATAGTGAGGGGTGAGAGTGCTGGACATCTTAATGTGGGCTCTTTTATACATTTTCCAATCATTGTCCAGCCCCTCTCCAAACAATAATTTACATGCTAGGGTTCGTGCCCAGTTCATATGACAAACATGACAATATTGTTTAACAGTTTTAACAAGTTTGCTTGCCCATGAAGATTCAATGGCAGCATTGTGTCTCCGACTCATAGTAAGCCTAGTTTCAAGAGAGAACACAATATATTACAACCAAAGCACACGGTTTGAGTTTACTCTACATTGTTCCATTGTTTAGATGAAGATGAGGCTTGTGAGCGCAGACAACACTTACATTGCAGTTCATACGAGTTACAAGGTTTCTTTGCACAGAACAAACAGTCTGGTCTCGGTCAGCCTAAATGTTGACACAACTCAAAGGTCGTTCAGCTCCACTGTAGTTGAAAACACAGTCCACCATTTTAGGACGCAAAGCAAGAGTTATAATCAAAATGGCGGATGATTCTTAAAATGGCAGCGAAGTAGATCAGAAATCTGAGCATATCAAACACGGTTTTCTGTGCAACGCGAATGGGCTTAGGCCAATATTCATATCAAGGCGGTATTATACAAATCCAGTTTAACACTTGCTGCTGAGATGTGGTGGTTATCCATCAGGGCAGAGGTTCAAATCCTGCCATGGTTGACACCATCTTTCATTTTTGCAAAGGTTGATCGAATAAGTTCCAACTGCGATTGTGCTATAATAACTATACAGAAGCATGCAGGCGAAAGCGCTGTATGGATAATAGATTGTTATTGTTAAAGTTATGACAACATCAAGATATAGGTCAATCCTTTCATGATTCCCTCCCCACCTGAAGTGGATTATTCATTCAGACATTCATGACCTGCAGATTTAGATATAAAATGAGATATATATAACACCAAGAATGTTATGGTGGGTTTAAAAAGGTTTGCAAATGTCTGTCTTGGGTTGATTAAGCTATGTGTAAAGTTGCACTGCCCTCTTAGACAAAGACAATTTCCTGGAGAAAAAGGGTTTGCATTTGAGCTAATTTGCATACCCACAATGCTTTGCTGTTGTGGCTCAGATCTGGAGGTGAACTTCCAGCAATGGCTACTAGGTGGCGTTGTGGAATGTGTGACTTGGCTCAAATGGACTCTCCTACTTATATATAATGTTGGGTCAGAGAAGATACATTCTGCTTTTTAGGTTATTAAAAGAGAGCTCATATGTCCCTTTCTGACCGTTTCAGGCCGCTTTCATAAATAGCACACCTATAGAATAGTGAACATCACAGCGCGTTTCAGAAAGCATACATTGATGCAGCAGTGTGTGCACTATGCCCCATTTCTAGGCGCTATGGTGATAGGTTTTTATATTATTAGTCAATTTATTGGTGCTAGATTCAGCGACCTCAGAAGTGGGAAAGTGCTACATTGAGGGACTAAAACCTTTTTTTCTCCAGGCTTGAACACAGACGCCTGGAGCAAGCCTTTACTCACCGAGCTATATAAAAGACCCTGCTTGGTTGCCTACCATTCTTACTGCCCTTCCGCGCCCTTGTAGGCTTCTTGGAACTGCTTTCCCTCACTATCCACCCCTTTGGCACATTTAGCAACTGTGATTTTGGCTCCTGAACATTGCCATGGAGAGGCCAGGTGAAAGAAGGGGTCTAACGCTCTGACACGAGCATTCTACAGGCCTCTCCAATGCCAGCACGATTGCTAGAGAGCCTGCTCCTGGGACAGGAGGCGGTTATAGGGTTTGTACACAAACACCCCAACACAGGTTGCACACTACCACAAGCCAAGTCAGTAAACAAGTGTTCACAGCCTCGTTTGTAACATCATATTTTTTATACAGCGCTTCATGCCAAATTCCTTCCACTTCTAAGTGCTCTGATAATAGCTGTTATTATTCAATGTAATGGTACTCAATGTATCTATCTAGAAAGGCTGAAGGGCTGAGTCAGCCCAGCCCTGATTCAGCCATGATTCAGCCATACAAGTGCCCTGTTGTAAATTTATGTGTGGAGAAACTACATGTATTTTGCACGATTGATTACCTAATCTGTCCTGTCCTGAGGAAGACGACTGTCAAGCCTTCTCTCTCTTGCGAGGTCAAGAGACAGACGGCTTAGACACTGTCAAGTAGTCGTCGAAACTACCTGTGTTCGATACCAGTACAGCCCATGAGACTGTTGGTAGCTGTACTAGGTACTGGTCGTTGACTCCTATGGTCAGATTGGAGACAAGTTTTGCATCCGGTTTGGTATACACTGATGCATCTCCATTTGTCTTTGTATAATACAATTGATTTGTTATTTGGGGACAACCTATTTATCCTACAGGGAACATTGATTGTCTTGACCTGTTGGGATGGTGCCCGCCATATACATATATATGATTTTTTGTTTATTTTTCTTTACTTATTTTCCCTCTTTATATTTTTACTTTTTTCTCTCTTCTTTGCCTTACTCTGGTTATGTAATTTGACTTTCAATATAGATTGGGCATTAATTAGAGATTCAAGCTGTCCTCTGATGCAATATGTTTTTGAATTATCTTATGCACAGTGTGTCCATTTTTACACTTTAGGACGTCTACTTAACCTATATGCATTTTAATTGGATATGCGTAATATTGATTGTGTGTTTTTATGCTGTTTTTATTGTGATTTTTGTATTATGTGTAATAGAATTGTATATGTGTCTATTAAAGATTAATTGAAAAATATTTGTATTCGCCTTGACCTGGTCTATCCACCCATCCAGCGCCTATTCAATGAGCAATTCATTCGGTTGATTGATTCAATGGTTTGATTCACGTGAACCCTCCTCTCTTTCTTGTGCCTATTGTTCTGTATTTCCCCTGGGTTCACGTTGTCGGGACGCCTATCCTAGATTATATGATTCAGCCATACAGCATGTAGGCTGTCCTCATGTTAGAGGCGGGTGCATAACACATGAGCTATCCAGCCCAACAGGCAATGTATCAGAGGCGCTCGCACCAACAGCCAGCTCTGCCCAATGGGCCGGCACTCAACGGATCCCAGTTCCGGTATCAGATGCCTAGCTGGATCTCGGGATCTGGCTTGCCTGTGCCTCAGCCCTGGAAATAACCCACAAAGCAAACCAATGCACTTGCCGCGCTACGGTACAGAGCGGAGGGGTGGAGCCGCACAAAGCACATTGGCGCCATGAGCGATCTTCTGGCTCTGCCCCCTATGTATGTCACAGCAAGAGTCATGCTCCCTGAGGCGTCTTTGACCCTCGGCGAACCTGAGGTCTTGCTGTGCAAGCACACTGTACAGAGCAAAATCAATTTGGAAAAAACAATGACCTGTAATGTAATATGCTCCATGCGAGTGCACTGTGCACACAGAGCACATTAAAGGTGATCACTGCCTTTTCCAAATGCATTCTGGCCTTTTTAGGCTAACTTGGGATGTCACAATACATTTTGCCTAACATATTTCCAAGTTGATAAGAGATGGCTTGAAAGGTACAGAAACCATATTTGCACCCGGGGAAGGGTGCTCGGCCAATCAGGTGGCTGGAACAGCGGGCGAGAATACACAATCCCTGCCTGCTGTCCTAGCCACCAGAGGCCCTTCCCCAGGAGGTGTTTTTTTCCTTCAGTGCGAGGAGGTAACACGGAGCCTCTCCACCAGAATAGTCTCATTAGAACGTGTAAAGAAGTCAGATGCCCCGACACATGTAAGTTTGCCCCTGCCCCACAGTCTCTGAAGTTAGCGCCTCTCCCAACATGTAATGGGTTAACCTTCACCACTGCCCTCTCCCAATATGAAATGGGTTAACCTTCACCGCTGCCCTCAAAATGTAAGCTTAGGTGCACCCCTGCTACCTTCTGTATTCGATTTTTCTGAATTAACTATGCACGTTACACAAGAGTAGCTGGCTTAAAATAATGACAGAGAGGTGAGCCAGCCTTGTCCGGCTGAAACTTTATCACTGAAAGGAGGGCGACAACCTTCTCTAGATCATGAAGGAGACACAATAGGAGTGTGTATTTCTCCTAACAAGGCTACTAACCAACCCCAAAAACTACTAAAAGCCTCACCGCTCTTCACACACCTCTTACACTCTAACCAAACACAAGCACATCTCTTAAAATCGCAGAAACCCGCACGCACTTCACCAAACCGCAACAACAAACACCACAACAAACCCGACACAACAGCACACGACCGACTCAGAACCAAATACCACACCAATATGCTTTGTGAACAGTGTTAACTGAACTGAAGCTGCCAACAGTACTTCACAGCTCCCTTGCTCTTCTCCAAACTTGCCCCCTACTAACACACCTAACCTACCCCACCTTATTGTTTCAGAACCGCCACAGCGCCAGGCGACCATTCCAGTGGTGATATTGCACGGTACAAATATCCATTAGCATATGACTAGAAGTGGGTTGGACTCAGCCAGGGCTCCATTCCAGCAAGGCCCCAAAACTGTCCTCTTTGCGGGTGTGCTGCAGGGCTCCAGCCGGATGTCACTGCCTAAACGTCATTGAAAAAGCTGATGGGATGTAATACTTCTCTTCCACAGTAGATGTCGCTATCACACGTGTTTAGAAGCACGCCATACTTATCATACACTGGAGTTTGATTATTTGCTTTGCATTACTCAGAAGGGGAAATGTAATATACAGAATACATTGTTTGATATTATCAAATGGACGTCTTGGGGTACGATGCAATAAAACTAATAGCCTCTATCGGATTAATTCATAAAATTAAATATGACATACGAGCCATGGATTTCCTTCCAAAGAACAGAGGGATTGGAAACTTCATTGAAATATTTTGATTTTAATTCGTTTTTCTGTTGGAATATTTTTATTTCAGTCAGATTTTTGACTGATGATTATAAATGTAACACACCTGTTAAAATAGACTGTAATCTCCTTCATGAAGTGTGAGAACTGTACGCAGTGTTTTGGCTACTTCTAGAGGTTTTGTTTAAGTTTATTTTCTAATGGCGATTCTTAGGCTGCTCTTCCAAGGCCCCGCCCCCAAATATTGTTTAACAACTCGTTGCGGCCTCTGCCCTCAATTGCGTGTATATACACTCGTCTTTATAATGAGCAGCCAAGCTAAGCCGCAAAGGCTCGCCATTTACCACTTCCCAAAGTCAGGACAGAAGGGGGGGGGGGGTGGGATGAGGTGGGCGGCGGGCGAAAACGAAACGAATGCTCCTCATTTGGCTGATTCAGGACCTATCCTCCGAACACCCCCCCTGACCCCCCTCCCTTCAAGCGGGTCCTTGCTGTAGAAGGCTGATAACCCAACGCGCCATCCATCTCTGTCCCACCCTGGCACCGGGCCAGCCGCTCCGCACATGCTCTCCCCACCCCCACCCCCATTCACACCCCCGGCACGTGCATTCTGAATGGGGTTTGAGTTGGGTACTTCTGGAGCGTAAACCACATCGCCTCGAGGCGCTTTACTTCATAAATGAGTCTTATTCTTCTCCACTGTGTTGGGAACATCTCCCACCTGCCGTATAAGTAGATAAAAACATGGTCCACTCGACCCGACTTACCCTACTCTGTAATAAGCAATACTTCACAACGTGTCCTGCTATATAATAAACATGAGCAGATTAGCAACGGCCCACTCCCCTGTAAAAAAAAAAAAAAAAACTTCGTTTATTTATTTTTTACATGTATACGTCGCACTGGCAGCCCGAAGGCTGCCCTAAAACCATTACCCAACGTATGCTGAGACATCCTGCAAAATAGAATCCACTTTACCCGACTTTCACTTTCAGATATGTGCATAGGGCACCCCGCGCTGCACTAGAATAGACAGCCGACACCTCACAATTCCCTGTAATCCTCTTCACCTGCCGTAAAACACACCAGACACCTTACAATTCAAAGCAATAAGCAACAATGCAGGATAGCTGCCTTCCACAGCACAGTAACGAGCAGCACTGCATCCTTTCGCCCCTCCATCACAGACTCCTACACTGAAACGAGACCCCCGGCCCTCGGCTGCTGCCACCTATTTCTCCCCACTGCCCACAACCACATCTCTCCACCCTGGCAGTGCATCCCGCCTCGCAGCAGCCAGCTGGCCCGCCCAGCTGCTTCCCTTGCCTTGCAGCCACCATCCCCTGCCCCCTTCGACCCTCACTATGCACCATCACGGCACCTGGCAGCTACACTTCACCACGCCCGCACCCGGCTGCACTGCGCGCCTTCTGTTTGCTGCCTCGAGGCGCTCGGGACGGGAGTGCGTCGAAGGTGGCACGGCGCTGAACTGAAAAAAAGTGAGTGTATTCCCATGTCCCCTTCCGATATCCCCTGGGCAGTGCAACCAAATGTGTCCCACCCACGCCGCCCCCCGCCCCCCCACTACCATCAGAGTCTCACGCTGCCACTGTGGACCCTTACATAGACTCTTCACACGTGAGGGGGTTTGCCCTGATCTGCGATACGACACCCTCTGAGCTTGGTGAATCTGACGGCAGAGACCCCCCCCGCGCCCCACCCTTTCACCTGAGCACTTCTGGAAGCCCCCAGCCCAGCCCGATTCACCTCCCGCCGCGCCACACACACGCGCACGAGGTCTCCCCGGCTGGAGAGTGATGTGCCGCAGGGTGCGTGTGCCGCCCGCCACCCGCCCTGCACCAGCATCCTTACCTGAGACCGGGGGCCAGCGCTCCTTCCACCCCCTCTGCCAGGTGACGGGCTCCCATGGTGCTGCTGGCAGCGTGCGGTGGGTTATCCCCAGGCTCCCGGCCAGCCCCCTGGTGCCCCGGGGATGCGATGCGGAGGAGCGAGATGCCGCAGCTTATTAGTGGGCTCGGGCCGGAGGAGGCTGCAGCAATTAGGCGCGCTCCTCCCGGAGCCGTGGCGGCAGAGCTGCAGGGGAGACCCGTGTGCTGAGCAGCGGGGGGCGCACACCTATATATCCGCCGCGAGCTGCACGCCAAGACCGAGGCGCCCCTCCTTAAAAGGGATCCCATGGAGGAGGGGGCGGGAACACAGAGCCCCACAGGGAAAACTTCATGCTATGAAAATCAGTTCACTCCTCCAGCCCTTGCCTGGGAAGGCGCTAGGGGATGGGCAGGAAGCGAATAAGACTCATTTATGAAGTAAAGCGCCTCGAGGCGATGAGGTTTGAGGTTTACCCTCCAGAAGTACCCAATTCAAACCCCATTCACAATGCACGTGCTGGGGTGGGGGTGGGGAGAGCATGTGCAGAGCGGCTGCCCAGTGGCCAGTGTTGGACAGAGATGGATGGCGCGTTGGGTTATCAGCGTTCTGCAGCAAGGAAGGACCCTCTTGCAGGGGGGCTTGGGGGGGCTGTTCGGAGGATAGGTCACGAATCAGTGAAATGATGAGCATTCATTACTCTCTCGCCTGCCGCCCCCCATGGACGTCATTTAGGGGTAGCCAGGGGTCACAACTGCGACCCCCAAGGTCTCCCTTGGTACCCCAAAAACATTTGTACATTTTTTTTTTAACTTTTTTTTATTTTTAATCTAGTCTCATGGGCTGTGACCAGCAGCATGTGGTTCTTTGTTGCTGGAGTGGCTGGTTTTCTGACAGCCATAGCCAGTATGATAGCTCAGTGGGTTGAGCTCTGGCTGCTGCAATGTGTGTGTTAACTGCAGGTTGCAGGTTCGACTCCCAGCAAGGTCAACTCAGCCTTTCATCCTGCTGAGGTTGATAAATGAGTACCAACACAGGCTGGGTGATATTGTATGTATTTGTGTTGTATATGTAGCGCTTAAGTGTAAGTGCTGTATAATAACACATCATTATCGTTTGGCCTTGGACGTCTGCTTGCATTCACAGTGATTTGGTAATATGGGCCTATGCCTAACGATACATATGGTGATCCATTCTTCTATGAAATGTACATCACATTCGTGGACAAGGAGTATAACGGTCCCTATTTTTAAGAAAGGAAAAACAGATGATCCAGGAAATTACCGGCCCATAGCCCTGCTTGACACCATCGGGAAGCTGTTTGCAGGTGATCTACAGAAAAACGTATCATAATGGGCGGATAAGAATCAAATCATCGACCCTCGCCAGACGGGCTTCACAAAACGAACAGGAACGGAACTAAACCTGTTTATTCTCTCTCTATTGAAATTGAACTCCATCAAAGCTAGCGAGAAATTACATCTGGCCTTCATTGATCTAAGGTAGGCCTTTGATGGAGCGCGCAGGCCCAAATTATGGGCAAAACGAAAGACCTGGAAGTGTCCGGACGACATATTACTGCCAATAATGGCCTTACATGTAAATACATCCACGAACATCAGGATAAACAGCAAGGGATTACTGTTATCTGATATCCCCACCAAAAAAGGGGTTAAGCAAGGTTGCCCATTAGCGGCCACCCTCTTCATGCTTTACACCGCTGACCTCCCAGGCGCCTTAAGACACATAAGACTTTTTCTGCCGAAAGTAAACAACGCAGGGATTCCAATGATTTGTTATGCCGACGACATCGTTCCTATAGACCAGACTCAAATCGGTCTACACCATCTGTGGAACCGCATGCAAGCTTACATGGGGAAGAACAACTTAGATATTAACATCGGTAAGTCCAAAATTCTAACCATTGGAGTCCTAGAAAAAATGAAAGAAATCTCAGACCTAGGAATCAGATTTAACCACTCAATTGCGGAAACAAACTGGGAACAAGACCTACTCTTGAAAGCAAAAAGGCTACGGTTCGCAAATATCAAACCTGAACGGGAGATTCGGAAAAAATTCTCAATGTCGCCTGTGAGAGCCTTCTATGTGCAAAAAGTGATACCAATTTTGATACATGGAGGAGAAGCAGGACTGAACGTATCTTGGAAAGTATGGGCAAAACTTTGGAAGGCAATACTGAAACTCCCGAGATGTACCCCAATAGCTGCTCTAAGAGCTGAGTTAGGGCTTCAGTCCCTTTACTAAGTAATAAAATGGAAATCAATAGCTCTTTTAAGGAAACATATATTGCCAGAGCCAGCGATAGGTTTATGAAACTGCTAGTAATGCATGAGCACGGACAAAGTGCTGTCTTGCTGAACAGCTGGAAAGATAAGTGGACGCAAGAACTATGCGATTTGTTTTATTTATTTATTTTTTTAAAATGTATTTGTATTAGTTGAATTGAATCAACCTTTCAAATATAAAAAAACCGAAAAGTATATACATAACAATACAAAATCATATACATATTATTTACATTTACATAATAATTACATTTCATTCCACGAAGATCACAAAAGAAAAGAATCCAGAATAGGATTAGTATGTTCTCATTTGATCTCATAGGATCAACAAATGATTGATGGGCATTTTCTTTCCATTTGAGGTTTCATACTATCATAAAATGACATTTTTTTGCTATTTAAAAACGTGGTGCATTTTGAAAGAGAATTTGTCAAACACCTGAGTAACCCTGTTTTGTTCATTAGCAATAGGTTTCGTTTTTTGTAGCCTCCAGATCTAAACATGTTAAAACATTAACAGTTGCAATTTGTAAAGGTAAATAACAGGCGCCCACAATGAGTGACCAACATAAACCCTGATCAGTAAGGCATAAGTATTTACAGTGCCTTGTATAATGTATTTCACGCAATGGCCGTAGAGTACAGCATTCCGTGATGATATGTACTAATGTTTCACGGGTGTCTTTCAACAGGCAAAAACGGCAGAAGTTGTCATTTGTAGCTAATTGTTTCTGCTTGGCTTGCACATCCCTGGTGTTCAACAAATTGAAGCGTAATCTTAGGATGCCAATACGCAGTTTGAGTGCGTGGCATTGGACCAAATAAGAGGGTAAAGTTCGTAATTTTTTATGTGGAAACCAGGTCTCCTCCATATTATGCTACGAAAGACATAGGGTTCTGGTGGTTATCCAGTAAAGCTCAAACAGTTTTAATTTTGCTTTGTCAGGATTCTGTATTAATAGATCTAGAAACACATCTGCCGAATTTAGGATAAGAAAGACCTTTGTGAGCCATTGTTTAATGAATGCATGATGTAAGTGATATTCAATCAACACTACAGCCAAGTCAATGCCTAGTCTGGGATGCTGAGGAAAACCCTTATTAATGTATTTTTATGTCTAGTTCAGTACTCTGGATGACCACCCTTGTATAACACCCCCCTCTTAGAATCCCCCTGACCCCACTGAGCCAAGAAGTAGGTTTGTTTTGCAAATTAAAAGGTTTATTTGAGAATCTAAACAATATAAATATATCTCACTTTATAATAAATTAATATCTGATAGTACACTTAGACATATGATGTTGATCAACAATGGGTAATCTGGCACTAGCACACTTCTTTACAATCAATGAGGAGTTAGTATAGGATGGATAAAGTAGCAAAAATACTTTTATGATTTCAAGGGAAAAGCAATGAGGAATAAAATGCAGTACAGAAATACTTGATATGATTTTAGCAAAAGATAAGATAATCACTTTTTCTCTGGCAATTCACCCCCTCCCCTATGCAATGTAAGAAATGGAAGGAGATGGAAAGAGGAGCACACAGTTCTCAGGAATTGAATCAAATACAATACGAAATTCAGTTCCCCCCCAGCAAGCTTAGAGGAAACAGGTAGGAGTTTGAAACATAGGCCCAAAATGCTTTTTAAATGTGATGGCAATGGATGGGAAAATGTGCCAACTGATTTTAATTCCCTCTAGGGTGAGTGGGAGATGCGTGTTGGTATTAGTTCAGGCTCACTTTAGCAATGCTCTATGAGTTATTACCAGGTTGCAAATGGATTTTAACAAAAGAAAGAATGGAGCTGCTATTTTGACAAGTGGAGAAATTGAGCCAAAATCGCAAATCGCTGTAAATTTTGCGAGTGCGTGAATCGTGATTGCGGAAAAAGTATAAGTCGGCTCTAGGCTTGTTGGAAAGCTTAGATTCTAAGCTTTCAGAGGAAAGTTAAACCACATTCCTAGCACAAACGGTTCCAGAGATACGGACGATTTAATAAAGCTAGATTTTCAGATTTAAAGTAAAACTCAAAATGACAGGTGACAGCTTGCAGCTGCAGAATTGACAGGTGACAGTTGTGCAGCTTTAAAAATGACAGATGACACGATTTCTAGGAGGCAGTTCTACTTAGGTTAAAATAGTTTGGATTAGATTATTTTAACTAAGAGGTTGGTTCTGCACAGTTCTGCTAGGTACTCACAATATAAATTTGAAATAGGCCTCGCCACGGATCTGGTCAGGTTTTGGACTGGACTCCGGTTCTGGTCTCGGCACTTCACAGTGATCTGGGTCAGCTCTCTGGTTCTGCTCATAGCGGTCTGGGTCACCCTGGATCTCTGGTCTGGTCTCTGGCAATTGTTCTTGGCAAAAGAATTCAAACAGCTCGCCCGGCTGTGGAATAGTTTGTAAATGATTTTAAGGTTGCTGAGGCCTGCTGAGAAGAGTTCTCAGTTTGTGGGTTTAGGCCCTTGCTTTAAGTTCTGAAGTAAAGTTCTGGTCTTTGGAGATTGATGGATTTGAAGTCTGGATCTCTGGATGTGAAGTCGTCGGTCAGCATGCTCCGCAGCAAATGGAATTGAATGTCTCTACCTGTCCCAGCAGTCTCTTTTTATGTGTTTTGAAAATGGGTGTGAGCCTGGGCCTAGCTAAGCCTGCCCCTCTCTACTTGTCATTGGCCCAATTCTCCCCTCTCCCATGATTGGGGGAAGGAATGGATTGTCATCATGTTGAGGTCTGTTTATGGGTCAGAGGATCCTCCCCTGGTCAGTTTGACCACAAATCTATATTTGATTCAAATACATCTTTCCCAGATATACAATTTGTTGAAATTGCATGTGCACATTATATATTCCTCATGGTCCATGCTTGTCCGCCTCTGATCTTCCTGGGGGCTTGCATTCAAAAATGACAACATTTTGCGCTTTTTAACTGGTTTTGCAATATTGGACATTTACCCAAAATTACACACATGTGCGCAAGGAGTATGGACATTAATTGATGAAGTGTCAGATTTTTAACATGCAGACATTTGGAGTGAGACCCTATTTTCCGCTAGCAACCCCCCAGAATACACCACAGGGTCCTAACGCCTCTCAAAATGTTCACAGGAAAATCACAAAAATAATGATATTACTTATATAATTCTGACAAGTCCGCACTATGAGTTATCTATCTTTTTAAAATTATGCCCTGGTCAAAAAGGGGTGTGGCCTCCCACATCACAGGGTGGAATAACTGGTTTATCCACTTCCCCCAAGCTCAGCTGCTAGCAGAGGCACTGCCCCTCCCGACGCCCCCAATATAACATTTGCCTGAGTCAAGGGAGTTGCATTGTTCTGTTCCTTCAGTTCCCAGGTGCTCCACCCCTAATCTAATCAGAGAGGTGACAACTCCTTTTGGCAAGGGGCAGCAGGATGCAGCTAGGCCTGGGAAGAGTGGCTGAACAGGTTTCTCCTGTCGGGGGTAGTTGTCAGGCAGAATCCAGTTTCACTAAGCCAGGTTTCAGCTAAATGTCACTTTTCGTTCCCAGTTTTCTACATTTAAATCAAACTGACAATTTGTACCTATACATGAAATAATTACTTCCTTCAAGTCATTTCAGAATTTGGTTTTACATTCTTCCACCTCTTAGCAAGTCTTTACTTGGTCTGATTTTGTTTCATTTGTGCAGTTTTACACAAAAGTCTGGTGGTTTTAAAACGCCGGCTTTCTGATAGTGGTGAGTACTGGTAATGCAACCATTTTTGGGATTAAGAAAATGAATTCCCCACAGTTCTGAGTTGCTTTTTTGGCAATCAGCATTGCCATTCCCAATGGTTTCAGGCTACTGTGTGTGTAGCCCAATGGTGGTTTTAGGCAGTGCCCTCCTGTGCTCACAACATAGGCAAACATGGGTGGCAGCCTATTCTTCATGTTTTCCCTGTGCACTCTCTGGGGAGCTCTGGCCATCATGATGTTTTCCATGCCAGTACTGCACAGTTTTATGGTAGGGCTTGTATGCATGGGTAAAACATCTCACAAGCCCTCCCTCTTGCGATGGCCATTCTGTCCTTTAGCTGATGGAACTCGCAAGATCTGGGATGTTCGCCTCCTCTTCTTCCAATTCCATGAATGGCACAGTTAAGCATCTTTTCCTCCCTCCAGTCGATCAATCAGTTCTCCTTGCTGGTCCTGACGGGAGGATTGGGCGGTACCCTGGGCCCCTCGGGTCTCTGCTCCCAGTCCCCGGTCGTCCTCCTTGGTCAGTCTCCATGGTTTCATCTCTCCTAGGATGATAAAGCAAAGCGGCAATACACATTCCTAGACATTATTCCACCACTATTAATGGTGTGGCGAACATGTACATTTTATACATACAAATGCATTTTGCAGTCTGATTTTAAAAACAATATATAACAGGGCACATTTGCATTACGGTACTATATTTTTGATACATGGAATATTTTAGAGTTTGAACTGACTTACTCTGGAGCGTCCCCCTCTGGTATTGCAGAGGACTCCTCCAGTTGTTGCAGAGTGTGCCTGGGATGGCAACACTTTAGCTGATTTATATGGACCCACTTGTCTTCCCCCTCTGCCAAACCGCCTTTGGGGATGCAGATCTTGAAGCCCACAGGGGAAATTTTGTCTATAATTTCAAACGGTCCTTTCCATGTAGGCAAGAATTTTCGCTGTTTGGCCTGGTTCCTTTGGAAATTGTATAGATAGACCCGGTCCCCCACAGTATATTCCTTCCTGGTGGTCCTCAGGTCGTAGTGGGTTTTCATGCTATCAGCTGATCTTTCTAGATTTCGCTGAGCATAGGCAAAAGCATGTTGAAGGTGTTTCCTTAAATTCTCCACATACTCATGAGTTGTGGAGGCATTTATCAATGTTTGCTCTTGGGTTCTTTAGAGCAAATGCTGGGGAAGCACCATCTTGCGTCCAGTCATCAACTCAAATGGTGACATTTTGGTTGCAGATGAATGTGTAGATCTGATGGCCATTAGGACCAGAGGTAATCGGATATCCCAACTTGGCCCAGAATCTGTCACAAACTTTTTTAAGATGCTCACAATGGTTCGTTTGTATCTCTCTACTGCCCCAGAAGAAGCTGGCCGGTAAGCAATATGTAGCTTTCTTTTGACCCCCAGTATCTCCCACATCTTTGTCATTACTTCACTGGTGAAGTGGCTACCTCTGTCTGACTCAATCCTTTGAGGTAGACCAAAACGGGAAAAGATGTGGTTAATCATCAGGGCAGCTGCTGTTTCTGCCTTGCAGTTTGGTGCCGGGAGACATTCCACCCACTTGGTAAACAAGCATGTAACAGTCAACATGTACTTGTTTCCACTAGACGAGCGGATTACAGGGCCTACAAAGTCGATTTGCAAATCTGACCATGGCAGTGTCATCCCCCTCTTTTGGAGAGGCGCACGGTGTGTGAGGGATGATGGCTGAAATTGTGCACACACAAGACACCCCTTCAAGTATTGGTCGAGGTCCTGCCCCATGTGTGGCCAGTATGCAACCTCTCTTAAGATTTCCAGTGTTGTGTGAAACCCCCTATGACCGGCGGTGGCCGCATCATGGGCGTGACTTAACATCAGGCTTCGGAATGAGGTAGGAACCACCCACTGATCATGGCCAGCTTGGGATTTCCTTACCAACAAACCGTCTTGGATTCGGAACATTTTTGGACATTTCATCAACACTCTTATGTCCTCTTTCCCAATGTAATCTGTGTCCGTCAGGGGAAAGTTCTCAGGGTCCTCAAGGTGTTGGTAAAACTTACCAATGATTGGATCCCCCTTCTGAGCTGTAATCAAATCAGCATCAGGGGTCTCCTTGCTCCATTGTGCAATTGAAAGATCATTGTGAGCATTTGTCTGAGACCTAGTGATAGCGGTGACCTGGATTTCCCCCAACAGGGACTGTATTTCGATTAGATCCCCTTGGTTGGCCCCGGTTTTGGCCAGCTGATCAGCTAAGTCATTTCCAGTTTTGTCTGGTCCCTCTACTTTGGAATGACCCTTGATCTTCTTCCAGTAGATGGTCATCCCATTCGATGTGACCAGATCATCAATATTTTGGATTAGCTTCCCATGTTTCAGGGGTTTGTTATTAGCGCATAACATGCCTGTGGTTTTCCAGTTGACCAGGTGCTCCACGAACCCGTTCCGTACATAATCCGAATCTGTGATTATGACCAGTTTGTGGAGTTGATGCTGGACAGCAGTGAGGATGGTCTGATGCACAGCCATCAATTCTGCCACCTGACTACTTCGGGGACCAATTTTGTATCCAGCGGAGGGTTCTGGGAACTCCTTCACCCATGCATTCCCTACGCCAGCCACCAGTTCTTTCTCCCCGTCGTTGTCAACATGGTAAGAGCATCCATCCACATAGACAGTGGGCATTCCCTCACACTTTTCTTCAAAGACTTTGTGTGGGGAATTAAGGTATGCCTCCATGTTGTCCTTGATTTTTAGACTTTCGTCCTCTATACAGTTTTCTCTGGCACAATCATGCAAGTCAGCCAGACCTTGCACGAGGGGTCTCTTCTTGTTTTGGCCATATCTGACCTCCACAGGAAAGCCTTGCATTGACAGAATCCAGGAAGTAATTCGGGAATTACTCACATTTCCGGCCCAGATTCTGTCACTTTGGAGATATTGCAGAGGCTGGTCTGGAGTTTCCACTATCATGTGTTCCCCCTGGATAAACGGGCGGTAATTCTTCAATGCCCACACCGTTGCCAGGAGTGCCTTCTCACAATCGTTGAATTTTTCCTCCACAGAGGATAAAGTTTTGCTCGCATAGGAGATTACTTTATTGACCTTGTCATGCTTTTGGTATAATACTGCCGTCAAGCACGTATTAGAGAACCCCGTCTCCAGGAAGAACTCCTTGTTTCTGACAGGGTAAGCTAGGCAAGGTGCTTGTGAGAGGCTTCTTTTGAGTTCTCTTACCGCCTCGGATTGTTCTGGACCCCATTCCCACTTGACCCCCCCGTTCAAGAGATGAATCAGGGGTCTAGTGATCTCTGCGTAGCCTTCAATGAACTTTCTGCTGTAATTAGTCAGTCCAAGGAGGCTCCTTAGTTCCCGCAGAGTTGTGGGGTCTTTCAGTTTCTGAAGTGCTTCCACTTTCTTTTCCTGGGGACAGAGACCCTGAGGAGTAATCTCATGCCCTAAGAAATTAACACGGGTTCTACACCACTGTGCTTTCTGAAAGGAAAGTTTTGCTCCGGCGGCCCTCAACTGCGTCAGAACATAACAGATCTCTGCTATGTGTTCCTCCACAGATGAACTTTTGATGAGGACATCATCTACATAAGCCAGGTTACCCCTCGCACCCAGGTCGGGCATGGCCTTATGTAGGAAAATGTTGAATTCATTGCCGGAGTTGAGGTATCCGAAGGGAGTACGGGTCCAGGTGTACTGCTGGCCCCCAAAGGTAAAAGCCAGTTTGTATTGGTCCTCCCTACTGACAGGCACGGTCCAGTATCCATTGGTCAGGTCTATTGCTGTGAATACCTGTGACCCCTGAATCTGGGCCAGCCCTTGGTCAATGTAGGGCATAGGCCATCGGGAAGTATGGACTCGTTTGTTGAGCTCCCTAAGGTCGGCGCAGAGTCTCCACTGGCCGTTTGGCTTCAATATTCCCAGCACCGGATTATTGAAAGTGCTGTGGACTGGACTGATTATTCCCCGGGACTCAAGGTTCTTAATTATTTCAGTAAGGGACTCCATGGATGTGAGAGGCAAGCAATATTGCTTCACAAACACTGGAGTCATTCCAAGGTCCGTGGGAATTGTTGTGGTGTGGATGGCGGTGTGACCACAGTCATATGAGTCTACCGCAAAGAGATCTTGGAAATCCAAGAAAACTTGTTTCAACTTTTGCTTCTGTTCCAGAGTCACACAGGCATCAGCTAGGTTGACTCTCTCTTCCACCATCTGCCTGAAGCCTGGAAAGACTTCTGGTTTGGCTATCTCAGTGGCCTCCTCCAGCTGGGTGGAGAAGTCCCTGGTCAGAGTGCTGATTTGGACTGGGGGCTTCAGGTGGGAAAGGCAGCCCTCATGAACCTGGACAATCACCCCATCCCTCCTGAAGTCACAAGTCACATCTTCCTTACCATAAGGGCAAGAAGTGTACACCAGAAAGTTCCCCCCATGCCGGGTGAAAATCCTGTCTGGTGTTGTATTGTCCTCACTGTCACTGTCAAAACAGTCCTTGGGGATTGGTCCTAACAGATCATTTCCTAAATCAATGGAGAAATGTCGGTCATCAATCACCATTCCAATAATGGTGCCTGCGGCTAGCGTAATACTCTTTAAGTCGCTGTTAACCACCTCTATTGGAATGGTGTCATGTTCTATGTTGACTAATGGTGTTGGATTTACCCCTAACCCTTGCTGTTGGAGAGAAGCATTTAGATGGATATAAGCATCAGGGTTTTTCAATTTTTGTCCTCTTTTAACTTTCACTTCCAAGTAGAATTGTCGGGTCCTTTCTGGGATGGTGACTTCCTCTTTGATCTGAATTTCAACTGCATAAGGTAGCAATTGAGCTGACCTAAATGCTTTTTCTGGATCATCAAAGCCCATGGGATTATCTGCTAATCGGACCAAGCTTTGAAGTTTATTAGGTCCAAACTAATGGCAAAGCGACTGAGAATGTCACTGCCTAAGTAAAAGGCGGCAGTGACGTCTTGCACGACCCAACAATTATGGACTATGCTCTTGTTGCCAATGGAGATTTTGAGCATACACCTGCTTGGCAGGAGATGTTTGGAATTAGGTGCTTCCAGGTCCATTTCCCATTTGTCTATCAGTTTGAATGTGGGAATGGCTGGATCTTTTGGGAGTTGGCGGAACATGGCTTCGCTGATGAAGCTCTTACCGTTGTTCACACACACTCGAGCGAGAACAGAGTCCTTCCAATCTTTTAACTGAACAGGGATGAACAACTGCTCTCCAATTTGCTGAATATCAGCCAGGCTCTGACAGGGACGTCATTTCACCAAAATGGCAGGGGTAGCGGAAGTGACATCACCCGACCCTTGACCCTCTGATGACATCACAGGAAGTGATGTCATTAGACCCCGCCCCAAAGTGATATAGCGGGTAGCGATGGTACACGACATTTCACCCGTTGAAAAAACAGGAAGTGGCATCACATAGCATTGTAAACTATGAAAAATATAGTTATGATATCACTATATGATGTACATTCATACAAGAATGGATCGCCATATGTATCATTAAGTTCAGTGTTTATTGGCCCGTATTACCAAATGACTGTGTATGCAAGCAGACGTCCATGACCAAATGATAAGCGTAAGTGCTATATAATAACACATCATTAAGCGCTTTATATAGAAAAAATATACACCCAATATCACCCAACCTGTGTTGGTACTCATTTATCGACCTCAGAAGGATGAACGGCTTAGGCTTAGTGAGGCATTTAAGAACAGACTAAATCAGTGACTCACCCCCTGAAGTGTGCCTGAAATAAACATTTAATGAGGCCAGCAATTACTGTATAGAATTCCAGAAAGACACATTATTTGGTATACCTATTCTTTCTTATTTAGGGTCAGTGCTGAAAGTGTTAGAAGAAAAATAAGAACAAGTGCCTCAAGTCTTTTTTTTAAGGGGCCTGAACAAGAAAGCCAGCCACCCCAGAAGTAAAGAGCCACAGCCCAGGAGCTTGCATAACTTAAAAAAAAAAAAAAAAAAAAAAAAAATTTTTTTTTTTTAGTAGAGGTCGCAAGGGACACCACAGAGGTCGCAAGGGACACCACAGAGGTCGCAGTTGCGACCCCTGGCGACCCCCAAATGACGTCCCTGGGCTCTGAGCTGATTTCACATCTTTCTGGACTATAGGAGTGGGAGTTTCTGATTGTGGATTAGTAAAGAATTTCAGGGTGTTTCCTTCCAGTGTGGAATACCACCTTAAACTGGAAGGAAGGTTGATTTTCAGAAGTAGAGAGGACCCCCCACCACCAGTCTGTTGTCCTACTGCTATTACTGTCACGTCTGGAATCTGGTTGTTCTGGAAGTGAAATTCTACTTTGTTCAACCATGTGGCAGGTGCCGTTTAAACTAACATGGTTGACACTTTGTTTTAATTTTATTGGTCTGATAGTCTGGGTCCAGAGGACCTTGTTTACACAATCTATTAGGGGTGACAACCTTCTCAGGAGGTCATTCCCTAGTGAACAAGTGGTGCCCTCTGGAGTCACTACTATGACTGGGTGTTTCACCTTGTGTCGCCCAATTTTAATGTCCAAGTCTGCAGTCCCCTCAACGGGAATTCCCTTCCCATCAAAGTTCTGCAGTTGCCCAGGAAGAGAGGTGAGAGGAATTCGGTAATTCTCCCCCTTCCTGCATTTAGTTCCTCAAAGGCCCTTTTGGACAGAAGGGTAGCTTGGGATCCAGTGTCCACCAGTGCCAAAATTGTACCCTGCCCCTGTACTTGTACCGGGGCATAGTATCTTCCCTCCTTCTCCTCAAGGGGGCACAGATAATGCACATTTTTGGACAACTGGTGGGCTAACTTTCTGGTTTTGGACATAGCGAGAGAAGAGATTTGGGCAGAATTCTGTGGAGAGTCTTGGGAATCTGAAAGAAAAAGTTGGCAACTGGAGATCAGAGCCATTGTAGGTTCCCCTGGTTCCGGTTCTGGGCCACCCCCCACTTTTTGGAGGCAGTCACCAGGATGGGTTTGAACCAGGGGATTTCGGTATTGTGGGTTCTGGGATAAGATGATGGGCGGCGGTAGCTCAGTCTCCACATCTCCCCAGTCTGGATTGGAATCCCTTGGGACCCATTTTTCCTTGGGAAGAGTTCCCCCATCTCTGAAGGAGAAGATCCTTTTCCCAGGATCTTCTGAGGATCCCCCTCCCTCAAATTGGAAGACCTGTACCTCCTCCACAAAGTGGGTCTGTTTGGGTCCTTTGTTTCTCCTACCTCCTCTCTGCTCCTTGGGTGGCAGACTCTCAGGGGCAGGAGATTTTGTTTCCGGTTCCTGGTTTTCCAGGGGCTGTTTACAAGTTGGGAAGGAAGCTTCCTCCAAGGCTTTACACCCCCCTTCCCCTTGTGCCTCCTCCCTGGGAACCGGTGGGTTATTGGGGTGCTGCCCCCGTCATTGTTCTGGAGCACCAGGTCCAGAGTTTGGGGCATTCTGCGGTGGCATGCTCATCTGAAGGTTCTGTTGAGCCCTCAGTATGTGACCCAGATCCCGTGCCATATTTTGGACCTGGCGCTCAAGTTGTGAAACCCGCTCAGGCTGATACGGGGCTCTATTTTCTCTCCTGGGCTGATCCCGGGAAGGGTAGCTATCCCTTCTCTGGTAGTACCCCTGGTTGGGAAGATTTTGGTACCCCTCCACCCTTGGCCTCCCCCCTCCCGGATTAGGTTGTCTGGGCTCAGGGAATTGGGGAAAGAAGGATGGATGATTTTGGGGCTGGAAAATGGGCGGATACCTGGGGAAAAAGTTCTGCCCAGGATTTGGAGAATTTCTGCCCTCCTGGGGGAAGTTAGGAGGGAAGCTCCCCAGGTCAAGTGCTTGGCTGGATCCCCCCCCCTTGGGCTGGAGGAGTCCACACATAACCCAGGATTGGTCGGTTTCCCTTGTAGTGGGGACTTACAGTCAGGGAAGCGGGGGACCCCATTTCTGGGACTACCTCCTCGACTCCCTGTTTGTGACTGGCCCGGGGGCCTTCTGGGCTGTGAATTATTTGGTGCAGGCAGGTTTTAGGCCCCCCCATCTCCAAATCTAAAACGGGGGCAACCTTTACGTCTGCCACCTTGGCAGCAGCAGGGGTGCTGTTGGTTTTGGCTTTTTTCGGCGCATTATTTTTATTTTCGATGGGCTTCTGCACCTCATAGATCTGGGTAGCCTGTTCAATGACCCAGTCTAAAGATCTTTTCTCATGAAAATCTCTCACGAGCTGGGTCATTATGTATTTGGGTAAGCCATGGAAAAACGTATTGATAAATTCTCTGCTATCCGTGCGCACCCTTCTGGTGGTCTGCGCAAAAGCACACTTTAATTCTTGCACAAACTCTTGTGGGGCCTGATCCTCCCCACATTGCAAATTGTAGGCTGCCTTGCGAGCCTCTTGAGGATTTCTGTGCACAGAAAAATGTTTCAAGATGGGCGCCCTGTATGTGGACCACCTTGAATGGTTTTGATCCTCCAGCCTCGCAAAGAAATTCTGGTATTCTGGTGAGAAGGTCCACTTTACATATTGAATACAGCTTTGGCTGTCCTTCAAATGGAAAGTCTCCATCATTTGCTCATAGAGCTCCAAGTGTTCCCAAACAGAATACTTGGCGTTCTTATGATAAGGCGTGGTGACACTCCTTATTGCCTTTATTTGTTTCAATGGGTCCTTAAGCAAGGCCCTTTTTGCCTTATTGGCCTTTTTGGTTCGGGTAACCCTGGTCCATTCATCCTCCGACTCAGAAGCGCAGCTCCCAGAGGTGCCCGTCTGATCTTCCAGGTTTTCCTGGATTCTGCGGGCCTGGGAATGGCTGGCAGAATGTGGGGACCTGGTCTCCTGTGTCCTGTGACACTCAGAGGAGTCTTCAGATCCCTCCTTGCTACCAGGATTTGCCTGGTATCCCCCCCACTGACCTAACTGGGCAGAGGTTTTCAGGATGCCCTTAATGGGCCTACTCTACTGGGGTTCCCCACTAAATTGCACTGTGCTTGGGTGCCCATACCCGGATACCCGCCCATCCATTCCTGGGAGGTACTGGCCTATGAGCCCCATACTTCTAGCTGGATAGTAATCTGCCATCCCCGTGGCCCTGGGCTCATGTGCGCGAGGGGACATGGGGGTGGCAGAGTCCAGGGACTGGGATAGATGAAGGCCTCTGGTACTAGGGCTCCTGAGGTTATGCTCAGGAGTTTCTCTTTCCCAGCGAACCTCATCTCTATCCGCCCCTGCTTCCTGTTGCAATGCAAGAGCCTGCGCTTTCAGTTCCTCAGTTAAGGCCTTACTAGACTCTATCAGTCTCTCCTGCATCGCTACCTGTTGTGGAGCCTATCATTGTGCTGACAGAGAGCCTCATTTTCTCTCTGTGCCTCCTGATTGGTCCTGGAGTACTGGGCAGTCTCGGCTGCAGGAGGGTTACCTCCTGAGCTGTGTCCCTATTGGCCTGCTCCTTTCTTGCCAGAGCATCCTCCACCCTCCTGGTGTGCTCTAACAAGTTCTGGTGTTCTTTTTGGAGGTCACTCAGTCCCTGGAGGACCAGGTGATTTTCTTCCATTTTCCTTTTTAAGTGGCAGACTTCCTGGCCTAAGGTATCCCTTTCCTGACTAAGAGTCTGCATCTGTGCCGCCAGGTCGTCCCTTTGCCATTGGAAGGCAGCAGCCTTCTGGCGCTCCTGATCAAACTCTGCCTGGGTATCCAGGTCTTTCAGAATCAATTTATTGCCTTCCTCTTTCTCTCTGTCTAATCGAATTTGCAGGGTGGCTACCTGCTCTGTGCATGCCCTGTTGAAGTCCAGTTGTTGCTCCAGCTTTTTCTGGCTCTGCAGAAGGGAGTCCAAACCTTCTTGGGACTCCTTCTGCAAGGCCAGAAATCTGGTATCCTGGTCAGCCTTCTCCTGTTGCAGTCTATCCATGTCCTCTTTTCTTTTAATGATATACTGCCTACTATCATTTTCTGACTCCTGGCTCCTCTGCAGCCTCTGCTCAGAAGAGACCAGGTCAGATTGGGCCTTTTCTAACGCCAGCTGTTGCCTACTTGCCAGATCCTGGCCTTCAGCACATTTGTCCTTCATGGATCCCATATATAGATACAAATATGCCGCTATCCTAACCATCTTGTCGTGTTCATCTTTAACTTTAGGAGCCATGTATAATTCACTCAGGGCCACATGTAATGGACCCTGATCTCTTCATGTATCTGACCCTGTTTCAGTGACCTGTTGCGCGATTGCCTGCAGCCAGACCGTTTGGTCCTGATGAGGCCACTCACCTCTCACAAATAGCTTATGTAAGAAGTGCTCTCTGGCTATTTTCATATCTACCAAGGTCGTCATTCTGGAGTTTGAGTTCCTTCCTGACTTACAGAAGTTTGTATTTTATTTTGCAAAACAGACCGTTTCCTTAGAGCGTTCCTTTGAGGGGTGCTTTCACAGTGTAAAACAGCATGGTGATCTAACCGGATATGTGTATCTGGTCAGTTGGCACACTGTATTAATCTGCACAAATGGTAAATCTAATCCAGAATATCCCGGCTCCGAGCCCCCACTTTTGTAAGCGATATTCAATCAACACTACAGCCAAGTCAATGCCTAGTCTGGGATGCTGAGGAAAACCCTTATTAATGTATTTTTATGTCTAGTTCAGTACTCTGGATGACCACCCTTGTATAACACCCCCCTCTTAGAATCCCCCTGACCCCACTGAGCCAAGAAGTAGGTTTGTTTTGCAAATTAAAAGGTTTATTTGAGAATTTAAACAATATATATATATCACACTTTATAATAAATTAATATCTGATAGTATACTTAGACATATGATGTTGATCAACAATGGGTAATCTGGCACTAGCACACTTCTTTACAATCAATGAGGAGTTAGTATAGGATGGATAAAGTAGCAAAAATACTTTTATGATTTCAAGGGAAACGCAATGAGGAATAAAATGCAGTACAGAAATACTTGATATGATTTTAGCAAAAGATAAGATAATCACTTTTTCTCTGGCAATTCACCACCCTCCCCTATGCAATGTAAGAAATGGAAGGAGATGGAAAGAGGAGCACACAGTTCTCAGGAATGCAATCAAATACAATACGAAATTCAGTTCCCCCCCAGCAAGCTTAGAGGAAACAGGTAGGAGTTTGTAACATAGGCCCAAAATGCTTTTTAAATGTGGTGGCAATGGATGGGAAAATGTGCCAACTGATTTTAATTCCCTCTAGGGTGAGTGGGAGATGCGTGTTGGTATTAGTTCAGGCTCACTTTAGCAATGCTCTATGAGTTATTACCAGGTTGCAAGCGGATTTTAACAAAAGAAAGAATGGAGCTGCTATTTTGACAAGTGGAGAAATTGAGCCAAAATCGCAAATCGTGGTAAATTTCGCGAGTGCGTGAATCGTGATAAGTCGGTTCGGTAGGCTTGTTGGAAAGCTTAGATTCCAAGCTTTCAGAGGAAAGTTAAACCACGGTCCAAGCACAAACGGTTCCAGAGATACGGACGATTTAATAAAGGTAGATTTTTGGATTTAAAGTAAAACTCAAAATGACAAGTGACAGCTTGCAGCTGCAGAATTGACAGGTGACAGTTGTGCAGCTTTAAAAATGACAGATGACACGATTTCTAGGAGGCAGTTCTACTCAGGTTAAAATAGTTTGGATTAGATTATTTTAACTAACAGGTTGGTTCTGCACAGTTCTGCTAGATACTCACAATATAAATTTGAAATAGGCCTCGCCACGGATCTGGTCAGGTTTTGGACTGGACTCCGGTTCTGGTCTCGGCACTTCACAGTGATCTGGGTCAGCTCTCTGGTTCTGCTCATAGCGGTCTGGGTCACTCTGGATCTCTGGTCTGGTCTCTGGCAATTGTTCTTGGCAAAAGAATTCAAACAGCTCGCCCGGCTGTGGAATAGTTTGCAAATGATTTTAAGGTTGCTGAGGCCTGCTGAGAAGAGTTCTCAGTTTGTGGGTTTAGGCCCTTGCTTTAAGTTCTGAAGTAAAGTTCTGGTCTTTGGAGATTGATGGATTTGAAGTCTGGCTCTCTGGATGTGAAGTCGTCGGTCAGCATGCTCCGCAGCAAATGGAATTGAATGTCTCTATCTGTCCCAGCAGTCTCTTTTTTATGTGTTTTGAAAATGGGTGTGAGCCTGGGCCTAGCTAAGCCTGCCCCTCTCTACTTGTCATTGGCCCAATTCTCCCCTCTCCCATGATTGGGGGAAGGAATGGATTGCCATCATGATGAGGTCTGTTTATGGGTCAGAGGATCCTCCCCTGGTCAGTTTGCCCACAAATCTATATTTGATTCAAATATATCTTTCCCAGATATACAATTTGTTGAAATTACATGTGCACATTATATATTCCTTATGGTCCATGCTTGTCCGCCTCTGATCTTCCTGGGGGCTTGCATTCAAAAATGACAACATTTTGCGCTTTTTAACTTGTTTTGCAATATTGGACATTTACCCAAAATTACACACATGTGCGCAAGGAGTATGGACATTAATTGATGAAGTGTCAGATTTTTAACATGCAGACATTTGGAGTGAGACCCTATTTTCCGCTAGCAACCCCCCAGAATACACCACAGGGTCCTAACGCCTCTCAAAATGTTCATAGGAAAATCACAAAAATAATGATATTACTTATATAATTCTGACAAGTCCGCACTATGAGTTATCTATCTTTTTAAAATTATGCCCTGGTCAAAAAGGGGTGTGGCTTCCCACATCACAGGGTGGAATAACTGGTTTATCCACTTCCCCCAAGCTCAGCTGCTAGCAGAGGCACTGCCCCTCCCAGTTTCCCCTAAGAGGAAGCCACTTTACGACGCCCCCAATATAACATTTGCCTGAGTCAAGGGAGTTGCATTGTTCTGTTCCTTCCAGTTCCCAGGTGCTCCACCCCTAATCTAATCAGAGAGGTGACAACTCCTTTTGGCAAGGGGCAGCAGGATGCAGCTATGCCTGGGAAGAGTGGCTGAACAGGTTTCTCCTGTCGGGGGTAGTTGTTAGGCAGAATCCAGTTTCACTAAGCCAGGTTTCAGCTAAATGTCACTTTTTGTTCCCAGTTTTCTACATTCAAATCAAACTGACAATTTGTACCTATACATTAAATAATTACTTACTACATTTTAGAATATGGTTTTACATTCTTCCACCTCTTAGCAAGTCTTTACTTGGTCTGGTTTTGTTTCATTTGTTCAGTTTTACACAAAAGTCTGGTGGTTTTAAAACGCCGGCTTTCTGATAGTGGTGAGTACTGGTAATGCAACCATTTTTGGGATTAAGAAAATGAATTCCCCATAGTTCTGAGTTGCTTTTTTGGCAATCAGCATTGCCATTCCCAATGGTTTCAGGCTACTGTGTGTGTAGCCCAATGGTGGTTTTAGGCAGTGCCCTCCTGTGCTCACAACATAGGCAAAAATGGGTGGCAGCCTATTCTTCATGTTTTCCCTGTGCACTCTCTGGGGAGCTCTGGCCATCATGATGTTTTCCATGCCAGTACTGCACAGTTTTATGGTAGGGCTTGTATGCATGGGTAAAAGCATCCCACAGTGATTAGTAGCAAAAATGTAGTTTGTCAAAGTTTTCAACAAGACATTTAAGGGAGTCGAAATCAAGCATTTCCTAAAAGACGCACATAAGCGCCACTGATATATGGCATGTATTGAGACCAAACCTAGTTCATACTTTTTCCAGGCGACAGGTATACAATTCGGAAGATGTAAGATATGCCACAAATATTTTGCTTCCCATTTGGCAAATGGAAAAGGTGAGTTAGTATTCAATGTCTCAAGGCCATATAAAAGTGCCGGGATTGTTTTCATATTCCAAAAAAATAGTGCCGTCTTGATTGAAAATTTCCCATATTTGAACATTATAATTCTGACTTGTGAAATAGATGATGTAAGTTTTGCCTCTAATCGTGCTATGTGGACTTTTGCGTGATACTGGCCCTTGAACAATATACCAAGATAGGTATAATGGGGAACCATTGTATGGGAGATTGATCAAAGGTCCAGACAAATGATAAGGGGCCTTGGCGCTTGGGTTAGTAAGCACCAATTTGTGTTTTGCTTAGGTTGATTTTCAACTCGTTACTTTGAATATATATGTAGAACGCGTTGAGCAAGCGCTGCAGACCTAGTTGTGTTTTTGAGATGAGAACTAGGTCATCTGCATACATAAGGGTTTGAATGGGTTGGACATTGAGTTTTGGAGAGTCTGATATCACGTCTGTCAAGGCAAATCTATCATCGTGAATGAAGTAGTTGAAGATTGCTGAGGCTAAGAGGCATCCTTGCTTAAAACCCCAAAATGTTCAAATCTGGTCGGATAATAATCCGTCTAACGTGAGCCTAACTCTGATGGAAGTTTGAGAGTGCAATGAGTGAATGACATCATACAATGTGGGCGGACAATTATCTTTGCAAAGTTTAGAAAGCAGAAGCACTCGACTCACCGAGTCGAAAGCGGCATTGAGGTCAACAAAAGCAAATAAAACCTGTTGTTTAAGCATGTGACATTGCAATTTGACTGAATTTAGGGCAAACAGATTAATGGTGGTGCCCATGCCAGCAACGAATCCTGTTTGATTAGGATCTCGGAGCTGGGCTTGTAGAGTCCAGGTATTAAATTCGCACAGGATCAGTCTGGTAAACATTTTTCCTGGCGCATCCAGTAAGGCGATTGGCCGGTAATTGGCTGGCACGCTACGATCTCCCTTCTTGAAAATAGGAACGATTATAGAAGTTTTCCAAGATAGGGGGATGGTACGTGAAGTTAGTATTTCCCCAAAGATGGAGTGGAGGATATTGGCCCATTCATCTGGGTTGGCTTTGAACATAAAGTTCAAGAGTCCGTCGGGACCCATCGCCCTAGAGGAGCTTGCCTGCATGATGATAGTACCAATACTTTCTATAGAGAACTGTAATTGCCATGAGGAGGCAGATATGGGCGTATATATAATTTTTGAAAAGACCGTG
This sequence comes from Ambystoma mexicanum, assembly GCF_040938575.1. Taxonomy (NCBI): domain Eukaryota; kingdom Metazoa; phylum Chordata; class Amphibia; order Caudata; family Ambystomatidae; genus Ambystoma; species Ambystoma mexicanum. The sequence continues at coordinate 140,734,154 of NC_090939.1, read as the reverse complement.
TCGGCATACATAGAGGAAAAGTGAGAAGTCCAAGTTGATTCTTGGACGCCATTGATTTGTGCGTCTCCCTGGAGCAGACATCTACAATCATTCAGTAACTGCCACATGGTGGCAGAGTTATTGTTGGCCATGGCATGTTGCATTGCTTCACTATCCTGTTGGAATTGCGCCGCCTTTTTAGTCTTTAACCAGTTTTTATATCGGCATTTGGCTGTTTTTAGGTGCTGCCAACGAAGTGGATCTTTTGATGCTGCTAGTTTTTTCTTAAGGTTTTTGAATTCTGCTTTAATACGATGAGTCTCTGCATTAAAAAAGTGTGGGTGTCTTATTTGATTAAGCCGCAGAATGGTAATAGTCTTCATGAATGGTTTAAAAAGATCTGAGTATTGCTTAGTATTGGGTTGCATTATATTATAATCCACACTATTTCTGAAGTTGATTAATGTATCTGTATTCCACCGGAGACGATTTCTTGAGGAGTTAACTATCGCCTCTGCATGGAAATTTGACTTTTCTCTCGTTATCGCAGAATTCCAGGAGGATTGTACGAGCAACAGTCTATGATCGCTGTGCGGTTGGTCACTGATGTTCAATTTGTTTACATTTTTGAATAATCGAGAAGTCATGTAAATATAACCAATTGTACTGGTGCTAGACCCACACTGCTAAGTATGTTGGGGAGGTATATCTCCTTCGACGGAGCCGTTGAGCATATGAAAATTAAGGTCCTGCATAAGGTTGTTCCATCTCCGAGCGTCCTGCGTGCAGCCAGTGGGCTTCCAGCAGTCCAAGTTGAGATCACCCGCAATGATAGTACCTGAGATTGTATGGTTCATCAGAATCATGTCTAAGATCTCAATTAGACCATCGTAAAAAATGTCATCGGACATGACTGCAGTATTCCTATAGATATTGATAAATGCTATCACCTGCGTGTGACTAACAACTTGGACTAGTTGGATCTGAGCCCCAACAGATGACCACGGCTTAACACGCAGGCCACTAGAGATATGCACTGCCACCAGGAGCCCTGAAGACATTGTGCCTCCACTGGGAAGCGCAGGAAGCAAAGTGATCCCATAACATAGCCATCCCATAATGGGCAGGAGGTGAGCCAAGTTTCCTGCAGTGCTATCACCTGGCAAAAGTCAGACAACTTGGCAATGGAAGATTGTAAGTGAGAATTGCCCCTAGTATTCCAACTTGCTATTGTGAAGGTAGCCGAGGTAGGACAAGTTGGTGGTTAATATTGTTGAGTGGAGACACTTTGAACACCAACATTGTCCCGATTCACTCCTTGATAGATGTTCGGTTTCATCTGAGTATGTTGGATTTTAGGGTGGACACATGCTGGGTCCTCTGCTAAAAGGAAACCCATATCGAACAATTGCATCCTGCATCTCCAAATGGAATCCCGCACTACTCCAGATGGGAGCCATAGTCTCACAATTTTGCGTGTTAAGTCCGAGATTAATTCTACTTGGTCAATGTCCTGTGTTGATACATTGCACAGCTCAGGAACATCTCCAAAAATGTTCAAAACACTCTGGCGATTCAAGTCATAGGATGGAAAATTCCCATCTCGGCATTTTAGAATGAAAGTATGAAATGAGCTCTGCGTGGATGTAAGTGGCATGAAACTGGGTGCAAATTGGGTTTCTGTGGCATCAATTTTAATTTTGAAAAGTCATTGCTTGTGTTACAATGAACATCACCTATTTCCTCCTGTCTATGCTGTTCTTCATGCGAGGAGATTTGCGGGTTTTGACCAGTAGCAGAGGCCACCCCTGTCGGCACGAAGTTTTGCATCCTGGCCATATTAGTGGCCAAATATTCGTCTACCTTTTGTTTAAAATTCTCAAACACATGTTGTGTCAATAAAGCATCTGTTATAGGTGCGGGCACTTTAGGAAAAGAGACATTAGATTGTGTTGTGATAGGCATTGCAGAAGGTTCACAAACTTGATCACTTGAGAATTTAGTTGGCAAGGTTGGCAAACCGTATACAGAAGGGAATGATAACACTTCATTAGGCTTGACATGAGATGAGCCAAACAAAACAGCATTTTGTTGCTTTAATGCCAAGAGTTGGTTCTCAGCCTCCGTGTTTCCAGCTATCGATAATACTAGTTGTGAGAGAGGAGACAGAGAACCTCCCGAAAAATCTTTGTTATTTGGTCCGCTACTGACTGGAGGCGCCAAGAGCGGAATTGTCGGCGCTATTGAGGCTGGTGTTGGAATAGGTGCTATTCCAGTTGTTCCAGGCACAATATTTTGAGAAGTGGTTGTTTTGCTCAAAGCTTTGAAGAAGGAATTAAGTGTTGTTTTGGTATGTTTGATGTTTACCATATTTTTCGTTTTTATTTTTAACAAAGCAAGAGGTTTCTTTTGAACAATTTTAGGATTCCTAGCTTTGAGTGCCTCTAGATGACTTAGACCTTGGCCTACTGGGCGTTCAGGTGCCAGCACCACATTCACCTGTTTTACTCCAGAGGCGCTTTCTTGAGAAGGATGTGCCGTAGAAGCAATCTTTCCCTCATCATTCTGGGTAGAGCACACACTTGTGATGGGACGTATTATGCCAGAGATCAGGGGTAAGGCACACAAACCTATAGTCACCTCCGGATATGCAGTATGTGTATGTTGACTAGTCGTTGTCGGGTTATGAGCAACATCATCAACATCAGAATCCACATTCCGCTGAATTATTCACTACATACACATCATTGGGCACAAGCAAACTCTTAGACTGTGAGGATGAAAAATATGCCGATAAGCACATCGTTAAATCATCAAATTGTTTCGATTGATGTGAGACCTTTGTGTCGAGTGACTCAAAGAGTTTGCACAGACTCATGATGGTGGTGTTTATGGCAATGAGAGCTGGTTGAATTATTGTTGAGAGCTGTGGGCGTGGGTAGGGCAAAGGACTGTAGCATGGGATTACGAAAATCTACTCGAGAGTGTATTTGGACTGAATCCTCCTCCCCAACCTGGAAATCAGCACCAGGACAATTATTATTCCTCCATAATATTGGGGATTCACATTGGCTTGCATGGATGGACAAGCACGTGTGGTCAATACACAGGGGAGGAAACTTTATAGGTGAGGTAACAATGCGGGAGGACGAAAGCTTCGGGGTGTGTTTGGTAGATGCTAGCATCGTGTGGTCAGACAAAGATTGTAGATCAACTGTGGCACAAGGTGTATTTACAGGTAATGGCAAACTATTGGCGTGTCACCCACTAGATTTATTGTGATCAACCAGATGGGACGTTGACATAGATGAAATGGAAACAATGGAGTCATTCATATGGTTATTAAAAGTGAATTTAGGTTTCAGAGATGACCCTCTCGTTGGCGTAATTGAAGTAGCAGAATAAAATTTTGGCTGGAGAGCTTCAGAGTCACCCTGATAGGATGGTTTCCTTACTAATGTTAAGGGAGGGATATGCGGCAGCATACTTGTTGTTAATTTGTATGCCATTATGAATTCACTTTACTAATGCAAGACTGGACGAGGCTCCAGAAAAAACCGACAAAGCCCTTTAGTCCTTAGTCACCTCCAACAGTCTTTCACAGGACCTTCTCCCAGAAGCAAAACGGAGGGAGCAGGCGGCAGAAAAAAATGCCAAATCCTGCAGCGTCTCACGGCCAAGCAGAATTTTTCCGTTGCTCTCACCCGTGCATCGATTGAATTGCTATGACACATGGATTCGCTCGACTGCTCAAAAGGTCTAGACCCGCAGTCACAGTCGAGCGGGATAGATGAAACAAGGGTCAAAAAATTAGCCCCTCACAGGCATAGACCGTTAGTTTAGGTCAAAATGTGGATGAGCTCGACTGCTCAAAGGGTTCAGCCCCGCAGTCAGAGTCGAGCAGAATAAAATAAACAAGGACCAACAGTTAGCTCCTCACGTGCATAAACAGTTAGTTTGAGTCAATGTGTGGATGAGCTCGACTGCTCAAAGGGTCTGGCTCCGCAGTCACAGTCGAGCAGAATAGAATAAACAAGGATCAACAGTTAGCTCCTCACGTGCATAGACAGTTGGTGTAGGGCAATGTGTGGATGAGCTTGACTGCTCAAAGGGCCATGCCCCACAGTCGCGGGATCCACAAACTGTTTAGATTAGAAATCCGTCGATACTTCACCACAGGAATCCTTATGATTTTGATGACGTGGCGCACAGTCAGTAATATGCGAGTATCCAAGGTTTTTTTTAAATTTTATTTTTTAAATATAGAACTCGCTCACCTTTTGTCTTAATGCGGGCTACACCAAACTCTTGTTCAACCTCCTCTGAACTCACAGCTAGAATCACTGCTGCAAAAACTCATACGGCTTCCCACACCGCATTGCGTTACAGGGGGGCTGATGCGACTTTCCAGAGCACCCGAGGAGCGCACCACAAACTTCACACTAGTCTCAAGTGCCGAGCCTCCAGTGCCAAACAGCAGCCTAACAGCTCCAACGCACCAAAAGCACCGCCCTTGACACCGCAGCCGGGCTTCACCATGCGATTTGGGGTGCTTCCAGGAAGAATTAATTGCAAACCCAGATCGAGGAAAACAAAAGTAAAAACACAAGACTGGATAAATACAAGAGAACAAAGGTTGTCCTATAAAACGCAGAAAGATGCCACACAGGAGCACCGGAAAAGAGATACTATGCCATCGTATCTGTTGAAATTTCCTGCAAAACATCTCCTAGAGGGACTGATGCAAATTAGATTGGGAGTATATCCAACAAATGCATTTAAGCACTACACTGGTAAACGTGGTACGGATAACAGGACATGCATATTCTGCAAAAAGCAAGACATCTTGGAAACGACCAGACATGTCCTGCTAGAATGCACAGCCATACTGGCCCGGAAGGAAAAGTTGTCTGGAAACCTATATGATGCCATTTAAAACGTATGAACTAGATGACTGGTGGAAGTATTTTGTTCAAGGAAGAAACCCGCGGTTCACAGCAGCTGGAATACGTTTACTAGACAACCTAATGAAAGGGCAAGAGATGGAAGCCAGAAAAGAGAATGTGTTATGATCTGAAGAATAAAATTCCAATGCCTAGGGAATAAACGAAGATGGCTCTCATGAAAACATGCTACAAAAACAGAAGAGAGCAGGGAAACTCTATACTCTGGACCAGAGTATTATTGTACTACAACAGTCCGGAAAAATTGTCCAGAGAACACAACTGTGTTGCTTACAAATTGTATCAAATTTATTTAATCATGATACAAAAATTTGAAAAATGATCAGTTAATGACACAGTGCTTTAGAGAACATGTTATTTCATATCACAACAATGGAGGTACATATAAAACATGGCTAAAAATTAGTCCAACATCCAAACCATTCATAGTGCAGCATTCAAACCATACAACATTCAACGTGACAATCATCCAGACAACATTGGCTAAAAAACGACAAAGTTAATTCATACTGGGGAGCGAGCACCATCCTCACATCCCATCTAATAATTTTAGTAAGTTTTTTTGGTTTTTATAGGAGCAGAAAAACATACAATAGAAAAAAGTTATTAAAACATTCTATCGCAAGGGCACATCTAAAGATGAACATGTGGTATGGGTCACATCCCTTGTAGACAAAACTCAACCGGTTTCGACGTGGTGTGTCTATTGTACAACGTCTTCATCAGGAGGTATAGAACAGAAGACTGCAAGAGAAGTGCATTCCTGCATAAATATGCGGCAGTGCCCCACCTCATAAAACAAACTAAATACTTAAGATATAGAATTATGTACCCACCATGTGCCACCTATTATAAACCAAGTGAGAAAAGAGAAAATAAATCAGGTGCTGGGAAAGTAGATAGACTCAAGAGAAGATCCCAGACGCGGAGATATAAATAGATACCCAAACACAGGGGTGTCAACTCCATACAGACTACAGGTGCAAAGAGTGAAAAACCACAGGAGAGCCAGAGGAGAAAGAGGCCTGATAACCAAGTCTGTGGGTAGAACTGAATCCCCAAGAGGGCCAAGGCACCATATGGTGGTAAACGAGTAGGTAATGGGCAAAACCGACCTCACGCAATGAGCCATACGCTGGCACAGAAATTGAAGAGGAATAGAGTGCTGGAGAAAAAGTCCTGCAAAGAGCTAGGAATATCCATGGGCTGTAAGGTGGAGAAGGTACAGTAAGGCCAAAGAAAAACAAGACAAAGGCCAGTAAATACTGTCTATACAAAAGTGAGTAATTACCTGTCAGAGCAGAAGGGCTAGAATTAATATTGCCCATATTGTTGGATAGCGATGCAAGGACCTGCTGGGCACGGGAGGCAGGCAAGAAGATCTTGGCAACTTGGGAGGCCTGTGATAACTGTAAACCAAACGGTGTAATAGGTTCGAACTCTGCCCACAAAGGTGAGGCTAGCAGTGCACTGCTGGGACAATATAGAGAAATAGAACAAACATTAAATCTATAACACGGCCACATGCCCTCATTGTGAGCTGAAGGATGAGAGTCCAGGTATGTCAGTAACGGCACAACCAGCGAAAAGGTAACCCTGAGGTTGGGCTCATGGGAGAAAAAGGGGGGGACAGACAGGGAACTGCCATGAAAACATGGTCATAGACCTTGGGACTTAATTGAGAGATGTGTAAAAAGTTTATTTTAAACTACAATCACAATTTACAGTGATATCGTGACTATATTTTTTGTAGTGTACTTAGAAACAATGCTAACTGAGGCCACGTCCTGTTTTGTCAAGGGGTGAAAGGTCTATTCCATTGCTTTTCGTGATGTCACTTCGGGGTGGGGTCAAATGACATCACTTTCTATGATGTCATCAGAGGTCAAGGGGCATATGACGTCACTTCCGCTACCCGTGGCATTTTGGTGAAATGACGTCCTTGCTCTCCCCTCACCACCCCACTCCCTCTCAGGCATTTCCCAAACAGCTCCTGTCCTGCCTTTGGCAAGTGGTAAATGGCGACCGTTTGCAGCTTATCTAGACGAGTGTATACACACGCAATTGAGGGCAGAGGCCGCAACGAGTTGTAATACAATATTTGGGGCGGGGCCTAGGAAGAGCAGCCTAAGAATCGCCATTAGAAAATAAACTTTAAAAAAAAATGGCGTGTGACCTAAGGAACTCTAGAAGTAGCCCAACAGACTGCGTACAGTTCTCACACGTCATGAAGGAGAGTACAATCTATTTTAATAGGTGCGTTACATTTATAATCATCAGTCAAAAATCTGACTGAAATAAAAATATTCAAACAGAAAAACGAATTAAAATCAAAATAGTTCAATGAAGGCTCCAATCCCTCTGTTCTTTGGAAAGAAATCCATGGCTCGTATGTCATATTTAATTTTATGAATTAATCTCATAGGAGCTATTAATTTTATTGCATCGTACCCCAAGACGTCCATAAAATATTTTGCGAAATATCAAACAATGTATTCTCTATATTGCATTTTCCTTCAGGGTAATGCAAAGCAAATAATCAAACTACAGTGCTTCTAAACACATGTGATAGCGACATCTTCTGTGGAAGAGAAGTATTACATCCCATCTTCTTTTTCAATGACATTTAGGCAGTGACATCCGGCTGGAGCCCTGCAGCTCACCTGGCAAGAGGACAGTTTTGGGGCCTTGCTGGAATGGAGCCCTGGCTAAGCCCAACACACTTAAAGTCATATGTACATAAGTAGTAAGGGCAGAATCCGAATACAGTATTTACCAGGGTTGCACCTCCGCTAACGTTTCCAGGGGCGGGGGTTAACCCTTCACATGTTGGGAGAGGCGCTAACTTCAGAGACTGCGTGGGAGAGACTGCGGGGGAGGGGCAAACCTACATGTGTTGGGGCATGTAACTTCTTTACACGTTCCAATGAGACTATTCTGGTGCAGCTTCAATGTTACAAGCAGTTACCTGTCTCCTTCAAGTCTGAACCTAGATATGTAAGAACTGCTGTGAGAATGAGCTGTCCCCCTACTCTTCCAATCACTCCCCTGGCATCCAAGTACTAACCGCCCATCACGATTTCAGTTCCCTAGAAACCTATGCATATGAATGCCGGTCATCTCATGGAAGTGCTTTGCATTAGTATTTGGCTGGCCTTTGTTAACCGTGCAGCCGTGGGCACTATTTTTTGTCTATGTCCTGTCCAGTCCCGGCACTGCTCTGTAGGTCAGCCAGGTCAAGTGAACATATCCCAAAATGTCAGGGTGGGGCGGGGGAGGGTGTAATGCCCGATCTGCCCAACAGTCGTTGCGCCGCTGGCATGTAGGATTTAATGATTTGATGCAGGGTTTGTATAGCGCTCACTGCAAGGCAAAGGCGTTGCTAGGGGGGCGGGGCCTGAGGGGGCTATATCCCAAAGTCTTTTGGTGTTAGCCCCAGATAGAAGCTCAGGGGTTACAACCAAAAAGGCTAGCTAGGCCCCAGTCCCGACAGTCCCAAAATTAGCATAGCCCCGGATCTTTTTCAGACCTAGCAACACCCCTGCTGCAAGGGAACTCACCAAAAGAAACTTTGATAGTGACCAAGCTGTTGGAAAATGGGAATGGGGTGTTTTGGAGCCTGTGGGCTAAAATGTACTATCGCCCCGGGGAGTCTATTGGACAGCTGTGCCATCCATCTGTAGCGACCAAATCGCTGACCTTTAGTGTTAGATTTGATTTCAGTCTTCAGTTCTTGACTTGCCTGCATTGGGCGATTGTGGCAAGCAATGTTTCCTTTCTGCCCCAACCATGAAAGTGGCCACAAGTGGCTGCGCCCAAGTAGGGCGCAATATGTAACAGCCCAGCATTGACATGTATCTAGTGTGACAAGGCCAGTAGTCTGGCCTTGTCAGGTGAGGAAGTGGTCACCTCTCAGCAGAAGAGGTGAAGGGGAAAAAGGATTTAAAACATGTATTTGTATCTATTTATTGTGATATGGTTTGCACAAACCGTACACAAATAAACACACACCTCAAAACCTATTCCCCCCTACAATAAAAGCACTTCAAATTTAAAATACAGTGCATATACAAGATATTTTTAAACCTTTAATATACAGTTCATCAGAATCTCATAATAAACTTGCAAAGAAAAATTACCAAACAGAAAAACAGTCAGACCCGTTTAAAAGTACATCATAAAACGGTACCCAGTCAATTTGCCGAAAATAATTCAGAGTGGTACATTTCACCGAAGACCATTACACCGAAAAACACAGAAAATATGAAATAAATATATAAAGGGTAGTGGGGTAAGGGGTTGAAAGGAGTCGGGATGGGGTTGAGGTGGCGTTATAAGGGTAGAAAATCAGGTGGCTCGGGGGGGACCCCCGAACTGCCCAAATAACCCCCCCCCCACGTGGTATTTTGGTAGCAATGAAATTTACCATGCAGAATTTCCAACTGTAAAATCACATATAACCCATAAAAACCCTTAAGGCTAAAAGAAAAATCATAGCATATAAGAGTTAGACAAAACACCAAGGAATTGTACCTACACAAGTCATGTTCAACTGTCAATAAGATACATTTAGCACCAGTTTAGACATAGCAGAAATGTCTTCTAATTGCTCACATATTTCAACTAAAAAAGATGCCATTGCAATTGACAGTGAGAGCTGATTCGCAGCTATCAGTTGTCTCCATACAGTTTGCGAAGGCAGCATAGATGTAGAGCAAATCAAATGACTCAAATAAAATAAGTGTCCCAGTAAAAGTGCCCCACATTCCAGAAGAAGATGGTCCAATGTGATCTATTGTACACCATCTAAATTATCTAACTCTAAGCCAATACGTGGTCCCATGACCTCAAGGTAGGAAGTCAATTCAATCGCAAACGTAATCAAATATCTCTAAAAGCCCTGCATGGGGCTTTCACCGCATACGGAAGATATGATATAATATGATAGGTTATTTATAACGCACTTAATACCCAAAGGTTTCTAAGCGTGGACCTGGGGATTGAACCTGTGTTGCTCTGTGTTGTCTTGCATCTAAGGCAAGCACGTTGCCCCTGAGCTATTCTCCCGAGACTATGGGATGTGAAAATGTAAAATGTAAAATGTAAAAGAAGGGTCTTCATCTATACTCACATAAACCTTATATAGTTTGGGCAGCTCCAGCCTCTTTAGGTTTTCTATGCAGTCGCAAATTTCCATCTTTATTTTAATAGGGGGCAATTCAGAGCCCTGCGGGACAGTGGTGTCCACTGAAAAAGAATTACATTCTCCCATTAAATCTAACAGTATTTACTCGGTATCTGCTCGGAATGAGTCCCCTAATTACCCAAGAGGTTCAATTCACCTTCACTCATAACCCACCTTAACTGGTTGCACTTATAAAGTTACCACCAGGATTCCAAACCCAATTCAAAATTAATAGCCTCAATTGGCACCGAGCAGGGAAGATTCAAAACCGTATGCCAAATTTTCCCTTCCAGGATATTAAGACACATCCTTATCTCCGGCGGCAACAATTCTAAACCATATGGCATCACTAGCATAACTTTAAGCCGATACAATTATATCAATGGCAGTAGCTTACTTTAGTTTAGTTTCTTTATTTGTACCGCGCGCCGAACCCTGGGGTAATCGGGCGCCGGAGACTTGGATACAGTTGCAACATGGCAAAAATATACAATACAGAATGTAAAAAAACAACAATAAGTGTGGTAGGCCAGGTTACAAGATGGTCGACAAGGACATGCGGAGAAGAAGTACATTAAGCAGAGTTTTTGTTGGAAAGCCATGTTTTAGTTTTGGCTCTAAAAGTCCAAAAGGAGGGTTCTGTTCTAAGGTTTAGTGGCATAACGTTCCATAGTTTGGCAGCTAGGACCGGGAAACTGGCGCCACCTGCTTTTTTTAGGGAGAATGTGGGAACGGAAAGGCAATGTGAGTATGGCTTTCTGGTTGGTCTAGTTGATGTGTGATTGTGGAACTTGTCTGCCAGGTATTTGGGTGCATCATTGGAGCAGCATTTATGGACAATGACGAGGGAGCTGAGAGTGATTCAGTCTCGTACAGGGAGCCAGTGAGCATCTTGCCTGATGCTGGAGATGTGGGCGTGTCGTGGGATACTGAGGGCGGCTCTGAGGGCATTATTTTGAAGCACCTGTAGTTTGTTCAGGTTGCGTTCTGATGTGCCGCGAAAGAGTGTATTGCAGAAGTCAATTTTTGAGAGCACCAGCGCTCTGGCTAGAGTAATGCAACTGGAGGGAGATAGGAAAGATTTGCAGGCGTTGATAAGCTTATTTGTGTAAGCTGTGGAAGAGGCTGTGGCATTTACCTGTCTTTTGAGCGAGAGAGTAGAGTCTAGATAAACCCCAAGGGTTTTAATTTCTTTGGCTACTGTGATTAGGTTACTGTCTATGTTGATGGACGCATAACAGGGGTCTAGTTTGTTTAGCCGTGGTTGGGAGCCGACAAGAAGGAGCTCAGTTTTCTCGTTGTTGAGGCATAGACCGTGCTCTGCCATCCAGGCTTGGATCGCCAAATATAAATTGTTGATTCTGGTGGAGTCCTCATCTAGCACCCTGATAGGGTGATGAGAACCTGGGTATCGTCCGCATAGTTTGTGTATGTGACACCCAGGTTATCTAGGCGGTCAAACAATAGCTTAGTGAAGATATTGTATAGGGTCGACGAGACGCACGAGCCTTGAGGGACGCCACAGGTGATGGGGACTGGGAGTGCTGAGGCCCCCGGGGAGAAGACCCGAGTGGTTCAGTTCGCTAGGAAGGACTGGATCCAGGCAGTCGCCTGGTTAGAGAAGGCCACTGAGGTCATCAGATGATCTGTGAGGATCTGATGGTCAACGAGGTTGAAGGCTGCTGATAGATCTAGCAGTAAGAGAATGGCTAGATTACCCTTGTCCTTTGCCTCGTCCATCTGGATTTTTAGGTCCAGTAGGGCTGACTCTGTTCCATGCCTTGGCCTGAAGCCGGATTGTCTGAGACCCAGGAGGTTGTTGTCCTCCAGGTGCTTCTGTATTTGCAGGTAGGCCACTCTGTCTAGGATCTTTAGGATGTAGGGAACGGTGGTGATTGGTCTGTAGTTGGTTGGGTTATTGGGGTCTAGATTCTTTTTTTTAGTAGTGGCATGACCCAGGCCTCCTTGAGGCTGCTAGGCACTGAGCTTGATTTGAAGGATTTGTTGATATGGGCTGTTATGAAGGGGGCTAGAATGTTGGCGCCTTCCTGGATGAAGGGAGCTGGGCATGAGTCCCCTTGGCATCTGGAGGGTTTGAGGCCCTTAATGATGCTTTCTACTTCTTTAGTGGATACTGGTGAGAAGGAGAAGGGGGGGGGCAGGTGGGTGTTTTGGGAGTGGTGGACGGTGGATGTTTTTTTTTTTAGATAGGCTAAGCTTTTTCTGTTCGATTTTGGATTGTGACATGGTGATTTTGTCTGCTAGGGCTTTTTGAATCCTCACACACCAGTCTGCATCTTTCACGCAGGTTTCAGCCAGTGTGGGGGGGATTCGAGTTCCCTGAGGATATTGAAAAGCTCTTTTGTTTTGGATTTGGCGCTCTCAATTCTGTTGTCATATGTCTCTTTTTTGGCCTTGAGAATGGCAGTTTTGTAGGTGGTGGCTGCTATCGAGAGTTGTGTTTTGTTGGAAAGGTTGGGCGTTTTTTCTCCAGGTGGCTTCTGCGGCTCGTTTGGAGTTTCGGAGAATTTTTAGCTCTGGTGTGAACCATTTGTTCATGTGGGCTGCCGGTTTGGCTTTGGTGAGTTTGAGTGGAGCGATAGTGTCTACTGTTGATTCTAACGTCTTGTTGTATAGGTCAGCAAGTTTCTCCGCATCTAGGTTAACGTAGTTTGTAGGGGTAAGGATGTTGTCTATGAGTGGGCGGAGGTTTTGTAAGGTAATGTTGCGGTTATTTCTGGTGAGGGTTTGAGGGATGATGGGGGTTGGAGTGTTTGGTTGTGATTTCCCTTGGATGGAGAAGGAGATGGCGTGGTGGTCAGACCATGCAGTTTGCTCGTATTTTGTGATGGCCGTAGAGCAGTTGAGATCCGCAAGCCAGTCCAGGGTCCTGCCTTTGTTGTGGGTAGGGTCTATGATTCTGAGCTTGAACCCTAGTTGGGAGATGGTGCTTTCCAGGGAGAGCGCATTGGCATTGTTTGGGTTGCCGAGACCGAGGTTGAGGTCGCCAAGAAGGATAATTTGAGATCCTGTTTTGGTGGTTAAGAGGTCAGATATCTCTTCCTCAAATGTGGTGATGGAGCTTGGGGGTCTGTAGAGGAGGTGTAATAGTACGGTTTGTGTAGCAGAGAGTTGGAGCTTGGCTGACAGAAGTTCTGCAGACCGGAAGATAGGCGGTGGGGTTAATCTAAGACCAAGGGATGTTTTGGCGATGAAGGCTACTCCTCCTTTACCTATGTCCCGGTCTTTCCTTAGTATTGAATAACCTTCTGGGATGGCAAGGGATAGAGCTGGGCCTGCTGCTTGGTGCAGCCAAGTTTCAGTGATAGCCAGGAAGTGCAGGTTGTTGGCAGAGATGAAGTCTGCGATATCTAGCGCATGGGCGACCAGGGAGCGGGCATTGATGAGGGCGCCCTTGATAAGTGGCTGTTCAGAGGTGCTCAGGGGGGCTGTTTGGGTGATGTTCAAAATTTGAGCGGTGTTAGCTTGATTGTGCGTGGGATGAGGGGAGTGTCTTTTGGTGAGTGTCTTGGGGGTTATGAACCGAGAGCCGAGTCGCAGGTTTCTGTCTTTCAATGTGCATGGGTTTCAGGGAGTGGGCGGAGCAGCAAATCGGCGGATCCATTCTATGGGCTGAGGGTGCCGTTAGGCTGGTCAATATGTTGGGCCTCGAAAAAAACCATAGTCGAGGTGTATGAGGGATGTTGGGTTGGGTGTGATTGTGGTCGTGGTTTGTGGCGGTGGTGTTGTTGTGGTGGAGCAAGGCGAGTGTAGCCGTTAAGGTGAGAGTGGCTAAGTAGAGGTTTGCCATGGGTGGTCAGTGTGAGACCTGGGTGTAGTTGGGTGAGGTTGACTAGATGGCAGTATGCTAGCGAATGATAGCAGTATTTATTCTGGATCAGCCGCATATGAGGAGTAAATTGTAAAATTTTCAGATTTAGTTTATCTTTCACGGGTTGGAATAAAAATTTCTCTGATACACCAGCGAATCATCAACCTCAATATTTTCCCCATTGAAGTACCATTTCCATTTCCTAGAAGCCCCTTTAGCATCATCACACACAATGTGAGATTTTACTGGGTTCATTAATAAGTTATTCTGCTTAACAAATGTCTCCACACTCTCTAATCTTCTTTTCAAACCAATGGGATGCTTGTCTAATAAAATTAAGTCGTCGGCATAGGATAACCACCCAACTTCAAGTTCCTCAATTCTAGGTGGAAAGTGAGAGGGATGTTGAAAGGCTAATGATAAATCGGATATGTACAAATTAAAACTCAACTATTAGCCAGACAAGGTTGTATCCTCCAACGAAAATATGACAAATTTCATTTAAGCCGATCATAACCTTCTACAGGCAGAAGGGTGTCCCAGTAATAACATACGGCAGTGATGCAATGATACATTCCCAACCAAAAATCTGTACTAAACTTGAGGCAATCTTCTGGAGGAAGTTATTAAGATTGCCATATGTATTTCCAATGGACAGAATTTGCTATGAAATCGCGAGGCAATCAATCGCATAAATAGTAAGATGGAAACATTTTGATGTCCTAAGAAAATTGCTAATAAATGACGATATACCAGCCATAGCAATCCTGAAATTCAACCCTACTGTCATGCACAACACAGTCCTACGGTCATGGCAAGAACACCTACTTCGAAAGTTAAAGGCCGAGGACATTTCGGTTGACACACAGCATGCAAAACTTAAACTGGCAAATAATGACTGGATCAGAACCTGACATACTAAAACTCTATACTCCAGAAACCTCCAATGCCATTCGGATATACAAGCACTTAATGAAATCCCAAAATATTTGGAATTATTCCCTGACTGTATGGTTCGCGCTGTTTACATGAAAAGTCGACTAAACAACCTACCCACAAGAGACAAACTAGTGACGATACGAAAAATTCAGAAAAGTGAAAGACACTGCCGCTTCTGCAAAAATAGTGAAGTTCCAGAGACAATTCATCATTTAGTAATGGTCTGTCCAGACCTCATGAACCAAAGAAAAATCTTTGGCAATCATTTCAACATATCGGCCCAGCAGTTGGATGAAGATTCCCGTTGGTCATTAATACTGAATGGCTGGGAAAAAAACGAATTTTCACAATTGTGAAATTTTTAGAACATGTTCTAAATCTGGATAGTAGACGACGAAAATAGTAAAAAGGAAAAACTGATTGACTGTCTATTTTAGTTACTTGTAGACTGAAACCAAGGATTTCATTTTCTATTCCTAAATTGTAAATAATAACTAATGAAAAGTTTGTAATAAACTAAATCATTTTAAATAAATAAAAGAAAAAAATATATGTACAAATTAAACAAATTAAACAGTGTAGGGACAAGCATGCAGCCCTGCCGTAAACCAACATTCACAGCTATTTTCCTTGAAAGAAACCCTTCCATATTAAGCCTCACTCTGTGTTTGTTATTAGAGTGGTATAAGAATATTTAACAGACCCACAGGAATTCCCCAATTAGTGAGCTTTTGCCATAGCCTTCCTCTGTCCACCCCGCCAAAAGCAGAGGACATATCCAAGCTTGCTAATAAGAGAGATTTCCTACCCCCAAGCCTGACTCTCCTCTGAAAAAGAGAGATGTCAAGAGCATTAATAGACACAGCCAATCCCCTTCCGATCCCTGTCTGAAACATACGTAAACACCCATAATCCTCCATCCACTGCACTACATCCTTTAAAACATTTTTAAAGGATTTATGAAACAGTCCAAAGGGCTAAAACCAGCAGAGATGGCCCCAATTCCCGACCCTCCTTTAAACCAGTATGTACGTGTGCGGACCCTAAACTCCAAACATACCTTCTTGCATAAATACTGGCCAGTGTCTTCTCCATAATTAGAGTATGCCAGTCCCCCACCCCCATAGCAGAGGCACAATCAGTAGAGAAAATCCTGATGAAGGGAAAAGGGGGAGAGATATTGCCAGCAATGCACAACGAAGATGTCGGCTCTGCACGACCAAGAAAATGAGAAGCTGCATTCATACACAGCAGGGTGGAGAAAATCACAGAGCCGCTGAGCGTGCAGGCAAGTCCACGCAGCCACACAAAAGCCCCTTAGACCACAGGGGACTAATAGGAGGAATGGACCCGCCCTCCCCAATTGAACCTACTTAGGTCCACCATGAATCCAGGATCGAAAATGGGACCATAAAACTTGAAATTCAAACTCTGCCCTGATCATATCGATACGCTTGTGTGTGCAAAAAAAGCACACATTTCAAAACCGAGAGAAACTCTGTTCTTTCAGAAGCAAATCCCACTAAAAGATCCATTGTTTTTGAAATAAGAAAGCAATTGTTTCCATATAAAGAACATGAATTAGAAAATTGTTGTCTCAAGATGTACACACTCTTTATGTGGATCTACAATAACTCCCATGAATCAATCTTCCTGATGAACCATAGAATGACGAAACACATGTAGAGGGATTCTAGAGGAGACAAATGTATAGAAAACATTTTCATCTATACAAATAAGTTCATTACCTAAGGAATGATTATGAGGACTTATAGAGAAAATGATCTACTAATAACACTTAGATCTATTGAAATTGGGTAACACAAGATTGAGAGAATAGATCACATATAATGATACTCAAGAAGTTATGAGTTTCTGATCAATGGAACATTCAAATATCCAGGCAATTGAATGAAGAACATTGATTTGTGGACACATAGATTTGTGAACTATCTTCCATTAAGGCGATTCAGAAAAAAAGATATCCATATTTTCTTTTTCAATACCTATAAAAGTACCTTTTTTTGAAACTTCATACTTGTGGCCTATTTATTGAAGAACCAAACAAATGTATGGATAAATGTTTGTTTTGAAATGCGCACTAATATCAATGCAATTTATACAATATCCTGCTCGGTGAGTCAGCTTGGGAAAAATGGGCAGGGCTAAACCCACATTTAAAGACTTATCCCATCCCATGCACGCACAGGGAAGGAAAGACAGGGCTATATTGGGTAGGGAAAGGTGTCCAAACAGCACAGGGATAGGGCTACTTAATCACACAACAGGAAGCAGAAAGTCTGGGTTATTCAGGTGAGGTTGGAGGTAGAGGTGGAGGTCGACCAAGAGGCCAGCAGGAGGAAGGAAGGAGTGGTGACTTGTGGAGGGGAAAGATGGAGCAGGGGAGCTATTGGCTTGGGAGGGAAAGTGGTTCTACAGTTTGAGTGTACATGCTTGTGTAACGAGTGAGTAGAAGAAATCAGTGTGAGGAATGAATGTGAATTGACTGGTAGAGAATGGAAGAAGGGTTTGTGTAGTTTGGAAGGTGGAGCAGTAGAGGGGAGAAAGAGAGTAGTAGTGGGGAGGAGGAGTACAGTCAAGGAGAGGAGAAGCATAGTAGTGGGGAGTAGGAGAGTAATAGTGGGAGGAGAGTAGTAGAGATGGATAATGAGAATACTTGAGGGGAGAAGAAGAGTAGCAGTGGGGATGAGGAGAGTAGTAGTGGGAAGAGGAGATTTGTAGTTGGAGGAGGAGTTAAGTGGAGTAGTAGGAGTGGTATCATCAAAGGGTGGAGGTGAGGAGTTGAAGGAGTGAAACACTGGCGGTACAAAAGAGTGGTGGAAGGAGTAAGGTAGAGGGGAGACAGTAAGAGTAGATGGGACGAGGTGAGCACACTTGTGGGCATGAGTGAACCAGTCCAAAGTCAATTGAGTAAATTCAAGGCACTAGCCACATTTTCTATTAGAATACTAACAACTGGCTAGAATAGGCACAGTTAAGCAGTTCCTGAGGGAGCAGAGATATCCGGCATCTTAGGGAGACCTGTCTAGATGAAGGCAGGCATTAGACAGTAGGGGTTACAGTTTGGTAGCACTAACTTGGGTTTACGGATGGCCGGGTATGAGAGGAAATCCCACCGGAGATGAGGAAGGGTTCTGCCCTAGAGCCAAAAATAATTTAATGTGGAACCTTGAACCGTACTTGAGACCCAGAGTGATGCTTGTGCCATTTGTGACATTAAACACTACAAATAGTTCAGTACAAGTTACAAAATGGTTCATGATTATATTCATGACATTCCCCCTCTTTCACAAAGACCACCATTAGTAGTGTAGTGACAGCCCTTCCTGCATGTAAACAGCCTATGACCACAGGGTCTTTCTTCCTTGACTGTTGTCACGTGATACCTCCAGTGAGGCCACCGCAGAATCAAAAGAGAGAAACTAGACACGGGAGGTTGGCAGGAGGAGGGATAGTTCAGAGTACCCAAGAACCTGTGAGTGGCAGGCAGGTCATAGTGAAGCTAGAGAGCAGAGTACGCTGTGAAGACCTAAAGACATTGGACATTGGCCAGTTCCAAGATGTAAGCAGTGGGAAGTCATTTGGACACTGACAGAGACACCTAGCATAGGTGTTGGTGACATCCAGAGATACTTGATAGATTCCCAGTAAGAGAGGTGGGAGTGACCGGTGAGCCACTGTAGCCAGTCCAGGACATCGAGCATATGCTGGGGGCAGAGTCGTCTGCATTGATGGAGAAGTGATGAGAACGAGAAACCGGGGAGCATTCTGATGCAACGAGTTGTACGCATGTGGGGGCCAAACCGCAGGGAGAAATAGAATTGGCAAGAGACTCTGAGAGTGAAAAGGAGGCACCAAAACGATGGAACAACAGGGTGAGAGAGAAGCAGTGAGAATAGCCGACTGTGAAGAGAAAGAGACAGAGAGCAGACAGCATCTAGCAACAAGACCAGGAGCTAGACCTTGGGGAATCACAGAGCCTTGAGATTCATTGAAAAACATTGCACTTTGAGAATTGAAGTCCACATTGAAAGAAGCCTCTGAAAAAGAGAGTGGAGATTCACTGAGTGGAGAAACACTGAACTTTGGTATTTGAAGTCTGGCTTCCCAGACTCTACTGATAAAGAGGCTGAGCAGAGAATATTCCAGTGGATACATACTGCATATTTGGGAATTAGAGTCTTCCTTTGCAGAGCATTCTAAGAAAGAGGCTGAATTGAAGATACTTTGGTGGATCAATGTCACATTTTGGGAATTAAAGTCAAAGTTTCCAGCTCTCTCTGAAAAAGAGTGGAGAATCATTGATTTACATCCAGGAAAGAGGCGTCGGCCAATCTGGAGGCTGGGAACCCAGGTGTGAGTCCATATTCACCACAGTGTTCTCTCCTGGGGATTTCTGCACGCCATTTAGCCTAACCCCAGACCCTCATTTGGCACAACAACGCCTCCCTTAAATCCAAATTACATTTCCCATCTGCTGCTCCAGGCTTCCTCACCGTTCTGTTGCTAGCACCATAGAAATAGAAAATGGACACAGTGTCTTGTCTATTTTCCATGGTGTTGTCCATCTCTGCTGTGTATGGGAAATTGGGCACATGCACTATGTGTGGAGCACATGCTCCATAAAAAGTACATGAAATGGGTATTCATACCCCATAGGGATCATTCGGTTGCAATTAGTATTTAGCCCCATGTTTGGGGATGTACAGGGCTGTCGCCAAGGCCTTTGCTTCACTTGGGCATACCTTAGGCTAGGAATGGCATGCCGTTAACTGTCCATGTATGCTCCTGAAAGTGGGACTGATCACGGTATTGGAAAAAGTTTTATAGAGTACGTGGAATGCATGTCTACATTCCCAGAATCTCCTGAGAAAGAGATCATGTAGAGTAACATTGACATTCAAAATGAAAGTTTGACTTCCCACAATCCTCTGAAAATGAGACTGGGTGGAATATCATTGCATATTGGGAATGGAAATCTGGGTTCCAAGACAGCTCTAAGAAAGAGACCAAAAGGAACAACCTTACACACTGAGAACTGAAGTCTGAATTCCTAGTGCCCTCTGAAAAGGATAACTGAGTTGGGCAGCCTTGAACACTGAGGACTGAAGTCTGAGTTCCCAGAACACCCCGGGAAAGAGTCAGAGTGGACTAACATTTCACACTGAATTGTTGCTCCATTTCTCAGATCCCTCTGAGAAAGATACTGAGTGGTCCAACATTACATTCTAACAATGGAAGTCCAAGTACCCAGAATCCTCTGAGAAGGAGACCAAGTGGGAAAGAAGTTGACACTGAAAATTGAAGTCTGAGTTCACAGAGCCCTCTGGGGAATGGAGTGGATGTAACAACATTGTCGAATGAGACTGGATATCAATTTTCCTAGAATCTTGTGGGAAAGAGACAGAGAGGAACAACATTGCAAACTGGGGATTGTAGCCTGAGTTCCCAGACACAACCAAAAAAATGGCTGAAAGTACAGCCTTTACCTGCTGGGTATTGAAGTGCAACTCTCCAGATAAGTTTGAGGATTCATTAATTAATTACATATCTAACAACACGCTTAATAGCAGTGACCAGTCTCTAAGCGTGGTACCTGGATTGAAACTGGGTTGCTCTGATTTATCTTGCTTCCAAGACAAACGCCTTGCCCCTCAGCTATCCTCCCAGCCCAAGAATGAGACCGAAAGTGATACGGCCAATGACCAAAAACGGTTCTGAGACCAAAGCAACTTGAAAACGCTAATGTGAAATTCATTATTCAAGCTTTAGTCATCTTGTTAAATTAAATCTCCTTCACCTGGTGTCAGAAGTAGGATGCAGCTATACCTTACCCAAAATAAAACCTGCCAATTTGCCTATTTTTACACTTTGCATTGGCACTCCATTTTGCATATGTAGAAAATAGCATTTAGTGAAACCAAAATATGTAACTACTGGTGTTGGTGGTCTCCTACATGCAATTACCACTTTATATACAAAAATCCCCTATGATTCATCCTGAAGAGGCACTTGTGGTTAAATAAACGTTACTCCAGGGAGTCCAACCCTAATTGAGGTGTAGATTGAGTGGCTGGATTCAATCTGTATAGGTGAAAAGCATGCGGACAGCGCAATGTGATTCCCTACAGGACACCTGTCTTCAAAGCAGCACCAGAATCATCTGGGTCCGGAGGAACGTATTACTGGGGCAAGGCACCAGAGTCGATAGAATAGATCTCAAGAGGAGAATAGCAAATCCTACATTAAACGGTCACATCGAATGAGAAGCTTAGCCTTGAGAAAGACGGATAAGTCAAAAGACATGTTGGCTGTTCAACCTATATTGAATATGAAGAGAATAAATCGCCACATCAAAAATATTATGAACTCTGTCATAAATAATTTGGAATTTTAATCATGCACTCAATTTAGGTCTACCAATAGATTTGGGCCGGGCGAGCAAAGCTAGTGGTACACATACACTTTACTCGCTCTAAGATCTTGGGTTTACTACAGACTATTAGCCACCTGGTTGGACTTCTCACCTTGGAACTCACGTCTCAGCCCAATTGGACACAATTTAACCCTGCCCTCTCTTTTACTCAGTCTGTTTAGCACCTAGAAATGCCAAGACTTGAACATTCCCCAAATCCTCCTCTAGGGCAAGCCCCAGTCTTTCCAAATATCAAAATAATGAGTACAGATAGGGAAAGCCATGAGACATCATTATTATGCATATGGTAAAATGTTCCCGTAGATATCTTGACTTAAATATCCATTCTGCACTTTGTTCAAAAACATGTATGGAGTTAATCAGCAATTCTGTCCAATGTGCACAAGGACAAATCCTCGAAAAGAGATTCATGCCATGTTTTAGACATCATAATATATATTTAATATTTTACCAAAACATAACATGGTTCATATAAAATAACCTAGCATTCTCAGGGATACACATATGCACATATTACTTTATACTGACTTAAAAATACATATCAAAAAGTTGTTTTAATATTCATAAAATTCTCTAATAACAAACCACATACATAATTCATCACTTATGAGATAAATGTCAAAATCATAAAACATAAAAACAAACTCAGAATTTAATTACAAATTTGATTTAAAAAAGTGAACTATAGTTTTGGATGACATATCACACACAGATCCAGTGGTCCCGCAGAAGACTAAAAATAGAGGAGAAATCAGAGATAAAAGTCATTTTGGATGAGTTGAAGTCCTGAGTACCCCAGATTCGTGTCAGGTGCTGGGGGGGTCCTAGAATATATATAATTATATATATAGAGAGCTGGGAGGTTGCTGTGGAGAGCTACAGACATGTAAAGCTTGCCCATGCCACAGACTGAAGCAGTGAGGATTCGCAAGGGCACGGGAGAGACTCCTGACATGGCCATTGTTGAGGTGCAGAGTCGCCTAATGGATTCCAGTGGGAGAGGCGGGAGTGAGAGATCTGATGCCATAGCCACTCCAGGACATCACTATAACAAAGAATGTTCTGCCACTTTCGAATTCTACATACATCAAAATCCTGCATGTTTCTGTGTGTATCGTTCTGGGGTGTTTAAATCCCTCCTAGCCTTCGGGTACCAGAAATATGGATATTTCTATTATTAATTAGGAAATACAGACTAATTGGGCCTCATTCCGAGTATGGCGGTAAGGGATACCGGTCACCGTTAATGAGACCGGTGCCGGTAATCCCTTACCGCCACATTCCGAGTTCCCTTTGCGCCCTCATCCCTAACGCCTGCTTTTAGCAGGCGTTAGGGACGAGGGCGCAAAGGGGCTTTTTAGCCAATAACGGTGGCCGTAAAGTGCGGTCACCGTTATTTGCAATTTCCCCATTCCCATTGAGTCCTATGGGGGCTCATTTGGGAATGGGGAAGAGCCCTGGGGAATGGGAAATTACCACCCTGGTCAACTCGGAATAGGGTGGTAATTTCCCATTCCACCAGGGCGGTGCCGGTAACGGTCCAGTGCCGACCAAGGCGCTACTACCGCCATTGGTTAGCGCCGGACTCGGAATGAGGCCCATTGTATTTCTTTTTCTTGGCCGTTTTGAATTGGCCCTGTTTATTTCTTTTTATAACATTTTCATAGCATTGCCATAATAGTTTCTCAGGGTGCTAAATTTTCAGACGAAAAATAATAAGTGATTAAACATATATACGTGGTTAAAAAAACATGTGCATATAATTAGAAAAGAGGAGATATTTTTTCACCCAGCAACTTAGTTTATTCATGTATATTTCACAGACCACAAGCCTTTGGTCAAAGTTAGTGCATAGACCTGTTTGCAATTATAATCTCCTCTTTCTGGGTTCATCCTTGGGGAGAGAGATTTCTGCACAGGTAGGGAAGCAGTGAGAATAAGGAACAAGGGAGAAAGCTGGTGCAGTAAACAGTGTGAATAAGGTGCCAAATGTGTTTGAGCTAATAGCTTTCCTTTGGGGTTCCATGTGGTTGTGGAACGCCGCCAGGAAGCCAATGAGCTACCAAGAAAAGGGACCCTCCTTCAATTTCAATTGAAAAAATAAAAGTAATTTATTCGCTGACTGACCCGAATAATCCTACAAGCTATTAACACAAACACACTCTTTAATGTCACATCAGATACAGGGACAAATGTGGCCCAAACTTTCAGATGAACTCACATAGTCTTGAGAGAGCCATAACGGCAAAACACCAAGCACGTCCTACTGTTGCTATTGTTGACCTAATCAATAACATGAATAATACATACAATGAATGTATTATAGATTGCAATGTTGGAGCTATTTAAGCAGAATGCCATAATTATATGTGTCCACCGCGGAACATACTGTAGATTGTTTTCCTATTTCATTTATAATGGTGATAAGGTAAAGATACCCACCCCGAAAGTGTATGCCGCAGGACCTTACCAAACAAAGATTCAATTATTGAATAACATTTATTTAGTGGAGGGCACCCAGTGACTATTAGTTTACATTTTGAGTGATAAAGTGGCCTGTGAATGTTCTGCAGTTACATTGTTGCACCTTGAGAGTAGATCACTGCATTGATGAGGTCCTGAAAAGTTTCCTAGAAAAGGAAGAAAGAAGCCACCTGGAGACTGTTCCCTCTCATAGGACAGTGGTTATAAATTACGGGGACACAGGCTGAAGTGTGTGGCTCGTAGAAGCAGAGAAAGGAGGCCAAAGAACCAGGCCTTCCCCCTCTTCTTCAGATGATCCTTGTTCTTCCCTCATCCTCCAGGAGGATGGAAAATGTGAAACAAAGGGGACATATCTGAGAAAAGGAGGCGTATACCAAAACCTCTCCCAATTGCCGATCAAGTTGGGCTGTAAATTCCAGTCAACACAGGCCCTTCAGAAAAAAACTCCAAACTCAGCAATTTCAGCAAATGGCGCATCCGGAGTTCCTGTTGATCTCTTTTGTCAATCCCAAGATTGTTGGGGAATGCGTGGAGTCTAGGAAAATTCCTTCTATAGGGAATCCAGCTTGGTATATGTACATAAACTACTTGCCCAAAACGTGCACGTTTCTGGATCATTGACATTATTTAACAGGGCATGACACCACCAAGCGATTCTCTGGGGTAGGCACACTTGATTTAGAAAGAAATGTTTTATATATGAGGATCTTCGGAGTGCCTTCCTACTCTCTCTTTAATTGACCACTGTAAAACCAAAGAAAACAAAAATAATTTGGGAACATGTTCATACTCATAAAAATCATTCACCCAATATGTACTGTTTTAGACAGGTCTTCACAGGCAATCAGATCCAATCTCTTTTTGCAGATAGAAACAGTATAATAAACATCCTCGGGCAACAAGTGAAGGCTTTCAGTGCTCTGTGTATTAAAGCTTCTCGATAAGCCACCATTATCAAGGTCTTTCACTTTATATATCCTGACCAACCAGTGCTCAGTGGTGTAAGCTTCCTCGAGTACGTCAAGTTCAAAGTCTTTGTTTCCAATCTTTGCATCTCTCACTGGATCATACCCTGGGGGCCATTTTGCTTCTGTGTAAACCTGTCCAAAGTGATAGTAGCACATCTTGTTCATAAGGCAGTTGAGTAATACTGGAGAGCCTTCTCGATAGACTCGAAACTCTCCTGTTGGAGTGTAATAATCATGCTCCTTAATGTGTTTGCAAGTGTCTGTGCTTCCTCCGATACGCACCATCCACAAAAACATGTTGATGTCATCAGAAGAATATCCAGTGAGGCCTCCAAATATAACCAAGACGTAACTGACATCAAGATCTCTCATAATCTCATATGCCTTCTCCTCCATGGATGCCAATGCCTGCCCGATACGCGATATGTGTGTGTTATTCCAGGTATTATTGTCCACTAAAATAGTTCGATTCGCCATATTTGTGATTTGATACCCGTAATCCCACCAAGACATGACCTTTGCATCCTCTGGGGTATTGTGGCAGAGACAATAATATGCCTCACGAAAATCATCAAAGATAATTCTACTACCATCTCCCCCATGCGCAGATAGTACAATGGACAGAGAGGAATAGGCCTCGCTGGTCACCCAGGTGGAGTGGAAGGTGTATGTAATCAAGAAAAACGCCATGACTAGGACCATAGCCTTGGCAACCTTATCTTCTAACTTCTTCTCTTGAAGTTAGCTAAATCCAGCTCCAAATTTAAAAGACCATCCCAACTTTTCTGGAAAACAGCTTCCCTTTCCTACATCTTTAACACCAGTTTTTCAATGTTGCATAATGAAAAAATGTCTTCCAACCATGATGCCAATGTTGGAAATCCAGTTGACTTCCAATTTGGCAATATTAGCTTTTTTGCCACTAATGCCCCTTTCAATATTCAGGTGACTTGATGGTGTCCCAAATCTTCCAGGATCTTTTCTTCTCCCAGAATCAATGTCTCGAAGTCCAAGTCCAGATCTTCATTCACCACCTTATTCATCAATTCGGTCATTTCTTTCCAAAAATCTTTCACCTTGTAACAATCCCAAAACATATGTTCTAATGAACCTCCGGCGTGGCCACAACCCCATCAGGTGTCCGTCAGACTTAAGCCTTGTTTATGCATTCTAGCTGGTGTCCAAAATACTCTGCTCAAGATCTTAACTTGACGGACTCTCTCTCCAATATTAAATGACATCCTTTTGATATTTCCAGAGAGAGCCTCCCATCTTTCTTGTGTCATTTCCTTATTTAGGCAAGCCGACCATGATGTCATGAGCTTTTCTTTTCCCTCTGAATTCCTGCTTAACAAGTTGTAGATTTTAGATGCCATATTCTCGTGACTGCCTATTTTCTCAGTGAGATTCATGCACGTTTCAATCTCAGATAGTCGCTGTATGTGCAGTCAGAAGAGCTTCAGAGTGCCATGGTGATAAAGTCCACTACAGGAAATAGGACACCTTTTTTGGCTGGTATATCAAAACAACTAAAGAACATACAGAATCACAGGCAAGATATTGGGCCTCACTACAACGAGGGTGGCCGCGTAATCAACGGTGCCGTTCATTCTGGGCCACCACATTACGAGGTATGCAGTGGGTCCCGCTCTGGACGCCTGGCCAGACCAGACGTGCAGAGCGGGACCCGCTAGCAGTCCAGGATGCTAACAACAGGCCCGTCATTAACGGACCCATTGTTAGCAACCTCCCCATTCACATCGAGCCCTGTGGGGGCTCAAATGAGAATGGGGATATACCAGGTCTGGGTCCTGCGAAAGGGAATTACCGGGCCCTCCAAGGTCAGAATGGCCCGGTAATTCCCTATTTTTGGGACCCGGACCTGGTACCCGGTTTGGGGGTAGCCATGCCGGTAAGAACGACATGGCTACCTCCAAACTCCTAATGAGGCCCATTGTGACAAGGTCATGGACTTGAACCAGTCGTGGGGGGATGGGGACTCCTCTCAACATGCGGCAGAAGGCATACCATGATTTTTGCCAGTCCTGCCACAGAAACGGGGTAAGGAATTTGGGAGGGCCTCATTCTCTGGCCCCCAGTTCTGTGCCTTGTTACAGGTGGAAAGTACTATTGTCAATCACCCAATGCCTGAAGTTCCTTGTTCTGACCAGAGTTTTGTTTCTTTCATTTCAGGACTCCATATACCAGGAAGCACTGCAGGGCATGGAAGTCACTGTGCTCCTGGAGAAAAACTCACCATCTTCACGTGCAAGACGGAAACAACATTATAGGGTTAATGTGTTCACTGAAAACCAAAATGCTAGATGCGTTTATAAAATAAATGTCTATCTTTCTATGAGGCATTCACAGGATAAGAGATTTCCTAGGCAACAAGTGTATCCACTAGCCATGTCCAGGTTTCTGCATTGGTTTTCAAAACAATCTCCTTAATTTGCTTTGAGCATGTGCTCACTTTATCAGTCTTGTTATTGCGGGTAGTAACTTGCAAGCACTATTTTTAAAACATAAGCAACAAAGAACACAATAATTCACAAACATACACAATATGTTAAACAAAATAAAGCATTGATATCATTATCTATTATAATGTGATTGTCTAACAGGCAAATCTGGGTTGGGACTTAGCCTTTAAGAAAAATCTGTTTTAGCATCTTGGGAGTAATTCCAAAGATTTCACCAATGGCTACAACACGAATGAGCAGGGTCTGAAGGACACTGCTGGTCCACACGATCTTGACCTGCCTGGGTAAGAAAAACAAGCATATTTATTAAGTAGGCCAAGACTGTATTTCTAGTTTTTGCGCAAAAACTGTCACTTTGCCAATTTTTGCAAATTCTGATTTTTAATGCTTGCTTCCATAATTTGGAGGCAAAATTGATTTACAAATCTGCACTGCCTCGGAAATAAGCAGCAAACAGCTTTCAGATGCCTTCACCCCAAGACAGTAAACTGCTCATGGGCTGAAAACGGGCACTTTGCCAATTTTCCCAAATTCAAATGTTTTGACTGCACGAAGTGAGGGCGAATAACGAGGGCAACGGGCCATTACCCCCGTTCCAGCCCTTGGAATCGGGGATGATTAGGACTATTGGCACCCAGGTTTCCAAAGCAGTAAATTGGTGTGCTAAAAAAAATATTTTCTTCGTTTAACGCTACACCGCACGTGTCCCATTGAACGAAGGAAAATTATTTTCCAAGATGGCCAGCATGGAAGGAAAAGCAGGGCTCTATACACAGCTCCTTTTCTCTCTCCATGGCAACCTGCGGGAGCGAGGAGGAAGGTAGAGTGCCGCTGCCGCAGAAATACGGTAGGTGGGGCGTGGGGCATGGAAAAAATGGGATGGAGGGCAGGGGTAAGAAGGTGGTGGGGGAGCCGTCCGTTAGGCAAAATCGAACACAGGCTTTCACCGGTGGTTTAAGCCTGCGTTCCTAGCTACCTGATTGGCTGGCTCCCCCTGTCAGGGTGCTAATGAACATAGATACATAGACGCACCCAGAAGGTGGACTGTAAGGAACTCATGGTGGCAACAGTAAAGACAGACACAAGTGATCACAGTTCAGGGGTGTTTATTAAACTGTATAAATAGGTTGGAAAAACGCCAATTCTAAACCTAAATCTAAGACGGGAGCAGGCTATGACCATCAAATAATAATAAGGCATTCCTAGTGGCTTCTGTCAATTAAAAAAAGGGCCTATACTAAAAAGAATCTATTGCCAATCCTCGCAACTAAATACAAAAGAGTGGAGAATATGGTTCACAAGAAAGAAAGAAGTGTTCACAAATGGTAAATCAGGATGTTATAGCCAGGAGTCTCCCTTCAGCACGTTTTGACCCCGGGAAAAGGCAGAACTCCTGAGCACAGCACGCTCTCGGGCTTTCCCAGCACAAGACTACTGTTCCGTTCTAAGGTATCGGGATCTTTGGTGGTTAAGTCTCTTTTCTACAAAGAAAGTCTCTTGCCTCCTAGCACCTGCTTTGTTCAAAAAAACAAAACAAAAGTTCCTCTTCTGTATGTATATTGGGTAATGGCTTTCACCCCTGGGATCCCCCTCTTCTGGGTTCAGACCCCTCTCGAATGGCAGCCTCCTTCCATCGGGTTCACTACGGCTTTTATTCAAAAGATTTCACCTGTTGCATTCACCAGTCTCAATGTCTTTTTAAACAATCCACTGTAGACATCCCTTCAGCGGGTTCACTCTTGTCAACACAATGTTCATTGGGGAATCATGCTTCACCCTGTTCTGCAGGCATCTCTCAGTCGGGTTTACATTTACCAGTCAAACAGTTCCATCTACTTTTTCATGATACAGGACTTTTCCATTAGCTTTACAATTACTTGCCGGTCAAAGACTTTCGACCGTACAGGGTTTATACTCGACCACTGTATGACCGCTTTGACCTTTTTTCCTTGCGGCTCTCCTAAGGCCTTCTGGTATCAGTAGTTTCAATAATAAGGGGGATCAGCCAGTCTTTTAAGTGAGCACCCACGTGGCGCTGGACTCCTTTGCAGCTGGTTTTCCCGTGCAGTGTTAACAGTTCTTTGATTTCCCTTAATTTGCCATTTGCAACTTTTGTTCAACACATTTAATTTTCTTATCAGTTCTCCCTTCGACTCACCGACTGTGATGAACCGCTTGCAGAGGCGTAGACTAGGTAGGGCCTGAGCGGGCAAGACCCACTCAAAATCTGCAAATGCCCACTCCGCACTGCTGTGTGGGCATTTACAGATGTTAATGTCACTGCGGTGGGCCCAACTACATTAGCTTCAGGACCCATTATTTAGACAATCCTGGCTAGGCCTCTGACCGGTTCGCTTTTCTTGTATCTGGAGTCAAGGGCGCTACACGGTAGAAAGCCTCTCTCCCTGATTTGGTTATAAGTGGAGGAGGGCTCAGTGCACAGTTGATATCTGCTACAGTACACGTCAGCTATTGTTCGTAGTCTTATGATTCCTTCTACGGAGGCTCGCGGGTCTGGGTCGAAAGGGCAAGGCTGCATCTCTCCTTGTCACCGCTTCGGTTCTTGCCGCTTTTCTCCTCCTCTTGAAAAGCCATCCTGGAATAGCTCTCTCGTTTTGCGTTCAGCCTTGCTTGTAGTGTGCTCTCGTGCTCCAGTGTTTATCACTGTGGGGAAGGGAAAGGTCCCTCAGGTGTCAGAGGTTATTATTAATTGCTTGACTCTGCCTGACCCTTGTTTTGGGACATGTTACGTAAACACACTGGTCTTAGTCCGTTGACTTTCATGGTGTAAGAAAGCGTTCATGTCAGAAAAAGGGGGTGGCGGGGCAGAGTTTCTGAGTATCCTACATGGTAGGATGGGGAAATGGTGTTATGTGAAAAGGGATACCACGTCACACCCATCAGTGACCCACTTAGACTCCCCGAGACCCCCCATCCAGGTGATCCTCCCACACTGGTCCACCCTCAGGAACTGGATTCAATAGCGATGGCTGTGTCCTGGCTACCTGGATGGCAGATCCCCGGGGACTAGTAAGGGAGACACCTTCAGGTTTCTCACAGAGTCCAAAACAATATTGCTGTCCAATGGTAAGCTTGTCTGGTGTTCAGGGGTAATAGTTTCTCTTGCACTACAGCACAGAAATCCACATTTCTCTAGAGTCTTACTTCAGGTACAACACTATTCTCTGCTGTAAAACCTGCCTCAGCCCCATGTGTGCATTTAGACCACTTTTGGGGTGGAGGTTAGGCTCTGGCTTGCAGGGTTTGATGCAAATCATGACAGGGGCAGGAGGCCTACCAGGGTTTTCACTAGAGCCAGTGCTGTCCCACAGGCGTGGTGAGGGATTTGGGAGGATCCCAGTCTCTGCCCCCTATGCCCCCTTGTGCCTTGTTACAGGTGGAAGGTACCACTGTTAATCACCCAATACCTGAAACCCCAGGGTTTGTCCAGAGTTCTGTTTCTTTCATTTCAGGAGTCTATCAGGACGCACTGCAGCATATGGAAGTTGATGCGCTATGGGAGAAAAATGTGCCCTCTTCCAAGATGGAAACAGCAGCACGAGACCCGCTAACATTTTCTCCAGTGAACCAAAACGCACTGATTATCTGCAACGGCGACCTGGTCAGAGAGTCTAATGCAAATTTTACAAATGAAAAGGTGGCAGAGCTTAGAAGGGCGTTTCGCACTGCTGGGGCACTACCCAGACAGAAATAGCAGAAATAGGAACACGTGACTCAGTTAGCCAGTTGTAATGGAGGGAAAGACCAGAACAGGAAGTCAGAGGTATAACAACCCAGTGAGGTCAGGTGGGGCAGAAGTGGAACAAGAGACCAGGTGGAAGAAGGATGGTGGAGCAAAGTGCTGAAAAGTCTGTGGTAGAGGTTGTGGCAGTTGAGCTCTTTGTTGTGAAAGAGAGAGTGGTACCTCTGTATCAGAGTGCATTATCAGAGTTTGTGAATGGTTGTTGCAAGGTGTGAATGGGAATTAGAGAGGGAATAGAATGGTAAGTGAGTGGAGTAAGGAGAGGTTCTGGTCTGAGAGCTTGTGATTTAACGTGGCAGTAGAGGAGGGAAGTCGAGTAGAGGAGAGTGGAGAAGAGAGGCGAGCCTGGAAGAGAGGGTAGAGGAATATATATTGGAGTGTAGAATGGAATGGAGAATCTCGTAGAAAGTAGAAGGGAGAGGATGTTGGAGGGGAAGGGAGTACAGTTCAGAGGGGGTAGAGTAGTTAGGAGATTGTGTGACCATTGGAGGGACAGAAGGAGGAATCCGAGGAGAGGAGAGGAAACGAACAAGAGGGAGTGTTGTGAAGTAAGAGACAGAAGAGAGAGAGGAACGGAACACCAAGGACACAAACACACAGGTATAGACCTGCTGAGTGAGAGGGACTAGGCACTTGAAAAGGCATAGATCTTATTGAAAACCATATCCACTGGAGTTTTCAGGATAGGTGTCCCCTAGAAGAATCCTGAAGGGAGTCAGATAGAAAACGCAGAAGCCTTTAGGCCACCACTCTATTCAGAATTGTAGATAGTAGGTATGACTGATCTCTGTTTGCCAAGCTGGGGAATAGGGAAGCCTGGGCTATGGAAGTGGGAAGCAAATGGAGACAAGAGATGGCCGTGTGTTGCATTTCATTCATCTACCATAACGTTGTTGACCTATCTGAGTTCTACCAAATTAAACCCTTGAACCATCATCTGGAGTCTGGACAACTTGAAGTCCATCTGTGACAATTTCTAAAAAAAGATTCCCACGTCAAATTACAAGATCAACTGAAGAAACTAAAAGACTTCAGAGCAAATCTGACCATTCCAAGAAATAACAAATTCCATAACTGGCTCTGTCTATCATTATAAGAGGTGCCCCACATCAGAAGAATAATAGCAAGTAATATTGAATCTTCCAGCCTATCAACCACAGCCACAGGCATCTGCACCCCCTCATCGTACAGATGAATAGATTGAGTTACACAGGTCAGATTCCATCACTAGTGACCCTCCCACATTCATCCAATCACTCCCAGGCAACCACAAGCAAGCCTTGCAACCCAGTCATGCTCAGCCCTTACTTTGCTGCATGATAGAGGAGGAATCTGAAATCTGTTGGAACCCCTGGCAGGGAGCATTTTCAACTTTCGTAGGGTTCCCTGGCTACACACCTCAAGCAAGCTCCCTCGCGTTCCCACTACTCCAATTGTCCAGCACTGGACACACACTGATAACTGTCCAAAACTGGTGGAGCTCCACAGATCTGTTTAGCAGTGTGACATGGTTCTATAACATACTAGATGTTCCTGCCAAGCTCCATGGGTTCCAAGAAGAACTCCATGTCAGAATAGACTGCAATAAACCAACTTGTACTGATGTAAATCAGCTCCAGCGAGCTGCTATTCCCCCATATACTTCCATTTTACTTCCACAGAAATGACACTGTCCCCCACAGAAGCCATGAGGGAAAATCTAAATGAGTTCACAGATATACAACCGATAATCTAGCAAGATTAGTGCATGCCGACTAATTGCACACAATGAAAAATGACTGAAAACTGGATTCTGGAATAAGACAAACAATGGAGCCTGCACAGCAAACTATTGTGTTTTCATTTGAAATGGCACTGCAGCCTCAAATTGCGGATGGGAAAAAAGGTGTACTAATCAGTTGGGGAGCTCACAATCTGCCAGATGTTTTACTAGCTGTGCAACATTACATGAAAAAACAGAAAGACGGAAAGACGCTTCTGAATCTAAACTAATGTCTTTGCAGATTCAGTAACTGCAAACCCCTCAGCGAAGAGCAAATACTGAGAGGGACCAGAAGAACAGGTGAGGCAGTGATCCCAGGGAATGGGTACATGTAATGATTATGGTCCAGGCATGGACCCAAACAGAAAACACCTGTCCCAAATTCAAACAGCGATGAGTGCAATTTCTATAAGGAGTTCAGCCACTGGAAGTCTGAATGGCTGAACTGACCACCTCAACATACTGCCCCATCCTTTTCTCTACCTCCACTCCCAGTACCCAGTATCTGATTAGGCTATTAGCCGCGATTCCCTACCCACCCATTTGGCTCGCAACACCTGAAACCTCACCAGTGCCCTTGTCTGCCCCCTGCTCAACCACCCCCTGCCTACTGCACAGGATGTAGACACATTGGTTGACCACTACAATACCATCCTTACCAATGCTACCAACACTGTGGCTCTCCTGGAAGCCTAAAAAACACATATTAGACCATGCTGGGTCAGTGCATTTGGTTCATGGATCCCCAATTTAAACAACCCTGAGGATCCCTTTTCTAATGAAAAAACTAAGAGAAAAAACTGATTGAAAATTTCATTGAAAAAGCTATCGAAGAACAGTCCATCACTCTTCGCTTGTTTTTAACACTTTGCACCTGCTTAATAGAGAAAACCCATTAAAAAATGTTGTTTTTCTTTTCATCTAAGAAGCAGCAAACGCATGACCCAGCATGGTCTAATATGTGTTTTTTAGCACAACACTGTGCATGAACATTCGCTTGTGAATTAAACTAGAGACACGTCTGCTCCCTTGCAACTCTCTCTTTTAACAAAGAAACTGTGTGTTTCGTAAGTGTGAATACTGAACTGGGTAAGAAATCCCAAAACGGTCCTCCTTGTTATATATACAGTTCTCCTGGAAGCCTGCAAGGCTATACCAGCCAAACACCAGAACTCCTGGTACACTTCCGATCTCCGTGCCGTATTCACACTGAAAAGAGCAGCTGAAAACACCTTCCACAACTAACAAACTTCGGTTATGGGAGCTGCAATGAATTACAACCAAAGTATCCACGCTGCCAAAGCTGCTAGCTGCAGCAATAGGATAGCCAATGCCACCTCTAACACCCAGGAACTATTCATCATCCTAAGGGAACTAGAAACTCCTATCCTTCCATCATCACTTCTAACTAACTAAAGACAAAGCCAGGCCTGACACCGTCCAGAGTACCCTCACAGGAAAAATCAGCCAGCTTCAAAATAAAATTAACACCAAGGGCTCACTTGTAATATCCCCGCTGTCACCGCCCATGTCTCCTGAGCCAAGCCTAGACATCCCACACTTTCAATACCAACCTATCTCAACCACTGACCTAGAAACCATCATCACGGGTCTTAAGTCATCCCGCTGTAAAGGGGATACCTGCCCAGCCTCGATTATCAAGGACTGCACAGAACCACTGCTCCCGCTCATTGCAGCCATCACAAACTCATACTTTGCTGCTATGCCCACCACCCTTAAAGAATCCTGCATCTCCCCCCTACTAAAAAAATAAACTTAGACGCCACCATACCTAGTAACTACTGGCCCATGACAACTGTCCCCTTCTGTTGAAAATCATTGACAGAGTTGTCCACCTCCAGATCCAGGACTTCCTCGAATTTCACAACAGCCTGGGCACCCATCAATCAGGTTTCTGCCCCAGCCATGGCACTGAGACAGCTCTTCTTGACTTAAACAATTAATTGGACAATGCCATCGACACAGGCACGCTCTCACTCCTCCTCCTTCTTGACATATCAGCAGTGTTCGAACTGGTTGACCACACCACTCTTTGCCATCACCTCACCACTTCAGCACACTTCTCTCCCGAAGCCACTAAATAGATTGCATCTTTCCTGTCCAACAGGATATCAAGAGTCTTCATCGGCGATGCACTAGTCATCCCTACCCCCATCACCTGCGGTGTACCCCAAGGCTCTTGTGTCTCTCCCACCTTGTATTACATCTATACAAAGCTTCTCTTCAACCTCCCCGACTTCCTTGTCAAATCTTACACAAATTACACTGACAACACCGAACTCCTCATCCCCCTATCCGGCAACCACTCCCAAGACACAGCCAAGGTAAATGCCATCTACGAGTCAGTTGAAACGTGGATGCAAATGCATAGCCTCTGTTCGAACTATGAAAAGACAGAACATTTGATCATTGGCTCCCCAGCACGCCTCGCCAAACTTGACAAGTCCTTCATCTACTTCACAGCTCCAGGGGACCACTCTGGTGGTGATAGTGCACGGAACAAATATCCTTTAACATTAACATTTTTTTTCAAACTGTGTTTATTAACTTTTTGCTTATTAAACATTGCATCGTAAGAAAAAACAACAAGGGGCTGTGGGCCCCTACCCCTCCACCCCCCGCCGCCCCAACTTCTTGCATTGTTTACAAACAGGTTCAATTTGCACACAAATCACCACAGTGTCTGTATGGTCCTCAGTTTTCTTTCCACAAATAACAAATTGTCCATGGTTATTGGTCGCAGCATTTAGGTAACTTAAACGTGAATGGTCATTGGGGTACCCCCCGGGGGTGGACGTTTTCAGGAGGCGTGGCCTGTGATACTTGTACATTAGAGTCAGTCTCTTGGTCTCTTCCTGGACATGTACCTCCTAAAGGCCACCCAGTAGTCCTTAGGTTTGCTGTTAGGTGGAAGCGTCAAATTGTATCGAGTCTCCCTGCGTTCACAATTCGACATAAGATTGACCCAGTGTTGAAACGTAGGTGCTCCGATTGCCCCTCATGTGTGCGCCACTAGTGATCTTGCAACTGCAGAGGCCATACCAACAAGGCGTTTCTCGCTTCGGGATCCCGAATCAACAAGGGCCAGCAGCCAAGCCTATGGGGTGAGTGGGACAGGGCTGTCGATCATGCTCGGCATTGCTTCCGCCATGCTCGACCATAAAGAGTGAAACTGGGGGCAAAGCCAGGCAACGTGGTAAAAATTTGCTGGGGTCTGGCGGCATTTCTTGCACTTCGGGGGTTTGAGTGGGAACAATTTGTGCAGAGGAGGAGAGTAGTACATCTGATATAGAAATTTAAAGTGTATCAGACAGAATCTGTTATTGGTGGAAATAGATTTGGTCTGGGTACATATCAAGCTCCAGTGGTCGTCTGACAGCGTTTTCCCCAGGGCACTCTCCCATCTGTCCCTGTAATGGGCTGGTGGTGGGGTCCTGAGCGCTCAGGCCATTATATTCAGGATCGAAATCAGCTTCCTGGTGGATGTTGGGGCAGTGGTGTATACCAGGAATGGGAATATGGAGGGGTGTTCGGGAAGTCCAGCCATCTGGCCCTCAATACCTCCCACACCGGAAATAGAGAAGCTGTGTGGTGGGGGTCCATACACCTCTGGATTTAAGGTCTTCCCATGATAAAAATGTGCCTTTAGGGGCAATATCTCCTATTGTGTGAATCTGTAGATTAGTGAAAGTGTTGTATGAAAATAGCCTCATGTGTGAGTGGTATACCTCGGACGTGGTATATGGTCATAGTGGGGGAGTACCACTGTTCCAGCCCTGCCCATTTTGCCAAACAGTCCCAAGCTCTAAGGTTGATATCCAGAGGTTGTATTTCTGCCCTCGAGTGCTTCTCCCGAGTAGCCCACAGGAGTCCCCTGAGATCATCAGAACAGGTAATAGCTTTCTCAAGGCGTGAGTGGGGTAGGTCACCCGACGGGGACCACCACCAGATGGCATATTGTACCTGGGCAATCAAGTGATATAAAGAGAAGCCGGGGGCATCCAGACCTCCCTAGGAATATGGGCGACATAATGTATCTAGGGAGATGCAAGGGTGTTTTCCGGACCAGATCAGTTTGGTCATCATGCTCTTTAATCGTTTCCAAAAGGACGCAGGGGGCCATATCGGGACATTATTAAAAACGTACAATAACTTTGGTATAATCACCCTCTTGGAGAGCGATATTCGGGCAGCCTAGTAGATAGGAAGGCACGCCAAAGTGTCCACCCTGTGTTCCAAGTATTGTAGCGCAGCAATGTAGTTCTCTTCGTATAGCCTAGCTGGGGCGGTGGACACACGGGCACCAAGATAGCGGATTCCCTGTGGGCGCCAAGCAGAGGCATCTCCAATATCTTGAGGGGAAATCCCTGCTGTGAGTGGGAGCACCTCGGATTTAGTCCAGTTGATTTGGAGGCCAGATAGAGCACCAAATTTGGTGATCTCTTCCACTATGGGGTCTAGGTTGGTTTGCTGATATTTAACATATATTAACATGTCGTCCGTGTATAGTGAGACAATTGATGTGTGTGAATGGAGTGTAACCCCTGTGTGGGTGTGGTATTCCCTCAGGGGGCATGCCACCGGCTCGATGGCCAGGGCAAATAGGACGGGGAGAAGTGGCAACCCTATTTAGTGCCTCGAGATGGGTGAACAGGGACGGATTGAATACCATTTGTATACACCAAGGCTCGCGGGGCAGTGTACAGCAGGCGGATACAGTGTAGGAATGTGGTGCCCATGCCGGCCCGCCAGAGGACCTCAAACAGAAACGGCCATTCGACAGAGTTGAATGCCTTTTCGGCATCCAACGCTGCTACTGCTCTTGGGACCTCTGGGTTCACATTGTGCATCAGGGTGAATAGTCTCCGCAGATTATTCTGCGTGGAACAGCCTTTTATGAAGCCTGCCTTGTCTGGGGGGACCAGGGCTGGCATGTGGGGTAGAAGCCTGTCAGCTAGGAGCTTCTCCAGGATCTTGTTGTCGGTATTCACCAATGACAAGGGCCTGCAGGAAGAGCATTGTTTTGGGTCCTTGTCCGGTTTGAGCAATACCGTCACCAGAGCTGTCCTGGTGGACACAGGGAGCACCCCTGTTGAACTGGCTGCCTCAAACATGCTGCGTAGATGAGGGATGAGGGAAGGGTTTGTATAGTTCGGCGGTAATGCTGTCAGTCCCTGGGCCCTTACCATTGGAGAGGGAGTGAATTATTTTAAGAAATTCCTCATCTGTGGGGTGTTGTTTAGCAGCGTTCTGGCTTCCGGGTCCAGCCACCCCATGGCGATCTTATCTAGATATCATGTGATATTATTGTGCCCTGCTGTACACTGGGTTGCATACAGCTTCTCGTAGTATCATAGGAATGTGTCGTTTATCCTTTAGATGTCCCTAATAGATTCCACCTCAGGTGTCTCGACCTCTATTATAGGTTCTAGGTGTTGTTCCTGCCTTATAGCCCATGACAAGGTCCTACTCCGGGCAGTCCCCTTCCCCGTATCTAGCAGCCACTATTGGGTCACCCAAGAATCTTGCCTCATCGGCATCAGTGAGCGGATCTCTTGTTTCTTACCCTCCAGACTAGCCTGGAGTTCAGGGGAATTATTCTGGGCCAGGCGGTTCTCCATGTCTTTTAAATCTTTTTCCTTGGACGCGATGGTTCTACGGATGCTCTTTAGGGTGCCCCCTTCCTGGGAGATACACCAGCCCTAAATGTACATTTTAAACATTTCCCAGACCACCCTACGGTCTGAGATAGAGTCTGCATTTATTTGGAAGAATTCTGAAATGGCATGACGGATATCTTCATGAAATGCTATGTCCTATGTTCGGGCTCTGAATCTACATCAGAGTTGCTTGGAGAGGTGGTCGGGCCCGTGACCTGCACCAGGACTGGGGAGTGGTCGGACAGGGTTCGAGGTAAAATCGGCGGTTTAGTGGACACCTGGGGCAGTTAAGGGGCCATATGGATGTAGTCTATCCTCGAGTAAAAGGTGAATTCACATCTGTCTGGGTGGTGTAGTTGCCATATGTCGACCAGGGCATAATCTGTAGCAATGGATGATAATGTATTTGCCGCCCGGATGAGGGATATCTATACTGAGGAAGACCTGCCGCGTGTCAGTGATAGGGCCATATTGAAGTCCCTCTTCCACACCACCTCGTAACCCGGGAATGTTCACAATTGCTCAGAGCAGGACTGGAAGAAATCTGGGCAGTCATAGTTGGGACCATATGTGTTTATGAATAGAACGGACCACCCCGCGAATTCCCCAGCTACCAGAACAAAACGACCCTCTTCGTCAGTTACCAATTTATGCAGCTTGAATTCCAGAGAGCGGTGGATGTATATTGCGACCCCCTGGAGTGGGTGGTGTGGGATGAGCCATACCTATGGATACCCCAGCCAGCCAGAGCGGGGAGCTTGTGTTCCTTCCCCAGGTGAGTTTCCTGGATACAGAGGACATTTGCGTGGTGATTCCTGATACAGTTTGTGGTAAGGGGTGTCTTTTTCCTGTTAGTAAACCCCCGGATGTTCCATGTGACCAGGGTAATATTCGTGTTGGAGGGGGTCTCATCCCCCAGGTGATGCGTCACGTCAATTCTGGACTGAGGATGGTGACTGAAGGATATGCCTTAAGTGTTCTAAATAGCATATAAGATATTGGGTGCTTTGTGGAGTCTGTGTGCGCAAAAGATCTTCAATTCTGGGAAGAAAGTTTCCCCCGCCCCTCCCTTCAGAACCCTGTGTAACAAAACCCTGTGTGCTAACTCGTAAGCAACTATAAACGCACTCTCCACCCCCCCACCCATGCCAGAAACACCAATCTACCAGCCGAATCAGCCCTCCCCCCAAACCCTCTACCAACAACCCCAATGTAACTTGCTTAGCCACTGGGTACGGGGGGTGCCGGCGGCTGTTGTGCTTCCAGGTGACAGAGGCTCATTGCCACGTTTGTTTTCATGAATGAATTTTCACACGTATAGAGCACTCTAGTAGCTGCCAATTTGATTTCAAGTCAGTTCCCGTGGGCAGCCGCAGATCAGTTGTGGTCGGAGAATATGACAAGACGTTCCATTGGGTGACTCAGGAAGATCGGCAGGGGGAGGCCCCCGGGTCTGAAATTTCTGAAGTGAATCATTCAGCCGTGTCTGGGGACGTGAAGAAAAGAGTCTTCCCCTCGTGTGCTACCCTCAGTTACGCTGGGTACATCATCGAGTAGCGTACATCCTTTAGAATATTTTTTGCTGATTTTAAATGGTTTCCTCTGGTCTTGTACATGTTGACTGAAGTCCGGGAATAGTCTTATCATTGCTGAGCCCCACCGCAGGTTTATTTTTTC
Source organism: Ambystoma mexicanum (assembly GCF_040938575.1). Lineage (NCBI taxonomy): Eukaryota > Metazoa > Chordata > Amphibia > Caudata > Ambystomatidae > Ambystoma > Ambystoma mexicanum. The sequence continues at coordinate 140,693,980 of NC_090939.1, read as the reverse complement.
TCGTGCAGCCCTAAGGAGGATATCACGGTCCCGGTAGTTGAAGACACGGGCAATTACAGCTCTCTCGCGGAACCCGGGGGTGGTCTTGCCACTAGTGATCTGTGAGCCTGCTCCACCATAAACAGGTCCGAGACTGGAGGGTCTTCTAGGACCTCCCTGAGCAGTTTTTCCATGAGCAGTTCCATATTGTCTATTGAAGTGGATTTGGCGACCCCCGTGATTCTTATATTATTTCTTCTCGAACTCCCCTCGAGGTCATCATTCTTAGCCACCACCTTCTTTACCGTCTGTTGTAGGGACGCCACATCCTGCTGGAACTCTGCAATTTTATCCTCCCCTTCTACGATCCGGTGCTCCGCTTCCGACATTCTGCCGCACAGCTTATCGATTTGGATCGCAGACACATCGACTTTGCATGTTAGCGCGGGTCTCTTTTAGCGCTCAAATCATTTGTGCTCCTTTTTAGCGCTAACAGTGTTTGATTGAGGGCTGTGATGTCTACCTAGGAGGGCCCCGGATCGCTCTCCTGTTGTGATGGTTCTCGATCCGACCTAGCGAATTGGTTCAGCTTTGACTGCTTCTTTTGATTGGCCATTTCCAGGCTGCCCTCGCCGTTGTGGATTTTACTGTATCCCTGGGATACGTAATTCAACCAAGGTGGAGAGGGGTCTCTGGTGGGTTGCCCAGGGAGGTGGCAGGGATCCGTCAGGATTGAGATTGACCGTTGCCTTGGTAGGCTGCCGGTGCCACCCCAGGAGGGGCTCCAATGTTTTCGTTGAGGACCGGGCCAGAGGAGTGAGAGCATGCCCGGCGGGGGCCCTGACGTGGCCGGTTGGAGGAGGAACAGTGCACCGTGAGCAGCTGGGGGGCCACTGTAGAGAGAGGAGGGATGGGCTTCGGGACACGTATGAGTGCCGGAGCAGCTGCTTTTGACCACCCCTCGGGCTGACTCAGATCGTCTGTTTGTCGGTGGGCAGGTTAGTTGTATGGCAGGGGCTTGGTCCTCTCTTTGCCCCCCAACCTGGCACCCAAGTTTTAGCTGAAGCAGGGGTATCGGGTTGATCGTGGTGTACAAGGTGTTGACCGCATTAGGGGTTCCCCATTAGGGGATTCTGGCCTAGCCTGGCGTCCACTCCAAGAGCAGTGCTCAGTGTCCTGTAGGTTGTTGTGATGAAAGATGGTGCTGCCTCAGCGGTTATGGCTGGGGGGGTTGCGGGCTCCCAGGTGGTGGGGAGTGGCCCCCGCACCTTCCAAGTTTGAGGGGGCCAGGAGTCCCCTGCAGGGAGATCGAGACCTGGGGTTAGCTGAGAGGCCGGGTTCTGTAGTAGCAGGGTGTTGTCTCCCTTTCCCCCACTCACCATGCGCGACCAGCCGGAGGGGTCACACCTGTAGCGGGGATGATATGGCCAGGGTCCTTAGGGCTGCTGTGCATGAGGTGACCAGGGGCCCAGGATAGGGGGGTAAGTAAGGTTAGCGGCGTGCGTGAACCCCCACCCCTAGGCCGTCGACCTACCATGTGACTGCCAATGTGGTTATATCCGAGGTGCAGTGGCCGCTGTTGGACCGGCACAGCAGTCCCAATTTCGGCACCTCCAAGCGGGTTTGTCTCGTCGGCCACACGGGCAAGGGCCACCGTAAACCAGGATGGCACGACCATTGGAGGTCAGAGAGGAGAGACCACTTTGATGCCCCAGTGATCTGCTGTGCCACCCCAGCCTCTTCCCGGGGTTAGCACTGGTTTAGGGCTCCGTAGAAAGGAGGTGGTGACCCGCACGCTCTGTCAGGGAGTCAGGGTTCCGTACCCCAGTGGACTGACCCACCGAAGGGCCCACAGGGCAGCTGGAGTGCTCCAAGGGCAAGGATGGTTCCTCGGGCTGGGGATGGGAGTCTCCCCAGATGGAGACTGTCAAGGGTGCAGTGCGCAATGTACTACAGGGCGCTCGTATCTTCCGGTCAGAGCCTGCAAATATTGGCAGTTCAGCCGTCGTCCTGGGCAGGGGTCCCCACTCCTCGGTGGCTCGGACTGTCTAGATGGCAGCAGGGCAGTTGATGAGATCGTCAGAAAGGAGCGGACCCCCCGGTTTGGTGGAGCCGGACGCAGCTTGCAGCAGGCAACCTGCGGCGTTGCAGCCATTTGTTGGGTGATGGTCTTCAGCTGGACGCAGGGCTCGTTGCGCGGGGCATCCCACACACCCACCGAGAACCCAGGATCTGCGTGGAACTCCGATGCTGGGCTGGTATCTTTGTGATCAGCAGAGGTTCAGTGACTTTTAATCTGGTGTTTTATCTGGCGGCAGCAGGACTGGAACGCAGGATGTAAGGCCTTATATCTGAGCCTGCGTCGGAGCACTTTCAGGCGGCGGCCATTTCACAAGGCACGCAACAGCGCCCCCCTTTAACATTAACATTCACCATTGATAGCCACAACATCCCCGTTGTATCTGCTGTAAAAACCTTGGGGCTCTACCTTGATGCCTTCATCAACATGTTGCGGCAGGTGAATCACATTGCATCCACTACTGCCTACTCTCCCTATCCGATTAACGCCAGCAAACCATTCCTTCCCTCCGATAACTGTACCAACATCACCCGACCTCTCGTTGGATCTAAACTGGATTACTGTAACTCCCTACTTTGTGGCACTTCAGAGAAAAACCTGAATACATTGCAAATATAATGCTTACTGAGGAACCCTTCACTGTGGATACTAAAAGGTAGACCTCAGCGCCCTCCTTTCCGTTGAAAAAAGGTTTCTGTTGCATGAGTTTGGTAACTGAACAGAGAAATATGGTTCCTCTTCTCCATTTTTAACAAAAATTGTACTTATTGATGTTACTACTTAATGAATTCATGTGCCATAAATAAAGTAGACTCCATACAATTCTTTGTGATGATAAATTGTGTTTTAGTATTTCTGTACAGTTGCCTTTTGTGATAACTCGTGTTTCGGCAGGTGCTGATGCGAACTGGGACAGACGGATGAAAGAAAGCTAGGACTTTGCAGGTTGGGATTGAACCCATGACTTTGTTCATATGCTATAAGAATATCCACCAATCAAGGCACAACGATTGGCCCTGATTTGAAAAAGGCGGTGGCAGCCGCCGAAACACGTGTTATTGCAAAGGGCAACTGTACACAAATATTAAAACACCATTTATCATCACAAAGAATTGTGTGGAGACTACTTTATTTATGCCGCATGAATTCATTAAATAGTAACATTAACAAGTGCAATACATGGCAAGTAGTCCAAAGCAATGCCCTCCGAGCAGCCATCGATTTGTGCAAACCTGACCATGTATCTGAAGCAAGGAGATCCCTGCACTGGCTCCCAGTTAGGGAAACAATACAATTCAAAATGCTATCTATCATTCATCAATGCCTAGCCAGAACACACGCCATCAGACCTTATCCAAAAAAGACCAAAAAGACCACAGTGCCTTGCCTAGAACATTGCCTGGAGACCCTGAGATATCACTGCAAAGGAGCAGGAGGAGCTAGCTTCCCAGTTTGGGCGGCCACCCTCTGGAACAATCTTCCACCCCACCTGCAGGCTGCACCTTCTGACCTGACTTTCAGAAAGAAATTGAAAAGCCACCATTTCAACTGATCAACATTGCACTATTGCACCTTTGTCTTGACCTTGTAACTAGCGCCTAGATGCCCACACACTACGTGCGCCACTACAAATATATACATACATAAATAAATATATAAATAAATAAATACAATTGTGTTCTTCCCATTTGTGAAGGTGTCATTCATTTTCCCCCGGCAAAGGATGACTCGGATATGGGTTTACAGTACTGTTTTTTTGTGTTCTGTTCGTGTAAATCCCAGTTTTTAGGAGTACATGGCATCAATATGTTGTCTGTTTTTTGTTCTTTAGCACCAACACCTATGCTGCAAGGACTTATTGCTGCATGCATACGAGCCGGACACCTCAGGGCGTTCCTCGTACCCTATGCTCCATGAGGACATTCAACAACTGTATAGTAAGAAGCATTGTGTACCTTTCAACTCCAAACGTTCACTGTAATGGGGCACTAGAATGCTATATCCAAATGTGCTTAGTCTGGTACGTACACTATATTTATTATATATACGTTTGCTTCTGACTCCGCTGCATGTGCATAGGTGAGTGGAGGCATTGCCCGACCGTAGTCTGAAATTGAAAATTGGGTACCAAATATCCTATGGCGCTATTGCGTTCAGTCTCTCATCTTTCATCTTTCCAATAAAAGTTAGGTTTAACACAGTTAAATGTCAACCACCATCAAATGCATTGGTGAGCCACAACTAACACAGCCAACGTGTGTTTCGACCCCAGCGGGTCGTTATCAAGGCCTTAAACCCTGAACCGTTTTTAAACGATAAAGTGTGAATGGTCCTGATGGATTAGGATGAATATTTTTTGTGTTTTCTTTTGTATTCATTTTAATGTTCTTCTCTTTTTGCCATTTTATCTTTCTCTTTAAAAAATGGTTGTGATATATAATATGTATATTCATTCATTTGTATTGTTCTTTTTTATATGGGTATTTTTGTTAAAGGTTAACTTTGTTTAGCCACAAAATAATCAAAAAATACAAAATACAAAATAGTCATGTATTTCCTTTCTTAGCTATTAGTGGTGCGAATCATGGACTTTTTTTTACTGTACTTGATAAAACCTTATGACAGAAGACAATTGTCTCCAATAATGGTTTTAATTTTTTTTATTGTTTTCCAACATGACACCATACAGCACAAAAAACATCATACAGTTTCATATTGCATTTTCACCCTCCCCACCCTCTATTCCCTCGCTCCCCTCAGCCTACAGCACCTTTCTATCCTCCCCAAGTGGTCCTACCAACTACCTGGGCTACTCCGCCTCTGCAGGGCTATCTCCTTCCGGACCTTCTCGGTCAGACACTAATAGTGTCGCTATTAGTTGTCTCCAGGTCATCAACATATTTGGTTCCCCCACCTCCACCCTACCCGCTGCTTCACCCCACACCGTTGTTTCGGCATTCACCCATTTCTTCAGATAATGTTCATTTCCAATTTCGCATGTCATTCTATATTCGGTCCATGAAGAACGCCAGTTTTGCACTGAAACTATCTGAACACAGCTGATGTAATTACATCAAAAAATTGTGTGAGATTCGGGGAACTGACGCAGAGCGGTCAATATTGAATAAGGAGGTGATTGCTATAGTCTGGGATCCAAATAGTTGTAATATATCAAATATTGAATGACATGTTAAATTGGCAACGAATATTCATTATTGTAAACAATTGTCTTCTTTTATAAGATTAGACCAGACATGTTTTCCCTTGCCTCTCTGATACTCTGACACTTGCCTTTATTGTTCTGTTTGGTCCTGTTGTGTCTCCTTGTGCACTTTAATACCTACGGGTGAGTACCGTGTTATAAGAATTAAAAATAAATAAATAAATATAAGGTATTATCAAGCACAGTCAACAAGTCTATCATTGGCAATACTAATAGTTAAGTAAGGAAATATATAGTTGTAAGACCTTGATAAGGACCTGTTAGGGTCGAACCACGTGTTGGCTGTGCTAGTTGTGCTTCACCAATACTTTTGATGGCGGTTGCCATTTAACTGTGTTGAACCAAACTTTAAAAAAACAATGCCTGAAAGATGACTGACCGAGCGTGATAGTGCTATATGATACCTGGTACCCTGCCTTTCAACTTAAACCGCCCTAAGATAGCATGGGGAATAGGCTGCACAGCTCAGGCGGGTGTTCTTTGAAGAACACAGATTGAAGACTATGTTACTTCTCTCCCTTCCTTACATGTTTTAAGCCCTCAACTATCGATTACAAATCGCCTTGCACTGTCCTCACCTGCACACCTTTAGTCATCTTTCCAGTGCACCCCCAGATAAATGTGTACCTCCTTTTTTTGCTGTACGTAAATATGCAAAACAAAATACAAGTTGCTTCAAAGATTTTTCGTAAACGATCAAAAACAAAAAGTTAAACCTTTTGTGTCTCTGTGCAGAGGGTGTGGGCAAACCTTTGTAATTGCACATTTTATTTTCATTTATGAGCTAGGGATTATTATTATTATTATGATTAATAATATTATTATTCCACATATTTTTCCATGCAGACTTATTTTAGTGTGAACTCTACTATAGCCACTGTAGATAAATCTCTCTCCTGTAGAACACCTCCTTGCCAGCACCTCCCATGATTGTTGATTAAAGTGCGCATAGCTAAACGCTCCACATACCCCATCCACCATCGTTTCCCTTCCAGTTGGCTGTTGGTGCGTTAACATTGAGAATAGGATATGGTATCCCGATGCAGAATACTCATCGCGGCCCCATTTCATCCAATAATCACTGGCTGGAAAAGATATGCGTGTACAGAAGATTCAATTGATCAAAAACATAAACAAATTAATTGAATATGAGTTCAAATATACGCATATGGATCCATATGTGATGACAAACCCAAGCTACAGTGAAACATTGGAGGGGCACAAACTATCCAACACCATTCCCCCTGCACCATCTTCCTTAATGCCCTAAACATCTTGCTGCACACCCAAAGTGAGGGCCACATATTCATTGCTTCCCCATTCCTTAAAGAATTGCTGGTAGGGCCTTTTCAATGTGGAAAATAAATCTGTAGCAAATGTCTCTTGAAAGTACCTCAATCCAAAACTCTGTGATGGCATCAAACAGCCCAGCCTTGTTCATGGGTTTATGAACCCATTTCAAATAACCCTTGGGATGTGCCATTCCATTTTAATTGTGTTGACGTCCACAGACCTAGCAGGACTCCTGTTCCAATGAAGGCCTTGGATCTCCATGAACCCTGGGATGTTTTGGATAGTGGTCCTGAGTTATTCTCAATTTTTGGCGGTCCTAGGCATAAACATGCTTCACGTGTGGGATAGGCTCCCGGCATACAATGGGCCTCATTATAACCATTGAATAAGGGGTTTAACCGTGCCGGTAATGGTGCCAGCGCCGTTAAACCCACTCCGCACTATTACGAGGTTCCCTCGCGGGACCAATAGCGCCATGGCTACCTCCAAAGTCCTAATGATGCCCAATGTGTTCCTTCAAGAAGGATGTGTTCATTAACCATTCAAAGATGACCAGTGGTGCTGGGCAATTGTTTCAGCGGGCCCCCCAGACATTGACTATCACTGGGTGCTTCTGCTGTGGCTTAGTAGAAACTGCCCTCTCTTGTGAAGCAGTAGCCTGTTGTACTATTCAAGTGCGATGGTCGTCTTGACCAGGAAGAACATGTCTTCAAAGTCCTCATCTATCTTATCAACAGTTTTTCATACAACACTGGCTTCTTCTTGTTTACACCATAGGTCATACGTGACATCCGTGAAGGTAACAGAAAGCACACAACTATTTTACGGTACATAAAAAAAGTCACACAATACTGCACAACAAGTAATGATGTCCCTAGCCCTTTAATCCCCCCCCACCCTCAGTTCATTATAAGTATAATTGTTTCTTTATAACGCTCTTAATACCAAAGAGGTTTCTAAGCGCGAACCCGGGTTTCGACCTTGTGTTGCTCTGGATCTTCTTTCTTCCAAAACAATCCAACTGAGCTATACTACCCATGCATTAGGACACTAACGACGGGCAGGTAGTTAAGCAGGTCTGGTATTCCCGGTCCGTTACCTAGGTACACAGAGATCAGGAAATCTACACTAAACCTTTTATTGCCTGATAACTGAATGTGCAACATGTATTGCGCTGCTGCTTTTATGGTTTTATAGATAAATACACTTATGTTCAACATACTAAGGCTTGTGTGTTCATCTACAGGTTGCAGACGGCAATGAGTAGGTAGAAGCTGCAGCAATGTTGGGCTTACATTTGGTGTGTACCCGCCACAGATCTGCCCACACTTTGTCCAAACCAGGAGAGAGATTTTGTGCCATGAAATAATTGAAGGTTGACACTTGTTTCAGTTGTAGGTTCTTCTTCAACTAATACTATAATAGGTTAACAAGTTGAGGCATTGTGCTTTCACAGGAAGGGCCAGCGGCAACAAATAATCAAGGAGTTCTGCCTTCATTTAAAATGAGGTACAAACACATTTGAAGGAATGTCTGTTTCTTTTGCCCCCACTATGACAGAGGTAAATATCAACACTCAACATGGAGCACATAGAAAATGTATGACAGGTGTATTGCAAGGACTCCTCATGCACGGAAGGGATTAAAGTGACTCCATTGAATCTCTAGGCCATGTGACAAATAAGAAAATATTATAACATCTGCAGGAATATGGATGCCTCAAAAGTTAATAAAACCTTATTGATCAGTTATTGGCAGACAAGACAGACAGAATCTATATAGTTGAGTCTCTATTTTGTGGTTGTGATGCTGGAAATGCTTTTGGAGGGACAGAGCTCCTTGTGCTTGCCCTGCCACTTCGCTGTTGGTGTTTTCTGGGCTTATTTCTGCAGAGGAGTCCAGTTTGGACCCCTGTGAAAACAGTGTCCCAGAAATGCCCCTCCTCACCCCCATGAACATGACAAGCCAAAGGTCCAGAAACGCTCTAAGCTACTCATCCTTTTTCGGACAAACCCCAAGTGCACCACTGGCTGACACATACACAGAAACGTATCCCCTCAGTCAGCCATTCAGACCTAATCCAGTGCATATACTTTCAGAAACAGGGCACGCAACATAGATTGTGTGTGGGAATGCCCTAAGGGACTGCCTCGATTAAGTGCCAGGAAGACACTATGCTGATGTCACTAGTGACACCGTGACGTAGCAGCATTAGTCACAAAGAATACTTGCAGCCCTACACACTATTACACGAACACACCTTTGCATACACGAAGAACATGCATACACAGTTTTATAGCTAGAGGACGGATACATATAATTACTGTCAAAGCTTTTGTTATTTTTCTCTGTAGCCAAATGCAGTAACGCAGAAAAGTAAGGCACCCAAGGAACCCGAGCAATTTTGCAGATGCTTATGATGAATAACCCTATGGGACTACATGAGTATATATGGAGCCTGGTAGGACCACATTTGACTAACACATAGGTAACATAGCACAGTAAGAGCATGTAGAAATCACATTATAAGTCTAAAGAAAATTACAGTGGCCTCAAGCCACAGAATGCCAGACAGAAGGAGCAGGCTCAGGCTACACGAAGTGCAAATCGAGCTCACAGCCGAGGTCAGACAAAGGGACCAGCTGCAGGAAAATGGAATAAATCCTCATAAATGTAGACCCAAGAGCTCAATTTTGTGGTCCACAACAACGTGATGCAGCCAAACTAGACAATGGGCATTCACCCGTGGTGGGAAGACGAGCCATTCTCAGCAACCTAGATGAGAGATGAAACAAGTGTTGCAATGTGGAGACGCACTCTCATAGGCAAAGGTGGTGTACCCCCAGATATAATTCAGACACATAGTCGTTTCACATCACCTTGAAGAGGTGTACAGAGGGCTGAGAACCGAAATGGGTCCCAGGCCTAGGGAGACCAGTTCAGCCAACCATGAGACAGAAATCCAGGGGTGGATGGCAAGGGACAAGAGCCAATGGTAAGGCCACTACTCTTCAACAATCTAATAGATAGTTTCTTGGGGACAGGGCAGGTCCGCCACCTGACATGCCAGGGCCAGTAGAATAACCGCTATGGGGGATGTCTATATGGGTTACCACTCTCTGCACCCAATTAGTAATGGGGATAGGTGTTTTGGTAAAATGACAACAGCATCAAAACTGGGGAACACACATTGTTAAGTTGAGATGTACTGGAGCATCCTGATTGTCTTGTACCCTGTTGTTTTTTGTGTGTAATAAATCACAGTTTTAACCTGCCGTTGGCTGATTCCTCCGTTTATTCTGGAGACGGGTGTTAGGCCCTTGGTAGTCTGTTGGAACCCCATACGACCTCTGGCATACCTGGGAATTACTCCAACACCTGACAGTGCAGCTCTTCATTTTTACCTTTTGGTGAACAGTACCCATGGGATACCTTTTGTGGTCTGTTCATAAACAGCAGTAATGACCACTGATAATCATGGATATAAAATGTGAAAAGGAGGAAAAGAGAGGGGTCAATAAGCCTTGGCAAAACATTAGTCATGATATATGTATTTCCTCTCTCTTGTACTAGTGAGTGCAACCCATACACGTGAAAACATGAAATTTAAGAATATACAGCATTTGTGTGTTGTTTATAATTATGGATGCCCCCGCCATGCATAGTCCAAATTATAGAAGAAGAATGTCAAATATGGAAGAAATAAATTGAATACATTCTGTAGATAAAAACAATACACAATCTATGATGTGAGTAGTGTGACATTCAGAGAATGTAGCTGATAGTCAATAAAACAAATGGATTATGAAATTATGTAAAGATGACCACCAATTACTATGATAGTGTTTTTTCTTTGTTTACTCTCTTTCTCTCTTGTGATTTGTATGTATTGGCATAGCAATTGACCAGTTAAAGTATGTTGTCACTACACAGCAATGAACCTGACACACGAAAAATAAGGTTGACCCTGATTACAAAACACTATCTTTTGACATTTTGGTTGAGACTGGTTGGATTATTCTTCTGATAAAAAGCTACAAGTGTAAAAAAATTATTAAGAGCAAGAAATGATGAAACTCTGTAAATCACATGCATGATAGAAGGACACAGCTACAGAGCAATAGGTGGGAGTGCCATGGCATCATTCCAAAAAGGATCCCAAAAAGGATCCCAGTGAGTGCAGTGCATAAAAAGGAGAAGATGCAAAAGGAAAAAAGAAAGCACAGCCTCAAAACGATTTTAGACAGAGCACGATGCAGAGCAAAATGGTGCAGTGATGTAGCAGGCACAACCGTCTAGAGTCAATTTTTAAACAGAGCATAATACAAAGCAAAAAAGGGTGCAGCGATGTAACAGACAAAACCGGCTAGATTCAGTTTCTAAACAGAGCATAATGCAGAGCAAAAAAGGGCACAGTGATGTAATAGGCACAATCATGTTGAATCAAACATTTTTAAACGGAGCATAATGCAGAGCAAAAAAAGGGTGTAGTCATGTAAAAGGCAACAACATCACCTAGATGTAATTTTTAAACAGAGCATAATACAAAGCAAAAAAGGGTGCAGCGATGTAACAGACAAAACCGGCTAGATTCAGTTTCTAAACAGAGCATAATGCAGAGCAAAAAAGGGCACAGTGATGTAATAGGCACAATCATGTTGAATCAAACATTTTTAAACGGAGCATAATGCAGAGCAAAAAAAGGGTGTAGTCATGTAAAAGGCAACAACATCACCTAGATGTAATTTTTAAACAGAGCATAATGCAGAGCAAAAAAAGGTGCAGTGATGGAACAGGCACAACCATCTAGATGCAATTTTTAAACTGAGCATAATGCAGAGCAAGAAAGGGTGCAGTGATGTAACAGGCACAACCGCCTAGATGACATTTTTAAACAGAGCATAATGCAGAGCAAAAAAGGGCGCAGTGATATAACAGGGACAATCATCTAGAATCGAAATGTTCTTTTTTTTTCTTTGAACAGTGCAAGTGCAGTGCGAGGAGTAGATTAGGAAGGAGCGGTAGAGAGGCAGAGTGAATAAACAACCAATGAGCTTCAGGAGTTAGAGGAGGAGGCAGAGAAAGATCAGCCATCACTCGCATGTTCCAAAAAGGGTGCAAAGAGGTCCAAGAGACAAGTCCAACAGGAACAGGGTGCTGAAGAATTGATTGAATGAACATCACAGCTTGGGGTGGGACCACCAGCTGTTCAGGCTGGACAGGCTAAGACAGAGGCCTTTTTTGTGTGCCTTGTACTCGGGCCGGGCTTCCTCACCTGCCAGCTTCTGATTTGGTAATAAGAAGGCAGGATAAGCCATTCACGAGCCTTGTTTACCCGGCTCCATGGCAACCCTCAGAGGCACTCCAATTCTGAGGATTCTCTCAAATGCTAATAGGGGCCACTCAGCTAGTTTCTGAGACTTTCATGCATTTCCATCTGCCTGCTAAAGCTTGATAAGTGTTTCCCCCAGCCCCCGCTGCCTCCATCCAGCTTGCTAGTTTCCATATAGAATTTCACTTTTTTTTTTTTTTTAAACTTTTATTTTTAGCGGCACAAGGTTACATGGTGCAGGCAGCAAGGCCACAAGTTCAACACGTGTAGAAGACGTTGCAATACATTTGGCAAGGTACATTGGTCACAGCAATACAAGGCAGTGGTCGCATGAGATATATACAAGTAAGTGTGCACATAGTAGGGTTAGTTACAGCGGAGTGGGAGACAAGCCAGAGCTGGAGGCACTTGTACTTCTATTGTTAAGGTACGTGTTGAATTCCGTCCAGATGTTACGGGGGCGAGATGTAACAGGGAGCATAGATATGAATTCCTCCTCGCAATTGCGTGACCAGGTAAGCATCTGGAGCCATTTCCGGTGAGCCGGAGGGGAGGGATTTTTCCAATTCTGAAGAACGCATTTCTTGGCAACCATACATGCAATATTCAGAAATCTAGCTGAGCATCTAGTGTCATCGGTCGCCCAGGCGCCAAACAGGACGGCCAGAGGATCCGGGTCAATAACGACTCCAATGATAGCAGAGAGAGTTTCAAGGATACCCTCCCAGAAACTAAGCAGTTTGTTGCAAGACCAGAACATGTGTAGGTGATCGGCCTCTGTCGCCCCGCAGCGGGGGCAGGGGCGTGCCGCAGTATGAGCGAATCTAGAGGTTCTGTATGGGGTATAGTAAAGTCTATTTAGGAGTTTGTACTGCATGGCACGAAAACGGAAGTTGAGGGAGACTCGTTGGGTGTGCAGGCACATGTTCTCCCAGGCCCCATCTGATATTTCCAGGCCCAGGTCGTCGGCCCAGCCATCTCGTGCCTTGAGAGTGGGAATAGGGGAGGCAGCCTGAAATATCTTGTAGAGTGAGGAGACCACGCCGCGGGCGCCCCCTGAATTGGCAATGTATGCGATGGCTGGGTTGTCCGGGGGCTCGTCCGGGAATGTGGGCCATTTGGACCTAAACGCGGCCCGCAGTCTATAATATTGGAGGGTTTCCAACGCGGTCCCGGTGTGACCCGGTTTCCAAGATCGGGGGTCGATAAACCTACCTTCAGGGTAGAAGTCCGTCAGTGCATGGTATCCCAGCTCCCCCCAGTGTCGGGCCAGCGCTGCGTCATGTGTGGGTTCCAGGCCAGGAAAGGCCCACACAGGAAGCCACTTGTAGTACGGGAAGGCACCAGGCATCTGGGAAAGCATGCGAGACCAGGCCAATAGAGTTGTGTAGAGAGGGTCAATAGGAGAGTCGGGTATGTATTGGTAATGCAGTAACGCGGACATTAGGTCGATGCCGGTGGTCGCCAAACTCTCCAGTTTGACATGGGGACGTGTTGGTGCACCAGGATACCAGTGGGTGGCATGCTGGGCCTGAGCTGCGTGCCAGTAAAGTGATACATTCGGGGCGGTGAGTCCCCCTAGTTTGTATGGGAGTGTCATGTCCGTCCACTTTTTGCGTACTGCGCCCGCGTGCCAAAGGAACTGAGCAAACAGTGTGTGCAGTCTGGCAAAGTAGTTATTTCCAGGCCACACGGGTACATTGCCAAATGTGTAGAGGAGTTTGGGGAGCAGAATCATTTTAATGAGGGAGAGCCGTCCAGCAATGGAGAGCGGGAGGGCACGCCACCTGAGAAGTTTGGTTTCGACAATGCGCGATACCGCAGAGTAATTGTCAGCGAGAAGGGAGGACTTGGCCAAGGATATGTGCACGCCCAAATATCTAAAACCATTCGGTGACCAACGGAGGGGGTATTCAGAGGCAGGTTGCTGGGTGGACTTAGTGAGCGGGAAGATCTCTGACTTGGAATAATTGATAGTGAAGCCGGAGTGAGTGCCTATGCGGGTTATGTCCCTTAGTATTGAGTCAAGGTGTGTTGCAGGGTCTCTGATGTATAAGAGAACATCGTCCGCATATAGGGAAATAATTTCGGGGCTGTCTTTCAGTCTTATACCCTTGCGGGCATGGTGAGCACGGACATAGTCTGCCATTGGTTCAATAGCTAAGGCGAACAGTATTGGAGAGAAAGGGCATCCCTGTCGGGTGCCTCTGAACAGTGTGAAAAGATCAGAAGTTAGTGTATTGATCCTAACCCGTGCCACAGGGGAAGTGTAAAGCAATTTTATAAATCTAATCATGTTCGGGCCAATACCCATATTCTCAAGAACCAGCCAAGTATATCTCCAGGAGACCATATCGAAGGCCTTCTGGGCGTCCAGTGTGACCACCACTGCTTGTGCCTCTTGGTCAATGCGGGACATTACGTTAAACAGTCTCCTGATGTTGTGGGAGGTGGACCTGCCCGGTACAAAGCCGGCCTGGTCATCGTGGACCAGATATGTCATAATGGGCAGAAATCGGTTCGCTATAATTTTTGCAAAGATCTTTGTGTCGAGGTTCATTAGGGAGAGGGGTCTGTAGGACCCACATTCGTCGTCGGGCTTATCGGGCTTGAGCAGCACCGTAATGGCTGCCTCGCGCATAGAGAGGGGAAGAATAGAGACTCGGAGCGATTCATCCCAGACCTCGAGTAGCTTGGGGGCGAGTATGGCGACGTGTTCTTGATAGAAATCGGCGGTCAGACCGTCGGGCCCCGGGGCTTTGCCTTTGGGTAGGTCAGAGATGGCTGTAACTATCTCGTCGAGCGTGACTGGAGAGTCTAGTTCGTCACGGGCAGCGGAGGAGACCTCAGTGGTGGGGATCGAGTCAAGGAGTTCCCGCATGTGCTGTTCAGTGTGCTCAGCAGGCTGAGAGTAGAGAGATCTGTAGAATTCGGTAAATGTGTTCAGAATTTGTTGGTCAGCCCATTGAGTATTACCCTGTTCATCTTTAAGTGAGGTGATTTGCATTCGGCCAGATTCCCATTTAGTTAGTGTCGCTAACGTTCTCCCGGGCCTCTCTCCCTCGCCATATTTCCTGGCCGCTTGAGGGCGACCAAGGAAATGTATCTCGCTGACGGCGAGTTTGTTGAAGGCTTGGAGTTCCTCAGAAATCTGGGCCAGAGTGGCGGGGTCTGCACCAGAGGCGCCTTGCAGTTCCAATTGTTTCAGTTTGCTTTCTGAACGGCTCAGTGCTGTTCTGATTGATTTCAGCACCCCAGCTTCCCGGGAGATAGACATTCCCCTGATATACACCTTAAAGGCGTCCCACCTTACGGCGGCAGAGGTATCTCGGAGAGAATTCATTTCGAAGAAGGACAGAATATCGTCGAGTATTTCAGCCTTAAATACCACATCTCGCAAGGCGTCGGATTTAAAACGCCAGGTGCTGAACGTCGGGACGGGTACTCCTAGTCTGGCTGTGAGTGTGATCGGGGCATGATCAGAAAGCGTGCGGGGTAGGATCTGGGAGCCCAACACCCCTCCCATGACACCCTTCGAGACAAGAAACAAGTCAATCCTAGAAGAGCTCCCATGCACTGATGAGTAGTAGGTATAGTCTCTAAGATGTGGGTGTAGCGACCTCCAGGCATCGCAAATGTCGAGGGTCTTAATGTGAGAGTGCAACCTGCGGGCGGCACTGGACAGAGGCCGTGGGTTGGATCCAGTCCTATCTAGGGCTGAATCAAGAATAAGATTCAAGTCTCCCCCCCAAATGACCAGAGTTCCCACATATCCCAGCAATATAGTGGCGATCTTATCAAAAAAATCAGGAGAATCGATATTGGGGCAATAGGTATTGACGAGCAGATATTCTTTGTTGGCCAAAGTGCAATGTAGTATGACATAGCGTCCCTCAGGGTCAGTGTAGTTTTTATGCAGTGTGAACTTGATGGATTTATGGATCATGGTTAGAACCCCCCTGGATTGAGTGGAGTAGGAGGTAAAAAATCTAGTAGGCCCCCATGCCGGGGCCATAGTTCGGGGGATGTGGCCATTGGAGTGCGTCTCCTGCAAGAACAGTATCTTACAGTTATGTCTGTTGGCATATGCCATGATTTTGCGCGCCTTAGTGTGATTGCTTACCCCTCGGACATTCCATGACATTAAGACGGTTGCCATAACTGTGCCAGGCGTCTCATTATGTGACACGTGTTCTCAATGAACGTCTCGGACCCAACAATAGTGTGCGCCCCAAGGGTTGAGGCAAGATTTACGAACGTGGCCCATTAGTGCCGGCCACATGCAACCTCGTGTGCCTTTTGTGGATAACACCCGGTTTCCCCCCCCCACCCTCACCACCAACCCATGATCAGCAGTGTACATCCCACCCATCCCCAACTGTGCACAGTCGGACCGACCCCAACATGATCCTGCCAGTGCAAAAGCCCAACAGGGGCGAACCAAAAACAGAGAACTAGGAAGCAGTGCAATCGCAATGGGGTGCGCTATTGCCGTGTGTTAGCACGCTTGGGACACTAAGGCGTCCGTGAGAAATTAAACAGTGTTTGCGGTTTAGTGAAGGATGTCACAGCCGTTACCTATGGCCGTGCCGGCCTGGATGTGTAGTAGAGAGGCATAGCATTTGACGAGAACAAGAATCAACATGATCACTTTGAGTAGATCAGCAACATGCACGATAGAAAGTGCGTATCCGAGGGCTAAGGGACCATGAGTATAGCCCAGAGGGCATGAAAAGTAGGAATACAACAGCAGGGTAGTAGTGTGGATGGACCATGGATGATGAAGCCCTCAGATCGCTCGAGTAGGCGGCGATCCGAGAGAGCAAGTTTCAAATTAAGATCAGACATTTCCCATATCATCTCCAACAAGGGTATATCCAAGAGCTGTGCAATCGCAGCGGGGTGCGCCGCTGCCGCGCAGGAATGAACATTGTTAGCGGACATATCGAGAGTACACCCCAGTTCCACCTAATGGGGCACAGGGAGCGACCCGCATCCCACAGGGATCCAGCAGCCCAGCCCAAGCGGGAACATGAGATGATGCATACCCAGGTGCTCGTGGAGGGAGGGCAATGGTTGTTGCCAGAACAAAGGAGCTATGCATGTCAGAGAGCAACAGAAGTAAATGTGGGAGAATAACTTGAACGGAAGGACTGTTGCTCCCCAGAGAGCGTAAATTAAACCTGCATAGGACCACATTGTATACCAGTGAATGCAGAGGTGTGGTCACTCATGGATGTGAACAAAGAGTGGCATGAGTCGATCTACCAATAAGCATAGCATCAAAGCATCTCAAAGCAAACATAAAATTCACTCATTATGCACAGTGTCATCAGCCGGAGGGTGGAGAGGAACATGTGCCTCGATGAATTTAACCGCCTCAGACGGCACTGTAAAAAAATAAAGTTTGCCGTTGAACGTGAACTTCAAGCGTGCAGGGAAAAGTATGGCGTAGGGGATGTGCCTTTCCCTGAGGAGTTTCTTCACTCCGAGGAACTGGCGACGCTCCTGTTGAACTCCGGTGGAAAAGTCGGGGAAAATCCTGATCACCTGCGAGTCCATTCGTAACTCGCCTTTTTCCCTTGCAAGGCGGAGGATTAAGTCACGGTCTTTGAAGCTTAGAACCTTGGCAATGATAGGCCTCGGAAAGTCACCGGGTTTGGGCCGGGATGACAGTGCTCTATGGGCCCTTTCGATGGTGAAGAAGGGAGACATGTCAGGGTTGCCCAGTAGTTCCCTCAGGAGGTCTTCGACTGCCGATTCCAGTCGACCCCTCAGCGCATTTTCAGGGACACCAACGATGCGTATGTTGTTTCTGCGCGACCTAGATTCAAGGTCATCACACTTGGCCTTGACCGCCTTCATATCCGAGACCAGAGTGGACACAGTGCCCTGAAGTGTAGAAATATTATCCTCGTTGGTGCCAATTCTATTTTCAGTCTCCGTGATTCGAGCCCCCTGTTGATCCAGTTTAGCTCTGAGAGAGGCCACGTTGGCATTAATGTCATCAAGCTTTTCGTGGAAAGCTGCAAAGTTTCTGGCCATGGATTCCATTATCGCTGTGAGGTCAGTGGTGGGTGCCTCGGCGCATGGCGTGTCGTCGGCTGGATCGTCTGGTGCGTGGGCCGAGTCAGGCCTTGGGGCGGCTTTAGCGAATTTATCCATGGCCCCGGTTTTATTGATATTCCTTGATCTGTTAGACATCGTGGATAGTGTTGCAGGGGCCCTGAGTGGGCAGAGTAAAGACACGAGTGAGGGGATGCAGGAGAGGTTCAAGGCCAGTGATGATGGTCCGGCGCGCCGGTGTAAACAATCCTGACAAAGGCGGCAGGGGCCACGCCAGCGGGGAGGTGTAAAATAGTTGCAGGGATCAAGCAGGGATCAAGCCGCCCCAGATAATGAGGATGGAGGCCAGAACAGACCTCGAGTGAGCACCACAGAGAATGCAACCAGCAGGAGTGGACGCCGCCCGGGGCAGTGACGGCGGCGCCCAGCAAGGAAGGGTGATGGCCACGGTAGCAATCCGGGGACCGTTGTGCCCGGAGGGGGGCGGCAGCGGGCCAATCCGGGTCCGGTGGGGTGCAGGGCCCCGCAGCGCCGCAGGGCATGGGCCCCGAGAGCAATCAAGGCGGCGCAGGGGCCAGCCGGGGCCGCGCAACGCGGGGGGAGAGGCCCAGATAGAATTAGGCCCGTAATGGATTCAGGGCCAACACAACCCCGACGCGCAGCGGCCCCAGCAACCCCTCACCTGGTGTGCGCCGAGCGGTCATCCAGTCCGGGAGCGGGAGCGAGTGTCGTTCCTCCGGTCCTCGGGGTCCGCCGGGGGCGGATCAGATCCCCACAGCGGCAGCAGGATACAGGCCGGGCGCGGGCCGGCGGACCTCCAGCCGGGCGAGGCAGCCAGGAGGGCCGCACCGCCCAGGTGTCGAGCGGCGTGGAGGAGAGGCCGCCCGGCCGGAAGGACCGGTCACCCAGGCCCGAGGGCCACGACCACGGAACGGGGAAAAAAGTCCAGGATGGCCGGCGCAAGGCACGGCTCAAGCTGCAGCCGCCGGTCCAGCGAGGGTCACGGTCCACCTCACAGCGCCCACGGCGCGGCCCGCGGGGCACCACGGTATGCGTCACAGCAGGCGGGCCAGTGGGAGGATGCAGCAGGGGAGGCAGTAATGGAGCTGCGGGAGCCGGGCAGAGAAACCCCGATGGGCCTCAGGCACCGCGGCAGCCCGGAGGTTCCCGCAGCGAAGATCTCCGGCACCCAGGATCCGATTCGGGCCAGGAACGCAGCAGCGTGTAGCCCCCGTTATAAGGAGGATAGGGGGTCGGTCGAGTGGGCGCAGGGATGTATTAGCCCGCGGATGTCATCGGGTGAAGAGCGGCTTTACACGGAGCTCGAGAGCTAGGCAGCCATCTTGCTGGCTGCTCAACAGCGCCCCCTAGAATTTCACTTTAAAGTGAAATTGGCCCTTTTCGGCACTGGGTGCCTGCTCCCCATCCCCCGGACCCTCTTCCCGACTCCAGTTCCCCCTGCCTCCTAGCCTGCTCATGAATGCAGAGAGGCCCTTAGGCCCTCTGGAAAACCCCATAAGGGGCTAGTCAGCTCGTTTCCGAGCCTTTCCATGCATTTCCATCTGCCTGCTGAAGCTTGGTAAATTTTTCCCCCAGCCCCTGCTGCCTCATCCAGCCTTGCTAGTTTTCATATAGAATTTCACCTCAAAGTGAAATTGGCTGTTTTTGGTACCCCCTAGCCCCTGGACCCTCTTCCCAATTCCAGTCCACCCACCCACAAAGGTGATTTTGTAATTTTTAGGTGGCCAGTGCACTTTCCCACCTTCCTCCTCCCCCTGACCTGCGTTCCCTGCCTCCTGACAGCTTCCCCTCCCTCCCACTGCCCAGATTGGTCAAGATATCCTCTTTTGGAATTCCTCCCTGGGCAGCCCGTGCCCATGCAGCCCCGGCGAAGGTCCCCAAGGCAAAGGAGAGCTCCTGCAAAAGCAGCTCCATAGGGTGTCAGCAGGTGTCTGCAGGGGGAGCTGGAAGAAGGAAGCAGACAGTCTTCAACCAGCAGCAACAAAAAGATAAGTGTGGTGAGGTCGGGGGTTGACAGCAATCACTGCACCCTACTTAGCCAACCCACCTCTCTAATCTCTAATTTTCTAATTTACCATGATAGCCCACAGCGGTATGGTAATCTATCTCACACTTATACCATTATGTAAGCTAGATATACAGAATAACTCATTTAAATGTAAGCCCTTCTCATCACCCAACCCCCCTTACACCCTGCCACCCAGCATACCTATGCCAACAGTCTCAGTCAGTATCCACCCCACTTATACAAGGGCGCCATCTTGTAACCCGTCCTTTGCGTGTACCATATATAGACGGAATTGTGAAGATTGCCATGTACCACATTTAGACATAACTGTAAAACTTTGTGTGTACCACATCTAGACAGAATTGTGAAGGTCGTCGTGTACCACACCTAGACAGAATTGTGAAGATTATCATGTGCTGCATCTAGACAGAACTGTGAAACATTGCATGTGCCACATCTGGACAGAATTGTGAAGATAAGCATTTCCACATCTAGACAATGATGCCCCTAACCAGACCTACTAAAAATCTCAACCTCTGCATACACCTCTCAAACTCTAAATAAACACAACCATAACTCTAAAGCATAACAAACCACACACACTTTACTATATTTTAACAATAAAACATACCACACATACCCTCGCTCAACAGCATATGATGGCTATCAACCCGAAAAGCACTCCTAAACTCAGAGAATGGGTCAAACCGAACTGAGGCTGCCAACAGCACATCACAACTCTCACTATCCTATTCCCACTACACCCTACTAACATCCAGACCCCCTTCATTTTTTCCAAAGCCGCCAAAGCGCCTGGGGACCACTCCAGTGGAAGATACAAATACCTTTAACATTAACATTAACATATGTTATAGGAACCACATGGAATGACTTATCTACTGGGTATTATTCAAGAATAGAACAGTAACACATTAACTTTTTAACGGGTGTACTAAGTGTGTAATGTGATGTTATTGGTGAGGGCTCTGTATAAGGATTTATATTAAAATCCACTTTTTGTCAGTGGTGGAACATTGATACAACTGTAAGATAATAGATGTAATTTTTTTCAGAATATTTTATATATGTAATTTGTAAACTTGACAAAAAAAGAGAGCACACATTTGTAATGGACAATTACACTGGGAAAAACCATTCATAAATAAGAATGTACATAATCCATAAGGAGCAGTATTTTGCAGGTGCCTTACATTTCTCATTAGGCAGGTAGACCTTACGTTCAATGTCTGTGACTCTGCTTCTTTTATTGGCCACACCAAGGTCTTGTTCTTGGTGCTTACATAACTGAGTCTGTGAGTCTGTGAGGTACCATCTTTATGTATCCATGGTCCATTGTGAGTGCCAACATTTCGGCATAAGAAGAAGAAGGCATGTGGAGGAAGTTCAGCTAATTGTCTCTGGAGCAGAAGGGGGAGCAAGATTACCAGCTGGATCTACTGATGAGCCAATGGAGCACGGATCCAAGAGAGCAGGATGTGGAATGCTCGCTGGTCTCCTTCTACACCACCACTCATACCCACTGAAGATGAGTCTGATGATAATGCTGATGTCCAAGAAAAATGTGGCATCCCATCTGAGTCCAGGCCCCTATAACACATGGTTTGGTCTGGAGTTTGGGGATACCGAGAAAGAGAACGCGTTGGATAATGACACAGCTACAGAGATAGCTACAGAGATAGGAAGGAGGAACAAAGCTACTCTCCCTCCTCTGCACACAGTCTTTCAAAGACAACTTTTCATATCTGCAAGTGTAATAATCAGCATGTGTCAGCCAAGGCACACACTCTGCCATCAGCACTAGTACTTTATGGGCCAGCAAATAATAGGCGGGCACATCTTCTTGCTTCTGCAAGAAAGTCCACAGTGTGGAAGTAGTACATACCACAGGACAAATAATGTCAATATTTTACCACCTGAACTCTGTGAAATACAACTGTAGCCAATCACCTTGGAACCCACACAGTCACCCCAGAAATTACAGCTGTTTTGCCATAGCTTTAGTGACTGACTCACTAGTTATAGGTGCTTTTACCATTTGTGCTACTTCTCTTCTGTAGTCCTGTTTCTGCTATTTTACACCCACATTAGTGCACAGAGAGCTACCTTCCACCAGGAAACACAGTAGCATTTAAGGCAGTTCTCCCTGTGAAACAAAAGCTGGAAGAATGGGCACGTTTTTCATACTATATTCCCTGCTTGTCATGAGAGCTCAACAACATAAAGCATATCATGCAAGTTTTAACTGAAATAATTTGCAGTGGTGCACTTTCTGGTTCTGCTAATACAAACTACTGATTTCTTGTTCTTCTCCACAATATCAAATCTCTAAACAGTTCCTTAGTGTGAGGAATTCGACCATCCGGACGGAGAGTGTGCACTCGCCTGGGATCTTTTTATTTTTATTTTTAAAGAAATTGAATGTTGGTAGATAAACCTCTTGGACATGTTTGGGGCTAATCTGCACACATTTCACAATGCTCACCGCACAACAAACACATAGTCAAGTGTACTATGGGGCATACAGCCTACTGGCGCAGTCCTCCTGTCATGTCCAGCTGGAATGTGACAGCCACAGGTACATCAAAGCATCCCAAGAAAGGGGAGGGCAACACTGTCCTCCAGACATGGTCAGCCTAATTAAAATATCACAGGCTCCATGCATCTTCCCTGCCTATTGTTAAGTCCTGTGTGGTGGCAGCACATACTGATGAGAGTTAATTGAAGCAGGCCTGCAAAGAGGACTGTTCACAGGACTAACAAAGGGCAGGAAACACCAACACCTTTTTGATGTGCAATTTGTCAGCTTGAAGCTAGATCCCACCCCTCTGTATGAAGGGCAGTGGATATCAGGTCTGGGACAGCCCCTGCAGGGTGACCCCCTCTCAGAGGGAAGAAGTATGTGATTTGATGGCGACAGAATGTTTGTTCTCACCACAAACTTCAAGGAGGATCTACGCTTTGATCAGGAGTCACGGAGAGCTCAATTAACCAGAGAGACACTTTGATCCACAACAGACAGGAAGATGGGTGGGACTTAGTAGTACATGTTGTCACCTCTTACCTTTCCTGTTGCAAAGAACTCTGGTTATGAACTCACGCATCACAGAGGATTGTTGGTGGGGACCCAGGATCGGTTCATTAAGGTAGGCTTAGCCTGCACCAATCAATCGGGTTCATTTGGCTTTAAAAGAGGGTTGAACCCCTCTTTTCGCAGATCATCTGATGACTTTGAAAGGAGTAAGAAGAAGGACTCATTTTGACCCTGGCTGAAGGTACAGTCTGCCTTACAGATTCTGCCAGTGAAGGAAGGCCAGGATTTCCAAGAGGGAAGAAAGGTCTGTCCCCTAAACATCTCCCAGGCAACAGAGTGAGATACCAACCTCAGAGGACCCGTACAGCAGCTCCAGAACCGGTACCCAGCCAGCACAAAGAGTACCCTGCTATGTTCTGCCAGAAAGCTTCCTCAATGGGAAGAACCAGAGAGTCTCTGAGCAAAGAACAAGGCCATTGCCTGCAAACACTCTCCTCAGCTTTGGGCCATCCGCTCTAAAGGACGAGCCCTGTGAAGAAACTAGGAGGAGTGCCACAACAAGCATCAACCAGCATCGACCGACTGCACCACTGACTGTTTTCACACTGCAGTCACTAAAGTCATCCGTGACGCCTCAACCAGCGTTCCAGATCCACCAACCAGCACAGAGACAATGATTCTTGACCCCGAGCCACTATGTAGGCCAGTCTGCAGTCATCCGTCCAGCCTCGCTTGCCGAACTGCCTGACACTTGATACCCACAGCTGTCTCCCGTTTTCATCTCTGTCCCAGAACCTGGAACCGATTTGATGCTGTGGAGCAACAAGATCATCTCAAGTATCAAATAAATTGTGGTTCTGTCCCCCTGGTCCCTCTCCGAAGGCCCCTAATGACATTTATGACCACTTGCTTCCTTGGTGCTGAAACCAAATAACCTTGAACAGTTAAGACTGATTGCTTTACCGACTACCCTCCTGTCCTTATCCAGAGTGCATCCCTTTCCTTCGTGAAAGTGTCTGTCCTCTGTGTTCCTATACAGGGTGGGTTGTATTGTGTAGTGTGCTAGAATTGTCTGTTGTAATAATAATAAAGTAGATATTTTTATACAACCTTGACTGGACCGTCCCTTTTATCATTAGATGATAATTGTATTGTTGCTGTGTTTTAACTAACCAACCATCTGAAATGAGTGACTGTAGCTGCCTTCACCTCCACCTACCTACCCCCTCACACTCTCACCTCTGACTCTACCCCTGACCTCAGAAACCTACACCTGTCCATCACCAACACGCTTGACATTCTTGCCCCAGTCATGAGGATTCGTCTGAAACCTACCTCAAAGCGTAACAAATGGTAAGACTCCAAACTTGCAGCCCTGAAACGAAGTGGCTAACCACAGGCTCATCCTCTGACAAACTGGTCTGCCGCCTGCTCCAAAGGTAATACAGATTCGCCATCCATGCATAGAAAAGAGCCCACAGTCAGGCACTGGTCTCCGTCGCATCCAATAACTCGGCTGAACTTTTCAAAATCTGCATTGAACTAGCCAACCCCTGTGCAGTCTCCTCCTCTCCTTCTCCTTCACAGGCCCTCTGCAATGCATTGGCCTCACACTTTGCCACCAAAACACAGGACATTCTAACCTCCCTTTCTACACTGCCCCACATCCCACCATCCCACACCCCCATCCAAACCCTTTCTCCACACCCCTCATTCCTCC
This sequence comes from Ambystoma mexicanum, assembly GCF_040938575.1. NCBI lineage: Eukaryota > Metazoa > Chordata > Amphibia > Caudata > Ambystomatidae > Ambystoma > Ambystoma mexicanum. Next base: position 140,669,206 of record NC_090939.1, on the reverse strand, counting down.
CTTCTCACCTGTCACTCCAGAAGAAGTTACCAGAGGAGTCCTCTCCATGAGGTCTCTTCTAAACAGGTCTTCCCTTGCTCATCCAGGACCATCAAGGATAACATTGGCTCTCTTGCCCCTGCTCTCACTGAGTTCTGTAATCACCCTTTTACCACAGGTTCCTTCGCCACTCCCCTAATGCACTCCCTTGTACGCCCACTCCTGAAAAAACCTTCCTCTCACCCTACCTTCCCTGTCAGCTATCACCCTTTTTCCATCACCCCCTTCTTTGGAAGCTTCGCGAGAAGCTGACATTGCCCCAACTTAACTCTCACACTGAACTTGTTGGTGGTCTCCATGACCATCAATCTGGATTCCGAGCATCCAAAGGCACGGAAACTGCTCTTCTGAACACCTGTGAAGAACTGCTTGCCTCTCTTGACTCCAATTCCCCAGTGGTCCTTATCCTTCTTGATCTCTCCTCTGAATTTGACAAGGTTAAACATTCCCTCCTCATACAAAGGCTCCATGATACACTTGGTATCTTGGAGTGGGCACTGGACTGGCTGTCCTCTTTCCTCACTAACCGCTCTTCCCAAGTTATCCTGGTTCCAATCTCCTCTCCTACTTCCATATCTACGTGTGGCATCCCCTAGGGTTCTATTCTCTCCCCCAGACTTTTTAACATCTACCTTGCTCTCCTTGCATGCCTCATCTCTTCCTTCTCCTGCTGCTCCTCCAACTTCCAGTTTTACGCAGATGACACACAGATCTGCTGACCCTCTTACACCATCCATCATCCCTGACTGCCTTTCTGCTATCCAGTCCGGTGTGCCTCCGATGATCTCTGCCTCAACGCCTGTAAAACTGAGATCCTTCCCATTGGGAGCCCTGCTCCCTCTTTCTTTCCTTCACTCTGGCCTTCCTCCTTGGGTTCTCCCCCTGCTCCTTCAACTGAATCCAGAAACCTTGGAGTCATCTTTTATTTCTGTCTCTCCTTCCTCCCTCACACTCAGGATTTTGCCAAGAAGTCCAACTACCAGCCCATCCTTCTCAAAGGAATTCCACCTTTTCTCACTTTCGCACAGAGGTTCAATGTGACTCAAGCCCTACTTCTCTCTAGAATTGACTACTGTAATAGCCTTCTCCTGAATCTTCCTTCCTCCATTGTGTGACCCCTTCAGCTTATCCAGAATAGAGCAGCGAGACTTATCCTTGGCCTTAATCCCAGGGACCACATCTCTCCTGCTCTAAAAAGTTTTCTCTGGCTCCTGGTTGCTGCACGGATTAAATTCAAATCCATCTGCATCATCCACAAGGCTGTCTGGGCCCGGGGACCACACTATCTTCAACTCTAGCTCACTAAATACTCTCTCACTAGACCTCTTTGCTCCTCTGGCACCCACTCTTTGTGTGTAAAGCATTTTGCTAAAAAGAGGGCAGGGGGTCGTTCACTTTCCTCTGCGGGCTCTCTCATTTGGAATAGCCTCCACCTCCGACTCTGCCTTGAGCAAGACCGTCTCAAATTCCGGAAGCGCCGGAAGACTTTTTTTTTCCTCCTCCTTCCCACATTCTCTCCTCTGCTAGTCCCACAGTTGCTGAATCGGTGTCCTTGGCACTTATGCATCTTCGTGGCATGACTTCCCACACCAGTCCTGCCCAGCTCCTGTCTATCAGCAGCACTTTGCATCTGCACACCCTCTGCTCTGGAGACTCGCACTTACACCTTCCGCAGCTCTGGCCGTGTGGCACTCAACATTCCTCGCACTTCCTCCATGCCTCTCCCACAAGCTCGGACTCCCCAGCACTTCCCCCCTGTTCCCTATTCCTTTCTGCACTTGCACGTACTGAATACTCACAAGGCATAGTAGGTTTGTCCCTCTTCCCCTCAGCTGTTAATATTGTGTTGTAATGTACCTTCCCTTCCTCCCTGCCTGTCCATTGGACCTAATGGGGATTTTTCAGTGCAATTACCATGCAGTAATACCGCCAGCGGTAATTGTGCCAAAGCTTGGCATTTTCCAGCATGTTTACCCCCCTTAGCTCTGAGCTAGGGGTAAACATACCAGATTCGAGATTGGGTGGACCCTTAAATGTGGCAGTACTGGAGTTACCGCTGCATTTAAGGGCTACTGCCCAACTCGTGATCAGGCCCAAAGTCTTCCCCTCTGTGAATCTAAAGTGGTCCCGGGTCCATCAGGAGGTGGGCACTCTCCAAGCCAGGTGTCAGGATGTCCCCTGTATTATCTGAATCTTGACGAGGGGTGTCTGTGCCTGACCTGCCCCTCTGCAAAAGCAGGCACAGGATCAGAGGCTTCAGCCTCTTCCTTTTCCCAAGACATCTACTGGTGGACCATCTGTGTCTCTGTTATCAGTCCCTCTTTTATCTCCTTGGGCACCACCACCTTAGGCCTCTACTCATCTGCTTCCTAGCAGCCTAACAAGCCTTCTGGACCCTCTTGCTGCATTACCGCACTCTCCACCTTGCCACCTCCAAGGTTGTTAGTGGCATTAACAACTCTAATGGATCTGCAACTAGAATGCACATCTCCTGCATTAACACTGCTTTCAGCCACTCCCTTCAGTTTTGCTAATGCCACCCCAAGTCAGATGGGTATGTCCAGACGTTGTTCCCAAGCTAGCTGTGCCTAGAGACAATGCCCTTTGTGGATGAGACATGTCTGGTGTTGGTTGTGGTTTGGTGCAGGAGGGCTGTGACACTGCAGTTAGGGCTGAACTGCCTCCTTTGGCATTGGACGAAGCCTGGTGTTCATATGGGTTTTCCCCTTTCTGTAATGATTTGACAGGATGAAAATAATGGTCTAAAAGGTTTCCCAATGCAATGCCAGAGGTCATGATTCATTGAAAACCTTCCATCCATCAACCTTCAGTTTTTTATTTATTTTAATTTTATTTGAGCATTTGTAGCAGTGCGCCAAACCCTCGGGCATCAGGGCACTAGCTACATAGGTATGGGTAATAGCCAGACATTTCATAAGACTTACAGTGAGGAAAGAAGTTGTAAATTGGAGGAAGGAACATACTTTTTGTGCGTGCATCACCAAGCGAGTATACTTCCTATGTGAACAACAAGGTTTTAAGGTTCTTGTGGAATACCCAGTAGGACTGTTTGGATCTGAGGTAGGGTGGAAGTGCATTCCGGGTCTCAGAGGCAATGTCTGGAATGCTCAGACCACCGATCTTTTCATCCTAAATCTGGGGCTGACGAGTTTGTTCATGTGAATTTACCGAGTGGGTCTTGTGGAGTTGTTTTTTTGAATGTTTGCAAAAAGTATCTAGGAGCTGTGTTAGCAAGGCATGATAACCAGTGTCTTGAAAATGATCCTTTGTCTAATGGGCAGCCAATGTGCTTCTTTTCTGGCAGTAGAAATATGCTCCCGTCTGGGGATATCTAAGTCAGCCCTGAGAGCAATATTCTGGATGGCCTGTAGTTTATTGAGGTTCCGTGTAGAGGTACCTGCAAAAAGGACTTTGCAGTAGGCGAGCCTCAACTCTATAAGGGCTTGTGTGATAGTAAGGAAGCTGTCCGAGGACAGGAAGGGTCTACAGGCATTGATACCTGTAGTCCCTAAAAGGGTCTACAGGCATTGATCAGCTTTGTGGTGTGTGCCAAAGCAAATTCAATGGTGTTAACCCGTTTAAGTACATTGTAGAGTCAAGATGGATGTCTATTGTTTTGACAAAGTTGGAGACAGTTATGGTTATGCCATTGATGGTGAAAGGTTTGTCTTTAGGGTCAATTTTGTTCAGAGTGGTTTGTGATCCGGTTAAAAGAATGTCTGTCTTTTCATAGTGAAGGGATAAAAGTGAGTTGGCGGCCATCCAGGCTTGGATAGTTAGGTAGACAACAAGGGTGTAGTTGTCAGTAAGGGGCAGGAGTATTTGTGTGTTGTCTGTGTAGTTCATATAGGAGATACCCAGGCCATCTAAGGTGTCAAATAGGAGCTTGGTATATATATTTTAGAGCTTGGGAGAGATAAAATAGCCTTTGGGGACACCACATGAGGTCGGTGTTGGGGGAGCTGCAGATATATCAGAGAAGACTCTGGAACATCTATTGGATAGGAAGGACGAGATCCAGGTAGTGGCCTGCTCTGAAAAGTGTGCTGCTGAGGTCAGATGACGGCATAAGATTTGATCGTACATGAGGTCCAAGGCTGCTCACAGGTCCCGGAGGAGTAGCAGCGATGTATTGCAGGCATCTATGACTTCATCCATTTGATTAAGTCCAAGAGGACGGTTTCCGCGCCATGTCCTAGTCTAAAGCCAGACTGTCATAGGCCAAGGAGGTTGTTTGTTTCCAGGAATTATTGAATTTGAGTATGTGCAGCCGTGTCGAGAATTTGTAACAAAAATGGAACAGTAGTGATCGGGCGATAGTTCGTAGGAATGTCTGGGTCAAGTGTTGTTTTTTTTAGCTGGGGGAGTACCCAGGCATCTTTGATGTTGGTTGGGACCGAGCTCGAAATGAATGAGGCATTTATTAAAGCAGTTATAAAGGGAGACTAGGCTCCATCGCAGTCTTTGACTACAGTTTCTGCGCAGATATCGCCTTGGCATCTCGAGGTTTTTAAGCCATTAACTATTTATAGTGTCTCAACTTCCTGCAGAGGTTTGAAGTTAAAGATTCCATGGTCTAGATGGACAGAGGCGGCCCTTTCTGGAGGTGCTTTGGTCAAGGCATTTTTATTATTGAGATCTTTTCCTGGAGCAAAGCCAACTTGTCTAGTAGTGCGTTTGGACATTAGTGCACCATGTGCTATGTTTTCAAAACATCTCCTGCATTCCTAAATTATATCCAAACCCCCTGGGATAAGAAATCCCTGCACCCACATTGTCTCCTCCACTTCCCTCTTCATGGTCTTCTTCTGTGGCAGTGGTGAACCCTGCGTTGGTGTCAGCCCTGCATTTTCCTCCTCATGTTCCTAGTGTGCCAGTGGCAGTGGCAAACCTTCTTTCGCTCTACTACCTGAGCAGTCCCACCATGACTCTCCCTCCTAAGGCAACACTGGTCTGGTGGGGATCTGTCACCTACAGAGCTCATAACAACCACAAGAGGCACGCCGTTCTGCAACAAAACCTCCACCCGGATATCAACATCATCATACTTTGTGAGGTCAACATCTTCTGCCTCCAAATCCCTGCCCCGCTTCATAATTTCACTTGCCTTCATAGGAAGGACTAACACTAGACAATTAAAACAAAGAAAAGTGACTGACAGGGGCAAACAAATGAGTTCACATGCGGTTCTGTGCAGTGGTAGAAGTGTGCCAAAAAAAGTGGTGGGACTGTAACCCCAGCCGGGCACGGGGTAGGCGGGAGAGTGTAACGTGCAACACATGTGTCAAGGGGTTGCGAAGGGGCCAGGTTGACAGCCAAGTCGGTGGAACAGGCAAAAGAAGGAGGTATTCTGTATTATTTTTTAATTAGCTTTCGATAGCTAAGAAGAAGCCAGGTAGAATTCACTGAGATGCCATTTAATCTTTGTGAATGCACAGTGACAGGTTCCAGTTTAGCTGTAACTGCAGTAGAGTGGTAAAATGAAGGTGTGTTAAAAAATAACTGTTCCGATATAGTAGAAATGGTTGTTAAAAAGTTGTGGAACTGTTAACAGCAACAAATGAGTGGTACTCCGCTCCTGATAGCTCCCACTCACTTCGACCTCTGGTTCTCTGGCACACAAACGAAGGTGACTAAAATATGAAGTTGCTATGACTCACACACAAGTGGTAAGGTTTTTAGGTTTTATAAACAAGCAGAGCACAAAAGGGAAAACATCTTTTATAGTACTTTCTATTTTTGTGTTAAAGTACTAGTAGGAAAGGCACACAGCACATTTGGTTAGGAATACGAAAGGGAACTTTTTTTTATTTAAGAAACCTTTGGGGGAGGCACAAAGGGAAAAGAACAGACGAAAAGCAGAAGACACTTTTTGGGGTGTTTTTTTTTAATGAGGCGAAGCATGTTTAAAAGAGGAAGATGATGAAGGGGGCTTAAATCAACAAAGATAAAAGGCAGCCCGTATAGACCATTGGCAAGAATGATCAGAAAACTCCTCTAAAATCTACCAAAACTCTTCGAAACGCAGCGTGTGGGTCTACCCCATAAACTACTGCTAGAGAGCCCTGCGGGAACAATACATACGGATAGCATACTCGATTTGAGCCAGTCACAAGGCTGGGCAGAGGTTTACCCGGCCTTATTTACAAGGAGCATTTTTCCATCACTGGACTGCAGGTATAGATTTTTTTAAAAGGTCAACTGGTGGTCGACTGGGGCGACATTTAAGTTTCTTTATTCAATGTCCTCCTTATCTTATTTATTCTACTGAATGAAGCTTTCTGCCCTTCTCATTGTGTACATTTCCTTTGTTAATTACCATACTCTAATTGTAATTGTCTCACTCCCAAATTGTGTAGCCATAGATTCTACTTAGCAGGTTTTTGTTTCAGAGGCGTCCTTCCTAAATCAGGCTTCCCACCCCTACACATGTTGTGTGCCCTCTCCGCCCTCCTCTTCCATCACTTTATCACCCTATTTATGTTCACAAATGCACTGTTTCCCTCTTACTTCTGCATCCTCAGCTCATCCGGATAAAGGAAAGCAAACACGGTAATGACATAGTGGCAAATGGCTTCTTGGAAATGATCAAAGCTGATTGGGCAATGTTAATGTGAATGTGAAAAGCTACATATGTTGGTCCACTTTACCAGAAGTGGGATATTGCTGAAGTACCGCTTGACCCGCTTCGGAACGCTGCTTTCGCACGCTGTTTTGTCTGTGACTGAACTCCATTTACCAGAACTCCCTGCTTCACTTGGACTCGCCCACCGTAGGGGCTGGACTTGGCTATATATTGAAAGTGCACGCACACCAGCGCGCGCGCACCTAGCAAGAAGTACCTTGCTGAAGTACCGCTTGACCCGCTTTACCGCGGTGCGGCGGGAGGCGTGGGGAGACACTCTATGTGTAGATTGTGCTCTCAACCCAGAGGGTACGAGTTGCCTTAGCTACGCCTCTATAACAGGTTTTGCAGTTTAATTCAAATTAACTTGTTTGCTGCTTGTTTGTTTTTGTTTTTTTGAACTCATGATTGCTGAATCTTGAGTAATTTTTCTGAAACCTAATCTCATCTTACCTTTTTCTTTACTTGTCTTTTACTTGTTTTGTTTTATTTTTTTTTATTTTCTCTCCTCGGACAGCTTCAGTCCCCGTATGATTTCAAATATATATACTTTAAAAACAAATATGCCGGAAACAATTAGCCTAATGAATACACCGGTGGGTGTGAAAGTTACACCGCAATCCCGATTATCGAAAAAAACAATAGTTTTAACACCGGCTCAACGCATGCCATTTCCAAATAGAGACATTCGAGCTTTCTGCGCTAAACGGAAAGCATGCATGTCTGATGTTGGGCAGTGTGAAACTAAAAAGCCATCCATTGGCAAGACAACTGTTCAGCCAGAGGGGCCCCCAGCTACATCCCAATGCCCCAAGAACAATCATATTTCGAAAATGGTAACTTTATCCGCCTTAGCAAGTCAGGTCTTATCTACTCGAACAACCATTCTTGAGACAGATGGGGTGGGAACTAGTTCTCACCTTTCCAACTTGAACGAAAAAACACCTTTATCTTTAGTTTCACCACAAATTATGTCTCCAGCTTCCAATAGTAATGGCACGATATTAAGTATATCTGATAACACCTTGTTAACTGTGGTTCATACACCGAGTAAGCAAGTTATCAAAAACAAATTACTTTCGCCGGTAAATGAACATAATGAATCAATCATGGATATATCAAATATCTCCATTCATGCTAGTACCAGTAAAATTAGCACAATACATGGAAACTCCTATCAACATGATAGCTTTGAAGAAATTGTGGAAATCCCTCATAAGGCTATATCTGATTCCTTTGCATATCCAACACCTCGTAGGCAAATTCAACTAAGTCATCATGAGAATAGGACGGAGAATCTTGCCCTTATCGAAATTACACTAGCTGCTGTTAATACAACATTGGCTAGCTTGTTCAAGCTTTTTGAAGGCTTGGATTCAAAAATCACGTCCCAGGCTAAACAAATACAACAAATCTTTGAATGGACTTCCTCTATGTCATTAGATTTGGCATCAACTAAAAATAGTGGTAATCAACATGAAGCACAACAAAGAAAAATGAACTGCTCTAAACAAGATGAGTTTGTATCAGCCGTCGCATTGTTTGAACATGTAATATGTCCGATAGAACAGCTCCCCTCAGAGGCTATTAATATAAATGATTCTTGGATCAGTTTAGATCGAAGCGTAAAGAGAAAAAAACCTCGTAATATTAGATCAACATCACGAGTGGAGAATGTCAATCACAAAACCACCTTTCTAGCCCGCACGAAAAGAGTTGCGTCCATAAGCAAAACGAACACCAAAACACTGAGGACAGCTGATTCAAGGGATTTTGTGAGTGAAGTACTAACACAACCCACATTAATTTCTGACACTACTCATGCTGCAGCACTGTCACAAGATTTGAATTGCCTACCCTCTAAATCAACAGAGACTCGGGCTGGGAACAATCAAGGTGAAACTAGGAATGATGCACTTTATAGTCATCACAAAAATAATGTGAATTACGCCCCGCTTAACGAAATCGTTGACTTAATTGATTCGATTCCGGCTGAGCCCGTTACGAAAGTGGGTCAAGCAAGCTCCTCTGCGCTGAATAGCCAAGCGCAATCTCTGTCACAAATCAATTCTCATGACCAACAACTTCCTCGGCACAAAACTGCCGAAGAATCACATATTCAGGGGCAAATGACCTCAATTAGAGCAGCGGTTGATGCTTACCTAAATACTAGATTCAGAGAGGCTACTACAAGCGAACCTGTAGCAACTATGAGAAAGCATGATGAGTGCTATGACATGGAATCTAGAGCCCTAGTAAAAACTAAATATGAAGCAACACATTCAAAAAAAGATAGCTCGCAAGCTGAACAAATGAACTGCACAAAAGCAACAGTGTCTGTTAGCACTAATAATCATTTGGCTGTCGCGCAAGGCTCACATGTAACCTTAGCTTCGCACGATAAAACTGACATGCTGGCCACACCAAAATCAGTACGTTTTCAAGAAAATCAGTTAAAAAAATCAGGGTCCCGTCAACACAAAAACACCTTTGCAAATTGTCATTCTTTGATCATGAAATGTAGAGATGAGCCCTTTGAAAAATACGACTTATGTAGAACCAGTGTTCTTAATATTTTTGGGGATGTGCATGATTTACAAGATGTGTCGTCAAATGATATCGATCAAGTGGAATTTGTATGTGATCAGAATCTGTCGATTGTTCGTTTGTGGATTAAGTCAGGCTTGGTTTTGAACTCGATTTGGAAGGCCAAAATGGATTTGTTCAAGATGGGCTTCTTGATAGCTCAAGGCCCCGAACGTCTAATAGAAGAACGTAAAGGCCGAGCCGTGAATGAAGTTGAAGGATGCTTGGCCGTCTGTTCTTGTTCTTACTGTGGTCCTACTGAAAAACCGCCCCTAGTAGACGTGATACATTCGAGGACATAACCATTAATACAACCTAACTATAGTCCCCTGACTCTGGTTAGCTGGAATACAAGGGGACATACTCATCTTCAATGGTCCTCAAACCTTTTTTTAAATCAGTTTGATATAGTGGTCCTTCAGGAAACCTGGCTCTTAAAACCGCCTTTATGGGATGATCATGATGTTGTACTTTTGCCAGCTGTGGGGGGAAACAAGGGAAGACCGACATCTGGTCTTATGGTGGCTGTTAAGACAAGCAAAGGTTTGAGTGTAAACAGATGGGCTGATCCTAATAATTTCTCTCAATTGGTTAAGATCTCTGCCTCTAACATTACCTTTGCCTTAATTAATGTGTATCGTAACCCTATGGGTATTTCTGATGATCTATTTTATAGAGATTTAGTAAGTATCCTAGAAAAGGTTGCACAAGATCAAAATGTGACTGCTACAATGGTGGTGGGGGATTTGAACATTGATTGTTTTTCTGTAAAGAAGATCTCTGCTGCTCAAGCACGATGGTTAAAATTCACACTAGACCACAATCTGTTTATGGTAAATGGGGCGTTTCCCAGAGATATCCCGCCTCACCATACGTGGGAAAGAGGAACATCTAAATCCATCATTGATTATCTCTTTGTTACAAAAGAACTGTTCTCTAAAATTATGGATTTCAAGATTGTAGAGCAAAAAGAAAGTGACCACCTGCCATTAACTGTAGTATGGCAGGAGAACCGAAATGAGCCAGAGCAAAAACAACAGTGGTATCGACACTCTCTTGATACCAATGTTAAAAAAAACCGCCTTAGATGGTCTAGGAAGGCGCTTGATGATCTTGAGAAGGGCACGAGAGAGTGTGTGGGCAACGGGATGGAGTCATATGTGGAGGTGTTATCCAGTATGAAAAACATCCACATTGATAAAAATCTAAAGTATCCGCATCGGCATACTTTTGATCGGGTTGTCCAACAAACCAGAGCTCGCTATAGACGAGACCTGAAGGCCTGTCTCAGATTACCATCAAAAGAGCGCAGAGAAATTCAGAGGCGCGTTAAATGCCGCTACCGTAACTGGATGAGGGCGAGGAAAGCGACGCTCTTCCAGTCCGATAGCGAGTCGTTTATGCAAACCATCCAGAACAAAAATTCTGGACAAATATGGGCACTCTTGAATAAAACGATAAATTCTACACGAAACAATGACCAATTGAGTGGGGTGACTGAAGTTGCATGGCTGGCTCACTTCACAAAGCTTTATGCAGACGCCAAATTTGATGAACATAATTATGTGAAACAGTGCTCAGGTTCATGGCAATTAGAGTGCTCTGAGAATATAGTTGAAGATCTTATCAGAAAATCATCCTCTTCCAGAGCAGTGGGCCCAGATGGCTTGAGTAATGCCATGTTCAAGGACAACCCATCGAGATGGGCCGCCATTCTGAATAATATCTTTCAAAAAATTCTACTTTCCAGGGAAGTTCCAACTTCTTGGAAAACTTCTTTGATTGTGCCAATTTTTAAAAAGGGAGATAGAGGCTCTCCATCTAGTTATCGTCCTATTGCTCTTCTTGACGCTCCGGGAAAAATCTTCTCTCGGCTGGTCTTGAGAGACTTTGTCAAATGGACGTTAGATTTCCATCATCGCGATCCGAGCCAGACAGGTTTTGTTGCGGGCTTGGGTACGGCGGTAAATTTATTAACTCTGAATGCCTTGAAGACGCAGGCCCAAACCCTCAATCAACCAATTTATTTTGCATTTATTGATCTCAGCTCAGCCTTTGACTCGGTGTCTCGTGTCAAGCTTTTTGAAAAACTTCAAACTGCAAATTGTCCCGCTACTTTGTGCGACATTATTTATGATCTACACTCCCAGACATCCATTAAGGTGAGGCTATCGGTATTAGGCTTGCTGTCAGCTGCCATCAATACCTTCAGAGGCTTAAAGCAAGGTTGCATTCTTGCATCTGCCCTTTTCAACTTTTTTATACATGATGTGATGCACACCATTAATCATGTTGCATCTGATTCCCCGAAGTTGAATGGCCTTGCTTTCAGGGCCTTATGGTATGCTGACGATCTAGTCTTAATTTCTAAAACACTGATAGGTCTACAACGCCTCTTAACCGCTGTGGGATCATATTTGGATGATAATGAATTGATTATCAATATGAAGAAAACACAAATTGTGTACTATGCACCCAGAGCGACTAAAAGGACGAGAATGAACTGGATGATTAAGGGTATCAGTGTTGGGGTGGCTGTGAACTATCTATACTTGGGCATTTTGGTTGATGGAACCACACAAATGGATTCCCAGATGAGAGCCCTTGAGAATAAATTGGTGTCAGCAATCTCTCAGTCCAGAATTCTACTATATAAATATGGCAAGTTCTCAATCAGTTGTGTAATTATTTTCTGGAGACAAAAAGTGTTGCCCAAACTATTATATGGTCTGGAAACGTTGAACATAATTAAATCTGCCTTCTTAATAACATTGGAATCTAAATTTTGGAGAGCCGTGTTAAGTTTACCCCCATGCGTTCCAGGCCCGTGGGTAAGACACGAGCTGGGCCTCACGTCGCTGCTAGCGGAATATGAGTGGCGTTTATGTGCCCTGTTTCGCAAATGTTTGGTACATACACAAATGGATAATCTTACCATTTTGTCCAAGTATATGTTAACATCGTCACATAAATTTGCGACTACCTGGACAAAATACATTTTGCGAATCTTGGCCAACTCTGACATAAGTATAGAGCTCCTTGTTATGAATCCAACCAAGGCTAAAGATAAAATCCATAAGAGGGATTGGATTGAGACCCAAAATCTCTGCATTAGATATAAGGACTTCAATAGCAGTGCCTTTTCTAACAAAAAGTTGGGAGAACTAGAAAGTTATTTATTCAGGTCTCCAACGCCGCAAGTGCGATCTTGCATCTTACGTCTCCGCTTTAATTTGTTTCCAACAAGAGAAGTGTTGCTCAGGAGGCGACAAATTGAGATTGAGTTGAATTTTTGTAGATTCTGCACAAATAAAAACATTAAAGAATCATTAGAACATCTAATAGTAGAATGTCCAGCTTTAATAGATCTCAGAGCCATGTGTTTTTGGAAACATCTAACCCTTTTTGGCTGGATGGCAGAAGAGTACAGATGGACCACTATTCTAGCTACAAGAATCATTAGTATCCGCATTGCCACATATAACTTTCTGAATGCCTTAAAATTGAATACTGACCTAAATGTAAGGTTGTGAACTGCACAGTGAAAATAGGTTGGTTGCAGGGTCTTTAAACTTTGATGCGCAGAAGCTATATAGGGTCAAGAGAAGGGGAAATGTGTTAGTCCACCTGCATTTTATTTTATCTTACTTTTAACGTATTGATGTCTTATATTATGTTAATATCCAAAGCCTGGACATGTCGTCCTCTTTTTAATATGTGCTTATGTAGGTGTTCTTGTTTTAGTAATTTGAAAAATTTCTTTCTTAACTGTACTGTTCTTTGAAATGAAGATTTAATGAATTAAGCTTTGCATTTGATAAAAGTTGAGTTTCTCAGCTAAATTCAATAAAAAAAAAATTAAAAAAAAAGAAGTGGGATATTGACACGTGTTGGAAGGTCGGCACAATAAGGGAGAACACTCAGCCACAACCAATGCAGAAAGAGCTCACCTAGAACCTGTGGTGTTTGGCTCAGAAGAAGACGTGGCTACCATTGGACCATTCCTTCATTTCAGGACTGTACTGGGCTGCGTGCCTTGCCCGAATGTATCGAATTTCCATCTGCTGGGAGGCTAATAAGTTAGGACAAGTTTGCCTAATGGGAAACAAAATCTTTAAGTGGTGGGAAAAGTGGCAGTAATATTTACAGATCTGGGGGATTTCAATGGATTTGTCAGGCGGAGCGGACTTAACATGTCCGCTAGATTGGGGTAGGTAGATTACTGCACAGGAGAATTCGTCGAATTCAATTTCAACACATTTTTTTAATAGAATTTTACTGCAATATATTAAGGTGGGGGGCTAAAGGGGTGTGTCTGCGGGGGTCTCCCCCTCATATATTTGCTGAAAAATGGCTAACAAAAACAATTCATTGAAATCGAATTCTACAAATTCTCCTCAACCAAATCATAGAGCATACGCTATCTTTACTGACCTGCCTTGCAAAGGCGACCGCATTCCCACGAGCGCATGATTTACACACTGGTGGTAATGCAATGGACTTATATAAAATCTCCCTGAATTTCCCACCCAGGAAAAGCTGCTGAATTCCATAGCAAACCATTTGTAAGTTCCTCACGCAATTGTGAATAACAGGAAGCACTTACTCTTTTTCCAGAACCAAGAGTAAAAGTTAAGACTAAAGGCCAATTCGGCTGTGTTTTACTTTTTACATGTCCACTCCATTTTGTAAATGTAGAACATTGCACTAAGGGGACCTTTACACCCCGACATGCAAACGCTCATGGTCCCTTGGGGTATAAATAACCTCCCATTCATTGAATGTCCAGCTTGGAAGGACTTAGAACTGAGACAGGCTTGTGTCCCGATAATACCAATCCGATCGACGTACCTCTAAATTATAAATAAATATTTTAAGTAAGCTATATTTACTACTGGCTTTGAGAAGATGTCAATTTCTCCTCTGTAGATTTGCATAGTGTAATATGCTTTCCACACTGGACTAACCATCGCCAATGACATTGGATATGTTGAGGTACCACGCTGACTGCATATAGAAATGGCGCTCTTTTAATACATGATCGTAAAGTTTATACACGTTGCACATTTGCATATGTTGAAAGTTTGTACTATAGCCATGAAACATGTTTTCGTAAGTGCTATGGACGAGTATGCCCGTCATATTTGCATAGACCTGTCCTGTATAGAGCTCAGCATTTAAGGGGTTAAAATAATTTACCCAACTTGCCTTTATGTCTTGGCACGTTTTAGTTTGCTTTGCTTCTGCATTTTTCTGGATTAATCATGATTTGTATATTTGCCAATGTTCAGGTGACTCGGGCATTGAACTGAGCAGGGTGATTTACAAGAGAGGTTTGGCCAAGCCTTTGCAAAGGCGACAGGTCTGTTCACTCACGCACACAAGTTGTACAGCGCAGGCAACCACAGCACAAACACACACACAAACACCTTGTACAGCACAGGATGCAGCGGAGTATGTCTAATGTGCGGTTCCATTTGGTGATCAATCACACAGACAAGTAAACAATGGGAACATGGGAAACATGGCAGCCTGCTAGCACACCTCCATGTGTACTCTTTCTATGTTCCACAGGCAACATTGGTGCAGACCTCTGACAACGCACATACAGTGTTGAAACAGTAGACCATGGCAGCCATCTTGCTGCATGAAAAACAAACCACACTGAGGCTGGAAAACAACTACCACTGCTGCACCAGATGTCCGCCACCCCCACATACACACGCAAAAAGCCTCCAACAGCCTGCGGAGTCCATCACATCATGTTATGTTATTAGCTCTCATACTGGCCCAGTTTCTGTGACGTCAGAGCTCCGTAGAAGGGCCCTGCAATGGAGGATGGACAAGACGCAGTCAGTTCCAATGTAAAGGAATCCCACTGCTGCAATGATTACAGGACTCAACAGTTTGAGGGCGATGAGTAATTGGCACCCAATGAATGGGGCATAACGCTTGGGAACAATCAACCCATGCAAGCCATAGGAAAAAAAAGAATGACTTTAAAACACTAAAAGAAAAGTAGAGCACTTAGGAAAAGGCTCAAACCCATCTACCATAGCTGTTCAGCTTTTTAAAGGGAAATGTTCAGATGCCTGCATTCCCTATGGTCTGGCTATGGTGTGCGTCGGTGAGTATGGGGACTTACTTAAAGAGCAGAGTACCATCAGCACACTCCAGGTACCATCGCATCCATGATCCCATTTATGAATGGCCTATTCTTAACATGATCCTATGGTTTTGATTGGCATTGGGAAACTGCCACTGGGTGTGCTGCGGGAAGTCATTCCATGTCTCAAAATGATTGCCAATCTTTGGCCTTCCCCCAGATGAACAATGCTCTTTTAATTTTGATGCTTTCCCCCTCTTTATGTGCTGTTGTTTTCAAAGGTCTTTGTTGTTGTTTCCAAAGGATTTTGTTGTTTTAAAATGCATTTTATCTTGAAAAAACATTTCAAAACAACAAAACATAAGGAGTATTAGTCATCTCGGATGACCAAACCCTGCCCCTTACTTCAAACGCTGGATGAGTGTTTGTTGGTCAAAGTCCATTCAAACTCACTTCCAACTCTATGATGTTATTGCAGTCATCGCTTTGAGGTCATACCAATGATATATAAGGCGGTATATAAATGCTAAGTAACATAACATAACATAACATAACTAGGGGCAGAAAAAACTAGAACACATGCATAGAGGTTCGAACACAGACCCCATGGCTTCTGCATTTTCACCTTTCCTTCTAATGCACACTTTATTTATCTTCTGTTCTTTTTTTACGCAGTCAATATCTTTTAAAACAACATCACTCATTCCAATCTAACAGCGTAGGTCATTTAAGGTAAAACAAATCGAACATTAGCAGAGATGTTCGAACACAGCTCAGAAGGCTGCTTCCTTTGTGTGACGTTTCTGCCTCTCTCTCTCCACTGCCATTTCTCTATCGACCATGCTTCAATAAGCTGTAACACAGCACAGTTTACCACTATCTGCTTCAGTGTCTACATTGCAGGACAGTGGATAATGCGACATGTTGGGCATCGCTAAACCTCGCTCATGGTCAATGCAGTTTGTGTCTAGGCCACTGACACTGTGGAGGGGGAGTGGAAAAGTCCAGTACGTTTTCTTTTCGGTGTATCGATGATAGCGAAACAAAATGTTTTGGAGATGGCTTGTCAAGATGTAGAGTATTGCACATGGCATGTCAGCCAAGATTACAGATATCAATGACAAGAGCTGAAATTGCCAGTAATTGCCTACAGTTCAAAGGATGCTGTTGCCACTCACACGCCAAGGGCCTGCTCTCTTTGCCTGCCCCCTCCTCTCATCTGTCTGCTGCTTTCTTCTGTTCCTTCATTTCTCCCTATAGCTCACAGACGGTGCTTCTCTTCGCACCTCTGCCAATTGAACGTTTCTCCCCACTGCGCCGCCTCTTCTGGCTCTGGTTTACGTGCTGTGCTTGTCAATTTAAATTCAATCCCAGCAGGGTCCTTAACCGCACCACTGGGCCTGGCTCGCTTTCTATTTAAGGTATGGAATCTGAATCTATCTTCCCAAACGCTTTGCTCGTTCTACCTTGGCGGCCATCTTGAAAGGCTTTTTGGAGCATTGTTTAATGCAGCAGCTTCCATATTCGCTCACTTTACAAACTGGACCTCATTCCAAGTTTGACAGTGCACTATAAATGAGTAAAGACTGAAAAGGGTAAGAGAGTCGCCTTCTTTCCGAATACTTGAATGGTTAACGCACATTCTCGAAGGTGAACCTACAATACAAAAAGGCTTCTGGATACGATAGGGCTGTCGACTACACAAAGACTCCTTATATCCAGATGAACATGGTAGCCTGGTGGGTCCAAAAGTACTTTTACCCCACTTGGCTAGAGTATATCATGGGCTTGCACGTGTGGGAATGGGAGGTATGATCACCTTGAACCGGGGTTCTCGACCCAGCCTTTTAAGATGAGGTAGCAATACTTTGAGATGGATGGGGATTCAGAAGATACTCAAACATCAATAATCAAACTAACTCAGGAAGTTGGCAAATCAAAGCTGTTTTATTTACAATTGTCTAAAACGGAGTACAACAGACGTCAACGGACGTCTCACAGCATGGTCTTTCAACAAATCTTATAAAAAAGCATCTTATATAGTAAAACCTTGTCATTACTGATGTCAACCTACGTAATTGCTGATGTCAACCTACATGGCAAACTAAAAAACCTATTAGAGAAAGTGATAGGATTAGGGGGAAAATCTAGGTATGCGTTCTATACTTGTCTAAGAGAGTGATAGGGTCTCTAGTATCAGGTGTGGCAACTAAGCCCTCCCCTCAAACAGGTCACTATGAATGTCATTGAATACACGACATCCCGTTGTTACACAAACTATAGGGCTCTTTACTACGTGGACGTCTATAATTGGTTGGCACCCTTGTATCCGTCAGTACTTTTCCACAAACACCAGCAACACACAGGCTAGCATCCAGGTGCTGGTGGGTTGGTCTTGACCATAGCTTCCCACCCAATTAGCCTACTATCCATCATCACTTCTTGTAGTCTGTACATCAATTAGCCCTTTGAAGATTGGCCTTGAGTTTGTCCTTCTTGCCTGAGAATAAAAGGGAGTATAGCATGTTCTGTCTCCTTGCATAGGTGTAGTTCGTCACAATCGTCAATTTTCAGCCATCCACGTGACTGAAGACCATGGTTTTGAGATTTGCTGCATTTAAAATACTACTATTTAATGAACCTCTGACGTCTTCATTGTTTTCGTGCCCGTCTCCTGAACAGGAGTTTGTTCTTTCAAACATTTTTAGCTACTGTCTGATCATTCCGGCCCAGAACGGCCTTGACTTCTTGGGGCTGGTCCATCCTCACCCTTCTTTGATTCACTTCTGTACTTTGATTGCTTTTCAACTGCGACACACTAGAAAAGCCTCCCTTTTTCTGGTCCAGCTCTGCTAAAATGCGCAGTGGAATCAACCATAGTTCACTCACTTATATATATATATATATATATATATATTCAGTGAAAAAACCTTGTTAAAGGGACGTTATGGTTTCAAGTAAAACCGAAAAACCCTTGAAATTCGCCAGTTATGGTAAGCTAAGCAACCATAACTCGCGCCTACATCGTGCACTGCTAAACCTAACACCCAGGACATCAAAGATGACATCACAAATGTCTTTGATGACATCACTGATGACATCACATGTCTGACACCCCCTTTTTTCCTTTCCTGACATATCTAGACCACATGATTTTCTTCAGTAACAGTCAGGAACTAAAAATTGTAAATGTACTATATTTGTAGACTTATCCTTCAAGTACGTTCTTACAATAATTCCCTTATGGTCCAGTCATATAATATGAAACATATACATAGGGGAAAACACAACCTTGAAAGACAGCAATCCTTTTTGTGCATTAAAATTATCAGTAGATTTATCAGCACTTTCTGATAGTTTGATGTTTTTTTATTACTGTACTTTCCCTGTATATGCTCATATTTTTATATGTTGTACTCACACTATTTTCCTTAGGGTCCAGACACATCATGTGATATATATAGATAGGGTAAGTAACAGCTTTGAAACAGAGCAATCATTTCTCTGCATAAAGGTAATCAGTTAGGTTATGAACACTTTCTGCTACTATTGCTGTTTTTTTTCTTACTTCAATTCCCTTGTATATATTCATATTTGCATCTGGTGTTGTCTCTTTGTGATTTGTCTATAATAATGCAATTGTGTAGTAAGTGGGTTTTATTACCTACTTATCACAAGTTTCACTGTACGCAAAACTCTAATATGAAAACAGTTATCATTTCACTATTCAACATGGCAAGTTTATGAATATTGCACCTCCATCATGTATGCTGCACACAATGCCTATGTTTCTACATGAATACCTTAGTATACTGGATTGAAGTTAATAATAGAATGCTATTTATATCAATGCACAGCTTAATGCACTGATTAGCACTTGATATTTATTCCAATAATCTTTGACACTTTTTTATTAACATTACAATAAGAATCCCTTGTACAGACTTTTCATGAAAGGTAAATGCACATGTGATGTCATCAGTGATGTCATCAATGACATTTGTGATGTCATCTTTGATGTCCTGGGTGTTAGGCTTAGCAGTGCACGGTGGTGGCGCGAGTTATGGTTGCTTAGCTTACCATAACTGGCAAAGTTCAAGGGTTTTTCGGCTTTACTTGGAACCATAACGTCCCTTTAACAAAGTTTTTTCACTGAATTTCATAGGTTTTTAGTAGCGCAACTTAACCATAACGTCCCTTTAACAAAGTTTTGTTCACTGAATTTCTTAGGTTTTTAGTAGCGCAACTTAACCATAACGCCCCTTTAACAACATTTTTTCACTGAATTTCATTGGTTTCTATTAGTGCAACTTTACCATAACGTCCCTTTAATAACGTTTTTTCATTGATTTTCATAGGTTTTTATTAGTGCAACTTAACCATAACGTTCCTTTAACACATTTCTTTAATTGAATTTCATAGTTTTTTATTAGTGCAACTTAACCATAACATCCTTTTCAATGGATGAAGACCACTAGCATCCTAGGTTCTCAAAGTGGGAACCCGGGGTGGTAAAAAAAAGATTTTTCTTCCCAAACCGGAACGCCTGCGGCGTCCCGGTGTAGGAAGGAAAATCTTTTACCAAGATGGACACCATGGAAAGGGAAGGCGGGGTGTATAAAGAGAACACAACAGGGCATGGGTAGGGGGGACCAGGAGGGAGACACGGGGCATGAGAAGGGGGTGGGGGATAACAGGAGAGAGACACAGGGAATGACCGGGTTTGGGGGGCAACAGGAGGGAGACACGGGGCATGACCAGGGGGTGGGGGGCAACAGGAGAGAGACACGGGCATGACCGGGGGGTGTGGGGTAACAGGAGAGAGACACGGGGCATGAGCAGGGGGTGGGGGGCAACAGCAGGGAGGCACGGGGCATGAGCTGGGGTGGGGCAACGGTAGGGAGACACGGGGCATGAGCGGGGGTGGGGGGATCACGAGGGAGACACGGGGCATGAGAGGGGGTGGGGGTAACAGAAGAGAGAGACGGGGCATGAGCGGGAGTTGGGGACCAACAAGAGAGAGAAACGGGGCATGACCGGGGGGTGGGGGCAACAGTAGAGAGACATGGGGCATGACCGGGGGGTGGGGGCCAACAGGAGAGAGACACAGGGCATGAGAGGGGGGTGAGGGTTAACAAGAGAGAGACACGGGCATGAGCGGGGGTGGGGGGCAACATGAGAGAGGCACGGGGCATGAGCGGGGGGTGGGGGGCAACAGCAGGGAGACACGGGGCATGAGTAGGGGGTGGGGGGCGACAGCAGGGAGACACGGGGCATGAGAGGGGGCGGGGGAACACGAGGGAGACACGGGGCATGAGAGGGGGTGGGGGTAACAGGAGAGAGACACAGGGCATGAGCGGGGGTGGGGAGCAACATGAGAGAGGCACGGGGCATGAGCGGGGGGTGGGGGGCAACAGCAGGGAGACACGGGGCATGAGTAGGGGGTGGGGGGCGACAGCAGGGAGACACGGGGCATGAGAGGGGGCGGGGGAACACGAGGGAGACACGGGGCATGAGAGGGGGTGGGGGTAACAGGAGAGAGACACAGGGCATGAGCGGGGGTGAGGGGCAACAGCAAGGAGACAGAGGGCATGAGCGGGGGGCAAAAGGAGAAAGACACAGGGCATGAGCGGCGGGTGGGGGTAACAGGAGAGAGACATGGGGCATGAGAGGGGGTGGGGGGTAACAGGAGAGAGACACGGGGCATGAGCAGGGGTGGGGGGCAACAGCAGGGAGACACGGGGCATGAGCAGGGGGTGGGGGGCAACAGCAGGGAGACACAGGGCATGAGCGTGGGGTTGGGGGGAACATGAGGGAGGCACGGGGCATGAGAGGGGGTGGGGGGTAACAGGAGAGGGACATGGGGCATGAGCGGGGGTGGGGGGAACACGAGGGAGATACGGTGCATGAGCGGGGGTGAGGGGCAACAGCAGGGAGACAGAGGGCATGAGCGGGGGGCAAAAGGAGAAAGACACAGGGCATGAGCGGGGGGTGGGGGTAACAGGAGAGAGACATGGGGCATGAGCGTGGGGTTGGGGGGAACAGCAGGGAGACACGGGGCATGAGCGTGGGGTGGGGGGCAACAGCAGGGAGACACGGGGCATGAGCGGGGGTGGGGGGAACACGAGGGAGACACGGTGCATGAGCGGGGGTGAGGGGCAACAGCAGGGAGACAGAGGGCATGAGCGGGGGGCAAAAGGAGAAAGACACAGGGCATGAGCGGGGGGTGGGGGTAACAGGAGAGAGACATGGGGCATGAGAGGGGGTGGGGGGTAACAGGAGAGAGACACGGGGCATGAGCGGGGGTGGGGGGCAACAGCAGGGAGACACGGGGCATGAGCAGGGGGTGGGGGACAATAGCAGGGAGACACAGGGCATGAGCGTGGGGTTGGGGGGAACACGAGGGAGGCACGGGGCATGAGAGGGGGGTGGGGGGTAACAGGAGAGGGACATGGGGCATGAGCAGGGGTTGAGGGGTAACAGGAGAGACACGAGGCATAAGCGGGGGGGTGGGGGAACAGGAGAGAGACACGGGGCATGAGCGGGGGGTGGGGGGCAACAGCAGGGAGACACGGGGCATGACCGGGGTGGGGGGCAACAGGAGAGAGACACAGAGCATGAGCAGGGGGTGGGGGCAACAGCAGAGAGACACGGGGCATGAGCGGGGGGTGGGGCGCAACAGCAGGGATACACGGGGCATGACCGGGGGTGGGGGGTCACAGGAGAGAGACACGGGGCATGAGCGGGGGGTGTGGGTCAACAGGAGGGAGACACGGGGCATGAGCAGGGGGTGGGGGCAACTGCAGGGAGACACGGGGCATGAGAGGGGGTGGGGGAACACGAGGGAGACACGGGGCATGAGAGGGGGGTGGGGGGTAACAGGAGAGAGACACAGGGCATGAGAGGGGGGTGGGGGAACAGCAGGGAGACACAGGGCATGAGCGTGGGGTGGGGGGCAACAGCAGGGAGACATGGGGCATGAGAGGGGGTGGGGGGAACACGAGGGAGACACGGGGCATGAGCGGGGGTGAGGGGCAACAGCAGGGAGACACGGGGCATGAGCGGGGGGTGGGGGGCAACAGCAGGGAGACACGGGGCATGAGCGTGAGGTTGGGGGGAACACGTGGGAGGCACGGGGCATGAGAGGGGGGTGGGGGTAACAGGAGAGGGACATGGGGCATGAGCAGGGGTTGAGGGGCAACAGCAGGGAGACACGGGGCATGAGCGGGGGGGCAACAGGAGAAAGACATGGGGCATGAGTGGGGTGTGGGGGGTAACAGGAGAGACACGAGGCATAAGCGGGGGGTGGGGGAACAGGAGAGAGACACGGGGCATGAGTGGGGGGTGGGGGGCAACAGCAGGGAGACATGGGGCATGACCGGGGAGGGGGGCAACAGGAGAGAGACACAGAGCATGAGCAGGGGGTGGGGGGCAACAGCAGGGAGACACGGGGCATGAGCAGGCGGTGGGGCGCAACAGCAGGGAGACACGGGGTATGACCGGGGGTGGGGGGTCACAGGAGAGAGACACGGGGCATGAGCGGGGGGGTGGGGGTCAACAGGAGGGAGACACGGGGCATGAGAGGGGGTGGGGGTAACAGGAGAGAGGCACGGGGCATGAGCGGGGGGTGGGGCAACAGCAGGGAGACACGGGGCATGAGCGCGGGGTGGGGGGAACAGGGGAGACACAAGGCATGAGCAGGGGGTGGGGGGCAACAGCAGGGAGACACGGGGCATGACCGGAGGGTGGGGGTAACAGGAGAGAGACACAGGGCATGAGCGGGGGGTGGGGGGCAACAGCAGGGAGACACGGGGCATGACCGGAGGGTGGGGGTAACAGGAGAGAGACACGGGGCATGAGCGGGGGTGGGGGGCAACAGCAGGGAGACACGGGGCATGACCGGGGGGTGGGGGCCAACTGGAGAGAGACACGGGGCATGAGAGGGGGGAGGGGGTAACAGGAGAGAGACACGGGGCATGAGCAGGGGGTGGGGGCAACAGCAGGGAGACAGGGGCATGACCGGGGGGTGGGGGATAACAGGAGAGAGACACAGGGCATGAGCGGAGCGTGGGGGGCAACAGCAGGGAGAAACGGGGCATGACCAGGGGTGGGGGGCAACAGGAGAGAGACACGGGGCATGAGAGGGGGTGGGGGGCAACAGCAGTGAGACACGGGGCATGAGCGGGGGTAGGGGGAACACGAGGGAGACACGGGGCATGAGAGAGGGGTGGGGGGTAACAGGAGAGAGACACGGGGCATGAGCAGGATGTGGGGGGCAACAGCATCCAGAAACAGGGCATGAGAAGGGGGTGGGGGGCAACAGCAGGGAGACACAGGGCATGACCGGGGGTGGGGGGCAACAGCAGGGAGACACACAGGGCATGAGCGGGGGTTGGGTGGTAACAGGGGAGAGACACGGGGCATGAGCGGGGGGTGGGGGGCAACAGCTGGGAGACACGGGGCATGAGAGGGGTGTGGGGGTAACAGGAGAGAGACACGGGGCATGAGAGGGGGTGGGGGGTAACCGGAGAGAGACACAGGGCATGAGAGTGGGGTGGGGGGTAAAAGGAGAGAGAAACGGGTCATGAGCGGTGGGTGGGGGGCAACAGCAGGGAGACACGGGGCATGAGCAGAGGGTGGGGGCAACAGCAGGGAGACACAGGGCATGAGAGGGGTGTTGGGGTAACAGGAGAGAGACACATGTATGAGTGGGGGGTGGGGGCAACAGGAGAGAGACACAGGGCATGAGCGGGGGGTGGGGGGTAACAGGAGGGAGACACGGGGCATGAGTGGGGGGCAACAGGAGAGAGACACGGTTCATGAGCGGGGGTGAGGGGTAATAGGAGAGAGACACGTGGCATAATCGGGCGGTGGAGGGCAACAGCAGGGAGACACGGGGCATGAGCCGGGGGTTAGGGGTCACAGCAGGGAGACACGGGGCATGACCGGAGGGTGGGGGGCAACAGGAGAGAGCCACGGGGCATTAGAGGGGGGTGGGGTAACAGGAGAGAGACACGGGGCATGAGAGGGGGGTGGGGGGCAACAGCAGGGAGACAGGGGGCATGACCGGGGGGTGGAGTAACAGGAGAGAGACACGGGGCATGACCGGGGGTTGGTGGGCAACAGCAGGGAGACACGGGGCATGACCTGGGGGTGGGGGAAACAGGAGAGAGACACGGGGCAGGAGAGGGGGTGGGGGTTACAGGAGAGAGACACAGGGCATGAGAGGGAGGTGTGGGGGTAACAGCAGGGAGACATGGGGCATGAGCGGGGGGTGGGGGAACACGAGGGAGACACGGGGCATGAGAGGTGCTGGGAGGTAACAGGAGAGAGACACGGTGCATGAGCGGGGGTGGGGGGCAACAGCAGGGAGACACGGGGCCTGAGCGGGGGGTGGGGGGCAATAGCAGGGAGACACAGGGCATGACCGGTGGTTGGGGGGCAACAGCAGGGAGACACGGGGCATGAGCAGGGGGTGCGGGGTAACAGGAGAAAGACACGGGGCATGAGCGGGGTGGGGGGCAACAGCAGGGAGACACGGGGCATGAACGGGGGTGGGGGGCAACAGGAGATAGACAAGGGGCATGAGAGGGGGTGGGGGCTAACAGGAGAGGGACATGGGGCATGAGCAGGGGTTGAGGGGCAACAGCAGGGAGACACGGGGCATGAGCGGGGGGGCAACAGGAGAAAGACATGGGGCATGAGCAGGGTGTGGGGGGTAACAGGAGAGACACGAGGCATAAGCGGGGGGTGGGGGAACAGGAGAGAGACATGGGGCATGAGCGGGGGTTGGGGGCAACAGCAGGGAGACACGGGGCATGACCGGGGTGGGGGGCAACAGGAGAGAGACACAGAGCATGAGCAGGGTATGGGGGGCAACAGCAGGGAGACACGGGGCATGAGCGGGGGGTGGGGCGCAACAGCAGGGAGACACGGGGCATGACCGGGGGTGGGGGGTCACAGGAGAGAGACACGGGGCATGAGCGGGGCGGTGGGGGTCAACAGTTGCGAGACACGGGGAATGAGAGGGCGGTGGTGGGTTACAGGAGAGAGGCAAGGTGGCATGAGCGGGGGGTGGGGGCAACAGCAGGGAGACACGGGGCATGAGCACGGAGTGGGGGGAACAGGGGAGACACGAGGCATGAGCAGGGGGTGGGGGGCAACAGGAGAGAGACACAGGGCATGAGCGGGGGGTGGGGGGCAACAGCAGGGAGACATGGGGCATGACCGGAGGGTGGGGGGTAACAGGTGAGAGACACGGGGCAAGAGCGGGGGGTGGGGGGCAACAGCAGGGAGACACGGGGCATGACAGGGGGTGGGGGACAACTGGAGAGAGACACGGGGCATGAGAGGGGGGTGGGGGTAACAGGAGAGAGACACGGGGCATGAGCAGGGGGTGGGGGCAACAGCAGGGAGACATGGGCATGACCAGGGGGTGGGGGATAACAGGAGAGAGACACGGGGCATGAGCGGGGGGTGGGGGGCAAGAGCAGGGAGAAACGGGGCATGACCAGGGGTGGGGGGCAACAGGAGAGAGACACTGGGCATGAGAGGGGGTGGGGGGCAACAGCAGGGAGACACGGGGCATGAGCAGGGGTAGGGGGAACACGAGGGAGACACGGGGCATGAGAGAGGGGTGGGGGGTAACAGGAGAGAGACACGGGGCATGAGCGGGGTGTGGGGGGCAACAGCATGGAGAAACAGGGCATGAGAGGGGGTGGGGGGTAAAAGCAGGGAGACACAGGGCATGACCGGGGTGGGGGGCAAAAGCAGGGAGACACACGTGGCATTAGCGGGGGTTGGAGGTAACAGGGGAGATACACGGGGCATGAGCGGTGGGTGGGGGGCAACAGCAGGGAGACACGGGGCATGAGCAGAGGGTGGGGCAACAGCAGGGAGACACAGGGCATGAGAGGGGTGTGGGGGTAACAGGAGAGAGACACAGGTATGAGTGGGGGTGGGGGCAACAGGAGAGAGACACAGGGCATGAGCGGTGGGTGGGGGGTAACAGGAGAGAGACACGGGGCGTGAGTGGGGGGTGGGTGGCAACAGGAGAGAGACACGGTTCATGAGCGGGGGTGAGGGGTAACAGGAGAGAGATACGGGGCATAAGCGGGCGGTGGGGGGCAACAGCAGGGAGACACGGGGCATGAGCTGGGGGTTAGGGGCCACAGCAGGGAGACACGGGGCATGACCGGGGGGTGGGGGGTAACAGGAGGGAGACACGTGGCATGAGTGGGGTGGGCAACAGGAGAGAGACACGGTTCATGAGCAGGGGTGGGGGGTAACAGGAGAGAGACACGGGGCATAAGCAGGCAGTGGGGGGCAACAGCAGGGAGACACGGGGCATGAGCCGGGGGTTAGGGGCCACAGCAGGGAGACACGGGGCATGACCGTGGGGTGGAGGGAACAGGAGAGAGACACGGGGCATGAGCGGGGGGTGGGGGGTAACAGCAATGAGACAAGGGGCATGACTGGTGGGTGGGGGGCAACAGGAGAGAGCCATGGGGCATGAGAGGGGGGTGGGGGTAACAGGAGAGAGACAAGGGGCATGAGAGGGGTGTGGGGGGCAACAGCAGGGAGACAGGGGGCATGACCGGGGGGTGGGGGGTAACAGGAGAGAGACACGGGGCATGAGCGGGGTTGGTGGGCAACAGCAGGGAGACACGGGGCATGACCTGGGGGTGGGGGAAACAGGAGAGAGACACGGGGCATGAGAGGGGGTGGGGGTTACGGGAGAGAGACACGGGCCATGAGCGGGGGGTGGGGGGTAACAGCAATGAGACAAGGGGCATGACTGGTGGGTGGGGGCAACAGGAGAGAGCCACGGGGCATGAGAGGGGGGTGGGGGTAACAGGAGAGAGACACAGGGCATGAGAGGGGGTGGGGGGCAACAGCAGGGAGACATGGGGCATGAGCGGGGGGTGGGGGAACACGAGGGAGACACGGGGCATGAGAGGTGTTGGGAGGTAACAGGAGAGAGACACGGTGCATGAGCGGGGGTGGGGGGCAACAGCAGGGAGACATGGGGCCTGATCGGGGGGTGGAGGGCAATAGCAGGGAGACACGGGGCATGACCGGGGGTGGGGGGCAACAGGAGATATACAAGGGGCATGAGAGGGGGTGGGGGTAACAGGAGAGAGACACAGGGCACGAGCAGGGAGTGGGGGCAACAGCAAGGAGACACGGGGCATGAGCGGAGGGCGGGGCGTAACAGCAGGGAGACACGGGGCATGAGAGGGGGGTGGGGAGTAACAGGAGAGAGACACGGGGCATGAGTGGGGGGTAACAGGAGAGAGACACGGGGCCTGAGCTGGGGGTGGGCGGTAACAGGAGAAAGACACAGGGCATGAGCGGGGGGTGGGGGGCAACAGGAGAGAGACACGGGGCATGAGCGGGGGGTGGGGGGTAACAGGAGAGAGACACGTGGCATGAGTGGGGGGTGGGGCGTAACAGCAGGGAGACACGGGGCATGAGAGGGGGGTGGGGAGTAACAGGAGAGAGACACGGGGCATGAGTGGGGGGTAACAGGAGAGAGACACGGGGCCTGAGCTGGGGGTGGGCGGTAACAGGAGAAAGACACGGGGCATGAGCGGGGGGTGGGGGGCAACAGGAGAGAGACACGGGGCATGAGCGGGGGGTGGGGGGTAACAGGAGAGAGACACGTGGCATGAGTGGGGGGTGGGGGACAACAGCAGGGACACACGGGGCATGAGTGGGGAGGGAGGGGCAACAGCAGGGAGACACGGGGCATGAGCGGAAGGGGCAACAGGAGAGAGACACGGGGCATGAGCGGGGGTGGGGGGTAACAGGAGAGAGACACAGGGCATGAGCGGGGCGTGGGGGGCAACAGCAGGGAGACATGGGGCATGACCGGGGGTGGGGGGCAACATGAGAGAAACACAGGGCATGAGAGGGGGTGGGGTAACAGGAGAGAGACACGGGGCATGAGAGGGGGGTAACAGGAGAGAGACACGGGGCATGAGCAGAGGGTGGGGGCAACAGCAGGGAGACACAGGGCATGAGCGGGGGTGGGGGGAACACGAGGGAGACACAGGGCATGGGTGGGGGGTGGGGGGTAACAGGCGAGAGACACAGGGCATGAGCGGGAGTGGGGGCAACAGTAGGGAGACACGGGGCATGAGCGGGGGTTGTGGGGCAACAGAAGAGAGACACAGGGCATGAGCGGGGGAGGTGGGGGGCATCAGCAGGCAGACACGGGGCATGACCAGGGGTGGGGGGCAACAGCAGGGAGACACAGGGCATGAGCAGGGGGTGGGGGGCAACATCAGGGAGACACAGGGCATGAGAGGAGGGTGGGGTGTAACAGGAGAGAGACACGGGGCATGAGCGGGCGGTGGGGGGCAACAGCAGGGAGACACGGGCCATGACCGGGGGTGGGGGGCTAACAGGATAGAGACACGGGGCATGAGAGAGGAAGGGGGGTAACAGGAGAGAGACATAGGGCATGAGTGGGGGTTGGGGGGCAACAGCAGGGAGACACGGGGCATGAGAGGAGGGTGGGGGCAACAGCAGGGAGACACGGGGCATGAGCGGGGGGTGGGGGCAACAGCAGGGAGACATGGGGCATGGCCGGGGGTTGGGGGGCAACAGGAGATAGACACGGGGCATGAGAGGGGGGTGGGGGTAAAAGGAGAGAGACACAGGGCATGAGAGGGGGGTGGGGGGTCACAGGAGAGAGACACAGGGCATGAGCGGGGGTGGGGGCAACAGCAGGGAGACACGGGGCATGACCGTAGTTGGGGGGCAACAAAAGGGAGACACGGGGCATGACCGGGGGGTGGGGGTCAACAGAGAGAGACACGGGCATGAGAGGGGTTGGGGGCAACAGCAGGGAGACACAGGGCATGACCGGGGGGTGGGGGGAACATGAGGCAGATACGGGGCATGAGAGGGGGGTGGAGGGCAACAGCAGGGAGACACGGGGCATGAGCGGGTCGTGGGGGGCAACTGCAGGGAGACACGGGGCATGACCGTGGGTGGGGGGCAACAGAAGGGAGACACGGGGCATGACCGGGGGATGGGGGGCAACAGGAGAGAGACACGGGCATGAGATGGGGAGGGGGTAACAGGAGAGAGACACGGGGCATGAGCCGGCCGGGGGTGGAGGGAACACGAGGAAGACAGTGGGCATGAGCGGGGGTGGCGGGAACAGGGGAGACACGGGGCATGAGCGGGGGTGGGGGGCAACAAGAGGGAGTCACGGGGCATGAGCGGTGGGTGGGGGGCAACAGGAGGGAGACACAGGGCATGAGCAGGGGATGGGGGAACAGGAGCGAGACACGGGGCATGAACGGGGGTTGGGGGGAACAGGGGAAACACGAGGCATGAGAGGGGGTGGGGGTAACAGGAGAGAGACACGGGGCATGAGAGTGGGGTAACAGGAGAGAGACACGGGGCATGAGCGGGGGATGGGGGGTAACAGGATAGAGACACGGGGCATGAGATGGGGAGGGGGTAACAGGAGAGAGACATAGGGCATGAGTGGGGGGTGGGGGGCAACAGCAGGGAGACACGGGGCATGAGAGGAGGTTGGGGCAACAGCAGGGAGACACGGGGCATGAGCGGGGGGTGGGGGCAACAGCGGGGAGACACGGGGCATGACCGGGGGGTGGGGGGTAACAGGAGAGAGATACGGGGCATGAGAGTGGTGGGGGGGTAACAGGAGAGAGACACAGGGCATGAGCGGGGGTTGGGGGCAACAGCAGGGAGACACGGGGCATGAGCGGAGGGTGGGGGGCAACAGCAGGGAGACACGGGGCATGAGAGGGGTGTGGGGAGTAACAGGAGAGAGACACAGGGCATGAGTGGGGGGTGGGAGTAACAGGAGAGAGACACAGGGCATGAGTGGAGGGTGGGCGGTAACAGGAGAGAGACACGGGGCATGAGCGGGGGGTGGGGGGCAACAGGAGAGAGACACGGGGCATGAGCAGGGGGTGGGGGTAACAGGAGAGAGACACGGGGCATCAGGGGGGGTGGGGGCAACAGGAGGGAAATACGGGGCATGAGCGGGGAGTGAGGGGCAACAGCAGGGAGACACGGGGCATGAGCGGGCGGGGCAACAGGAGAGAGACACGGGGCATGAGCGGGGGTGGGGGTAACAGGAGAGAGACACAGGGCATGAGTGGGGGGTGGGGAGCAACAGCAGGGAGACACGGGTCATGACCAGGGTGGGGGGCAACAGGAGAGAGACACGGGGCATGAGAGGGGGGTGGGGGTAACAGGAGAGAGACACGGGGCATGAGAGGGGGGTGGGGGTATAACAGGAGAGAGACACGGGGCATGAGCGGCAGGTGGGGGGCAACAGCAGGGAGACACGGGGCATGAGCAGAGGGTGGGGGCAACAGCATGAGACACGGGGCATGAGCGGGGGTGGGGGGAACACGAGGGAGACACAGGGCATGAGCGGGGGGTGGGGGTAACAGGAGAGAGACTCGGGGCATGGGGGCATGAGCGGGGGGTGGGGCAACAGCAGGGAGACACGGGGCATGAGAAGGGGGTGGGGGGCAACAGGAGAGAGACACAGGGCATGAGCGGGGGTTGGGGGGCAACAGCAGGGAGACACGGGGCATAACCGGGGGTGGGGGGCAACAGCAGGGAGACACGGGGCATGAGCGGGGGGTGGGAACAACAGCAGGGAGACACGGGGCATGAGCGGGGGGTGGGGGGCAACATCAGGGAGACACGGGGCATGAGCGGGGGGTAACAGGAGAGAGACATGGGGCATGAGCGGGCGGTGTGGGGCAACAGCAGGGTGACACGGGCCATGACCGGGGGGTGGGGGGCAACAGGAGAGAGACATGGGGCATGAGATGGGGGTGGGGGGTAACAGGATAGAGACACGGGGCATGAGAGGGGGAGGGGGTAACAGGAGAGATACATGGGGCATGAGCAGGGGGTGGGGGGCAACAGCAGGGAGACACGGGGCATGAGAGGAGGGTGGGGGGCAACAGCAGTGAGACACGGGGCATGAGCGGGGGTTAGGGGTAACAGGAGAGAGACACGGGGCATAAGAGTGGGGTAACAGGAGAGAGACACGGGGCATGAGCGGGGGATGGGGGTAACAGGATAGAGACACGGGGCATGAGATGGGGAGGGGGTAACAGGAGAGAGACATAGGGCATGACCGGGGGATGGGGGGCAACAGGAGAGAGACACGGGCATGAGATGGGGAGGGGGTAACAGGAGAGAGACACGGGGCATGAGCCGGCCGGGGGTGGAGGGAACACGAGGAAGACAGTGGGCATGAGCGGGGGTGGCGGGAACAGGGGAGACACGGGGCATGAGCGGGGGTGGGGGGCAACAAGAGGGAGTCACGGGGCATGAGCGGTGGGTGGGGGGCAACAGGAGGGAGACACAGGGCATGAGCAGGGGATGGGGGAACAGGAGCGAGACACGGGGCATGAACGGGGGTTGGGGGGAACAGGGGAAACACGAGGCATGAGAGGGGGTGGGGGTAACAGGAGAGAGACACGGGGCATGAGAGTGGGGTAACAGGAGAGAGACACGGGGCATGAGCGGGGGATGGGGGGTAACAGGATAGAGACACGGGGCATGAGATGGGGAGGGGGTAACAGGAGAGAGACATAGGGCATGAGTGGGGGGTGGGGGGCAACAGCAGGGAGACACGGGGCATGAGAGGAGGTTGGGGCAACAGCAGGGAGACACGGGGCATGAGCGGGGGGTGGGGGCAACAGCGGGGAGACACGGGGCATGACCGGGGGGTGGGGGGTAACAGGAGAGAGACACGGGGCATGAGAGTGGTGGGGGGGTAACAGGAGAGAGACACAGGGCATGAGCGGGGGGTGGGGGCAACAGCAGGGAGACACGGGGCATGAGCGGAGGGTGGGGGGCAACAGCAGGGAGACACGGGGCATGAGAGGGGTGTGGGGAGTAACAGGAGAGAGACACAGGGCATGAGTGGGGGGTGGTAGTAACAGGAGAGAGACACAGGGCATGAGTGGAGGGTGGGCGGTAACAGGAGAGAGACACGGGGCATGAGCGGGGGGTGGGGGGCAACAGGAGAGAGACACGGGGCATGAGCAGGGGGTGGGGGTAACAGGAGAGAGACACGGGGCATCAGGGGGGGTGGGGGCAACAGCAGGGAAATACGGGGCATGAGCGGGGAGTGAGGGGCAACAGCAGGGAGACACGGGGCATGAGCGGGCGGGGCAACAGGAGAGAGACACGGGGCATGAGCGGGGGTGGGGGTAACAGGAGAGAGACACAGGGCATGAGTGGGGGGTGGGGAGCAACAGCAGGGAGACACGGGTCATGACCAGGGTGGGGGGCAACAGGAGAGAGACACGGGGCATGAGAGGGGGGTGGGGGTAACAGGAGAGAGACACGGGGCATGAGAGGGGGGTGGGGGGATAACAGGAGAGAGACACGGGGCATGAGCGGCAGGTGGGGGGCAACAGCAGGGAGACACGGGGCATGAGCAGAGGGTGGGGGCAACAGCAGGGAGACACGGGGCATGAGCGGGGGTGGGGGGAACACGAGGGAGACACAGGGCATGAGCGGGGGGTGGGGGTAACAGGAGAGAGACTCGGGGCATGGGGGCATGAGCGGGGGGTGGGGCAACAGCAGGGAGACACGGGGCATGAGAAGGGGGTGGGGGGCAACAGGAGAGAGACACAGGGCATGAGCGGGGGTTGGGGGCAACAGCAGGGAGACACGGGGCATAACCGGGGGTGGGGGGCAACAGCAGGGAGACACGGGGCATGAGCGGGGGGTGGGAGCAACAGCAGGGAGACACGGGGCATGAGCGGGGGGTGGGGGGCAACATCAGGGAGACACGGGGCATGAGCGGGGGGTAACAGGAGAGAGACACGGGGCATGAGCGGGCGGTGTGGGGCAACAGCAGGGAGACACGGGCCATGACCGGGGGGTGGGGGGCAACAGGAGAGAGACATGGGGCATGAGATGGGGGTGGGGGGTAACAGGATAGAGACACGGGGCATGAGAGGGGGAGGGGGTAACAGGAGAGATACATGGGGCATGAGCAGGGGGTGGGGGGCAACAGCAGGGAGACACGGGGCATGAGAGGAGGGTGGGGGGCAACAGCAGTGAGACACGGGGCATGAGCGGGGGTTAGGGGTAACAGGAGAGAGACACGGGGCATGAGCGGGGGGTGGGAGCAACAGCAGGGAGACACGGGGCATGAGCGGAGGGTAGGGGGCAACAGGAGAGAGACACGGGGCATGAGCGGGGGTGGGGGGCAACAGGAGAGAGAAACGGGCATGAGCGGGGGGTGAGGGTAACAGAAGAGAGACACGGGGCATCAGTGGGGGGTGGGGGGCAACAGCAGGGAAATACGGGGCATGAGCGGGGAGTGAGGGGCAACAGCAGGGAGACACAGGGCATGAGCGGGGTGGGGGGTAACAGGAGAGAGACAAGGGGCATGAGTGGGGGGTGGGGAGCAACAGCAGGGAGACACGGGGCATGACCAGGGTGGGGGGCAACAGGAGAGAGACACGGGGCATGAGAGGGGGGTGGGGTAACAGGAGAGAGACACGGGGCATGAGAGGGGGTGGGGGGATAACAGGAGAGAGACACAGGGCATGAGCAGCGGGTGGGGGGCAACAGCAGGGAGACACGGGGCATGAGCAGAGGGTGGGGGGCAACAGCAGGGAGACACGGGGCATGAGCGGGGTGGGGAAAACACAAGGGAGACACAGGGCATGAGCGGGGGGTGGTGGGTAACAGGAGAGAGACACGGGGCATGAGCGGGGGGTGGGGCAACAGCAGGGAGACACGGGGCATGACCGGGGGGTGGGGGGCAACAGCAGGGAGACACGGGGCATGAGCGGGGGGTGGGGGGTAACAGGAGAGAGACACGGGGCATGAGCGGGCAGTGTGGGGCAACAGCAGGGAGACACGGGCCATGACCAGGGGGTGGGGGGCAACAGGAGAGAGACACGGGGCATGAGATGGAGGTGGGGGGTAACAGGATAGAGACACGGGGCATGAGAGGGGGAGGGGGGTAACAGGAGAGAGACATGGGGCATGAGCAGGGGGTGGGGGGCAACAGCAGGGAGACTCGGGGCATGAGAGGAGGGTGGGGGGCAACAGCAGGGAGACACGGGGCATGAGCAGGGGGTGGGGGGAACACAAGGGAGACACGGGGCATGAGCGGGGCGTGGGGGGTAACAGGAGAGAGACACAGGGCATGAGCGGGGGGTGGGAGCAACAGCAGGGAGACATGGGGCATGAGCGGAGGGTGGGGGGCAACAGGAGAGAGACATGGGGCATGAGCAGAGGGTGGGAGGAAACAGCAGGGAACACAGGGCATGAGCGGGGGTGGGGGGAACACGAGGGAGACATGGGGCATGAGCAGGGATGAGGGGCAACAGCAGGGAGACACAGGGCATGAGCGGGGGGCAAAAGGAGAGAGACACGGGGCATGAGCGGGGGTGGGGGGCAACAGCAGGGAGACACGGGGCATGAGTGGGGGGTGGGGGCAACAGCAGGGAGACACGGGGCATGAGCGTGGGGTTGGGGGGAACACGAGGGAGGCACGGGGCATGAGAGGGGGTGGGGGGTAACAGGAGAGGGACATGGGGCATGAGCAGGGGTTGAGGGGCAACAGCAGGGAGACACAGGGCATGAGCGGGGGGCAACAGGAGAAAGACATGGGGCATGAGCAGGGTGCGGGGGGTAACAGGAGAGACTCGAGGCATAAGCGGGGGGTGGGGGAACAGGAGAGAGACACGGGGTATGAGTGGGGGGTGGGGGGCAACAGCAGGGAGACACGGGGCATGACCGGGGTGGGGGGCAACAGGAGAGAGACACAGAGCATGAGCAGGGGGTGGGGGGCAACAGCAGGGAGACACGGGGCATGAGCGGGGGGTGGGGCGCAACAGCAGGGAGACACGGGGCATGACCGGGGGTGGGGGGTCACAGGAGAGAGGCACGGGGCATGAGCGGGGGGTGGGGGCAACAGCAGGGAGACACGGGTCATGAGCGCGGGTTGGGGGGAACAGGGGAGACACCAGGCATGAGCAGGGGGTGGGGGGCAACAGGAGAGAGACACAGGGCATGAGCGGGGGTGGGGGGCTACAGCAGGGAGACACGGGGCATGAGCGTGGGGTTGGGGGGAACACGAAGGAGGCACGGGGTATGAGAGGGGGGTGGGGGGTAACAGGAGAGGGACATGGGGCATGAGCAGGGGTTGAGGGGCAACAGCAGGGAGACACGGGGCATGAGCGCGGGGCAACAGGAGAAAGACATGGGGCTTGTGCGGGGTGTGGGGGGTAACAGGAGAGACACGAGGCATAAGCGGGGGGTGGGGGAACAGGAAAGATACACGGGGCATGAGCGGGGGGTGGGGGGCAACAGGAGAGAGACACAGAGCATGAGCAGGGGGTGGGGGGCAACAGCAGGGAGACACGGGGCATGAGCGGGGGGTGGGGCGCAACAGCAGGGAGACACGGGGCATGAGCGGGGGTTAGGGGTAACAGGAGAGAGACACGGGGCATGAGCGGGGGGTGGGAGCAACAGCAGGGAGACACGGGGCATGAGCGGAGGGTAGGGGGCAACAGGAGAGAGACACGGGGCATGAGCGGGGGGTGAGGGGCAACAGGAGAGAGAAACGGGGCATGAGCGGGGGGTGAGGGTAACAGAAGAGAGACACGGGGCATCAGTGGGGTGTGGGGGGCAACAGCAGGGAAATACGGGGCATGAGCGGGGAGTGAGGGGCAACAGCAGGGAGACACAGGGCATGAGCGGGGTGGGGGGTAACAGGAGAGAGACAAGGGGCATGAGTGGGGGGTGGGGAGCAACAGCAGGGAGACATGGGGCATGACCAGGGTGGGGGGCAACAGGAGAGAGACACGGGGCATGAGAGGGGGGTGGGGGTAACAGGAGAGAGACACAGGGCATGAGAGGGGGGTGGGGGGATAACAGGAGAGAGACACAGGGCATGAGCGGCGGGTGGGGGGCAACAGCAGGGAGACACGGGGCATGAGCAGAGGGTGAGGGGCAACAGCAGGGAGACACGGGGCATGAGCGGGGTGGGGAGAACACAAGGGAGACACAGGGCATGAGCGGGGGGTGGTGGGTAACAGGAGAGAGACACGGGGCATGAGCGGGGGGTGGGGCAACAGCAGGGAGACACGGGGCATGACCGGGGGGTGGGGGGCAACAGCAGGGAGACACGGGGCATGAGCGGGGGGTGGGGGGTAACAGGAGAGAGACACGGGGCATGAGCGGGCAGTGTGGGGCAACAGCAGGGAGACACGGGCCATGACCAGGGGGCGGGGGGCAACAGGAGAGAGACACGGGGCATGAGATGGAGGTGGGGGGTAACAGGATAGAGACACGTGGCATGAGAGGGGGAGGGGGTAACAAGAGAGAGACATAGGGCATGAGCGGGGGGCAAAAGGAGAAAGACACTGGGCATGACCGGGGGGTGGGGGGCAACAGCAGGGAGACACGGGGCATGAGCGGGGGGTGGGGGGTAACAGGAGAGAGACACGGGGCATGAGCGGGCAGTGTGGGGCAACAGCAGGGAGACACGGGCCATGACCAGGGGGCGGGGGGCAACAGGAGAGAGACACGGGGCATGAGATGGAGGTGGGGGGTAACAGGATAGAGACACGTGGCATGAGAGGGGGAGGGGGTAACAAGAGAGAGACATGGGGCATGAGCAGGGGGTGGGGGGCAACAGCAGGGAGACTCGGGGCATGAGAGGAGGGTGGGGGGCAACAGCAGGGAGACACGGGGCATGAGCAGGGGGTGGGGGGAACACAAGGGAGACACGGGGCATGAGCAGGGGGTGGGGGGTAACAGGAGAGAGACACTGGGCATGAGCGGGGGGTGGGAGCAACAGCAGGGAGACATGGGGCATGAGCAGAGGGTGGGGGGCAACAGGAGAGAGACATGGGGCATGAGCAGAGGGTGGGAGGAAACAGCAGGGAACACGGGGCATGAGCGGGGGTGGGGGCAACACGAGGGAGACATGGGGCATGAGCGGGGATGAGGGGCAACAGCAGGGAGACACAGGGCATGAGCGGGGGGCAAAAGGAGAAAGACACTGGGCATGAGCAGGGGGTGGGGGGTAACAGGAGAGAGACATGGGGCATGAGATGGGGTGGGGGTAACAGGAGAGAGACACGGGGCATGAGCGGGGGTGGGGGGCAACAGCAGGGAGACACGGGGCATGAGCGGGGGGTGGGGGGCAACAGCAGGGAGACACGGGGCATGAGCGTGGGGTTGGGGGGAACACGAGGGAGGCACGGGGCATGAGAGGGGGTGGGGGGTAACAGGAGAGGGACATGGGGCATGAGCTGGGGTTGAGGGGCAACAGCAGGGAGACACAGGGCATGAGCAGGGGGCAACAGGAGAAAGACATGGGGCATGAGCGGGGTGCGGGGGGTAACAGGAGAGACACGAGGCATAAGCGGGGGGTGGGGGAACAGGAGAGAGACATGGGGCATGAGCGGGGGGTGGGGGGCAACAGCAGGGAGACACGGGGCATGACCGGGGTGGGGGGCAACAGGAGAGAGACACAGAGCATGAGCAGGGGGTGGGGGGCAACAGCAGGGAGACACGGGGCATGAGCGGGGGGTGGGGCGCAACAGCAGGGAGACACGGGGCATGACCGGGGGTGGGGGGTCACAGGAGAGAGGCACGGGGCATGAGCGGGGGGTGGGGGCAACAGCAGGGAGACACGGGTCATGAGCGCGGGTTGGGGGGGAACAGGGGAGACACCAGGCATGAGCAGGGGGTGGGGGGCAACAGGAGAGAGACACAGGGCATGAGCGGGGGTGGGGGGCTACAGCAGGGAGACACGGGGCATGAGCGTGGGGTTGGGGGGAACACGAGGGAGGCACAGGGTATGAGAGGGGGGTGGGGGGTAACAGGAGAGGGACATGGGGCAGGGGTTGAGGGGCAACAGCAGGGAGACAAGGGGCATGAGCGCGGGGCAACAGGAGAAAGACATGGGGCATGTGCGGGGTGTGGGGGGTAACAGGAGAGACACAAGGCATAAGTGGGGGGTGGGGGAACAGGAGAGATACACGGGGCATGAGCATGGGGTGGGGGGCAACAGGAGAGAGACACAGAGCATGAGCAGGGGGTGGGGGGCAACAGCAGGGAGACACGGGGCATGAGCGGGGGGTGGGGCGCAACAGCAGGGAGACACGGGGCATGACCGGGGGTGGGGGGCAACAGGAGAGAAACACAGGGCATGAGCGGGGGTGGGGGGCTACAGCAGGGAGACACGGGGCATGAGCGTGGGGTTGGGGGGAACACGAGGGAGGCACGGGGTATGAGAGGGGGGTGGGGGGTAACAGGAGAGGGACATGGGGCATGAGCAGGGGTCAACAGGAGAACGACATGGGGCATGTGCGGGGTGTGGGGGGTAACAGGAGAGACACAAGGCATAAGCGGGGGGTGGGGGAACAGGAGAGATACACGGGGCATGAGCGGGGGGTGGGGGGCAACAGCAGGGAGACACGGGGCATGACCGGGGTGGGGGGCAAGAGGAGAGAGACACAGAGCATGAGCAGGGGGTGGGGGGCAACATCAGGGAGACACGGGGCATGAGCGGGGGGTGGGGCGCAACAGCAGGGAGACACGGGGCATGACCGGGGGTGGGGGGTCACAGGAGAGAGACACGGGGCATGAGCGGGGGGGTGGGGGTCAACAGGAGGGAGACACGGGGAATGACCGGGGGGTGGGGGGCAACAGCAGGGAGACACGGGGCATGAGCGGGGGATGGGGGGTAACAGGAGAGAGACACGGGGCATGAGCGGGCAGTGTGGGGCAACAGCAGGGAGACACGGGCCATGACCAGGGGGTGGGGGGCAACAGGAGAGAGACACGGGGCATGAGATGGAGGTGGGGGGTAACAGGATAGAGACACGGGGCATGAGAGGGGGAGGGGGATA
Organism: Ambystoma mexicanum; assembly: GCF_040938575.1. NCBI lineage: Eukaryota > Metazoa > Chordata > Amphibia > Caudata > Ambystomatidae > Ambystoma > Ambystoma mexicanum. The sequence continues at coordinate 140,629,914 of NC_090939.1, read as the reverse complement.
ACAGGAGAGAGACATGGGGCATGAGCAGGGGGTGGGGGGCAACAGCAGGGAGACTCGGGGCATGAGAGGAGGGTGGGGGGCAACAGCAGGGAGACACGGGGCATGAGCGGGGGGTGGGGGGAACACAAGGGAGACACGGGGCATGAGCAGGGGGTGGGGGGTAACAGGAGAGAGACACTGGGCATGGGCGGGGGTGGGAGCAACAGCAGGGAGACATGGGGCATGAGCAGAGGGTGGGGGGCAACAGGAGAGAGACATGGGGCATGAGCAGAGGGTGGGAGGAAACAGCAGGGAACACAGGGCATGAGCGGGGGTGGGGGGAACACGAGGGAGACATGGGGCATGAGCGGGGATGAGGGGCAACAGCAGGGAGACACAGGGCATGAGCGGGGGGCAAAAGGAGAAAGACACGGGGCATGAGCAGGGGGTGGGGGGTAACAGGAGAGAGACATGGGGCATGAGAGGGGGTGGGGGTAACAGGAGAGAGACACGGGGCATGAGTGGGGGTGGGGGGCAACAGCAGGGAGACACGGGGCATGAGCGGGGGGTGGGGGGCAACAGCAGGGAGACACGGGGCATGAGCGTGGGGTTGGGGGGAACACGAGGGAGGCACGGGGCATGAGAGGGGGTGGGGGGCAACAGCAGGGAGACACGGGGCATGAGCAGAGGGTGAGGGGCAACAGCAGGGAGACACGGGGCATGAGCGGGGTGGGGAGAACACAAGGGAGACACAGGGCATGAGCGGGGGGTGGTGGGTAACAGGAGAGAGACACGGGGCATGAGCGGGGGGTGGGGCAACAGCAGGGAGACACGGGGCATGACCGGGGGGTGGGGGGCAACAGCAGGGAGACACGGGGCATGAGCGGGGGGTGGGGGGTAACAGGAGAGAGACACGGGGCATGAGCGGGCAGTGTGGGGCAACAGCAGGGAGACACGGGCCATGACCAGGGGGCGGGGGGCAACAGGAGAGAGACACGGGGCATGAGATGGAGGTGGGGGGTAACAGGATAGAGACACGTGGCATGAGAGGGGGAGGGGGTAACAAGAGAGAGACATAGGGCATGAGCGGGGGGCAAAAGGAGAAAGACACTGGGCATGACCGGGGGGTGGGGGGCAACAGCAGGGAGACACGGGGCATGACCGGGGGGTGGGGGGCAACAGCAGGGAGACACGGGGCATGAGCGGGGGATGGGGGGTAACAGGAGAGAGACACGGGGCATGAGCGGGCAGTGTGGGGCAACAGCAGGGAGACACGGGCCATGACCAGGGGGTGGGGGGCAACAGGAGAGAGACACGGGGCATGAGATGGAGGTGGGGGGTAACAGGATAGAGACACGGGGCATGAGAGGGGGAGGGGGATAACAGGAGAGAGACATGGGGCATGAGCAGGGGGTGGGGGGCAACAGCAGGGAGACTCGGGGCATGAGAGGAGGGTGGGGGGCAACAGCAGGGAGACACGGGGCATGAGCGGGGGGTGGGGGGAACACAAGGGAGACACGGGGCATGAGCAGGGGGTGGGGGGTAACAGGAGAGAGACACTGGGCATGGGCGGGGGTGGGAGCAACAGCAGGGAGACATGGGGCATGAGCAGAGGGTGGGGGGCAACAGGAGAGAGACATGGGGCATGAGCAGAGGGTGGGAGGAAACAGCAGGGAACACAGGGCATGAGCGGGGGTGGGGGGAACACGAGGGAGACATGGGGCATGAGCGGGGATGAGGGGCAACAGCAGGGAGACACAGGGCATGAGCGGGGGGCAAAAGGAGAAAGACACGGGGCATGAGCAGGGGGTGGGGGGTAACAGGAGAGAGACATGGGGCATGAGAGGGGGTGGGGGTAACAGGAGAGAGACACGGGGCATGAGTGGGGGTGGGGGGCAACAGCAGGGAGACACGGGGCATGAGCGGGGGGTGGGGGGCAACAGCAGGGAGACACGGGGCATGAGCGTGGGGTTGGGGGGAACACGAGGGAGGCACGGGGCATGAGAGGGGGTGGGGGGTAACAGGAGAGGGACATGGGGCATGAGCTGGGGTTGAGGGGCAACAGCAGGGAGACACAGGGCATGAGCGGGGGGCAACAGGAGAAAGTCATGGGGCATGAGCAGGGTGCGGGGGGTAACAGGAGAGACACGAGGCATAAGCGGGGGGTGGGGGAACAGGAGAGAGACACGGGGCATGAGCGGGGGGTGGGGGGCAACAGCAGGGAGACACGGGGCATGACCGGGGTGGGGGGCAACAGGAGAGAGACACAGAGCATGAGCAGGGGGTGGGGGGCAACAGCAGGGAGACACGGGGCATGAGCAGGGGGTGGGGCGCAACAGCAGGGAGACACGGGGCATGACTGGGGGTGGGGGGTCACAGGAGAGAGGCACGGGGCATGAGCGGGGGTGGGGGCAACAGCAGGGAGACACGGGTCATGAGCGCGGGTTGGGGGGGAACAGGGGAGACACCAGGCATGAGCAGGGGGTGGGGGGCAACAGGAGAGAGACACAGGGCATGAGCGGGGGTGGGGGGCTACAGCAGGGAGACACGGGGCATGAGCGTGGGGTTGGGGGGAACACGAGGGAGGCACAGGGTATGAGAGGGGGGTGGGGGGTAACAGGAGAGGGACATGGGGCATGAGCAGGGGTTGAGGGGCAACAGCAGGGAGACACGGGGCATGAGCGCGGGGCAACAGGAGAAAGACATGGGGCATGTGCGGGGTGTGGGGGGTAACAGGAGAGACACGAGGCATAAGCGGGGGGTGGGGGAACAGGAGAGATACATGGGGCATGAGCATGGGGTGAGGGGCAACAGGAGAGAGACACAGAGCATGAGCAGGGGGTGGGGGGCAACAGCAGGGAGACACGGGGCATGAGCGGGGGGTGGGGCGCAACAGCAGGGAGACACGGGGCATGACCGGGGGTGGGGGGTCACAGGAGAGAGGCACGGGGCATGAGCGGGGGGTGGGGGCAACAGCAGGGAGACACGGGTCATGAGCGCGGGTTGGGGGGGAACAGGGGAGACACCAGGCATGAGCAGGGGGTGGGGGGCAACAGGAGAGAGACACAGGGCATGAGCGGGGGTGGGGGGCTACAGCAGGGAGACACGGGGCATGAGCATGGGGTTGGGGGGAACACGAGGGAGGCACGGGGTATGAGAGGGGGGTGGGGGGTAACAGGAGAGGGACATGGGGCATGAGCAGGGGTTGAGGGGCAACAGCAGGGAGACACGGGGCATGAGCGCGGGGCAACAGGAGAACGACATGGGGCATGTGCAGGGTGTGGGGGGTAACAGGAGAGACACGAGGCATAAGCGGGTGGTGGGGGAACAGGAGAGATACACGGGGCATGAGCAGGGGGTGGGGGGCAACAGCAGGGAGACACGGGGCATGACCGGGGTGGGGGGCAAGAGGAGAGAGACACAGAGCATGAGCAGGGGGTGGGGGGCAACAGCAGGGAGACACGGGGCATGAGCGGGGGGTGGGGCGCAACAGCAGGGAGACACGGGGCATGACCGGGGGTGGGGGGTCACAGGAGAGAGACACGGGGCATGAGCGGGGGGGGGGTGGGGGTCAACAGGAGGGAGACACGGGGCATGAGAGGGGGGTGGGGGGTAACAGGAGAGAGGCACGGGGCATGAGCGGGGGGTGGGGAAACAGCAGGGAGACACGGGGCATGAGCGCGGGTTGGGGGGGAACAGGGGAGACACGAGGCATGAGCTGGGGGTGGGGGGCAACAGGAGAGAGACACAGGGCATGAGCGGGGTGTGGGGGGCAACAGCAGGGAGACACGGGGCATGACCGGAGGGTGGGGGGTAACAGGAGAGAGAAACGGGGCATGAGCGTGGGGTGGGGGGCAACAGCAGGGAGACACGGGGCATGACCGGGTGGTGGGGGCCAACTGGAGAGAGACACGGGGCATGAGAGGGGGGTGGGGGTAACAGGAGAGAGACACGGGGCATGAGCGGGCAGTGTGGGGCAACAGCAGGGAGACACGGGCCATGACCAGGGGGTGGGGGGCAACAGGAGAGAGACACGGGGCATGAGATGGAGGTGGGGGGTAACAGGATAGAGACACGGGGCATGAGAGGGGGAGGGGGATAACAGGAGAGAGACATGGGGCATGAGCAGGGGGTGGGGGGCAACAGCAGGGAGACTCGGGGCATGAGAGGAGGGTGGGGGGCAACAGCAGGGAGACACGGGGCATGAGCGGGGGGTGGGGGGAACACAAGGGAGACACGGGGCATGAGCAGGGGGTGGGGGGTAACAGGAGAGAGACACTGGGCATGGGCGGGGGTGGGAGCAACAGCAGGGAGACATGGGGCATGAGCAGAGGGTGGGGGGCAACAGGAGAGAGACATGGGGCATGAGCAGAGGGTGGGAGGAAACAGCAGGGAACACAGGGCATGAGCGGGGGTGGGGGGAACACGAGGGAGACATGGGGCATGAGCGGGGATGAGGGGCAACAGCAGGGAGACACAGGGCATGAGCGGGGGGCAAAAGGAGAAAGACACGGGGCATGAGCAGGGGGTGGGGGGTAACAGGAGAGAGACATGGGGCATGAGAGGGGGTGGGGGTAACAGGAGAGAGACACGGGGCATGAGTGGGGGTGGGGGGCAACAGCAGGGAGACACGGGGCATGAGCGGGGGTGGGGGGCAACAGCAGGGAGACACGGGGCATGAGCGTGGGGTTGGGGGGAACACGAGGGAGACACGGGGCATGAGCGCGGGGCAACAGGAGAAAGACATGGGGCATGTGCGGGGTGTGGGGGGTAACAGGAGAGACACGAGGCATAAGCGGGGGGTGGGGGAACAGGAGAGATACATGGGGCATGAGCATGGGGTGAGGGGCAACAGGAGAGAGACACAGAGCATGAGCAGGGGGTGGGGGGCAACAGCAGGGAGACACGGGGCATGAGCGGGGGGTGGGGCGCAACAGCAGGGAGACACGGGGCATGACCGGGGGTGGGGGGTCACAGGAGAGAGGCACGGGGCATGAGCGGGGGGTGGGGGCAACAGCAGGGAGACACGGGTCATGAGCGCGGGTTGGGGGGGAACAGGGGAGACACCAGGCATGAGCAGGGGGTGGGGGGCAACAGGAGAGAGACACAGGGCATGAGCGGGGGTGGGGGGCTACAGCAGGGAGACACGGGGCATGAGCATGGGGTTGGGGGGAACACGAGGGAGGCACGGGGTATGAGAGGGGGGTGGGGGGTAACAGGAGAGGGACATGGGGCATGAGCAGGGGTTGAGGGGCAACAGCAGGGAGACACGGGGCATGAGCGCGGGGCAACAGGAGAACGACATGGGGCATGTGCAGGGTGTGGGGGGTAACAGGAGAGACACGAGGCATAAGCGGGTGGTGGGGGAACAGGAGAGATACACGGGGCATGAGCAGGGGGTGGGGGGCAACAGCAGGGAGACACGGGGCATGACCGGGGTGGGGGGCAAGAGGAGAGAGACACAGAGCATGAGCAGGGGGTGGGGGGCAACAGCAGGGAGACACGGGGCATGAGCGGGGGGTGGGGCGCAACAGCAGGGAGACACGGGGCATGACCGGGGGTGGGGGGTCACAGGAGAGAGACACGGGGCATGAGCGGGGGGGGGGTGGGGGTCAACAGGAGGGAGACACGGGGCATGAGAGGGGGGTGGGGGGTAACAGGAGAGAGGCACGGGGCATGAGCGGGGGGTGGGGAAACAGCAGGGAGACACGGGGCATGAGCGCGGGTTGGGGGGGAACAGGGGAGACACGAGGCATGAGCTGGGGGTGGGGGGCAACAGGAGAGAGACACAGGGCATGAGCGGGGTGTGGGGGGCAACAGCAGGGAGACACGGGGCATGACCGGAGGGTGGGGGGTAACAGGAGAGAGAAACGGGGCATGAGCGTGGGGTGGGGGGCAACAGCAGGGAGACACGGGGCATGACCGGGTGGTGGGGGCCAACTGGAGAGAGACACGGGGCATGAGAGGGGGGTGGGGGTAACAGGAGATAGACACGGGGCATGAGCAGGGGGTGGGGGCAACAGCAGGGAGACAGGGGCATGACCGGGAGCTGGGGGATAACAGGAGAGAGACACGGGGCATGAGTGGGGGGTGGGGGACAAGAGCAGTGAGAAACGGGGTATGACCGGGGGTGGGGGGCAACAGGAGAGAGACACGGGGCATGAGAGGGGGTGGGGGGCAACAGCAGGGAGACACGGGGCATGAGCAGGAGTAGGGGGAACACGAGGGAGACACGGAGCATGAGAGAGGGGTGGGGGGTAACAGGAGAGAGACACGGTGCATGAGCTGGGTGTGGGGGGCAACAGCATGGAGAAACAGGGCATGAGATGGGGGTGGGGGGCAACAGCAGGGAGACACAGGGCATGACCGGGGTTGGGGGGCAACAGCAGGGAGACACACGGGGCATGAGCGGGGGTTGGGGGGTAACAGGGGAGAGACACGGGGCATGAGCGGGGGGTGGGGGGTAACAGCTGGGAGACACGGGGCATGAGAGGGGTGTGGGGGTAACCGGAGAGAGACACAGGGCATGAGAGTGGGGTGGGGGTAACCGGAGAGAGACACGGGGCATTAGAGGGGGGCTGGAGGTAACAGGAGAGAGACACGGGGCATGAGCGGGGGGTGGAGGGTAACAGGAGAGAGACACGGGGCATGAGCGGGGGGTGGAGGGTAACAGGAGAGAGACACGGGGCATGAGTGGGGGGTGGGAAGCAACAGCAGGGACACACGGGGCATGAGTGGGGAGGGAGGGGCAACAGCAGGAAGACACGGGCCATGAGCGGGAGGGGCAACAGGAGAGAGACATGGGACATGAGCGTGGGTGGGGGTAACAGGAGAGAGACACGGGGCATGAGCGGGGCATGGGGGTAACAGGAGAGAGACACACTGGGCATGAGAGGGGGGGTAACAGGAGAGAGACACGGGGCATGAGCAGAGGGTGGGAGGCAACAGCAGGGAGACACAGGGCATGAGTGGGGGGGTGGGGGGAACACGAGGGAGACACAGGGCATGGGTGGGGGTGGGGGGTAACAGGAGAGAGACACGGGGCATGACCGGGGGTGGGGAGCAACAGGAGAGAGACACAGGGCATGAGAGGGGGTGGGGGTAACAGGAGAGAGACACACTGGGCATGAGAGGGGGGTAACAGGAGAGAGACACGGGGCATGAGCAGAGGGTGGGAGGCAACAGCAGGGAGACACAGGGCATGAGTGGGGGGGTGGGGGAACACGAGGGAGACACAGGGCATGGGTGGGGGTGGGGGGTAACAGGAGAGAGACACGGGGCATGAGCGGGAGTGGGGGCAACAGCAGGGAGACATGGGGCATGAGGGGGGCTTGGGGGGCAACAGAAGAGAGACACAGGGCATGAGCGGGGGCGGGGAGCAACAGCAGGCAGACACGGGGCATGACCAGGGGTGGGGGGCAACAGCAGGGAGACACAGGGCATGAGCAGGGGGTGGGGGGCAACATCAGGGAGACACGGGGTATGAGCGGGGTGTGGGGTGTAACAGGAGAGAGACACGGGGCATGAGCGGGCGGTGGGGGGCAACAGCAGGGAGACATGGGCCATGACCGGGGGTGGGGGCAACAGGAGAGAGACACAGGGCATGAGATGGGGGTGGGGGGTAACAGGATAGAGACACGAGGCATGAGAAGGGGAGGGGGTAACAGGAGAGAGACATAGGGCATGAGTGGGGGGTGGGGGGCAACAGCAGGGAGACACGGGGCATGAGAGGAGGGTGGGGGGCAACAGCAGGGAGACACGGGGCATGAGCGGGGGGTGGGGGCAACAGCAGGGAGACATGGGGCATGGCCGGGGGATGGGGGGCAACAGGAGATAGACACGGGGCATGACCCGGGGATGGGGGCAACAGCAAGGAGACACGGGGCATGACTGGGGGCTGGGGGGCAACAGCAAGGAGACACGGGGCATGAGCGGGGGGTGGGGGAAACACAAGGGAGACACGGGGCATAAGCGGGGGGCAACAGCAGGGAGACATGGGGCATGAGCAGGGGGTGGGGGGCAACAGCAGGGAGACACGGGGCATGAGCGGGGGGTGGGGGGCACCTGAGGGAGACACGGGGCATGAGCGCAGGGTGGAGGGCAACAGCAGGGAGACACGGGGCATGACCGGGGGTGGGGGGCAACAGCAGGGAGACACGGGGCATGACCGGGGGTGGGGGGAAACAGCAGGGAGACACGGGGCATGAGCGCAGGGTGGGGGGCAACAGCAGGGAGACACGGGGCATGACCGTGGGTGGGGGCAACAGAAGGGAGACACGGGGCATGACCCAGGGGTGGGGGGCAACAGGAGAGAGACACGGGCATGAGAGGGGGAGGGGTAACAGGAGAGAGACACGGGGGATGAGCGGGCGTGGGGGGGAACAGGGGAGACAAGGGGCATGAGCCGGCCGGGGGGGGGAAGACGAGGAAGACACGGGGCATGAGCAGGGTTGGGGGGAACAGGGGAAACACGGGGCATGAGCAGGGGTGGGGGGAACACGAGCGAGACACGGGGCATGAGCGGGGGTGGGGGGAACAGGGGAGACACGGGCATGAGCGGGGGGTGGGGGAACAGGGGAGACACGGGGCATGAGCGGGGGTGGGGGAAACAAGAGAGAGACACGGGAATGAGCTGGGGTGGGGGGTACAGTAGGGAGACACGGGGCATGAGCGGGGGGTGGGGGGCAACAGGAGGGAGACACAGGGCATGAGCAGGGGTGGGGGGAACAGGAGGGAGCCACGGGGCATGAACGGGGTTGGGGGGAACAGGGGAAACACAGGGCATGAGCGGGGGTGGGGGGAACACGAGGGAGACACGGGGCATGAGCGGGGGATGGAAGGAACAGGGGAGACACGGGGCATGAGCGGGGGGGTGGGGGAACAGGGGAGACACGGGGCATGAGCGGGGGTGGGGGAAACAAGAGAGAGGCACGGGAATGAGCGGGGGTGGGGGGTACAGGAGGGAGACACGGGGCATGAGCGGGATGGGGTGGAACAGGGGAGACAAAGGGCATGAACGGGGGGTGGGGGAACACGAGGGAGACGTGGGGCTTGAGCGGGGGCTGGGGGGAACAGGGGAGACACGGGGCATAAGCGGGGGGTGGGAGGAAACAGAGAGACACGGGCATGAGCGGGGGTGGGGGGTACAGGAGGGAGACACGGGTAATGAGCAGGGGGTGGGGGGATACAGGAGGGAGACACAGGTAATGAGCGGGGTGGGGGGAATGGGATATCCGTTCCTCGGTCCTCCGCAGGCCACCGTGTACCGATGGCGTGTCTCCTGCAAGTCTGCAGCAGCCTGGGATGTTCAGGAAGTGTAATACACATGAACCTCCACAGCCCCATTGGAGGCTCTGCTGTCCTCTGATCTTATCGCATCGGAATTTTCACTTGTTACGGTGTGATAATCACTTGTGAAGTCTGAAGTCACCGTAGAGCTTGCCACAGATGGCAATATACGAACAATAAACTAAGATGGCGGGCGTCTCTGAAAATAAGACGCGCTGCACGCTTTACTGCAGCCAATGGGAGAGCATGTCAGATGTCCGCAGACATCACGCAAGTCGCTTGCCCAATTCCTGTCCTGTCCGCGGAGCGAACAGGGAAGTGTGTCCGCAAAGCGGACACAGATATCACTAATTTTTTTCACTTACATCTTTGTCTTTTGTAAAAAACTACTGGACGGATTTACACAAAATATAAAAAAGCACGCTTTTGGGACCAAAACGCTGCTCCTGTTGCAAATTTGGTGTAAAATCGTCCAGTGGTTTGGGCTGTAGGCGTGAGCAAAGTTTTTTCCCATTATGTCTATGGGAAAAAAAAAAAAATTGGGACCCCCCCTATAACTTTGCCCCCCCCGGACCAAACCTCACCAAACTTTGCAAATTCAGAGTGGGCCATATACTTTTTTTGCAAAGTTTGGTGAGGATTCTGTAAGAGGATTCAATTCAACACTAAAGCTAAGTCAATGCCTAGTCTGGGATACTGAATGGAAACCCTTATTGATATATCTTTCTGTCCAGTTCATGCGTTCTGGATGATTACCCCTATATAACACCCCTCTCTTGGAATCCCCCTGACCCCACTGAGCCAAGAAGTAGTTCTGTTTTGCAAGTTTAAAGGTTTATTTGATAATTTAAACAATATATATATATATATATATATCACGCTTTATAATAAATTAATAATTGAATATCACACTGAATCTGAGCAGTAATCAATAATGGATAGTCTGGCACTAGCACACTTGTGAATAGGAACAGAAGAATAAGGTGGTAGAGAATGCTTTATATAAGTTCAGATGGATGTAATGTTGAATGAAAATGCAATACAGAAAATAATCAATATGATTTCAACAAAACAATGTAATCACTTTTCTCTGGCAATCCCCTCCCCCCTTTATGCAATGCAAGGAAATGGAAGGAAAGCACACAGTTCTCAGAAATGCAATCAAATGTAATTCAGTTCACCCCAGCAAGCTTAGACTACAGAAGTTTGAAACACAGGCCCAAAATGCTTTTATATGTGCTGGCAATGAAGTGAAAAATATGCTAAAATGCTTTTAATTCCCTCTAGAGGTTCAGGGTGAGTGGTATCTAGTTAATATTAGTCCCGGCTCACTCTAGCAATGATTCAGGGATGGTTCTTAAGAGGCAAACGAATTTTTAGCAAGAAAAGCAAGGAAACTGCGGTTTTCCCATGTGGAGAAATTTGCAAATCGCGGCAAAATTCGCGAGTGCGTTTTTCGCGATTGCGGCAGAAGTGTAGGGGGTAGGAATGCGGTTCTAGTTTCTTTGAAAAGCCAATATTCCCAGCTTTCAGAGGAAAGTTACTGCAAGTCTCTAAGACAAACGGTCACGGAGATATGAGCGATATGGTAAAGGTCAAAGTGACAAGTGACAGCTAGCAACTAGAAATGACAGGTGACAGCTTTACAAAATGACAGGTGACAGGAGGAGGTTCTACTTAGATTAAAATAGATTGAATTATATTATTTTAACTAAGAGATTGGTTCTGCACAGTTCTGCTAGGTACTCACAATATATTTAGAAATAGAATGGGCCTCGCCACGGATCTGGTCAGGTTTTAGACTGGACTCTGGTCTGGTCTCGGCACTTCACAGTGATCTGGGTCAGCTCTCTGGTTCTGCTAACAGTGGTCTGGGTCAGCTCTGCTCTCTCTGGGTACAGCACTGCTTCTGGATCTTTCTGCACAGCTTTCTCTGGAGATTGATGGATTTGAAGTCTGGATCTCTGGATGTGGTATGGTCCGGCAGCATGCTCCGCAGCAAATGGAATTGAATGTCCCTATCTGTCCTGACTGTCTGCTTTTATGTGTTTTGAAAATGGGTGGAGAGGCTAGCTTCCTAGGCCCTACCCCTCTCCACTTGTCATTGGCCACTTCCTCCTCTTCCCCTTGATTGGGGGAATGAAATGAAGTGTCATCATGATGAGGTCTGTTTATGATACAGAGAACCCACCCCTGTCAACTTTACACACAATCTATATTTGCTCAAAAAACATATTTGCACAGGTACACATTTGTTTAAAATTACATGCACCCATCACATATCACAGGAGGTATACCCTGTCCAAATCTGCTCTTCCTGGGAGCTTGCATTCAGAAATGGCAACATTTGCACTTTTTAATCAGGTTACCAATATCAGATTCTTACTCAAATTTACCCAAATGTGTGCAAGGCATGCAGGCATTAATTGATGAAGTATCAGACTTTTCACATGCAGACATTTTAAGTAATACCCTCTTAACTGCTAGTTTGACCCCAGATCATGCCACCGGTTCTAAAAACCTCTTAAAATGTGGGCAGAAAAAGCACAAGAATTATGCTCATTAATGTCACTTTTAGTTATCCAGTTTTCTGCATTCAAATAAAACTAACCATTTTTTACGTATGCAGCTAAAATGCTGATTCTAAGTTTAAACTATGACATTTAAACAATTGCAACCTATGTTACACTCAAAAGTAGGTCACTCATTTCTTTTAAACATTTAGATTTTTAGTGTCTTTCAGTGCAAATTTACTTAAACTGCTGAAATCCACAGCTCAGCCAGTCTTGTTATAAACCTTCAAGTCACTTCAGAATATAACTTTACATTGGATCCACCTCTCAGTAAGTCTTTCTTTGGCCTGCTTTGGGTTCATTTATTCAGTTTTACACAAAAAGAGAAAAAAGTCTGGTGTTGTTTTAAAACGCTGGCTTTCTGATAGTGGTGAGTACTGGTAATGCACCCATTTTTGGGATTTAAGAAAATGAATTCCCCACAATTCTAGGTTGCTTTTGGCAATCAGCATTGCCATTCCCAATGGTTTCAGGCTACTGTGTGGGTAGTCCAATGGTGGTTTTAGGCAGTGCCCTTCTGTGCCCATCACATCGGCAAAATGGGTGGCAGCCTATTCTTCATGCACTTCCCTGGGCATTTTCTGGGAATCTCTGGCCATCATGATGTTTTCCATGTCAGTAGTGCACAGTTTTGAGGTAGGGCTTGGATGCGTGGATAAAAACATCCCACAAGCCCCCCTCTTGCGATGGCCATTCTGTTTCACTGATGGGACTCGCAAGACCTGGGATGTTTCCTCATCTTCTTCCAATAGATGGCACAGTTCAGCATCTTTTCCTCCATCCGGTCGGATCGATCGGTTCTCCTCGCCGGTCCTGATGGGAGTATTGGGCGGTACACTGGGCCCCTTGCGTCTCTGCTCCCGGTCTCCGGATCGTCCTCCTTGGCCCGTCTCCAGGTTTTCTTTCTCCTAGGACGACAAAGGAAGAGCGGCAATACCTATTCATAGACATTTTTCCCCCACCATTGATATAGTGGGGTGGCATATAAATTTATAGTCAACACATATGAACATGCACATTTCGTTTTGCATTCAAAACCCAAAACACCCACATTGAGAAACTCAGAATTTGATAGGCGATATGTAGGATCTTTTAAGTTAGAACTGAATTAATCTGAGACAGTACCCTCTAGGATTCCAGAGGATTCCTCCAGTTGTTGCAGAGTGTGCCTGGGATGGCAACACTTCAACTGGTTAATGTGCACCCACTTGTCTTCCCCCTCTGCCAAACCGCCTTTGGGGATGCAGATCTTGTAGGCCACAGGGGAGATTTTGTCTATAATCTCAATTGGTCCCTTCCATGTAGGCAAACATTTTCGCTGTTTGGCCTGGTTCCTTTGGAAATTGTATAGATAGACCCGGTCCCCCACCTGATATTCCTTCCTGGAAGTTTTCAGGTCATAGTGGGTCTTCATGCTATCAGCTGATCTTTCTAGATTCCGCTGAGCATAAGCAAAAGCATGTTGAAGGTGTTTCCTTAAATTCTCCACATACTCATGAGTTGTGGAGGCATTTATCAGTGTCTGCTCTTGGGTCCTGTAGAGCAAATGCTGAGGAAGCACCATCTTGCGCCCAGTCATCAACTCAAATGGTGACATTTTGGTTGCAGATGAAGGGGTAGATCTGATGGCCATTAGGACCAGAGGTAATCGGATATCCCAACTTGGCCCAGAATCTGCCACAAACTTCTTTAATATGCTCACAATGGTTCGGTTATATCTCTCTACTGCCCCAGAAGAAGCTGGCCTGTAAGCAATATGTAACTTCCTTTTGACCCCCAGTATCTCCCACATCTTTGTCATCACTTCACTGGTGAAGTGGCTACCCCTGTCTGACTCAATCCTTTGAGGTAGACCGAAACGGGAAAAGATGTGGTTAATCATTAGGGCAGCTGCAGTTTCTGCATTGCAATTTGGGGCTGGGAGACATTCCACCCACTTGGTAAACAAGCATGTCACAGTCAACATGTACTTATTCCCCCTAGCAGAGCGAATCACGGGGCCTACAAAGTCGATTTGTAAATCTGACCATGGCAGTGTCATTCCCCTCTTTTGGAGAAGCACACGGTGCATGAGGGATGATGGCTGAAATTGTGCACACACAAGACACCCCTTCAAGTATTGGTCGAGGTCCTGCCCCATGTGTGGCCAGTATGCAACCTCTCTTAAGATTTCCAATGTTGTGTGAAACCCCCTATGACCGGCGGTGGCCGCATCATTGGCGTGACTTAACATCAGGCTTCGGAATGAGGTAGGAACCACCCACTGATCGTGGCCAGCTTTGGATTTCCTTACCAGCAAACCGTCTTGGATTCGGAACATTTTTGGACATTTCATCAACACTCTTAGGTCCTCTTTCCCAATGTAATCAGTATCCGTCAGGGGAAAGTTCTCAGGGTCCTCAAGGTGCTGGTAAAATTTACCAATTATTGGATCCCCCTTCTGAGCGGTAATCAAATCAGCATCAGGGGTCTCCTTACTCCATTGTGCAATTGAAAGGTCATTGTGAGCATTTGTCTGGGACCTAGTGATAGCATTGACCTGGATTTCCCCCAACAGGGACTCAATCTCAATTAGATCCCCTTGGATGGCCCCGGTTTTGGCCAGCTGATCAGCTAAGTTTTTCCAGTTTTGTCTGGTCCCTCTACTTTGGAATGACCCTTGATCTTTTTCCAATAGATGGTCATCTCATTCGAGGTGACCAGATCATCAATGTTTTGGATCAACTTCCCATGTTTCAAGGGTTTGTTATTAGCACATAACATGACTCTGGTTTTCCAATTAACCAGGTGCTCCACGAACCCGTTCCGTACATAATCCGAATCTGTGATTATGACCAGTTCGTGGAGTTGATGCTGGACAGCAGTGAGGATGGCCTGATGCACAGCCATCAATTCTGCCACCTGACTACTTCGGGGACCAATTTTGTATCCAGCGGAGGGTTCTGGGGACTCATTCACCCATGCATTCCCTACGCCGGCTACCAGTTCTTTCTCCCCGTCGTTGTCAACATGGTACGAGCATCCATCTACATAGACAGTGGGCATTCCCTCACACTTGTCCTCTTCAAAGACTTTGTGTGGGGGATTAAGGTATGCCTCCGTGTTGTCCTTGATTTTTAGACTTTCGTCCTCGAGACAGTTTTCTCGGGCACAATCATGCAAGTCAGCCAGACCTTGCGCGAGGGGACTCTTCTTGTTTTGGCCATATCTGACCTCCACAGGAAAGCCTTGCATTGACAGAATCCAGGAAGTAATTCGGGAATTACTCACATTTCCGGCCCGGATTCTGTCACTTTGGAGATATTGCAGAGGCTGGTGTGGAGTCTCCACTATGATGTGTTCCCCCTGGATAAACGGGCGGTAATTCTTCAATGCCCACACCGTTGCCAGGAGTGCCTTCTCACAATCGTTGAATTTTTCCTCCACAGAGGATAAAGTTTTGCTCGCATAGGAGATTACTTTATTGACCTTGTCATGCTTTTGGTATAATACTGCTGTCAAGCATGTATCAGAAAACCCCGTCTCCAGGAAGAACTCCTTGTTTCTGACAGGGTAAGCTAGGCAAGGCGCTTGTGAGAGGCTTCTTTTGAGTTGTTTTACTGCCTCGGCTTGTTCTGGACCCCATTCCCACTTGACCCCCCCCCCTTCAGGAGATGAATCAGGGGTCTGGTGATCTCTGCGTAGCCCTCAATGAACTTTCTGCTGTAATTAGTCAGTCCAAGGAGACTCCTTAGTTCCAGCAGAGTTGTGGGGTCTTTCAGTTTCTGAAGTGCTTCCACTTTCTTTTCCTGGGGACAGAGACCCTGAGGAGTAATCTCATGCCCCAAGAAATTAACACGGGTTCTACACCACTGTGCTTTCTGAAAGGAAAGTTTTGCTCCGGCGGCCCTCAACTGGGTCAGAACATAACGGATCTCCGCTATGTGTTCCTCCACAGATGAACTTTTGATGAGGACATCATCTACATAAGCCAGGTTACCCCTCGCACCCAGGTCGGGCATGGCCTTATGTAGGAAAATATTGAACTCATTACCGGAGTTAAGGTATCCGAAGGGAGTCCGGGTCCATGTGTACTGCTGGCCCCCAAAGGTAAAAGCCAGTTTGTATTGGTCCTCCCTGCTGACAGGCACGGTCCAGTATCCATTGGTCAGGTCTATTGCAGTGAATACCTGTGACCCCTGGATCTGGGCCAGCCCTTGGTCAATGTAGGGCAGAGGCCATCGGAAAGTATGGACCCGTTTGTTGAGCTCCCTGAGGTCGGCGCAGAGTCTCCACTGGCCGTTTGGCTTCAATATTCCCAGCACCGGATTATTGGAGGTGCTGTGGACTGGATGGATTATTCCCCGGGACTCAAGGTTCTTAATTATTTCAGTAAGGGACTCCCTTGATGCGAGAGGCAAGCGATATTGCTTCACAAACACAGGAGTCATGCCAGGGTCCATGGGGATTGTTGTTGTGTGGATGTCAGTGCGACCACAGTCATATGAGTCTACCGCAAAGAGATCTTGGAAATCCAAGAAAACTTGTTTCAACTTTTGCTTTTGTTCCAGAGTCACACAGGCATCAGCTAGGTTGACTCTCTCTTCCACCATCTGCCTGAAGCCTGGAAAGACTTCTGGTTTGGCTATTTCAGCGGCCTCCTCCAGCTGGGTGGAGAAGTCCCTGGTCAGAGTGCTGATTTGGACCGGAGGCTTCAGGTGGGACAGGCAGCCCTCATGGACCTGGAAAATCACCTCATCCCTCCTGAAGTCACAAGTCACATCTTCCTTACCATAGGGGCAGAAACTGTACACCAGGAAGTTCCCCCCATGCCGGTTAAAAATCTTGTCTGGTGTTGTATTGTCATCACTGTCACTGTCAAAGCAGTCCTTGGGGATTGGCCCTAACAGTTCATTACCTAAATCGATGGAAAAATGTCGGTCATCAACCGCCATTCCAAAAATGGTGCCTGCGGCCAGAGTAATACTCTTTAAGTCGCTGTTATCCACCTCTATTGGAATGGTCTCATGTTCTATGTTGACTAATGGAGTTGGGTTTACCCCCAACCCTTGCTGTTGGAGAGAAGCGTTTAGATGTATGTAAGCATCAGGGTTTTGCAAATATTGTCCTCTTTTAACTTTCACTTCCAGGGAGAATTGTCGGGTCCTTTCTGGGATGGTGACTTCCTCTTTGATCTGAATTTCAACTGCATAAGGTAGCAATTGAGCTGACCTAAATGCTTTTTCTGGATCATCAAAGCCCATGGGATTATCCGCTAATCGGGACCAAGCTTTGAAGTTTATTAGGTCCAAACTAATGGCAAAGCGATTGAGAATGTCACTGCCTAAGTAAAAGGCGGCAGGGATGTCTCGCACGACCCAACAATTGTGGACTATGCTCTTGTTGCCAATGGAGATTTTGAGCATACACCTGCTTGGCAGGAGATGTTTGGAATTAGGTGCTTCCAGGTCCATTTCCCATTTGCCTATCAGTTTGAAGGTGGGAATGGCTGGCTCTTTTGGGAGTTGGCGAAACATGGATTCGCTGATGAAGCTCTTACCATTATTCACGCACACTCGAGCGAGAACAGAGTCCTTCCCATCATTTAACTGAACAGGGATGAACAACTGCTCTCCAATTTGCTGAATATCAGCCAGGCTCTGAGCTGATTTCACATCTTTCTGGACTATAGGAGTGGGAGTTTCTGATTGTGGATTGGTAAAGAATTTCAGGGTGTTTCCTTCCAGTGTGGAATACCACCTTAAACTGGAAGGAAGGTTGATTTTCAGAAATAGAGAGGACCCTCCATCACCAGTCTGTTGTCCTACTGCTATTACTGTCACGTCTGGAATTTGGCTATTCTGGAAGTGAAATTCTACTTGGTCAGATTTTTGTTCAACCATGTGGCAGGTGTCGTTTAAACTAACATGGTTGACACCCTGTTTTAATTTTATTGGTCGGCTAGTCTGGGTCCAGGGGACCATGTTTACACAATCTATTAGGGGTGACAACCTTCTCAGGAGGTCACTCCCTAGTAAACAAGGGGTGCCCTCTGGAGTCACAACTATGACCGGGTGTTTCAACTTGTGTCGCCCAATTTTAATGTCCAAATCTGCCGTCCCCTCGACGGGAATTTCCTTCCCGTCAAAGTTCTGGAGTTGTCCAGGAAGAGAGGTGAGAGGAATTTGGTAATTCTCTCCCCTTCCTGCATTCAGTTCGTCAAAGGCCCTTCTGGACAGAAGGGTAGCTTGAGATCCAGTGTCCACCAGTGCCAAAATTGTACCCTGCCCCTGTACTTATACCGGGGCATAGTATCTTCCCTCCTTCTCCTCAAGGGGGCACAGATAATGCACATTTTTGGACAACTGGTGGGCTAACTTTCTGGTTTTGGACATTGCAGGAGAAGAAATTTGGGCAGACTTCTGTGGAGAGCCTTGGGAATCTGAAAGAAAAAGTTGGCAACTGGAGATCAGAGCCATTGTGGGTTCCCCTGGCTCCGGTTCTGGGCCGCCCCCCCCTTTTTGGAGGCAGTCATCAGGATGGGTTTGAACCAGGGGATTTTGGTATTGTGGGTTCTGGGATGAGATGATGGGCGGCGATAGCTCAGTCTCCATATCTCCCCAGTCTGGATTGGAATCCCTAGGGACCCATTTTTCTTTGGGAGGAGTTCCCCCCTCTCTGAAGGAGAAGATCCTTTTCCCAGGATCCTCTGAGGATCCCTCTCCCTCAAATTGGAAGATCTGTACCTCCTCCTCAAACTGAGTCTGTTTGGGTCTTTTGTTTCTCCTACCCCCCCTCTGCTCCTTAGGAGGCAGACTTTCAGGGGCAAGAGATTTTGTTTCCGGTTCCTGGGTTTCCAGGGGCTGTTTACAAGTGAGGAAGGAAGCTTCCTCCAAGGCTTTACACCCCCCTTCCCTTTGTGCCTCCTCCCTGGGAACCGGTGAGTTATCGGGGTGCTGCCCCCGTCATTGTTCTGGGGCACCAGGTCCAGAGTTGGGTGCGTTCTGCGCCGGCATGCCGATCTGAGGGTTCTGCTGAGCCCTCAGTATGTGACCCAGATCCCGCGCCATGTTTTGAACCTGGCGCTCTAACTGGGAAACCCGCTCAGGCTGATACGGGGCCCTGTTTTCTCCCCTGGGCTGATCCCGGGAAGGGTAGCTATCCCTTCTTTGGTAGTACCCCTGGTTGGGAAGATTTGGATACCCCTCCACCCTTGGCCTCCTCTCTCCCGGATTCGGTTGTCTGGGCTCAGGGAATTGGGGAAAGAAGGGTGGAGGTTTTTCGGGCTGGAAGTTGGGTGGATACCTGGGGAAAAAGTTCTGCCCAGGATTTGGAGAATTTCTGCCCTCCGGTGGGAAGTTAGGAGGGAAGTTCCCTGGGTTAGGTGCTTGGCTGGATCCCCCCCCTTGGGCTGGAGAAGTCCACACATAACCCAGGATGGGTCGACTTCCCTTGTAACGGGGACTTACATAATCAGGAGAGCGAGGGACCCCATTTGTGGGACTACCTCCTTGACTCCCTGTTTGTGACTGGCCCGAGGACCTTCTGGGCCTAGCATTATTAGGTGCAGGTAGGTTTTTAGGCCCCCCCATTTCCAAATCTAAAACGGGGGTGACCTTTACCTCTGCCACCTTGGCAGCAGCAGGGGTGTTGTTGGCTTTGGGGTTTTTGGGCGCATTATTTTTATTTTCTATTGGCTTCTGCACCTCATAGATCCGGGTCGCCTGTTCAATGACCCAGTCTAAAGATCTTTTCTCGTGAAAATCCCTCACAAGCTGGGTCATTATGTATTTGGGCAAGGCATGGAAAAACGTATTAATAAATTCTCTGCTATCCGTGCGCACCCTTCTTGTGGTCTGTGCAAAAGCACGCTTTAACTCCTGCACAAATTCTTGTGGGGCCTGATCCTCCCCACATTGTAAATTGTAGGCTGCCTTGCGAGCCTCTTGAGGATTTCTATGAGTAGAAAAATGTTTCAAGATGGCCGCCTTATAGGTGGACCATCTTAAATGATTTTGGTCCTCCAGCCCCTCAAAGAAACTGGAGTATTCCGGGGAGAAGGTCCACTTTACATATTGAATACAGCTTTGGCTGTCCTTCAAATGGAAAGTCTCCATCATTTGCTCAAACAACTCTAAGTGCTCCCAAACAGAATACTTGGCGTTCTTATGATAAGGCGTGATGGCGCTCCTGATTGCCTTAATCTGCTTTAAGGGGTCCTTAACCAAGGCCCTTTTTGTCTTATTGGCCCTTTTTGTCCGGGTAACCCTGGTCCATTCATCTTCTGACTCAGAGGCACTGCTCCCAGAGGTTCCCGTCTGTTCTTCCAGGTTTTCCCGGATTCTGCGAGCCTGGGAATGGCTGGCAGAATGTGGGGACCTGGTCTCCTGTGTCCTGTGTATTCAGATCCCTCCTTGCTGCCAGGATTTGATGGGTACCCCCCCCCCACTGACCTAACTGGGCAGAGGTTTTCAGGATGCCCTTAATGGGCCTACTCACCTGGGGTTCCCCATCAAATTGCACTGTGCTTGGGTGCCCAGACCCGGATGCCAGCCCCTCCATTCCTGGGTGGTACTGGCCTATGAGCCCCATGCTTCTGGCTGGATAGTAATCTGCCATCCCTGTGGCCCTGTGCTCATGTGCGCCAGGGGACATGGGGGTGGCAGAGTCCAGGGACTGAGAGAAATAAAGGCCTCTGGTACTAGGGCTCCTGGGGTTATGCTCAGGAGTTTCTCTTTCCCAGCGAACCTCATCTCTATCCGCCCCTGCTCCCTGTTGCAATGCAAGAGCCTGCGCCTTCAGTTCCTCAGTTAAGGCCTTACTAGACTCTATCAGTCTCTCCTGCATCGCTACCTGTTGTTGGAGTCTATCATTGTGCTGGCAGAGAACCTCATTCTCTCTCTGCGTTTCCTGATTGGTCCTGGAGCACTGGGCCAGTCTTTGCTGCAGGAGGGTTACCTCCTGAGCTGTGTCCCTATTGGCCTGCTCCTGTCTTGCCAGAGCTTCCTCCACCTTCCTGGTGTGCTCTAACAAGTTCTGGTGTTCTTTTTGGAGGTCACCCAGTCCCTGGAGGGCCAGGTGATTTTCTTCCATTTTCCTTTTTAAGTGTCAGACTTCCTGGCCTAAGGTATCTCTTTCCTGGCTAAGAGCCTGCATTTGTGCCGCCAGGTCGTCCCTCTGCCTTTGAAAGGCACCAGCTTTCTGGCGTTCTTCATCAAACTCTGCCTGGGTATCCAGGTCTTTCAAAATCAGCTTGTTGCTCTCTGCCTTCACTCTATCTAGATGACTTTGCAGGGTGGCTACCTGCTCCGTGCATGCCCTGTTAAAGTCTAATTGTTGCTCCAGCTTTTTCTGGCTCTGCAGTAGGGAGTCCAAACCTTCTTGGTACTCCTTCTGCAAGGCCAGAACTCTGGTATCCTGGTCAGCCTTTTCCTGTTGCAGGATGTCCATATCCCTATTTATTTTAATGATGTGCTGTCTACTCTCATTTTCTCCTGGCTCCCCTGCAGCCTCTGCTCAGAAGAGACCAGGTCAGATTGGACCTTCTCTAACGCCATCTGTCGCTTATTCACCAGATCTTGGCTTTCAGTACATTTATCCTGCATGTCTCCCATATATAGGTACAGGTATGCGGCTATCCTAACCATCTTGTCTTGTTCATCCTTAGCTTTAGGAGCCATGTATAGTTCACTCAGGGCCACATGTAGGGGACCCTGATCTCCCCATATATCTGACCCTGTTTCAGTGACCTGTTGCGTGATGGCCTGCAACCAGACCATGCGGTCCTGGTGAGTCCACTCACCTCTCACAAATAACTTATGTAAGAAGTGCTCTCTGGCTATTTTCATGTCTACTAAGGTCGTCATTCTAGAGATTGGTCTCTGTCCTGACTTACAGAAGTTTGTATTTTATTTTTGCAAAACAGACCTTTTCCTTAGAGCGTTCCTTTGAGGAGTGCTTTACAGCGTAACACAGCGTGTGATCCGACCGGATATGTGTATCTGGTCAGCTGGCATGCTGTATTAATCTGCACAAGTGATAGATCTAATCCAAACGTCCGGCACGAGCCCCCAATTTGTAAGAGGATTCAATTCAACACTACAGCTAAGTCAATGCCTAGTCTGGGATACTGAATGGAAACCCTTATTGATATATCTTTATGTCCAGTTCATGCGTTCTGGATGACTACCCCTATATAACACACCTCTCTTGGAATCCCCCTGACCCCACTGAGCCAAGAAGTAGTTCTGTTTTGCAAGTTTAAAGGTTTATTTGATAACATATATATCACGCTTTACAATAAATTAATAATTGAATATCACACTGAATCTGAGCAGTAATCAATAATGGATAGTCTGGCACTAGCACACTTGTGAATAGGAACAGAAGAATAAGGTGGTAGAGAATGCTTTATATAAGTTCAGATGGATGTAATGTTGAATGAAAATGCAATACAGAAAATACTCAATATGATTTCAACAAAACAATGTAATCACTTTTCTCTGGCAATCCCCTCCCCCCTTTATGCAATGCAAGGAAATGGAAGGAAAGCACACTGTTCTCAGAAATGCAATCAAATGTAATTCAGTTCACCCCAGCAAGCTTAGACTACAGAAGTATGAAACACAGGCCCAAAATGCTTTTATATGTGCTGGCAATGAAGGGAAAAATATGCTAAAATGCTTTTAATTCCCTCTAGAGGTTCAGGGTGAGTGGTATCTAGTTAATATTAGTCCCGGCTCACTCTAGCAATGATTCAGGGATGGTTCTTAAGAGGCAAACAAATTTTTAGCAAGGAAAGCAAGGAAACTGCGGTTTTCCAACGTGGAGAAATTTGCAAATCGCGGCAAAATTCGTGAGTGCGTTTTTCGCGATTGCGGCAAAAGTGTAGGGGGTAGGAATGCGGTTCTAGTTTCTTTGAAAAGCCAAGATTCCCAGCTTTCAGAGGAAAGTTACTGCAAGTCTCTAAGACAAACGGTCACGGAGATATGAGCGATATGGTAAAGGTCGTTTTTCAGAATTTAAATTTTAAAGTTCAAAGTGACAAGTGACAGCTAGCAACTAGAAATGACAGGTGACAGCTTTACAAAATGACAGGTGACAGTTAGGAGGCAGTTCTACTTAGATTAAAATAGATTGAATTATATTATTTTAACTAAGAGATTGGTTCTGCACAGTTCTGCTAGGTACTCACAATATATTTAGAAATAGAATGGGCCTCGCCATGGATCTGGTCAGGTTTTAGACTGGACTCTGGGCTGGTCTCGGCACTTCACAGTGATCTGGGTCAGCTCTCTGGTTCTGCTAACAGTGGCCTGGGTCAGCTCTGCTCTCTCTGGGTACAGCACTGCTTCTGGATCTTTCTGCACAGCTTTCTCTGGAGATTGATGGATTTGAAGTCTGGATCTCTGGATGTGGTATGGTCCGGCAGCATGCTCCGCAGCAAATGGAATTGAATGTCCATATCTGTCCTGACTGTCTGCTTTTATGTGTTTTGAAAATGGGTGGAGAGGCTAGCTTCCTAGGCCCTACCCCTCTCCACTTGTCATTGGCCACTTCCTCCTCTTCCCCTTGATTGGGGGAATGAAATGAAGTGTCATCATGATGAGGTCTGTTTATGATACAGAGAACCCACCCCTGTCAACTTTACACACAATCTATATTTGCTCAAAAAACATATTTGCACAGGTACACATTTGTTTAAAATTACATGCACCCATCACATATCACAGGAGGTATACCCTGTCCAAATCTGCTCTTCCTGGGAGCTTGCATTCAGAAATGGCAACATTTGCACTTTTTAATCAGGTTACCAATATCGGATTCTTACTCAAATTTACCCAAATGTGTGCAAGGCATGCAGGCATTAATTGATGAAGTATCAGACTTTTCACATGCAGACATTTTAAGTAATACCCTCTTACCTGCTAATTTGCCCCCAGATCATGCCACCGGTTCTAAAAACCTCTTATAATGTGGGCAGAAAAATCACAAGAATTATGGTATCATTTAAATAATTATGACAAGTCCGTACTATGAGTTATTCATCTTTTTCTAAAACCATATTCTGGCTACAGGGGTGTGTCTTTTCAGGTCACATGGTGCAGAAACCAGTTTTTCCACTTTCTTCAAGCTCAGCCTCTGTCTCCAGTTTCTCCCCCTCCCAGTTTCTGCCAAGAGGAAGCCATTTTTATTACCCCTGCAATAAACCATCTGCCTGGGCCCTGGAAGGCCCATTGTTCAAGAGGAAGCCATTTATGGCCACTTCCATAAACCCTCTGCCTGGGTCCTATGTTTAGTCTCTAGCAGTCCCTTGGTAATCCAATCAGAGAAGTGTCATATCCCTTTTGGGTGGGAAGAGCAAAAGGCAGGTAGGCCTGGGAACACAGCAGTTGTGCAAGTCTCAACTCCTGTCGGGGGTAGCTGGTGGGCAGAATTCAGTTCCTTAAGCCAGGCCCCAGCTAATGTCACTTTTAGTTACCCAGTTTTCTGCATTCAAATAAAACTAACCATTTTTTACCTATGCAGCTAGAATTCTGATTCTAAGTTTCAAACTATGACATTTAAACAATTGCAACCTATGTGACACTATGTGACAAGTAGGTCACTCATTTCTTTTAAACATTTAGATTTTTAGTGTCTTTCAGTCCAAATTTACGTAAACTGCTGAAATCCATAGCTCAGCCAGTCTTGTTATAAACCTTCAAGTCACTTCAGAATGTAACTTTACATTGGATCCACCTCTCAGTAAGTCTTTCTTTGGCCTGCTTTGGGTTCATTTATTCAGTTTTACACAAAAAGAGAAAAAAGTCTGGTGTTGTTTTAAAACGCCGGCTTTCTGATAGTGGTGAGAACTGGTAATGCACCCATTTTTGGGATTTGAGAAAATGAATTCCCCACAATTCTAGGTTGCTTTTGGCAATCAGCATTGCCATTCCCAATGGTTTCAGGCTACTGTGTGGGTAGTCCAATGGTGGTTTTAGGCAGTGCCCTTCTGTGCCCATCACATCGGCAAAATGGGTGGCAGCCTATTCTTCATGCACTTCCCTGGGCATTTTCTGGGAATCTCTGGCCATCATGATGTTTTCCATGTCAGTACTGCACAGTTTTGAGGTAGGGCTTGGATGCGTGGATAAAAACATCCCACAATTCGTCCAGGGGGAGCGAAGTTATAAGCCGCCCAAAAAGTGCTCTTCCTATGGAAACAGCAACTTAACCATAACTACATGGCCACTACTGTGGCCATGTAATATATATATATATATATATATATATATATATATATATATATATATATATATATATATATATAAGTTGGAGCATGCCGCAATCTATTCACTACATAGCTAGTCTTAATAATACTTTGTCTGCTTGCGTTTCTTTGCATCTGTACACGTGTAAAATGACTTGATGTCGTCATCACTTTTGTAGCATAAACATCTTCATCTCGATCCCGAAATGTTACCTATCTTCGATACTTTATTAACACCTATAAAATGTTTATGTTCTCTTGTCTCTGAATCTCTTCTGGGCGCATCAATCTTGCTTTGTGTGACGTCACCAATCTGCTCTTTTGCCCACTTGTTCTGGTATTTCATTCAAATGGCCGTCATGTTGTGTATGCAGGTATGGCTTTCTCAATGGAAACCTTGCTTGTATTGGTATCTTTGCTGGCACTGCACATATTTCACACTATGGTTCCCAGCATTTAGGCAACATGGGTGCGATGCTTGAGGTGGGGGTACTTTCTACAACCTTAAATAAGGATTTGTTTTCCCTGGGCATTACAGCTATAGCTAGGACTCCTGCAGACCATGCATCATCTGTTCACAAAATAATAACATTGAGAAGGCATTTTGACTTTGAGCAGAATTTGACCAGTTTGATTCCTCTAAGATGTAAGTATTTGATAGAATTGCTGCCTCAGGTTGAGAACATGAATGAGGTCATGAAGAAAGTGCACACAGTAGATGTCATTTTCAATAATGAAAAACAAGCATTTCAGATAGGACATTTAAATACTACCTTGTGCACCCCCTGTGGTGTGATATGTTATTGCACTGAAAGTGTTCAGGAAAAACCTTCAGTTACCACTGCCTTCAGTCTGATACTTGTCTCTGCTTTTTGGGCAGCCTTGCTAATGTGTTGTTGCAAATGCAGAAATCCAGAACTGAATGAAACGGAATAACTATTACCTCCCCCAGGCCCTCAGAGATATTGAATAATCAATTCAAGTACAATGTGTTCTATGAGTCGAATGAGTTAGATGAAGAAGTTAAAGCCCCTATGAGCATTGAAATTTACATTGTAATTTAGGGAGTATTAAAGGCCTGCCTGCATTGGTCCAGTTTCCATGAAACTGATCAGGATGTAACAGGATGAGGGACCGGCACTAGAACTTCTTTCTAAAAGGTAATAATGTTTAAATATTTTGTCTATTCTGAGTTGTAGAATGTGGGAGTGTGGAAGAAGGGATAAATAAAGTAAATAAAGAAAACGAATAAATATCTAAACCTTCCTGCCTTTATATCTACAGGCATACGAACGTTATTTGTAACTATGCTCCACTCCTCTCTTTGTAACTAAGTACCTTTATGTTTCCTATGTTTACATAATCTTGCTGCTTACGCCTTCATGTAATAGCGCCTCGATGTCTATGGGCTGCAGTGCGCTCTACAAATGTAAAAAATAAATAAATAAATAAATAAATAAATAAATAAGTAAACCATAAGATAAATGGATACGACGTTCATTCATTGCCTGTTTTATTTTCTTGGGGTTTTTTGCCGGCAATTTTTCATCGCAAAAATTAATTGAAAAATATGTAGGGGTGGTTAAAGGAATATAAGGGATAGGGAGGTGTGGGAAATCGGTTGTAAATAGCTGTGAAGTGGGCGCTTAGGGGGTGGGTTGAAAAAAAAATGTTTTTTTGCAGCAAAGAATCGATGGCAAAAATCTGCAGGGAAAAAACGGGCGATGGAATGACATTGAACCGTTAAATGAGGCAAATAAAAAAATATAGGCCACCACCTGCTGCACCATGTTAGCAAATTCTTAGTAGTATTTCTTTTTCAGCAGCAGACATCGTGGGCCATCTTGTATTGAATTAACGGTCTGGCTACTGCTTTGCTTGTTTTCAGCAAGGTTGAGCATGCACAAATGACGGGACTGGAAAAGCACTGCTCAGTAGGAATCACGTGATGGCTCAGACTGGTGAGCGTTGGTATAGACAATGCACTGCTAACGAAAGAGCGGAAGTTGACATGGTGGGAGAGGTGCCTATGCCACTCGGGGAAACGTGGGACAGGAAGTCATCCTAGGACGCGGCAACCAGATGGGGGACACTGAGGGAGAGCTAAGAACTAATGTAAAGATTCATTGTGTTGGCGGGAGGCAGGATGCAATGGCCAGAAGGCCTACTGATGGGTTTCCGATACGTTCTTTGGTTTCGATTCGGTCAGGAGACTAGTAACGTTTTAAAGGGGAGGGGCACTGAGGGGGGGGTGTTGGTTAGAGCGGTCAGTTCCTGATAAATGTAGGGAGCTGTTTCCTTGCCTTACAAATCAACGAATAAAGCTGTCTTGGTTTGCCATCACCCGTAATTGATGCAAGAGCTTGGTTTGTCCGACAGGGTGTGTGCTTACAGACTATTTTTGTGGTTGCGGCCATTTATAATGTGTAGGCATGATGACACAAATGCTTTCTATGAAGATTTAGCAATAACAGAATGCAGCAGCTTCTCTCAACGAGTCGACCTCCCCAGTGCAGTCTTGCTACATGCACTGCACATGCCTGATGAAAAGCTGGACGTCCTAGAGATCAGCCAGGCCTCCGCTCGTCTCGGATGCTATTGACGTGACTTTGTGCTTGCCAGCTGTACAGTTTGCCATTGAGAACTTGCAATGGAACGGTGTTCCCTAAAGGTTTGGGTCTATTTGGCCTAAAACATTTGACCTAATCACATTTGATCTAATTTATTTGACCTTTTTTTCCGGTCTAAAATGTCTCCCCCCGGACCTCCCTCCCCTCTTCCCCTCAACCTAATCTAAACCCTTACCCACCCACATATATGTTTTTAATTAAATTTGACCAAAAAAAGCTCACAAAAATTCGATCTGATGTTTGAGGTCAAATGTTTTTAGGTCAATTATGCTTTCCTAATGGTTCACATTGCATCATTGTTTTTTGGGTGCTATTAACCGTATACCATTGCAAGACACTCATGTCTTTCCTGGCGTTGAAAAAAGGATAGTGTTCCAAGGGCACTGGCATCCTAGTGGTCGAGATATGATTGAAGGCAAGCCCAGCCAATGAGGAGCCGAATTAGAAATGTCCTGTGCTAAAGTAAAGGTTGCATCCGGATTCTTGGGCGTGTGTTTATGTGCGCAGGCCTCGCTTTCCCAAGTTTTGAAGAATTCCACCTTTATTCCGCCGGCTGGCACAACCTGTTTTATTCTTCACTTTCTGGCTGGCTGCTTGATTAATGGAGATGACAAGCCGTTCCCTCCACTTTGAATTAAGCAGTGCCATATGGAGTGTCCCAGCCCCCATCTGTTTTGACTGTCGCTCAAATTGGGCAATGCTTTTCGCTCTAAGGATTTGCATATCCAAACCTATCCTCATTCTCCAGGGACAATTAAAATGGCACGGAGCAGAGAACGACTGTTGGCAACAAATATATATATATATATATATATATATATATATATATATATATTATTGGAACGTGCCCAGAATGTCAAGATTTGGGATATTTTATGTGAACTTGCCAAAAATATGCCAGCAAAACTAACACAGATAACCATCTCAGTGCAGTAATTTGTCTGCTTAATATTCAACAACTGGGCCTCGATTTGCAGTAAATTTGTGATCTTGCCAGAAATACAATGCAAAGTCATATTTTATGAAGTGCACATAATCATGTATTTTATTTTCTAGACAGCGGCAATAACATATCCTCTTCTTTTATTGGGCAAGCTTAGGTACCATCCCATCTGGGGGAAGCCGACCTATCAAAAACTCCCCATCAACAGCCATCAGTACAGGGGGTTGTGTCTCTATCTCCACCCAGGCTTAAAGTGTACGATGTAAACATAATCAGGGCAGGAACTACATGAAATAATAAAGAAAGGGGAGGGATAATACTTGCCTCCGTGTCCTTAATAAAGTCTCGACTGCATTGATAACAAATAGCACTTTTATGGCAGGACACAGAGTCTTCCTTATCAGAGCTGAAGTATCAGAATAGGTTCACAATAGAATGTACTAAAAGCAGACTCCTTGGACCAATCCCCTGACTTTAGGATATTCTCCAAGCCCCCTGGCGTCAAGTGGGCACAGAACACCGAGTTATCCACACCTCCTCCGGACATCACCCAATGGACCTATCTGGCAAGTGTGGATAAGAAACTGGAGTTTATGGTTTGCAGAAAGATATATTGAACTCTGAAGAAGCATGCCTCTGGTCTTTGGTCATGCATAACATGACCTTTAAGAGAATTCAAATGCCAGTGGGATGTAAAAATATATCACAAATGTTGGGTTGTTTCTCCTGGTGTGGGTTGGATTCCAAGCTACCCCTAATACCGTGAGTGGGAGGGGAAAACACATTCCTCATCTTGCGTGACCTGGACTCCCTTACATTTCTGGATATTGTAAAGGCAAGGTCTCTAGAATGAGACAGTCTGATGTCATAGATCATTTTAGAGTGCCTCATCTGTGCATGGCCTGACCTACCTTCCCGTTTCGAGACTTAGAGAGTGTAGAGAGGGGATAGATAGCCTGCATTTTCCCGTTTTACCTGTGAGGAGCAGAATGTTTGGGCTGAGATGGGACAGTACCAGGGATCTAGCTAGAGGTGGAAATTGGGGGGTTGGTTACACCTGGGACCCTTTCAGATTTCGAAGTGGCACTTCTGCCATCCGCAAAATGGTGAGCTCATATTTACTGGTGCCTGAGGAGGATCCCTTTGCCCCTTCTGGCACCAAAACCTGCCTCCGCCACTGGGAGGGACATGGCTCAGCCACAACTCCTCCCAGCACCAGCCCTTCCTACTCTGACTGCACGATCCTCAACTTTGTTGCATGGGTTGGGGGGAACAGTGGGAGGTTGCATGAGTGATCAACAGCCACTCTATCCTTCCTTGTACCCCAGCAATACTGCTGAGGGTTGGAAAGAGGGTGTGAGGTCTGATACAAGGGCTGGGAGTGGTATAACTGCTGAAAGCCACTCATTTTACCACCCACAGCTTCTGATCTGCAGTATTGTTACTTCCGCGTGGGGGAGCATACTGGGCAAGATAACTTTAGATACAAAATAGGCGTATCAGATCTGTGAGCAACAAATATCAAAGGTTTGATTGTGTGCTCAGAGATGGGACTCATCAGTCACTGCCTGTCATTACATCTCTGATGCTAGCAGTATGTAAGTATTACATGGGGCCCCCTTTTTAAAGCGATGACATTTTGACAGGTGGGAACACCCCCTGCTTTCGGTATTAATCCTGCCCTTTTGATATGGTTTGGTATGGGTTTGATATACATTTAATATAAAACGGATCTCAAAGATGATATCAATTGTATATCAAATGTATATCTTTGATATAAATAGTTTTCGTACTTTGATAGGATGTTGAGGTGATTTGATATAAAGTGAATCTAAACTTTATATTAAAATTATTTTAATATAAAGTTTATGTAAAATGTGGCTCGGGGAGCGTGTGTGCGCTGTTGTCTGGTTGAGGTCGAAGTGAGTTGTGAAGAGGTAGACTGTGAGTGTCTGGTCGTGGTGATGCGTTGATGACGCGGGAGTGGGTTTGGCTTTCTAAATATAGTGCCAACATTATGATTTTATATAGATTCAACATAAAGTGAATACAAAATTAATATAAAGCTGGGTGTATATTGATAACAGCTTTATTCGAGATATAATGTGAAGCTGTGTTTGGACTTTTAAGGCTGGATGGCATGATATAACCGTTTAAAATATATAAATGTAATATAAAAAGGACGCTGGGCTGTTTAGGGCACGCTGTTATAATTTTGTATTGTAAAGTAAAGGATTGGAAGGATTTTGGCATTTAAAGACTGATAAAAGTTGAATAAAAAGGCCCGGGCATGTTTGTTCCATAGCAGGGCATGCAGCTGACTGTAATATATTATGACAAAGGAGCTTTGAAGCACTATAAATTAAAAAAAACAAGTTCTATAGCATGATTAAAATATAGAATATATATTTTTGTAACATTATATTTGATAGAGTACAAATAGAGGCTGGCACACTGGCACAATGTAAATAGTGAAAAAGTGCTTTAGGCCTATAGCAGGAGGACCTTGTGATCGCTTGATGCACTTTTTTTATTTCTTCATAAAGAGGGGCTTGCCGAAAGAAGTGCAGAAGGCATTAGACAAGATTGTGGTATCGGAGCAAAGGGGTGGCCGGAGATACAGAATTTAATGGTGCACTATTGAAAAGGATCAAGCAGCGGGATAGGGAGACAGTCCAAAGGTGTCAAACTGAGGAAGCGAAATTGGTAGAAAAGAAACTGGCCTACGGTTGTTGTCCAGGCACCGGTGTCGATGCCAGTGCAAGTGGAGGGGAAAGAGAGCACCCAGCAGGTCGTGAGCTCTACTGTTGCTGCGCTCTGGGCTGAATGAAGACAAGGACAGTGGGGTGAGGGCAACAGTATCCCAGCCAACAGTGGCAGCAAGGAGGACCGCAGCAAGGAACAGGGGGCTTCCAAGCAGAAAGAGGAGAGGGATTTGGACCCCAAGGGGGTGAGTTGGACCATCACAATGTTGTAATTGTTTGAGGTGGGGGCATTTTTGCAAGGGAATGTAGGAGCAGGTCTGCAATGGGGTATAATTACGGGCCACTGCAGCAGGGCCAAGGGACCCGAGGGCCCTAAGGGGCCCAAGTACTAGGGTATCTGCAACAAGGTCAAGGGTATCAAAATCAAGGGTATCTACATTGGCAACCCCAGACATACAACCAGCAGCCTCAAGTATCTGATATACAGGTATGGCACCCGCCACAGCAACAGCAGGGAGGTACTGCCCCGGTCAATAGTGTACCAATTAGAACCACTGCCCCCTTTGGAGGAGCAACAGTGATGGGGGTAACTCCTTCTTGTTCCCTGGAACAAACACATATTCCTATTAAGACATCCCACAGAGAGCAATCGCGTGTCCGGTCTTGCCTACGACCATCCACCCGGAAGAGAAACCTTTGGTGAGGGCGGAGATAGGAGACAAACAGTTCAAATTTATGGTGGATTCTGGTGCAATGAAATTGTGAATCATGGAAGGGAAAATCCCATTATCAGGCAAATATCTCGACATGCAGGGATTCTCTGGGGCTATTTCCATGGTTCCATACACTAAGGAGTTGGACATAAAGGTGGTAGGGAAGGTGGTGCAGGATCCCCTACTATATTATGAAAGTTCTCCTGTCATTTTGCTGGGCAGAGACCTGCTTAGCAAATTAAACCCATAATATCATTTACAGATCACAGTATAGTTTGCTCCACGCCTGGGATGTGTGCAATAAGAGCAATGTTGATAATACACACAATGACAATGGAGGTGGTGGTCCGTGGGACTCCCATGGATCAAGACATGGGCCCTCATTACGACCCTGGCGGAAAGTGACTGACCGGACCGCCACAGCGTAAATAGCGTTTCTGCCATTGCACGATGGAGCAAAGTGCGGCCCATTCCGACCCATCGGGCACGAGCACCACGGCATGGCGGAAGTGCAAAGTCCGCGATGGCGGAAATGACCCCAAAACGGCCCACACCGCCGCCGTACGGCGCCCTAGGTGCAATACCGCCACCCATCATAGCGGACACCGCAGTGAGCGCCAACCGGAAAGTACGGTGACCGTAAATATACGGAAACGGAAGTAAAAATATGGGCCCGGAACGGGAAACAACACGCCGTACACCTATAAAACCACTAAATACACACAACCACTAAAAACACCACCCTGAGACACATCCCAACCCGTCATCCACCCCAGTGAAACCAAGAAAAATGGGAAAAGTAGCGAAGAAAGCGTGCGACCGCAAGCGGCAGGTCCACTTCTCCCGTGAGGAACTCACCGTGCTAACAGAGACCCTCCAGGAGAATGCCGCCGCCGTCTTCTCCACGCAAATGACCAGGACGGCACTTGCGAACAAGAAGGCCATATGGGCCCTGGTGGCACAGCGGGTAAGTGCGGTGGGGACCGCACCCCGCAACCCACAGCAATGCAGGAAGCGGTGGGACGACCTGCGGATACGCGTCCGTAGCATACTTTCTGCCAACCGCAACATTGCCACAGCCACCGGGGGAGGATCGGAATCACCCATCAAGTTGACCCCCTGGGAAGAAATCTGTGCCTCCACCATTGGAATGGAGAGCATAGAGGGAGTCGGAGGGATGGAGAAAGGAGTGCAGACATCCGGAGAATCAGGTAGGTGGCCCAAATAAAACCATGCCAATTCCACAATGTCCAATCATGTGATCCACATGTGTCCACATAGCGCAACAGCAACACATGGCCAGGAGAACGTCCACACACATTGGCCTGATAGCGCACTTTAAAACCACAATAAATACATAAATAAGTAAAAACCCCAAAAACACCCACTACACGTGCAGCAGGCACACCCTAACTGCAGGCTGCCAAACAACTGCACCCTCACTCCACACACAAATGAAACCACCTCCAAGGCCCCGACCCAAATCACCCACAGGTACCACCCCAATGCATGTGATACATTGCCATTCCAATTCCCACAGACCCATCAATAACGCTCGCCCTCCTTTACTCCACCACAGGGTCCGATCCAAACGACGAGCTCCAGGACACCCCTACCAGCACACCTGCAAAGAGGGCCAAGACCGACGGCCAAAGACCCTCCACCTCAGCTGCACGCATCAAGACACGGCAGCAGCACATATCAAGTGGCAGCACACAGGAGGGAACATCAACAGGCACCCCAGCAGCCAGCATGCCCACAACAGCACCACCACAGGTCCCCCCAATGGATGCCACAGAAGGTACTGCCTCTGGTGGCAGCAGCACCATAGGTGACACCCCATTAATGGCAGCATGCTCCGACACAGAAGACGGGGATGTCGAAGTCAGATCCATCCATGACCTGTCCCAATCCCCCTGTCTGTTCCATCCCGTACACCATGAGGATACCACGCAGGGGCACCCACAAGACGACGACTGGCCATCCCCCACAAGCCCTGTGGCAGGGCAACATGAGGCGAACAGCCCCTCTGTGACACCACCGCAAATGGCCATGGCACAGCACAGGCAACAGTCCCTCGACCAGTTAATCGTGCAACAGCAGCAACTGGCCACGCTCCTCAAGGACCATGCCGATGGATGTGGGGGCACTAAGGCAGACATAGAAACATCAACTGAGACACTTAGGGCACAAATGGAGAGTAGCACCGAGAGCCTGAGAGTCCAAATGGAGAGTAGCACCGAGAGCCTGAGAGTCCAAATGGAGAGTAGCACCGAGAGCCTGAGAGTCCAAATGGAGAGAAGCACCGAGAGCCTCAGGGGGGAACTGCATGCGACGTCCAAAGACGTATGTGCCGAACTTGCCGCAGTGCGCCGTGTGCTCACTGAGCTCTCACAAACCCTTAGGGACATGCATGGACGTGAGCAGGCAGAGACATCATCCGTTGCAAGTTCCGTCCAGGGCAGCCCCCAACGTAGATCTGGGAAGAACCTGCGCTCCACAGGCAGGGGTGCCCCTGATACCCGCAGAGGGGGCTTGCAATAGCGACTGCCCACTGACAATGAGCATCTTTGGACACTGGTGTTTGGGGGGGAGGTAGGAGGGTGGAGGGGGTGTGTTGGGCTCACTTGGGTGGCGGGTCGATAGGGTGTTCAACATGATATCACATATGCCATAAACAATGCACGATCAACCAATGAGATGTGTGGACAATGATCTTTGTGTACTAGGCCATCATAGGCGTACAGTCCATATTGTGCATGTACCAGACACACACAGTGCCACGAGACCCGTGTCCATGTATCAGCCACCAGGCGTGAGTGCTAGAAGCATGCATCTATGAGATGCTGACGAATTTCACGGCCCTCCTGTGCCTCGCAGACTCCTTGAGGTGCTGCCACATCCCCACCCTCATCATGACCATCTTCAGGTGCTTGCAGTTCTGCGTCAGGGGGCATGGGCACATTTCTACGTACGCACATGTTGTGTAGCATGACACATGCCATCACCATCTTTGCAACCTTCTCATGGCGGTACAGGAGTGCCCCGCCAGACCTGCTAAGGCACCGGAAACGGGTCTTCAGTAGGCCGAATGCCTGTTCAATGACTACACGGGTACGTGAGTGGGCATGGTTGTAGTCCTCCTCATGCTGGTCCCGTGGGTTCTGGACTGGTGTGAGGAGCCATCTCTTCAGTGGATATCCGGCATCACTTGTATGTGGACGATAAACGAATTATGTGGAATGCCATTGCTACGTACGCACCCCCCCCCCCTTCCTGCCAGGTCATTGCCGCATCACATACCCCACATCATCATGCATGAAATGAGACTCACCGAGTAGCCAGGATCTGTTCCCTGCGTGTCGCTCCATGTAGCGTGGTATTGTAGAGTTCCTCAAGATCATAGAATCATGGGTTGATCCAGGGAATCGGGCACAACAATGTGTAATGATCCTGTTGGAGTCACACACCATTTGTACATTCAGAGAATGAAATTGTTTTCGGTTGCGGTACTGGGCCTCCATGGCATGTGGGACGACCAATTCCACATGGGTGCAGTAGATGGCACCAAGGCAACCCGGTATGCCGCCAAGTGCATGGAATCCCACTTTTGTGTTGGTAATTTCCTGCTCCGAGCGTGGTAGAGAGATGTAGTCGTCTGCGTGCTGCAGGAGGGCATCGAGCACTTGCAATAGTGTCCGTGAGAACAGTGGCTGAGAAATGCCATGCAACTGTCCGACTGTGTGCTGGTAGGTGCCTGTGGCCAGGAAGTGTAGTACAGACACCACCTTCAGTAGGGGTGGGATGGCGGTTGGGCTATCTATCATGCTGACAAGGTCAGCCTGTGTCATGTCCACAATGGCGGCTATGGTGTCCCGGTCCAAACGGTAGAGGGTGTGGATCTGCTCATCAGTGAGGTTGAACGGATGTGCTCGGAGGCGTGGGATTGCGGGCTGCCTGCGTGGTGGTAGTGGCTGTGCTGGCGGCCCTTGCTGGCCCTGCCTTGCCCTCCTCCTCCTCCTGCGTCTCCTCCGTGCGGCCGGTTGTAGTTGGTGTTCGTCTTCTTCTTGGAGTTGGAGTACTTGCAGTGCTATCAGGTCCCCCAGGGCCAACATCGCGAGTCCTGCCGGTAGCATTTCGGAGTGGTTGTGGGAGGAGACTGGGCGTGCAATTTATGTGTTTTCAGGCTGTATGGCCTCCACCTGTGGTGATTCATTCCACCTGTGCAAGCTGCTCTCCCCTTTGGGCGAGCACGTCCCGCACACAACGCTGCAATTCGAGGAATGGCATCTTGCTATTACAATCATGTATTAGTACCCGATGGCCGTGTAACATTGGTTGATATGTACATTCGGCTATGGTCCCATTGTTTCACATACATTCTTTGCAGTCGCGAACAGACTTGTGAAGGGTCAGTGGAACGTAGTACTGGAGTAACGGTGGACCCTCATGCATCACTGCACCGGGGTTCACCGACGGGTGGGGCGTCCCATTTGTGAGTGAAGGCAGTTGCCATTTTCACACACAGCCGCACTAGATGGATTAATTTGTGATTACAAGCGGCCACAGATGCCTTTTCGACGTGATGTTGCAAATGAGGAATTCGAAGGGCGGCGCTTTCGGTTTTCAGCTAGCGGCGAGGAGATGCCCACAGGTCTGACTGCAAATATAACGTTCTATTGTTCAATGTCCTTGGGACAGGGCCCATGGCGAGGATGCAATGATTGATATGAATAGTTTGGGATGCGCAATAGCGACGTGGGCGATGAGGCCGGACGTTCCCAGATACATGTTACTTCACAACACTGGAATTACGGGCTGGGGCACAGTGGATTTTGCAGGCTGCATGACGCACAGACTCAATGGAAATGTCACATGTCATGTGAGTATGGAAACAGGCGTTTTCATTCCGGGATGAGGGAATGATGTATGGATGCATGGACAGATGATTTGATACAGAGTTTGCCATGTACAGGGATTCTTGGAATCTATCCGCCTCCCCTGCGCTATGTGATGCAGGGCTGCCATAGTGGGACCATCGTCTGTCTGGCCTTGTTGAGCCCTCCCTGTCTCGACGCGCCTTCAGACACTTGTGTCTATACACGTTACCAGTCCCATCAGATGGATTCTGTTATAACAGACGCATGCACAGGTACACTCGTTTGTGATAGTGTTTTCACCTCGATATAGATAGTTATGATTCGCAAGTGGTTTTTGGGTGGTGATGATCCTTTGGAGTGGGCTAGCATGCATATGGCTGTGGATTTAGTGTGATCATTGAAGTGAGTTGTTCGAATGTAGTTCTGATGGCCATTCTATTCTTTTACTTTTCTTTTGGTTGACAGGTATCTCCTCCCCTTTTGCCACTGCCATCTGTATGCCACTCCTGCAGATGGGTTTTACTCCTGACACCTGCTGCTTCGTGTTAATCAGTGGAGCAGCATTACGATCTTATGGGACGATCGCCAATGGGCCACATGCCCTTACGCAGTACTAGTGGCTCGGAGCAACATTTCGGCCTTCCAGCTGGACTAGTGCCTCCCTATTGGGACGGCCCTGCGGTTTTAGGCGCTTCCATGTTGCCTTTTCGTACGAGAATGTAGCCCCTGTGTACCATTAAGGAACAGGGCGTCACACAAGAAGTAGCTGGTCATTTATTGCCGATGCAGCCCACAATGGTGAAATGTGTTTTGGAGTTCATGGCCTAATGGCTGTATGGGCTTGGTGTATTTGTTGTGCATTAAATTTCTATTCTGATATGGGCCGTGTAGCGTTCTTCTTTGCAAGTGATGTGGCATATTCCGATTTGGGGGGCGATGTATTGTGAGGAGATCTGCATTGGGTTCCAGCTTCGGAGTATAGTTGCGTGGTACTGTGCTGGGCGCGTTTGCCTACGAAGCCCAGTGAGGTCAGGGGTGAGGGCTGCCAATATGACTGTTTGATTGATGTCATGCTCAGGGGCGGGGGATTAGGTTTTGTGTAACAGATGCCGGTCAGCCAGGTGGATTGGTGGAATGATGTGATTATCGGAATATTGCTGGTCACAGGTGCCTGTGTTTGCGTGCGTTTCTTGGTGGGAGTCTGAGGTCATGTCCATTGGAATAGCTTCTGTGTTCGTGCCATCTGTGCCCTGCAGCTCCCATTGGCCCCTCTTGTGATTCTTTTGTTCGTTGGCATGCATGGGTGACTTGTACATTTCACTGGTTGCATTGTGACTTCGTTGCACCTACGGGGAGTTGTACTATGTGGCCAGGGAGCGGTGTACAGGCACTCAGTGGGGCCGTTTACGGTTGATTCGCGATGCCGTACTTCTCACCATGGCGGAATGGTACTTTCCGCCGTGCTTGATGGCGTTAAGTACATGTCCGCTAGGGTCGGAATTCGCGTACCCTTGCGCCATGGTGCTAATTACGGTTTGGCATGGCGCGCGCGCGCGTACTTGGTGCAGTTAGCGTTGGCGTTCACTACGGTGTCGCTAATGGCATCGTACTTTACGGTGACGGGTCATAATCGCACCGAGCGCTATTCGATGGCGGTATTGCATTTCCGCCATCGTTTTTCGATTTCCGCCAGGGTCGTAATGAGGCCCATGGTAATTTATGGTATTACTGTGCTCGTGGAGGCGGTGCCTCAGATTGCTAAACCGTGTTGGCGAGTGCCCACAGATTTAATCTTTCATCCAGTTGTGTCACCTGAGGTGGTGGCGGGAACAATATTGTTGCTGGATTTACAGGGATTGTTGGTCTCTGACAAGAGGGTTGTAATTTTAGGAGTTGACAGGGATGGGTGTGAGTGGTGCACAGTGCTCTCTTTATATCAAACAGTACATTTAAAGGAAGTGATGGATTACGAACTGTTTGAGAACAATGACAAAAATGGGGAGATAATATTAGAGATCTGTATCCCCTGTGACATTATTTTTACAGTATCAAAGGGTGCAGTGCCCCCTGATGGCAGTACTAACACCACCTCTATTTCTTGATAAAGACTTACAATATATGCCTTCACAGTTGTGGACTACAAATTCATACAATGTAGGACTATTGAAAGACGGGACACCTGTGTGTATAACACTGAAGCTAGGTGCAGTACTAACTTGGGTAAAACAATATCCATTATCGAGGGAGGTGGAGGAGGGTATTAAAAGACAATGCAGGCCTAATGGACCAGGGGATCATTGTGCCATCGATGACACTGTGTAACACAGTGTTATACCCTGTCAAAAAATCAACAGGGGGTAATTGCAGAATGATCCAGGACTTGGGCCCCCTAAATGACATGGGACAAAAATAATTTCCAGTTTTCCCGAATCCTGCGACAATTTTATGCAGTATCCCCAAAGAAGCCACATAGTTCTCTGTAGTGGACTTTAAATGCATTCTTCTCGATTCCACTCCACCCTGAGTCGAGGTACCTCATGGCATTTACACAGGGCCAGATGTGGTTCGAACATACTAGGTTACCTTAGGGGCACTGCAAGAGCCAGAGCATATTTAACAGAATACTGCATGCTGATTTGGGGAATATTAAGGTGCCCAGCGTGAATATCCAGTATGTGGACGATCTGTTGGTCTGCAGTGACAATTAGCAGCACTGCCAAAGGGATTCCATTACACTTTTATAATTGCTGGCCTATAAGCAGTACAAGGTTGACAAGGCTAAGTTGCAATACTGACAACAGGAGGTACTCTATCTGGGACAGTTCATATCAGCAAATGGTAAAAGGATACTACCTGATAGGGCAGAGTCAGTCCGTGCCACTCCTAGACCCATCTCACTTAAAGAAATGTAGACTTAACTACTTTAGGTCATGGATCTTAGATTACATGTCATACACAAGACCACTTCTGCAGGCCCTTGGAGAAGCACAAAAAACAAAGGATTATAAGTTACAGTGGACTGCAGATATGATCAACCAATTTGACGATCTAAAAGAAGTCATTAGCCACCCCAGACTACACACAGGAATTTTACTAGTTCTCACATTCAGATGGCCAGCTCATGACTGCAGTGCTGACACAGAAGAGCACTATGGGCCATAAGCCGTTGGCCTATTACAGCGGCACACTGGATTCATTGATGCAGGGGCAGTTTGTGTGCGAATACGCTTTAGCAGCTGCTGTATTTGCCATAGAAAAAAGTTCTACTATTGTGATGGGGTGCTCAGTTATGTTGTATGTGGAGCATTCTCTATTTGCCATCCTAGAAAGGTCAAAGTCTGCCCTGACTACACAGAGATCTTCGGCGTACAAGATTGTTATCTAAAAGCCCCAGATGCGTGTGGTTAGATGTAAAACAGTGAATCCGGCCACCTTTCTAACAGTTATGCCCACTGTTGAAGATCTGATGGTGCATGACTGTGCCACATATGAGGGGGAGGAGGATGACATCTCCAATGCGAGAGATTGCGCATTGGTGGAGGGTGGGGTACTCTTTGTGGATGGGTCCTGAACAATTGACCAGGAGGATGGACGAAGACATACAGGGGCAGCGATGGTGCGACTTGTGGAAGGGTAGTGCAAAATGGTGGTAATGAAAAGATTGCCCATGCATTATCCTAAAAAGGTGGCGGAACTCGTAGCGCTCATTGAAGCATTAAGAGTGTCCCAATGGTGTCATGTCACAATATATTCACACTCAATGTACCTGACAACAACTGTGCCCACCGGTCTATCCCGCTGGAAGAGGAGGGGGTTTCAAGGGTGGATGGACCCCCAGTGCAGCATGCGCCACTGCTAGAAATATTGATAGAAGCATTATGCCAGCCATCTTTTGTGGCGGTCGTCATGTGTGTTGCCCACACTAACGGGACAGACAAAATATCGATTGGGAACGCAGCCACCGACGCGTTGGCTTATCTGCCAAATGAAATGCTGCTGAGTACATTGTAACCACTCAACCAGCCAGTGAACATCCAGCACCTTAACCAAAATTGCCTATCTCCCAGATAATAGAGTTACAGGGTAGAGCACCAGACAGGGAGAAGGAATTGTGACTATGAAGGGGTTAAAAGCAATCCCATACAGATCTATTATGGAGACAAGAGAGCTCCGGGTAGACAGTAATGCCCCAAGAGCTGCTAGCAGTATCATTTGAACAGTTATGCTTTCCGTTCCACAGTTTGAAGTAGCACATCACAGCAGATATACAGGAGGACTGGTTTATACCAGACATTCAGGAATGCATCACAGAAATGTTCATACACTGTACTACATGTCAACGTGTCAGTACAGGGATGACATTTCAGACGTTACGGGGCACATTTTCCTGCCCTACTGGGCCGTTCCGTGAATTACACATAGATTATGCCGATATGGGTGAACGTTGCAATGGCTCCAGATACCACACAGTAGTGGTTTGCCCTTTCTCAAGGTGGGTGGAAGCAGGGCCTTGCACACATCTGGATGCCAAATGTGCTGCTCGAT
Source organism: Ambystoma mexicanum (assembly GCF_040938575.1). NCBI lineage: Eukaryota > Metazoa > Chordata > Amphibia > Caudata > Ambystomatidae > Ambystoma > Ambystoma mexicanum. Next base: position 140,588,427 of record NC_090939.1, on the reverse strand, counting down.
TTGTGGTATGTGAGGTTTTCCCTCAATAGGGTGCACACAAGGTTTTAAGGTCAGACAATGGCGCACATGTTTTCAATGCACTGTTTCAGCATGTCACAAAACTACTTGGCATTAAGCACTGGATGGCATTGTAGAGAGGATGAACAGGCCCCTCAAAAGCACATTGTCCAAACTGTGTACCACTTTGAAGAACTGGGTGCACTGTTTACCCCTGGCCCTCTTCAGTTTACGTACACAGCCCAACAAAGACCACCATTTTTCATCTAATAAGGTGGTCACTAGTCGGCATATGCACACCTCCATATCCCCTGTAAGAAGAACTTCAGACGCACATAGGGCAGCAGTGGTGTTAGGTGATGAGTTCAAAGATCATTTGACCACACTAATACCAGCTATCAAATGTTTCTCCTCATGGATTGCACCTCCCAGCATGGAGACACCAGACAGAGCGGATGTAGCAACCACGACGGCGACAGATCCTGAGTGCAGGAACACATAACCGCTGCTGCCTGGTGACTTTGTGTACATTTGCAATTGTGTGCATTGATGGACCAACCCTCGGTTCCACAGGTCCTACGATGTGGTGTTTTGTACTCCTCTCACTGTTAAGGTAAAGCACTTGCAAAATTGGGTACACCTCTCCAACCTCCACAGGGTACCTCCAGACAGCACATTGGCACATCAGTTATCTTAAAAGTAGGGGCAGTAGTACCTCCACCCTATCTACCTCACTGACTGTCCAGGTATGATACGTGTGGGTTGTCACACTCCGTTGACAGGCCGAAGCTCAGTTGCTAGCTCCATATTCTTCTTTTTTGAGGAGCTCTTTCTCTCTTTCTCTCTCTCATTCTCTCATTTTCTCTCTCCCTTTTCCTCTTCCTCTCTCTTTTTTCCCACTCTCACTCCCTCTCTCTCTCTCTGTAACGCTCACCTGATTCCCACGGAGGCGCAGGTCTGGCTTCGAGTGCTGATGCTTCTTCAATGGTGAAGCGCAGGACTCTGAAGATGGACAGGAAGGGCCCTCTACTCTGGCTTCTCCGGCTCGCAGGAATATTCCCCTGTGCGTGAAAAGGGAGTATTACCTACTGACTGAGTTATGCTCAAGCCTCCCACTCTCTTCCAACCCTCCACGATACCCTTCCACGATTCCCCGTGAAGTCTCACCGTAGGGTCTGAAAGGACGAGCTCTCCATCCTGCTTCTGACGCAGGGGCGCGTTGAACCCAGTTACTTCACTGGATTGAGGTTGGATGGGAGTTCAGGTAAGCTTGATTATACTGGTAAGGCGCTGTAAAAGTTCTGTTGCAAGTTCAAAAGTTCAAGCTTTAAATAATAATGTTCATTGTCTTTTTTCAGGTGATGAATGAAGATTCCTTTGGAGACTTCTTGCAACAAAGCGCTGATGTTGATGTCTTTTCCCCATAGGGGCCGGGGTTCGGAATGCCGGAGATATGGCGCCGACCCGAAGTGAAACGTGCAGTTCCAGTAAAGATCTGGTAAGTCCTAGATGAGCGCTCAGGTAATGTTTTTGCATTCGCTCAGCTAATGTCTTTGTCTTTTTTCCCCATAGGGGCCGGGGTCCTGCTTGGAAGCAGCAAGACCCGAAATGAAATGGGAATGACCCAACAGGTAAGTCTTAGAAGGAAACTGAGCTTTTCCTATTCCCTTCCTTCTCTCACCTCTTATTCTTGTCTTTTTCTCTAGGCTCTGGGAAGTGGCTGTGTATCCGGATGATCGCTGCTGAAGATGGAGGAACCCAGGAAAGGTGAGTGGAATGCAGCGCTGCAGCGATCGTAACGAAATGCTTTTAAAAATGATGTCTTCCCTTTCAGGATCGTCGGTGATGTCTCTGTGGTGCAGATTCGCTGGTAGGTCTCTTGTCTCCCTTTGCAGGTGACCCAGGATGCTGACAGGCGTGGCTGAAGTCCAGATGCAGGAGCTGACGCGGTGAGCGTCCAGCTGCGAGGAGCAGAACAACGCGAAACGTGAGTTGCTGATGGGGTGTGGTTTAAATAGCTTTGGAAGAAGTTCCAAGTGTGTATCCTTCCTCCGATCAGGTATGTATCCTCCCCCGACCACACCCGGGTGGAAAGTAGTCCCACAGGTAAAGTAGTTCCTATTCAGGCCTCAAGAGGGCCTGGATGTGGCAGCATGGTCTGCATCAGGTAAGTGCACATTAAAACACTTGAACACATGTCGAGCTTTATGAGCCTGGCGCCTAAGGCGCCAGGACAGAGGTCCAACATGAGCCTGGTGCCTAAGGCGCCAGGACTGAGTCCAAAGGGGCCCAGCTTGGGCCCACTGGCACTCCTTCGGGGAAATGATGCCTGCCTCTGGGGTTGCTGGGTCGGACCTGGCTCCTTGGAGGTAGGCATCATGACAGTACCCCCCCTCAAGGCCCCTCCCAAGGTTCTTCCCTCCGGGGGTTTGGGCTTGTTCAGAATTCTCCGGTGAAACCTTTGTACTAATCGAGGTGCGTGAACATGGTTACTAATCTCCCACGATCTCTCCTGAGGTCCATATCCCTTCCAGTCAACAAGATAGAAGAGTTTCGACTTTACCACCTTGGAGTCTAAAATGTCTTTTACTTCGTATTCTAATTCCCCTTCAATTTGAACTGGATCTGGAGGCTTGGACAATCGGGTTCCTGGTTGTACTGGCTTCAAAAGTGATGCATGAAAAACTGGATGAATACGCATGTTGGACGGTAGATCCAGTTTAAAGGTCACTGGGTTGATTATAACTTTGATGGGATAAGGTCCTATGAATCTGGGATTGAAGGTTCGCGGGCCCTTGAAGGGTAAATGTTTAGTTGCTAGCCATACCTGGTCTCCCCCTTGGTAAGGAGGAGTTTTACTTCGGTGCAAATCAGCGTTTTCTTTATACTTTTCTTGGCTTGCTGTAAATGAGTTGCAGCTTCTTTGAAGGCTCGGGTTATTGTGGAATGCAGATGATTTACTGCGGGCATTTCCAGGGTCAGAGGTGGATCTAGATCAGAGGTCCGAGGATGGTGACCATACAAAGTATAAAAGGGGGTTTGTCCGGTTCCAGAATGCACTGAATTGTTGTATGCATATTCTGCGATCCAAAGGATGTCTTTCCAATTTAACTCGGATTGGTGTAACATGCACCGAAGATATTGCTCGAGAGTCTGATTGGTTCTCTCGGTTTGTCCGTCATTCTGGGGGTGGTGGCTGGTGGATAACCGCACATCTATTTGTGCTAGTTGGCAACACTTCTTCCAAAAATGTGAGATAAATTGACTTCCACGATCCGAGACTAAAATGGAAGGGAAACCATGTATGCGAACTATATTCTCCAGGAATTCCTTGGCCAAGGTGGAAGCTGAAGGCAAACCCTTTAAAGGGATAAAGTGGGCCATTTTGGAGAATAGGTCCACAATTACAAGGATTGTGTTGTAACCAGCACAAGGAGGCAGATCCGTTATAAAGTCCATTGACAGGGTGTGCCATGGTGCCGGTGGAATATCCAAGGGTTGAAGTAGGCCGGCTGGCCTTTTCTTTTGAGCCTTGTTTTGGGCGCAAATTCCACAAGACAGTACAAAAGACTTTATGTATTTTCTCCAAGAAGGCCACCAGAAGTGGCGTTTGATTTTTTCCTCCGTTTTAGCGATACCAAGGTGTCCTTCCATTAAAGATTCATGATGATGGGCAATAACAAGTTCTTGCAATTCTTTACTTGGCAGAAACAACCGCTCCTGGAAGTAGGGTAAGTCATCCTTAACGGTGTAATGAGGACCCTTTTGACTCCATTCCAGTAAGGTTGAAGAGTCTAGAAGTTGTTTTACTTGCGTTTGGATATCCTCAATAGATTGCAATGAAGTTAAGCCTAAGATTCTTTGCTCAGGTATGATGGGCACAGGTTCTTAGCTCGAATTAGGTTCTTCCATGCCAATCCGGGATAAGGCGTCTGCTTTTCCATTCTTGCAGCCAGGGCGATAGGTAATTACAAAATCAAATTCTGCAAAGAATAGAGCCCATCAGAGTTGTCGTGAAGATCGAGCTTTGGCCGTCTTTAAATACTGTAAATTTCTGTGGTCCGTAATTACGGTGATGGTGTGTCTTGCCCCGAGAAGGTAGTGGCGCCAAGCCTTGAAAGCAGATTTGATGGCCAGTAACTCTTTATCGGTAATTGCGTAGTTGATTTCAGGAGGAGAACATTTTCTGGACCAAAAGGCCACTGGGTGTAGTTGGTTAGTTTTTGGGTCTCTTTGCGACAGGACAGCTCCCATGGCCGAACTGGAAGCATCGGTTTCCACTATGTACGGGAGATCTGGGTGCGGGTGCTTCAATACAGGTGCAGAGGTGAATTTGGTTTTCAGGTCCTGGAAGGCTTGTTCGGCCTCAAGAGTCCATTCGAAGCGTTTGTTTTTCTTTAGGAGAGCGGTGATGGGTTGGACTGTTCGGGAATTCCGGGATGAATCTTCGATAGAAATTGGCAAAGCCGAGCATGCTCTGAACTCCCTTCACCGAGCTTGGAGATGGCCATTTGAGGATGGCGTCCACCTTTCGCGAGTCCATTCGGACTCCTTGAGGTGTCAGGATGAATCCGAGAAACTCAACTTCTGTGATTTGAAAAACGCATTTTTCGAGTTTTGCAAATAGTCTGTGCTGGCGCAGTTTCTCAAGAACTGCCCTAACATGTTTTCTGTGATCAGATTCTGAAGAAGAGTACACCAGGATGTCGTCAATGTAAACAATGACGCAGACATCGATAAGTTCCCGAAGAACATCATTCATAAAGTACTGAAAGGCGGCAGGTGCATTGCACAAACCGAAGGGCATCACCTGATATTCGAAGAGCCCAAATTTGGTGCGGAATGCAGTCTTCCATTCGTCGCCTTCTTTTATGCGCACCAGGTGATAAGCTCCTTCGAGATCTAACTTGGTGTACACACAAGCGTCTTTCACCTGGTCGATAAGCTCAGGGATCAAGGGCAGAGGATAACGATTCTTAATCGTTATTTGATTTAGGGCGCGATAGTCTATACACGTTCTAAGGTCGCCTTCTTTTTTTGGCACGAAGAACAGAGCTGAAGAGACAGGAGACTTGGACGGGCGAATAAAACCATTGGCTAGGTACTGATCTAAATACTGACGCAAATGCAGGTTCTCAGGTTCCGTAAGAGCATAAATCCTACTACAAGGTAGTTGAGCATTGGGTACCAGATCGATCTGGCAATCATAAGACCGATGGGAAGGTAACGTGTTAGCCTGTTCTTTCTGAAAAACCTCTTGGAATTCTTGGTATTCTGACGGTAGCTGTACAGGGGTGGAAGTTGCTGTGGCTAGACCCATAGCTGGATTTCTTGGATAACAAGTTGGTTCACAATCAGGAAAACTTATCTTCTTTGCTCGCCAGTCAATTCTGGGATTATGTGTTTCTAACCAAGGAATTCCAAGAATTACTTGAAATTGTGGGGCCTTGATCACATCAAACACGATTGCTTCCCGATGTCCATCCTGACCCACCAGTGTCACTTCAACAGTGGAATGCGTTACAGGCCCTGAGGCTATTTCGGTTCCATCTACTGTAGTAATGACATCTTGGGTTACTTTCAGGCGGAGAGGAAGCTTAATCCTGGAAGCCAATTCACGGTCTATGTAATTTCCAATAGCTCCACTGTCGATGTATGCTTTTATAGCATGCAACTGCTGAGGCTGTTTTGGGTCCACGAGCACCATTGGCATGACGAAATGCGAGGTCAAAGAGTTAGTTTTCAAGCTCGGCAAGCGGACCCCTACGCTTGCCGGGCTAGGTCGTTTCCCGAATCAGGTGTCTCTAATTCATTATCAGTAGCTCCAACCACCTTCTTAAGTGGTTTAACTGGACAATTTCGAAGAAAGTGACCGGAAGTCCCGCAATACAGACAAAGGTGCATTTGCCGCCTTCTCTCTCGTTCTTTCTGCGTTAAAGGTCCTTTAACACCACCGATTTGCATAGGTTCAGATACGTCGGTACTCTTGGAGGTAGCGTGGGTTTTGATCGGTGCTCGGTTTTCATACTTGAACCGATCTGCTTTTCTATTTTGAAGTCTGTGATCAAGTTGAACCACCAAGTCAATGTAGTCTACGCAGACCTGGGGTGGGTTTACTATCTGAGCTAGAACATCCTTAAGCTCTCCGCGCAGGCCTCGATGAAACAATGTGATCCTTTTGCTTTCTGGCCATCCAGTTTCCACAACCAGCCTGTTAAAGGTGGCTATGTAGGACAGAAGATCCTGATTACCTTGTCGTAAGGATAGCAGTTCGTTATCAAGGGCCTGTCGTTGAGAGTGTCGAGCGAACAATCTTTCTATGCTGGCCTGGAAGCCCTGAAAATTCTGGAGAATGGGATCATCCTGATTTACCAATGGAATAGACCAATCGGCAGCACTGCCACTGAGGTAAGATAGTATAAAGGCTACCTTGGTCTGGTCGTTAGGGAAGGCTCCGGGTCTGCATAGAAAGTGTAAACGACATTGGTTCATAAAGACGGCATATTTCTTGGGATCCCCCGCAAAACGTTCAGGCGGGGCCAAAGGCATGTGTCCAGGTAGATTAATTTATACTGGGTTACTCAAACCCATTGATGTGGAAATGTCTACGGAATTAGGTAAAGGAGTGTGCCCTGCCTGGGCCTGTAATAACCTTTTGGCTAAGTCATCAGTTCTTTCCTTAGATAAGATCAGTTCTCTTTTGAGAGCGTTAGTCTCCTGGCGGGCTGAGTGCACCTCTGCCCGTAATTCCCCCAAAAGCTGGGCCAGCTGGTCAGTCTCGGAAGTCTCCATAGCGCCCGGGTGGGAAATTGTGGGTAGGCTTCGCGTTCTGTAACGCTCACCTGATTCCCACGGAGGCGCAGGTCTGGCTTCGAGTGCTGATGCTTCTTCAATGGTGAAGCGCAGGACTCTGAAGATGGACAGGAAGGGCCCTCTACTCTGGCTTCTCCGGCTCGCAGGAATATTCCCCTGTGCGTGAAAAGGGAGTATTACCTACTGACTGAGTTATGCTCAAGCCTCCCACTCTCTTCTAACCCTCCACGATACCCTTCCACGATTCCCTGTGAAGTCTCACCGTAGGGTCTGAAAGGACGAGCTCTCCATCCTGCTTCTGACGCAGGGGCGCGTTGAACCCCGTTACTTCACTGGATTGAGGTTGGATGGGAGTTCAGGTAAGCTTGATTATACTGGTAAGGCGCTGTAAAAGTTCTGTTGAAAGTTCAAAAGTTCAAGCTTTAAATAATAATGTTCATTGTCTTTTTTCAGGTGATGAATGAAGATTCCTTTGGAGACTTCTTGCAACAAAGCGCTGATGTTGATGTCTTTTCCCCATAGGGGCCGGGGTTCGGAATGCCGGAGATATGGCGCCGACCCAAAGTGAAACGTGCAGTTCCAGTAAAGATCTGGTAAGTCCTAGATGAGCGCTCAGGTAATGTTTTTGCATTCGCTTATCTAATGTCTTTGGCCCTCATTACGACCCTGGCGGAAATCGCGGTGCAAAATGCACCATGGAGCACGGCGGAAAGCTGCCGATAGCGCCATGGGGGTTGGCGGATTTTCCGCCCCATTCCGACCTTGGCGGGGCGGTAAATCCCCATCCCCCATTTTACCCTTCCCCATTCCCATTTTTGCCCCATAGGGTATAATGGGAGTGGGGAAGGCGTTAATTACGCCACCTCAAAATACGGTGGCGTAATTAACGACAAGGTCCCGTAGCGCCATGGATTTCTCCGCCCGGAAAAACCAGGCGGAAAACGCTCCATGGCGCTACGGAAACTCGTAGTAGGGCAGACGGGTCCGCCGCGAATAACGCTGGCGTAAACCCACTCCGCCAGGGTCGTAATGAGGCCCTTTGTCTTTTTTCCCCATAGGGGCCGGGGTCCTGCTTGGAAGCAGCAAGACCCGAAATGAAATGGGAATGACCCAACAGGTAAGTCTTAGAAGGAAACTGAGCTTTTCCTATTCCCTTCCTTCTCTCACCTCTTATTCTTGTCTTTTTCTCTAGGCTCTGGGAAGTGGCTGTGTATCCGGATGATCGCTGCTGAAGATGGAGGAACCCAGGAAAGGTGAGTGAAATGCAGCGCTGCAGCGATCGTAACGAAATGCTTTTAAAAATGATGTCTTCCCTTTCAGGATCGTCGGTGATGTCTCTGTGGTGCAGATTAGCTGGTAGGTCTCTTGTCTCCCTTTGCAGGTGACCCAGGATGCTGACAGGCGTGGCTGAAGTCCAGATGCACGGTGAGCTTCCAGCTGCGAGGAGCAGAACAACGCGAAGCGTGAGTTGCTGATCGGGTGTGGTTTAAATAGCTTTGGAAGAAGTTCCAAGTGTGTATCCTTCCTCCGATCAGGTATGTATCCTTCCCCGACCACACCCGGGTGGAAAGTAGTCCCACAGGTAAAGTAGTTCCTATTCAGGCCTCAAGAGGGCCTGGATGTGGCAGCATGGTCTGCATCAGGTAAGTGCACATTAAAACACTTGAACACATGTCGAGCTTTATGAGCCTGGCGCCTAAGGCGCCAGGACAGAGGTCCAACATGAGCCTGGCGCCTAAGGCGCCAGGACTGAGTCCAAAGGGGCCCAGCTTGGGCCCGCTGGCACTCCTTCGGGGAAATGATGCCTGCCTCTGGGGTTGCTGGGTCGGACCTGGCTCCTTGGAGGTAGGCATCATGACACTCTGTCTCTCTTTTTCTCTGTCTCTTTTTTCTGTCTCTTTTTTTCTCTCTTTCTCTTTCTCTCTCTCTGTAAAAGTATGCCTTGTACATCTCTTTGTTTCTTTGTTGTGTGTCTTTTTCCTTTCATTTCAGGAGAAAAGACGATGAATCTCATGAACGTAAATCATTGTTTGTTAAGTAGGGATCTGAAGTGTAGACGTACGAATGACAACATATGGACCTATGCTTACTATTGTGGGTTGACCATTATTGGAGGTCTATCTATGATATTGATGGTACTATTGGGGCTGTATGGGGGGGGTTTATTCTATAGGGGGAGGTCCTATAAAGGGGGAATGGGGTTGTATATTAATCAAATGGGAAGGAACATATAAATGTTAATAATATTAGCAGATTTACGTATATTAGTAGCAATATGATTGCTAACAATAACAATGGATATGAATATACGAGTAAAAATAGTGTTTATATAAAGGTTAGTGATGATTATAAGACGTACAATACGACAGCGAAAGTACGCACACAATTGACAATGGGGAAAACAGTGAAAAGGTTGTTTTCAGCAAATCTATGATTGTGTAAAAATTCGAAACAATATGATGTTATTTTTGATAGCACTGTTAAAGTTGGCACCCCGGAGAGCGTGTATAGAATAATGAAAAGGGAAATACGAAAAAGTAAGATACATATCAAGGGCTGGGTTTGGATGCGATAAGGCCTATCTGTCAACCCGTATTTACCAGCTCAAGGTATACTGATATGAGTGGCATGGGATAAAACATTGTGAATGGAAGTTGTTATGTGTGTTCACTCATTACACACATGTCAGGGACTCCCAAGGTGTTAATTCCACAAGCAGTCCCAATTAAAGAGGCAAAATGACTAGGTCATCTTGCACTATGCAGAATAAAAGCAACGTTCCAGGCACACAATGTGCAACTGCAATTGGTGGGTCCAGATCTGGTGAAGTGCAATGACAACCCAAACAACATCACATCTGTGGAGTTGCCCTATTTGATGGTGTAAGGATGCAAACATGTCAATAACAAATGGCAAGACACCACGCTACCTTGCCTGGCAGAAGGACTGGTAACATATAACAAGGATATGATAGCATGAGGGGACCATTTCTGTGCACAAATATGGACATTTCATATCCCAAATCTGACGTGGATTGTAAAAATGGAAAAGTCGATGTCACTGCTCAGGGAAGACGTATATGGACTATGTCTTCGCAGCAAGGGTACATTCCTTGGCGGCTTGATTGAACGTTGCAATAAGACTCTCTGGATTGCAGACCTGAAGAAGGGAAAGGAAGCTGTAATGGATTACTACTGGGTCTCGGGTAAAAAAAGCTTACTTGTACCTCCTGCCATCATGGATGAGCTGTTGTTCTCTAGCCACGCTGCAACTAGTAATCCCAGAAGAACACCTGAAGGGGGGACACTGCCTGCCAAGGATCTGACTAGCCCTCCTGTATTCGAAGAAGAAAAAAAAAACCTGTTGGCTACACAAGAGCCTGCATCATGCCAGGAAAAGGACAATTCCAACAACTAAAGAGGACAAAAAGACTGAATTTTTTATCCAAAGACTTTTCTGCATTGCTTGCTGAAATACCAGAGGAATACAGGGTTTTTAGTTTAGCAGGATCCGTTTTTATATCTCAGCTCTTGCCAGGAGTGCAGGCCGCAGAAAACACCAAATGGTTGCATATTGTGTGCTTGGAGCTGGTCCATCTAGCAAACAATACAGAGAATGGGTTCAACGTGATCAAAGTTGAGTTGCCTGCATTAAGACTTATGACGATGCAAAACTGCTATGTGTTGAACATGTTGACAGCAATGGAAGGCAGGGTTTGGAAAAGTTTGGCAATTCCTACATCATTGCAGCCGTCCATGGGGTGGGTGTTTGCATGTAGAAGGAGGGAGGAGTACAGGAGAGTGACTACACACCATGGCATTTGACTGGGCCTTGTCGTGGCTCGGAGCGATCATGAAGATGTGGATGCCTATCATCGTGTTCATCCATGTTATCTTCTGCACCTGCCAACTGGGCCTTCAATGTTGTGCCAACATGGCACCCAATAGCACAAGAATGATGACATCAATTGGGGTTTCAAAAGCACCTTGTGAGACAAAAGATATTGAAATACAGACTGATCTCCTACAGTGTTTACCTAAGTACGAAATGCTCCCCATTATGTATGCAAATGAAGTTCATCATCTATACAGCACTATCATTACTCAGCCCCCTGATATAGAGAATTATACATACGTTTGGGTGGGCCCGGTAGGGGATGGGGGATGCATCTATATAAGTTGCTCACCTGAGGAATATGCACATAGAGGAGCGGTCAGTATGCAGGGCATGGGTACCGATAAAGGGGACTCAGCCATACCTGGAAGCAGAAAGGAGACAGCGGGAGTGGAAGGGTATTAAAGAGTTTGTTACTGTAGAAGTAACAAAAGGGAGGAATGTTGGGAAGGGGAGAATCCCGTCCCACCCTCCCAAAGCGCTTTAGGGTAAGGCAAGCAGCATTCAAAACACTAGGGGGCGTGGGACAGTGGTATGATCCCACCCCAATATGATCAACCCAAATTTTATAGCCCAAAGCGCGAGCAAGACTGCCATTTTGTATATATGTTAGTGCATTCTGTGTAGATGTTAGAAACCATAGTTTGGAGACAAGGCCTGCGTGGTGAAGGTGGCATTTCATGCACTATGCACTAATTGAGGCCCTAATTGTGAGATGAGGGAAATCTCCAGCCATGCCTGAACTCCCATAAGGACAACCCACACCCCCAACCACCATAAAGTTCAGTCATTGTTCTAACAGTGTTGCAAAGATTTATTTTTTTATTAGCAAGGAATGTGCCCTAGAAGGCTGCGATCATAGACCGGCGCCTGGTGTGCATGTTACCTCACACTGGCCAAAACATGACCCAGCCCATCCCCAGGTGACCACGAGTTATAGCCCATATAACTGACTAAACCTCAAGATCCCTGAATTCCATGGCACCAGGTTGACCACCAACCCAAAGTAACAAGTCCTGAAATGTTCACAGAGGACGCATAGCACACGTCTTTGTATTGTGAGCTGCTGAGAGGGACAAAATATAAAGTTCAAAACGACGGTGGAAACCTTGAAGCCGGGTGGCGCGAAAGGGAGTGAGTGAAATGTGTGTGTGGAGGGTACAGTGCCCCAGAACCTCCCTTGAGCCAGTCTTAAAGCCTGCCAGGTCCACAGTATGATGATAAAGAAGCATTGTGTTAGGAGTGTAGTTTATTTTTTTCTATGGCTTTCATCAGTGAGACGAAGATGATCTCTGTGGCACCCATGTGATGGAAGACGGACGGACTGGGCTGGATCCAATGACCTGGCATCCCTTATGGGGCAGGTGGATCCTGTATATGCGTACACCAACCACCGGAGTATGTTTTTATTGTATATATTTACGTCATTAATAACAATGTGTTTCTTTATAATATTCTGCTTGTATCATCTTTTGGCAGAACGTTCTTAGCAGCAGAGTTCTTTGCTGTTGCTCAGATCTGTGTGTGAGAATAAAACTTGTTATCCTTACAAGATCGACTTGGGCCTTTCTTCCCTAGCGGGTTGTATTCTCTCTGGTGTGAGCGTTCAGGGACTTTCCTTCAGACTCCATCAACATTGTACACTAACACCAAAACACCTGCTGAAATACCTCCCCGTGAACCCATTCTAATTCTGGATAGTGATACAGACACTCAAAATAAAGGTGTTCATGGTGTGGATGATGGGGCAATGGTGGGATAATTACCATTTCAGATGTAGTTACATGTACATGTGTAAATGTTATTCAAAAGAACAAGAAATAAAAGCCCACTTTAAAAACAAATTATAAGAAATGACTTAGCATTGTCAAAAGTTTAAAACCCTACTGTAAAAAAAGAAGCAGGTTGTACAATCTATGGTTCAAAACGCTTTTGAAAATGCAAAAGGGGCTGTTTTTATGCTACTAAAGCATCTGGGGGTGATACTAACGCCATAGCGGTGCAACCTTGTAGGATAGTCCCAGGGTTGGAGGCCATTATTACGCTAACCGATGTCCCAGTTGTCCAACACACTGCATTAGTCATAGAAGGTCTTGTGATACACCTTGTGAAACATTCACAGCGGTGCACACCGCTACAGTGATAGGCATGTCCCCTGGTGTTGAAGACAACACACTAACCATTGCGGTTATCTCAGCCGAATCTTTAACCAGTATTCCAGAAACACTTGCAGGGCCTGACCCCTGACAGCGCCCACTGTGGAAATATCCCAAATATCAGGCATATCAGATGCCCACAATAAGTTATGACTAGCAACTAACAACTCCCTGCAATGTCACCCTATTAAAAAAAACACTCAAGAACAAGTCCCCACAGCCCTCTGCTCTGAAAGACTGCAAAAAACACAGATAGTGTCAGAGTCATTGATACAGACAAAACGATTGTTCAGAGTGGTTGTGGACATCTGTTTCAACAGAACCCTAACAACAGAAATCAAAACTTAAAATGGGACAAATCTTGAGGGCAAGGACTTTGATTATTTAAAATCTTGAAAAAGGTCTAATTGGTTATATTCAGATGTGATCAAACTAACACGCCACAGATATCAATGTCCCAGACACCGGATGCACTGGTTTATTTGGAAAGGGTGCAAACTTATCAAAGAAGTTATAAAAACATTCTCGGCTGTGGAGCATTATAAGGAATTCAGATTCATGAACTTGGACCACTTACGATCCCTAGAGCATGGAATAAGAGTCATAACGGATGCTGTGGAAACACTAGTCCATCAAATTTTGGAAACTGTTGGTCCCAATGATTTTGTTCAAATAAGAATGGAGGCTGATGGTTTAAACAGGCCCTTGTTTACAAGGCAATCCCCTCACGGTACTTTTTGCGTTTTTTCCATTTTTGGAAAAGTTGGGAGGACTTCTGCAGAGTAAGACTGAGATTTTGTGTTTTGTGCCGCTGAACATTGTGGCGTTAGATGTCAGGCCACATTCGGGCAGTGTTTATACGCCTTTGAGCAAAATTCTGCACAGCCACATCTTAAAAATCTAAAGGCCGGTGGTTATTACATTTTGTTCACGGTCCCCTAAATCTCTGTCTGGCATCTAGTCTTATAGATTTAATGGAGCCATGGAGCATAACAGAGGACGATATGCGTACAGATGCTTTGCAAGTACACAAAGAGCTAGAACTACCAACAGACACTCCGTTAGGGTTTGGACAGATGAATCTCTTTGAGGAATATTTTAATAGACCCATCAAGATACTCGATTTTAACAAGGGAGTGTGGTGATATTTCCCGCTAATGGCTAAAACAGTCAAAAACACATTGGGCCTCATTACGACCCTGGCGGAGTGGGTTTACGCCAGCGGTATTCGCGGCGGACCCGTCCGCCCTACTACGAGTTCCCCTAGCGCCATGGAGCGTTTTCCGCCTGGTTTTTCCGGGCGGAGAAATCCATGGCGCTACGGGACCTTGTTGTTAATTACGCCACCGTATTTTACGGTGGCGTAATTAACGCCTTCCCCACTCCCATTATACCCTATGGGGCAAAAATGGGAATGGGGAAGGGTAAAATGGGGAATGGGGATTTACCGCCCCGCCAAGGTCGGAATGGTGCGGTAAATCCGCCAACCCCCATGGCGCTATCGGCAGCTTTCCGCCGTGCTCCATGGTGCATTTTGCGCCACGATTTCCGCCAGGGTCGTAATGAGGCCCATTATATGTTTTACACCATTACAACCATTTCTGTGATGTAATGAATCTAAAAGGTTTTATGGGGGCTAAACATCTCTGCCAGCATTTTCATCACATTTCCAAAAGCAAACATAGACACAGCTGGCAATACCTCTGTTGCTTGTGTCTAAGAGAAGAATGAGAAATGCATAAGGAAAAACCTAAAAAATGCCCTAGGTGTCAAGCGTTCGCAAAGTTTCAAGCCTGTCTAGACACACACATACAAAAAGCGGCATTCATTGAGGGCGAGCCGCAAATTGATTGTTCAAAGTGTCAAACATTTCTTCCTGAGAGTCACAGCTGTACCGGGATGATTTGTAGAGTGTGCAAAGTTTCTGGTGACAACTCGGCTGAACACCTGTGCTACATGACACCTGGCAGACCTCAGAATAAAACAGAGAACTACATAATAGATAAGACCACAAAAATAAAAGAGGGTATTGAAAAAAACAAAAAAGAGTCAGTCACAGCGAATGCTACAGATGGGGTTCGAACTACGAATAAGAAACACATTTTTTTCCGGAATTCAATTTCATGAAAATATCGGAGGACGATCTCAGGATTGTGCTTGCCAAACTGAAGCCATCGGCGTGTAAAGGTGATCAATTCCCAGCAGTATCCTGTAAAGCATGCTCTGAGTTACTTATTAGCTCCCTTACAAAAATTATAAATGCTTCATTTAGAGAGGGCATAGTTTCCAGTAGTCTTAAAGGGTCATGGATCATCCCACTCTTAGAAAAAGCTGACTTAGACCTGGGAGAGGCAAAGAACTACCGACCTATTACCAACTCCCCTTTCACCCTGAAGACCATGGATAGAGTGGCCTATAACCAGCTGGCAGCTTTTACCAATGAACATTCTATACTCAATAATGGACAGTCAGGTTTCTGCCCAGGTTGCAGTACGGAGTCAGCCCTGCTGGATCTAAAATCTAACATGATGACTAAAATGAATGAAGGTTCCACAATGCTCCTGATGTCCTTAGACCTCTCAGCGGCATTCGATCTGGTGGACCACCAACTTCTTGTGAACAGACTGGAGGAAAGAGCCAATTTTAGTGCTAATGCTAAGAACTGGATGCTGTCCTTCCTAGGCTCAAGAACTATCAGAGTCTGCAGTACACAAGCACAGGCAGACCCAGTCACCATGAATTATGGTATACCTAAGGTGGCAGCCCTATCACAAATTTTATATAATTTGTTCACAGTCCCCTTCTTTGACGATCTTGGAAATAGGGACATATGTTTTTCGAATTACTCTGATGACTCAAAGTGTCTTATTACTTTATCCAGAAACTATGACCAAGACGTAGCGACCATATCAGAAATATATGATTTCTTCCAGAAATCGATGGATGCAAACGGCATGGCCCTGAATCCAGGGAAAACCGAGCTGATGCTGATTGGTTTGAAACAAAGGTTGGACAAACTGACATCAGATTATCAAACTTTCTGTATCGATAACCATGTCGTCCAAGTTAAGGAGAAAATAAAAATCCTTGGAGTTATATTTTAGCAATCACTAAGTATGTCAGCCCATGTAAACAACCTAGTCTCCTCATCAGAATACTATATTTGACTCCTGGCACATATAAGACCATTCCTGTCACAATCAGGATGTGAAAACATCGCGAGAGCCATCATATCTGCAAAACTGGACTGTTGTAACTCTTTACTTATTGGTATAAACAAAATTGAATTGAACAAACTCCAGGTCGTTCAAAATAGCTCTATAAGAGCACTCATGGGTTTAAGAAAATGTGCCCATGTTTCAGAGATAAGAAGAAAACTGCATTGGCTACCCATAGAGCAGAGGGTGACTTTTAGACTCCTAACTATCACGTTTAAGGCTCTGTCCGGTGCAGCACCTTCTTACATAGCTAATAGGTTAAAACCTAAGCAAATAAAACAGTCACTCCGTTCAAACAGAGATCGAAACCTTGAAGTTCCTAAAACCTCTTTAGAACTCGTGAAAAAGTGTGTGTTCTGGTCTAGCGCCCCCACAATATGGACCGCCTTACAATCCAACATAATAAAACCTGTGGTTCAATCGGAGAATTTAAAAATAAACTCAAGACACACCTCTTTAGATAATCAGCCTCTTAAACTATCTGCTTGAAACCTCCACTATAATGATATGCACCCGTATGCCTCTGGGCCACTTTGGTTGCGCATAACAAATAATAATAATAATAATAATAATAATAATAATAATAATAATAAATGACATGGAGGCCCATCAGGAGAATGTATCCCATCAACCTAACTACATCTATCCCAGACATCTAACAGGGATTCCTATTGGGAATGTACATAGGACTCCTGTGTGGCTACCTTTATAAGCACTTTGTAACAAGCACATTCATGGGCTACACCTTTCTAGCACATCATTCCAAGTACTATGATGGGTACTTTGTGCTGAGACAATTAGTAACGGAAAAAAATCAAGTAAAACCTATCACCCAAGGTGTTAAGCTAATGGCCATCTGTGTAGTACCTCTACAAATATGTTTCATTGATCCCTTGAACCTTTTAGCCATGAAACTCAGTGAGCTTCCAATAGCATTTAGTTTTCCCGGTTCAAAGGGTTTCTTTCCCCATCTTTTTAACACAGCTGCTAACCAAAACTACACCGGGCCGATTCCAACCCCGGATCAATACAGGGTTCAATACATGATGCCTAGTGAAAAAGAAGAATTTATGACCTGGTACAAAGCAAATGAACACGCCATATTTGACTTTCACCAAGAGTTAAGGCCCTACTGTCAGGAAGATGTCAATATTTTAAGACAAGCTTGTAATTTGTTTGGGGACTCGTCGTGAAACACCTATAAAGGGTGGGATACACATGTAATACATTGATCCTTTTCCAAATAACACACAGGCTAGTTGTTGTATGCAGATCTACAGACAACTATATCTATAACCCAAAACAATTGCGATGATGCCCATGAAACATATCACGGCCGATAAAAATCGTTATTCCATGCCGACTATTCAGTGGCTATTATGCATCTCAAAAACAAACAAAATCTGTATACAACATGCCCTAACTCGTGGTGGTGAAGAACATTACGGGCAATACTGGTTAGACGGCTATGCAATGGTCCAAGGAGTAAAAACAGCCTATGAATTTAACTGTTGCTTTTATCACGGTTGTCCTGATTGTTACCCCGGCGTGGGAACCAGCACTTTAACCGGCACTACTTATGAACATAAGCATTGTGGATACTTTCAGTTCTTGTACTCTGATCTGCACATCTAAGTAGTGCACACATGGGTTCCCAATTTCTGCCATTAATTGTATCCTTTGGTCAATGCTGTTACTATATCCTAGGAACTCATTGAGTATTTCTCGGCTTTCATGCCAAACCCCAAAAATGGCATCAATGTTTCTCACCAATTCTTTTATATACTGTTGCTAACGTGGATGTTCAAGGATGCGTGCTGTTTTGAATCTGTACATAAAACTGTTCACATATGGCAGGCCATGGTGGCAACCATCGATGTCCCTGATATTTGTAGATAAATGGTGTTCTCATTTGCGAAGTAAGAGTTCAGTGAAATTACATTCAAAAGTACCATAATGAACTCTTTAGATGCTCCTTTTGCTTCTTGGTGTAGCAGAAGCCATTCAACCACTTCCTGTCCTTGATCATGTGAGATGCTAGCGTACAAACTGCTAACATCTGTAGTAAAGAGAATGGGCCTCATTACGACTCAGGCGGTAAGGGATTTACGCCGGCGTAAACAGCGCCGACCCTTACCGCCTGAGTACGAGGTCCCTTAGCGCCATGGCGGATTTAACACCTGCTTTTAGCAGGTGTTAAAATCCATGGCGCTAAGGGACCATGGAGTTAATTACGCCACCGTAATTTACGGTGGCGTAATTAACGCCTTCCCCACTCCCATTATGCCCTATGGGGCAAAAATGGGAATGGGGAAGGGTAAATGGGGATTGGGGACTTACCGCCCCGCCAAGGTCGGAATGGGGCGGTAAGTCCGCCAACCACCATGGCGTAAACGTAGTTTACGCCATGGTGGTAAAGTCACGGCCCAGGCGGTAACTTACCACCTTGGTCGTAATGAGGCCCAATGTCTTCCTCAGTCAGTTGAATCTGTTCCATTGTAAGTAGGACGTGTGTGCTATCCTTAATATAGGTTGAGGTTTTCTGTATGATGGGTTGTATAAAATAGTCAATGTACGTCCCAAGTGGTTGTAAGATTCCTCCTGTAGTAGCTACAATAGGTCTTCCTGGTGGTTCAAGCATGTATTTATGTATCTTTGGGAGAAGGTAAAAATACAGTATTTCATTTCAACAATTTAAGTGAACAGTAGCTGTGCCCAACCACCACATTCATTCCTGATCTGTGGGATATCCAGTGTTGTTTTGCTGCGCTGACTGTATCTCCTGTGTCACCCCTCCTTCATTACTTGTCAATAGCGCTCCCTCAATGGCTCTTTTAGACAATTTCTAACTCTGCTTCCTCCTGCATTCTATTCTCAGCATACTTCTTAATTTTTTCCTGCATTAATCGGCAATGATGCACGATTGGCAATTGTATCTCTGCCCATGGCTTTGCTTTCATTCCCACCTGTTTTTTCAATTGCCTCTGCACTGTCTCAGGCAGCCCCTTACACAGAATGTGGTAAAATAATGCTACCTTTATATTACACGGTTCACTTGTCTCCTCCCTCCATCTATCCTGAATATCTTGAAAATGGACAATAGGATCTTCATCCTCTCCCATTTTCCTAGTCATAATCACACCTATGTTGATCAAGATATTGTACTATGAGCGCTTGCCATATGTCTGCTTTACAATTATTAAATTATTAAATGGTGCTCCATCATGTTTCGTGTTTTGCGCAGTATCACCTGCATATCCTGCTGACTTCCAAATGTCATCAGCTCTCTCCCCTAGAATAGCTGCTAGAAGCCCTTTTATGTCACCTATAGCTAACGTCATTCCTGATGTCACCCTGTTTAATTCATGAATCCATTTTCCCACACCGGAAGTCAAACTCTGCAATGTACACCTTAAATTATTCTTATCTATCTGTGGCCATGGTATATATTGTTGTCGTCCTCCCCCTTCTCCATTAATGGGAATTTGCGAAAACCCTAAATCATAATCATATTTACCTACACTCCTTGTCTTCACAGCAGAGCTAGCCTCTAACATTTGTTTACTTCCCGGTAATGATCTTAATTTACGTACATATGGAAGGATATATCCCCTGTACCATGCAATCATGCTGGCGTTTGCTTAGTATATGGTATTGATTATGGTGTCCTCTCTTTATAATCCTCTAAGTATGACCATTGTACACTTTTATCTACGCTCAATTCCTTTGAAAACCTGCATGCTCTCTCTCTTCTTTCGTTTTCTTCCCTTTCCTCATCTGACATCATTATACCAAATCTTGTGTGACTATTGTCTCCTTCCGCGTCATCAAGATCTAATCTATTTAAAGACAATGGGCCTCATTACGACCCTGGCGGTATGGGTTTAACGGCGCTGGTAAAGGTGCCGGCGCTGTTAAACCCATACCGCCTCATTACGAGGTTCCCTCGCGGGACCCGCTCTGGACGTCTGGTCAGACCAGACGTCCTTTGAGGGTCCCGCGAGGGGACCAGCATGCTAACAACGGGCCCGTTATTAACGGGCCCGTTGTTAGCATCATCCCCATTCCCATTGAGCCCTATAGGGGCTCGAATGGGAATGGGGATGGTCCGGGTCCGGGTTCCCTGAATGGGGAAATACCGGGCCCTCCTAGGTCGGAATGGCCCGGTAATTCCCCATTCAGGGAACCCGTACCCGAGTTTGGAGGCAGCCATGACATTGTTAAGGGCATGGCTGCCTCCAAACTCGTAATGAGGCCCAATGTTCCATACTCGTCTATTATGACGTTACTTGATCTATCTTCTGTTCCCTTTAATAGGTATCCTTCTATATTCTGTTGGATTTTATACCTTCCTTTGTCCCCCATTTACCTATATAACTTCACTAGCCTTTGCTCTATGTCATCAGTATCCTGCACACCAGCCCATGCGATTGCTGCTTTCCTTGCAGCTCCCTACGGGGCTGTTGTGACCCTCTCTCCTCCTCACATCGTTCTTGTGCATTAATCAGCACTATGCTCCTATGGCATAAATATTTTCATCATCTTTTAATCCCTTGCTTTTATTCATTTCTTCTTCTCTTCTTCTCTTCTGCTCATCTCCCTCGATTCATCTTCCCCTCACCTTCATTTCAACCTACGTACTTTCGTTCTTAGGGCTTCTGTCTCTCCCATGTTGTCTCTTCTAGCCTCTCCTTCTCTTTTCTTGCCTCATGTCTTCTTCGTTCTTTCCCTTCCCTTGCACTCTTTGTCCCTCTCTTTCTTGTGTGCCCTCTCTTCTCATTTTTCTTTCCTTTCTCCTCTCTTTCTCAAACCCCATCAATGCCCTGCTTCTTCATCTCCAGTCATCTGTCTTGCCTGTCCTTCCTCTCATCATGCTGTTTACTAGCCTCTCATGCTGATATATTCTTGGTTTCTCTGCTCGTGTCCTCTTCCACATTATCCTCACTACTATAAGCAGGGGGCTCATGCATTGGATTAAAATTCCCCATCATTGCGTTTAATTCCGTCAAAGGGTAAAATCCCTTCTCCTCTATATCTACACTCTTTATGCTCCTCTTTATGCTGATTGAGCATCCACTCCATATGGGCTGGATATTCCTTCTCACTCTGGTACATTTTCCAAAGTTCTAAAATGGCTAATCTTTTCTGCAGCTTTTTTCTCTTATACGTAGCATGCAAATAGGTAGTCATTTTCTGCAATACATCTTTTGACAATAAACCCCCTTGAGGCCATGGAATGAGTGTCTTATTGGTCGTGCCTTCAACCCATTCCGAATTATATTTCCTTATTTCTTCTGTGTATCTCAGTAGTGTCCTACATAAATGTAAAAGAGGTGTATCCCCCATGATGACAGATCGGTAAGAACAATATAAAGAAGATTAGTATGTTTAAAGCCTCTTTGTTACTTGTATGCTATTTTTTCTTTGATTTCTCCTTTCCTGATTGAAGTCAATCTCTTGGTCAAAGCTTTCACTAATCTCTTAAATATTTACTATTGTTTTATATTCATCAGTCTAGACACAACAAAAAATGCATATTAACACTTTTATAACCCTACACATAAGTAATTTAAAAAATATTTTTAGTACGTATGCCTTTCTTTACTATCTTAGTAAAGGTATCCCTTCTCTATTTCACTCTGTTCCGGAGTTTCACACGTACTCTTCTATGGACCTTGCCTCAGGAATCTTAAATAACTTGCATGCCCTTCTGATCTCTTGGGATCAGGAATTGAAGTATCTCTTTCTCTTTGTAATCTCAAAAATCCTGTTAAGTTTCACACATATTTATTTATACCACACACCATCCCCTTTATTTTGTCACTTTCTTTATTCTACTTACATCCCTGACTCAGTTCGAGTCCCCCGGCATCGACTCTCCCTCCACCGACCAGTTTGCCATTCATTCACAGGGGAACCTATGGGGACCACACAGGAATTTCATCAAAGAGGGACCTGCTGACCAAATCGTCTTCACACGTGACGCTGCACGCCGTTCTCCACAGGAAACACTGCGGTTGTTTGGCTAATGGCAGGAGTAGCCTGTTGTCCTGGGGTCCAGATCTGGCCTAGGTCAACTAGACCGTAAGCACCCGCACTGCTACCAAATGTGCTCTAGCACCTTCAAGAGTCTTTTGTGCTGGATTAAATTACAATAATAGATCTTAGACCAAATAACCGGACCGACTCAAAGAATATGGCAAAATACTACTTTATTATCAGTTCAATAAAGCAGCATCATCTGGCAGACATTAAACTGATGCTTGCACATGTACACAGTAGCTTGATTACATGGAGGTCTTATACCTCATTGTACGTCATCTATTATGTCATTCTACTTGGCAAATTCCAAATCCAATCAAAGTAAGGGATTGGTTAAGCGAACATATCTACTTATAAAATATGTAATTATTAATGCTTCGTTGGCTACCCCTTGTCTTTAGGGCATGCCTTGGACTAGCTTTAAATGCATACAGTACTGACTATGATGGACAAAACATAAGGTGACTGGCTCTTGCAAAGTTGTATGTTAGGTTGTCTCCTTAACCCCACTGATTGGTTGGCATATTATCCCAACCTTGGACCTTCGGCTCCTTAGCAGCATGGACGTGAAACAAAACGATGAACAAGACCATCATCTGTCATCAGTAGGCCATCAGCCAAAGTCTTCCGTCTGTATTTGACCTTGTTGCTGCTCACTGTTCTGGAACATTCAAGGGAGTATGAGCACACCACTATCTTAGCTTAGAGCTCTAATGGATAGTCATTTTCTTTTTACTTCTGGGTCACGTGTGGGTGCACCACAACGTTGTACATTCCAGCCTTCCATTCACTGCTATTTGATTTAATTATGCAAGGTTCTTTTGCTTTTCTTGGCCTCTAGAGACTTGCTTACTTTATCCTATATGAACTTTATACACTTCTAATTGATCAGCAGTTTGGCTCTCACAGATGTTTTCGTTTTTCTTCATCTAAGTAGAATGTTTCACATTCAGGGCTTATCCATGTACTCCCTTTGTGCTCTGTACTTATCCTTTCAAAATAGAATCTTCGCTCTGGGCCAACTTTGACGCATCGTCTGGTCTGCTCATGGGCTGTCTTTTCATGCCTTCTGATTCGTACAACTTTGGCCTGTTTCTGAGGTAGAATGGTTACTTTCAACGTGAACCGTCCTCCATTTTCCTAATATGGCCGTCCTTTCCATGATATATATTCCTCTATAGCAAGCTTCTATAAGTTTCTTTCTACCTTTGCGTTACTGCATATATACAGTTATTGGTCAGTAAGTTCAGTAAGTTGCTTCATTTCTTTTTAGATTCATGATCACTTCAACTTCAGGTTCATGTTACTCTTAGTGTTTCAGTTACTTCATTACTTAGGATTTTCATATCATTTCAGCATAAGTTCATATATCTTCTTCATGACATCAATTTGTCCTTGTCATATTTCATTTAACATCTATCCACAATTGTCACTGATGCGTTCAGACATCTTGGCAGGCGACATCCTTCCAACTCTTCCATAAGACATTGTTCCACACGTTCAGTGCGAGGGTACATTCTGTATGGCTGTCTAAGTGCATGACGCCTCTCATACACTCAATGTTGTATAGGAACAATACAGGGGGTCACACATGTAGCTTTTCTTCGACTGTTCCAATATGTTGGTGGTGAGGGGGCAGGGATTGGCAGGATAACGCCTACCTGCTCCTCTACAATCTCTTCCACAAAGCACACAGGCTCTCTCTTCCACTGTCAACTGCTGCATTTCAGCAAAGGTCACCTGACACCCTCCTTCTTGTGCTGTTCGACTCAGCTCCGACATTGCAGTCTTACAGCACACAAAAGCCAGTCAGCCACCAGTAATCAAATCACTTGAATGTGTGTTCTTCTCTCTCGAACATCCTTTTTCCCAAACCTTTTCTCAGCAGCCACCCCCTGTTTACTACTCCTCTTCCTTTTAAGGCCTTTTTTCTTTCTGTCCTCCTTTGCTTATAACTCCATAAAGAGCCCATAGGATCTCTCCACCCATTTCCATCAACCAAACACCTCCCCTAACTTGGCCACCCCCAGTAAGCTTCCAGAAGCCTTTTTTCTTTTTGACAATCACCTGTGTACAGCGTTGATTTCTCACCTGGAGGCATGTAACATTTTCATTCTATTTTCCAAAGCAGCTTCTTCTGTAGTTTCCTGTTCCCCTTGCTCAAACAATTTGCTGTCTTTGCAAAAACAAATTCTGAAATTCTATCGTGCTCTGAGCATCACATTCAGCTTTCAAGTCTTCATTTATTCTCTGAGCTAGCATCCACAGTCTGCACACATTCTAATTACTAATATTCTCTAACATTAGTTTTGTTAAAGTTAGTAAGGTAAGTACATTAGTATTAAGTAAAGTTAATTGTTATGTAGCCATAGACTACACTACATTGCTAACCGCAATTAACCCCTTTTTTTGGTTTGGGTTGGTCCTCACAGTGCCTCCTATCAGCCCCAAATCACACCTAACTGCACACTCGGATCCCTTTTACATTGGTGATTACCTTCCCTATTGAGATCAGGGACTCTGTTGAAATTAGTGCACGGATGAAATGTGTACACTAATTATACCTGCATGCCCCTCTAGATAATGAAAAGCAGTGAAATCCCCTCCATATCGGGAAGGCTGTACGCTGCATTTCATTATGGATGACCTGCTACTGCTTTCCCAGAACAACTTCAGTAGTGTTGTTCCTATCTTAGCAAGGTATGTTAGCATGGAGTCAGTCGTCCCAAGTAACAGAGAGAATGGGATTGGGTAGTCACATGAGGGAGTCTATTTGTTTGTTATAATCTGAACCTCTTGCTGGGGTGATGTCACATTCTACTCTCAACCTTTTCAGTTGTTACTTTGCTACATGGCATAAGGCATAGGCGTCCACTTTGGCCTCTCCTCTTTGCCATGGTGATGGACTCACTAGCTGTAATGGGTAGAGCATGCCAGATCAACTGGTTACTAGCTTTGGGTTCCTAAAGCAGTATTATATCGTTATGTCAGGATGATGTATTACTTTACAGTAAATATCCTGAAGTTTACCTCAATATGTTTATATGGGACGTTGAAAAATTTGGCAATTATTCAGAGTTGGTAATACATTGATCTAAATCAGACCTCTTTCCACTTACTGATGCCTCGAATCCTTCTCAAGGCACCCATGGTTTCAGATGAAGAAGGAGAGTAACTGTTTATGAGTTTCTGTGCATAGGTCAGAAAAGGATTGCTGGGTGCTAACTGTGGAGTTTTCAATATTGCAGGAATCTGTCATTTCATTGTGTAGAAGGCTTGTAGTCATGCAGATGCTCATTGCTTCCAAATGCTTGTTTTATGATCGAAATATTCCAGCATACCCCATTAAACACAATCTTTAGAAAGCTCTGTCCTTACTGATAAATTCCCAGAAAAGCTGCGACTTTCTGATATGTCCTTATGAACTGGGTTGCATGGCATCTCCCATAAAGAGCTTTACTTTTTGGGTTCCATGTGTTAATATCCCCTCAGAAATATCACCATACAAGAATGGCACCATTTTTGTTGCAGTGATATTAACCCATGGAACCTGCGGGGGACCCCCGCACCGCCATAATTCTTTTTTAAAGGGAGCGGGGGGGCACTTCTGTGCAGGAGTCAGCGTTACTTCGATTATCGCATTTTTCTCTTGGTGTTACCGTTTGGTGATTTCTTGGGGCTTTGTGTGACTGATGTTTCACGGGCCAGATGCACAAGAAAGAATGTACTATCTCTTTAGGATCTCTTTTTTTAACTTTGTCTATGTATATTCTTCGTCAGCTTTTACTCAGCCATGTTCCAACGCAGTCACAATGCACAAAGCTGCAGATGGTTGCAATTAAAGCATCAAAATCATGGCTTTATGTGCCGTTACGAATGAAAATGTGTTTCAAGGTGGCTTATTTTCAGCATTTGGTCGCGATTAAGATATTAAAATCACGGCCTTACGTGACGTCATGAACGAAAACGTGTCTTAAGGTTGCTTACTTTTAGCAGCCCGTTTAAACACATACATAACTATTGCTGATCTTCTCTTTGTCCTTCTTGTGCTCAGCACTCGAAATTCATACAGTATGAAGGTACTGGATGAAGAAAATGGCGAATAAAAAGACTCTCCATTCTGAGTCTACTATCCATTTTTTGGTTGTGCTTCTGGACATGGCTATTTATCCGAGTCATTTATATTAGGTGAGTTGGTCATTACAATGCACCGCTAGGTTAAGGTTCCGCTGTATTTTAAAGAGTCAGCAGTCAATATGTATTGCTCTACAATTTAGAATTAGGGAATTTTTTCCCAATCTCATTAGAGGTTCTTGTGTTTTGTCTCCGCAGACTCATTAATTGAGGTCTGGCTGTTACATGGTTGACACATCTCTAAATTGAAAAACATGATGTTGGTCCCAATTTACCTGGTCGAGAATACGGTATTTGTTACTTCTCCCGGTTGTGCTTTGTGGTTGCTTTGAACTTCGATTATGGACTATGTCCTCATGATTGTTTCACCCAGAACAATTTTTAATCCATTGTGTGTTTTTCTTGTATGTTTTTATTTCCCTTTTAGGGTTAACAACACCCATTTTGGTCTCTTGTTCATTTCTGGTTTTAAAATGTCTGTACATTTGAATTCATCCTTATTATGTGGCGCTTGACAACAAGGGAGTGCACCATCCTGAGGAAGACGGACATCAACTGAAGTACAGCTAGATGTTCTAATCCGTCGAAACTACCGTATGTGATGTAAATAGGTTTTGTTAGGTTGACTCTTAACTATTCTGTAGTCCCTACAACAGTGTAGTCGACAAATGGCACCCCATTAGAATGAATTGTGCCATTTTTTCAGGTTGATTGGATTTTATCCGTGTATAAATGCTTCTGCTGTTACACTCGTGAATACCAGTCCCTTTTCACATGATCCCCTTCACCCGACGGTTTTTCACTCGTGTATATGCGGTGTGGATCCCCTTGTGGTTTCCATTAGGATGTTATTAGCACTTTAATTGCGATGCACTTTATTCTTTAAAAAACCCAATATGTTCTATGGGTTAAACACAGATTTAATATGAAATTTTATCTACTTGTGAATAAATAATAACATTTAACTAAAGATTCTTTATATATGTTGTCTTTGGGTTGTCTTTTGATCTGGTTGTGCCTCTCTGGGCATTGGCCCTTTGAAGTCTGCTGCAACACTTATGCATTCATTTGAATTTTGTTCCGCTTGGCATGACCTCTGTTTGATAATTACCAGTAGTTTCCCCTCTGCCAGCGACGAAGGGGTTACCCATCTTTTGTTTTCACGATAAATGAGTAGCAACACAGGGTGGGTTATATTGTATGTATATTGTTTCTATATAAAGCGCTTAAGCGTAAGTGCTATTCATTTGGCCATGGACGTCTCCTTGCATTCACAGTAATTTAGTAATACGGCCTATACACACTGATCACAACGATACATATGGCGATCCATTCTTGTATGAAATGTATATCACATTATAGTGATATCGTAACCATATTTTTCGTAGTGTACTTAGGAAGAATGCTATCTGATGCCACTTCAAGGGGTGAAAGGTCGCATTCCATCGCTTCCTGCGATATCAATTCATGGTGGGCAAATCACTTCCTGTGATGTCATCAGAGGTCAAGGGTCATGTGATGTCACTTCTGCTACCCCTAGCAATTTGGTGAAATGACGTCCCTGTGGCAGCCGTGCCAAATCTAACTCCTCAGAAGCTTTGTGTCTGACCATGCAGGGGTGCCTCATTCGACACTCATGGTGGCGATCTGCGCTTTGTCAAATGCAGCTCCAGTATTTTGGAATACTCTTCCTTGTAACAGGGGGAACAAAAAGACAATTCAGCTTAGTTAACATTCTGAAAAAGTGGCTGCCTAGCTCTGGTGTTTGATGCCAGGTATTCATACACTCAGGAGAACCCGTGATATGTCCCCTTCATTTGTTATCCGGAGATTTTTTCAATAAATCAAGGAAAAACTTTGCTGGAACATGATAGGGGGTTGGGAGGCCAGTCACGAAGCAATTTATGTCCCCTGGATCCCCTGAATGAAGAAATAAAATGCATAGTGGCCGGTGCTGCGCTAAGGTCAAGACTGTCGGGGCTCGGGGCTAGCTAGCCTTTTGGTAGTAACCCCTGAGCTTCCAACCAGGGCTACAACCAAAAGACCAAGGGCTATACCCCCGAACCCCTGCCCGCAGCCCTCCCCTAGCGACACTTCTGGTAGTGGCGCATGGAGGTCCTTTCCCCCAGCGGCACCAATGCTCCACACAATGTGTTGCTTCAGCATTAATCAGAGAAACATACACACCATAGTCGCTGAAAATATTTCTCTTTGATGATGTGAAATGCAGCCATCCTGATAGGAACCTTTAACTGTGTACAGGAGGGCAGCAGTATTCACATTGATGCAAGTATTTGCTGCGGTATGAGTTGTACTAAAGAGGAGAGAATGGATGTTCCCAGGGTTGGAGTCAGGCATAAAATTGGCCGTGCACCAATACAAAAGTATCCCACAGTCGCAAACAGAAGTGCACCCTTCTTGTGACAGTTTTAGTAGTGCCCAAGGTGAAATGTGCTTCAAATTGTGCATTTTAAAGAACATTTGTTATTGTAACACTGGTCAAAACTACTAGCTTCACAGTGAAGTAACGCATCAACCTGGCCGAATTTGGCCCAAAAACGGATCCACTTTGACCATAAAGACTGACCCAGACTAGCATGTCAGCCGGCACTTTGGGCAAAGCCCTATTGCCCTCCAGGCAAGCCCGAGACTGTTTTCCGCTGCCTCATCTGAACCTCTAGCTGTCAAAAAACCCCAAGCTTTAGAAAATCTGCAAAAATAAACTAGTCACACTGACATGAACCGCCTTCCAGTATTGTTCCCAAATGAAATGATAGGCTTTCCAGCTCCTGAATCCTGCACACTGCGTAATGCGGTGTTCCTTGCAAAGAGGAGAACAGCAGTTGCAACAAAGTGACATTTCCAAAAATACAATCGGCATGTCACTCACTGTTGCTCTAAATTACAGCTCAGTGCAAAACTCAGAAATGGACCGTTTTTTCAAAACCATTTTTTTACAATTAGCTTTTGAACACAGTGATTACATTTGCTTGGGTCTCTCTTTCCTATAAAAGTAGCATTGGGTTTAGTTGTAATCTGTGTTCTTGAAAGCTATGAAACAAAACGATGTTTTAGTTGAATAAACCTATCTTTTGTGAAAGATTACACACTGTTTATTGGTTTTACATAACACAACTATTTTCTTCTTTAGATTCACTTTCCATATAATTAGATATTTGAGCCTCATCTTAAAAGCTACACTTTTAACCACGTAATGGGAGATATCAGTGCTTTCACCCTGCACTTTAAGAAATATTACTTTTAGCTCAAACTTTTTGAGACTATTTCCTATGAATTGAAAACACTTCCTGGTGAAAATCCATTCAAACCTTCTTCATTCCCCTTTCAACTGTGTTAGTGTGGGACTGACCCGCTATCCCTGCATCGTTGGCAATGCATGTAAGAACCTATGCCCTGTTTAAAATACATAAACTAGACACAGCCTCAATAGGGATATTTTGAGAAACAACCTTCACATGACAAACAGTGACATCACACCCAATAAGACTACCACACATGCCATGACAGCAGAGCTGAAACTGCTCAGTGGTCTACGTTGTTAGGTAACAGGCTAGTTGCAATGAATCACAGGCCACACCATGGGCATAGCCTAACCCTTCACCAGCAAAGCAGCATGGGAAATCACGGATGTGCCGAACCCACCAGTGGCAAGATGATTTACCCATCTACACACCCCAGAGGACATACAACGCACCAAGAGGACTTCTGTTCTTCTGTGCCATTGGTGGCACACATCTGCCCATCAAAAAGTCTCGAAATGCTAAAGCAGTCTCAACAGCTGTGATGAACACCTATGGTTCACTGCCTTCTACAAATGATTCACAGGTTCCTAGCATGATGCAGACATCTTCGAGTCCAATCGGGTATTAAAGTGCATGTGGAAAGCGTGATACAAGGAGTGAACATCCAAAGGCCCGTGTGAATGTGACTACACCCACCTCACTGCCCAGCAACCTCCTTACTCCAGACCTGTACTATAAAGCAACACCACCATCCTCTTCACTACACAGATGGCAAAGAATATCCAATGCAATGAAGAGGTAGATCATTGGCCGTGCAACATCCCCAAAATGAGTGGGATCATGTGCTACAAGGGGGCTTGTGCACAACAGAGGAACCATCAAGACTGCCATTGGTATCCTAAAGCAAAGTGTCATGTGTCTGCACCAATGCATATTGTAGGGGAGAGTAAGAGAGTAATGGACCCTGCCTCAATTTAAAGCGAGAACGGCTAAAATGGTGCTCTGCTTCATTTCAGTGTGATGTGCTTTGGAAGATGTACTTGTAAAATGCATGTAGTTACGTTCTTGCCTGCAAGACTACCCCGGAATATGACATGGATTTCATCACTAACTGAAAATTTGTATTCTGAAAACTACTTTTCTAAATAAAATGTTCTTCTTTCATCAGATAAATTGCAACGTACTGCACGGTAAAAACGTAATTTACAGAGCTCTATGAACTAAAAATATGGAGTTTATTAAATGCAGGCAGGTACGTTGTATAGTGCAAAATAGAACATCACTCATTACAAATAGTGTACAGCAGAGAATGTGAGACATCCAAAGAACTGGCACCAGTTCTTACATTAACTGGCAAACACTGTTAAGCTGTTCTGGTTTCAATTTTTATTGGTTTATATTCCGTACAGCATGAAAGTTAACAGATTTGGTTGAAAACTTCGAGAACCGTTTTAACATTACAATCATCCAAGTGCATAGATACACGTTTACTAAACTATTAAGCAAGTATCATTGAGAACAAATGATAATAAGAGAAAGCAGAAGAAAAAGAAAGAAGTGGGACGTGAAGAAGAAGTGGATAACAGAGAAAATGCTTTTGATCGGGACACATCCATAAACATCAAGAACGCATCCCCATATATCTAAGAACTTGTCAGTATCTCCAGACTGTTTATAAATTACCCTCTCATAGGTAGATGAGGGTAACAACCCTCCACCCAATCGTCAATACAGAAGGAGGCAGACGATTTCCAGGACCTCAAGATCATTTTTTTGGTAATCATACAAGCCCTGAGGATCCATATTTTCCTGCAGAATGCATGTCATCGAGTAAAGATACATCTCCAAGCACCAAGAGTGAAGCTTTCATTCTGACAGTGCAACTCAGGACCAAGCCCAGTCTTTCACAAACCCCTTCCCAAAAAGTTCTAGTTTTTGGACAGAACCAAATCAAATGACTTAAACTGCCCCTTGCCCGGTTGCACTTCCAGCAATGTTCACTTTCCAGTAAATGTCTCTTGAACATGCGTTCTGGAGTCCAATAGGTTCACCAATCATACATTGCCACAGCACCTTATCCAGCAGCCTTGATCAATTGCTTCACCCAGTTCTTCAACCCAGATATTAGCAATCTCTGGATCTCCTTTTCTGGCATGATTTCAAAATTCTGTCCCTAGTGGCAGCTGGGTGTAAAGCATGCTTGCAGGTCTGCAATGCTGACCAAGTTGCACTATGATTTGCTAAATGCGAAGGGTCAATTTTGGCTTTGATAATGCCCTTCAACTTCCTATATTCAGCATAAGTGCACTCACTCATATCAGATTTATTGCATAGTTGTGCAAATGGGATCCAATCCTCACCCTTAACAAAATCCTTTATGTATTTTATTTCACCTAGAAACCAAGCTGGCCAGAATATTGCTTTTCGTCTTGAGGTCAATGCCGGATTACGCCAGATAGAAGCATCTGGAAATAGATATGGATCAGTTCCCTAACTTTTCGATATGTCACATCAGCATTCTTGCATAAATGCAGTCAATGGGGTTTGCCCTCTGGCAGGTTCTGTCGCCATCGTCAATAAAGCCCTGGGAGCCAATTGTGATCTGATCTTCTTCTGCACCGAAGGTCTTGCACAGATGTCTGACCATAAACGTAAGATGGTATTCAAAGAAATCGGGAAGATTCATGCCACCCTACTTTAGAGGAAGTTGCATTTTCCATAAAGCTATCCTCAGTGGTTTGCCATCCCATATGAATTTTTGCATGAGCCTGTCGATTTGAGTCCATATTCTGCTCTTTGTCGATTCAGCTGTTATGTATACGTCTCTTAGTCTGGTTTCCAGCATACAGATAAAAAGGGCGGGTCGATTGAGGTGGGGATACTTCTCTCCTTCTCTACAATCCCCCCTCTGGGCGATTCATTGACCACTCCCACATCATCCTTCACATCCAGGCAGCTTGGTCTGAAGAACAACTTCTTCTGGACCCATATCTTTATGACTCCCTTCAGGCATCCTGCTGTCTTCACATGCTCATCTTTATTCCATGTCATAAACTGGCACTGTCCATTTGGACTGCAGTAGATCCATCTTCCCACATATTTCTTATGGTTTTTCGAATACAGGAACTTTGTCTCCTCAGGTGCATGGATACTGGCTTTCACAAAGTCTCTGATCTCTTCATCTGTCAGGTCTTTGGGCTTCCATCTTGATTCAACATCGATCATGATCTTCATTCCTATGGCTTTCTTTGCCGTCTTCTTGCATTGTGAGATTATTATCTTGATCACACAACATCCAAGCAATATCATCACTATCAGGGCTCCAAGGAACTTGAAGATGTCTACCATCCATTGTGGGCCCCAAGAGAAGAGTGATCCAAACCAGCTGTCATCAGCAATGTCTTCTACTTCCTCTATCATCTGGCCATGGAGTTTTGTCAGCATGTCTATGGCCTCTGTCAATGCTTCATTCTCGTCATCATGAGAAGGTATAAATGTGAAACATGATTCTCCAATTCTTGCACAAACACCTCCATCCATTACTGTGATCATGTCTAGGACATATGTGTTCTGAAGAGTCATCAATTGTATGACTCTCATCTATTCTCTGATTGCATTGAATCCTTTTATTGTAGTGTTAATTGTCTGCAGCAATTTCCACCTGGTGATTTGTAGCCACTTGGTATTTGCTCCAACCTAAACAGCTGGCATGAAGATCAACGTGAACACAGATGAGGTCTGACTAAACAGTCTGTGCTCATATGGCATGGCATCGAAAGCTTCTATTGATTTAGCTGACAAATTGTTCTCTCTCGTCATCCTCTTTATCAGTTCCACAGATCTCTTCTTCCTCAGGTGAGCATCTGCTTTTGGGAAATTGTCAATATGTAAATCACCCTTTGGGATCACTAAAGCTGGAACATGGACATTCACCAGTGTGCATATTCCTCCCCAATCTGCAGGCAATATGATATAGGCTCTTGCTGCACAAGCCCAATAATGATCCATGATCACTGATGTACCATTTACCATTCCTGTGCCATTATTTCTGAGGCACAGCTTTGAACGTTCCAGTGGTACAATCTGCAGAGGTCCTCCTCTGTCTTCAACCGAAGTCAGTAATTTAGCAAGTATTGGCCATAATGGCTTACAGCCATTCTGCACAATGTCAATGACTGGTTTATAGCATCCAATGATCACCCAGGCTCTGCAGATGACCACTCCTTCTTCCCATAAATTGGGTGATAACACAGATCCGCAGATCTGCATTTGATCTCTATTTTTCCATCTTCAAGGGTCCTCTGCAGATTTTCCTGTGACTTCCAATTTCTTATTCACTTCCCATCCGATTCCAGCTCCTTTTACTTCTGGCTATCATATATGATCACATGATTCTTAGTGTGGGCTTTATTTCTTGTTTTAGTATCTTGCACATAGTCATCTTCATCTGGATCTGTCCATTTAGTTGCCTATTTGAGGTAGGCATCTCGATCCATGAACTGGCCTCTGGTTTTGCAAAGTGCTATGTGTGAAAGACAATGCCTTTCCCATACTTTATGGCATGAGTGCACACATAAAGCACTCCTCATTCGAGGTCCTTCTTCCTACTTCTTTCATATGCTCGTACCAAATGTTATTTCCCAAATGTGCTGTACTGTTTAACTAATCATTTAGCTCAAAATCATCTTCTTGAGTGTTTCTTTTAGTTCTCATTCTCCTCATGTGACCTTTCAGAATCATGTCATGAAGTGCACCAGCATAACTCCTTCTTTCAGGGTAGATTATAGGCACATCTGTCAATGGACGAGGTACACCTGTTAATGTTTCCCTGGTAGGAGAAGGTTCAGATAGCTTCCTTTGATCAATTGC
This sequence comes from Ambystoma mexicanum, assembly GCF_040938575.1. NCBI lineage: Eukaryota > Metazoa > Chordata > Amphibia > Caudata > Ambystomatidae > Ambystoma > Ambystoma mexicanum. The sequence goes on along the minus strand of NC_090939.1, from coordinate 140,554,041 downwards.
CCATTGAGGCATATAAATATCTTGGATAAACTCCATAAATGTCTGTCTTCTAGGAGTTACCTTTGGGTTATTCATTACAGGAGCAGGTGTATTTGCATGCATTACTTATATAGGCACATTGTCTGGCAACCTCTCATCTTGTCCATTTTGTCAGAACTGCTTCTTGTGTCCAACCAGAGTTTCTACAACCTTTCTTGCATGTGAATGATTGCTAATGGTGCTTATCTCAGACTCAGGTACTTGGTCATCTTTCTTTGGAACAGGAATGACTACATAGGGCATTGGGTGTCTCGAAGTTGCCACAATTGTTACTTCCTTTTGCTCAGGAAGATTCACTGGAGTCTTAGCCCCATGTATATCAAGGTAGTAGGATGTGTGGACTGTGAGTGAAAGCAGTATGATTATAAACAGAATGCAACCATAAATAAAGCAAAGGTATGTTGATGTAGAACACCTATTCCGTGGACAACGTTAATGTCTTTCTATGTCCAGGATCACAAAGTTGCTACTAGTACTACCCATCTTTATTGCCTAAGGAAGGAACAAGTAATTATTTAATACATCAGCATTACACACTCCTCCTGGAAGTTCCTGTCCTGCCTTGGCACCTTTGTTCTTGATCCACTGGTCTGCTTGCTGATTAATAGAAATGACCTCTCAACCTTTATTCTTCCTGGAACTCGTTTTTAACCATACAAAATATAAATGTCTCCAGCAATAAGAAAGCTGCTCTCAATATGTCTAGATCAGTTGTACAATATATATCAACTCACAGTCCACTCCTCCGATCTGCTTTAAGCCAGACGACATGGTGACACTCTTTCAGCATAAAACAAAATGGGCCTCATTACACAGACGGCGGTAAGGGTTAACGGTCACCGTTAATGGCAACGGTGACCGTTAACCCTTACCGCCGTACTACGAGGTCCCTTTGCGGGTTGGAGGAATTAACGCCTGCTTCTTGCAGGCGTTAAGTACCAACCCGCTAAGGGACCTCGGAGCTAATTACGGCACCGCAAAATTGCGGTGCCGTAATTAGCGCCTTCCCCATTCCCATAGAGCCCTATGGGGCAGAAATGGGAATGGGGAAGGGCAATGGCGGAAGGGGGATTTACCGCCCCTCCAACCTTGGAATGGGGCGGTAAATCCCCTTTCCGCCAAGGCGGTGCCGGTAATTTACCGGCATGGTCCAGGGTGCTAATAGCACCCTGGATTACCGCCTTCCGTGTAATGAGGCCCAATGTCTTTCTTTGCCAGCAACCTTCTCGATCTGTCCCTCGAAGGAAAGTTTCACACCACCGTCCTCTGGGTTCTCTCGGAATATAGGCTTACTTGGATTATTATTCTCTCCAAGATCTGAGCCAGATTTCAGTGTTACTGGGATCCCTTAGAAATGTGAGCATATCCGTGTGTCTGCCAGCAGGATTTGGGTATTCTTCAATCAGACAAAAGAAAACCCTTCCAACAAGTCTGTGTCCAGCCTCAGGTGACAGGGGCATTTGTGTTATCCCATACTATACTCAGATATCTGCAAAACTTGCTTGATAATTTCTGCAAGTAGTCTCCTTACAATAGGGCCATTTTTAGAATCTTGCAAAAATGTACGTATATTAGAAGTTCTCCCCACAATCGCTGGATATGAGTGCAGCACATAGAGAAAAACTTCAAACATAATCCTTGAAACGTTGTCATTGGATAACACCATGGGCAAATCCGAACAAGAACTCAGTATGGAACGAATCAGGATACTGCACCCTCTTCCAGTTATCAAAGCCACAATCAGAGTCTGGCAACTCTCTTCTTATCAAGGCTTAAGCAGGCCTCAGTCCAAAGTCAATAAGCTACTGTGGCTTTAAGAATATAGATCTTCCCTTAACCCTGCGATAGATTTGCACAGAGTGTTCGAATTTGCTTTCCTTAACCTTTTCAAAGCCAGCAAAAAGGAGTGCCCCAAATCAAGCCACAGTCCAACACTTTTTATCTTTCTTATTTGTCAGCTTCTGCTTCCTTCTTCCTTGTCATAGATCTTGTCTGCGCGTGAGGTGGTTCTTCCCTGATGCTAGTACTTGCTTCTCGGTTGGGTGCTGGGGGCAGAGAGGTTTTTCCAGCAAAAATCTTGAAGTCTCTAATAAAAATCCAAGCACGCCTGCCCTGCACTTTGACAGCAGACGCAATGAAGACGTCTTCTATGGTAATTGGTCTGTTGAAACGTGGTTCCTCCCACCTTTTTCTCGTGTGGTTTCGAAATAAGGCCTCATCTCCGGTGAATAATTTAGGAAGACAAAGTTCTTTAAATTGTTTTGTTGAAGCATCTCTTTCTGTGTTCTGTACTGCCCTGCACACTTGTCGCTGCAGCTGTCTTGAAATAACAGAAATGCTGGAAGTCATACAGTTCAAATAATCATGCATTTCCATGCCAAACAAATCTGCAGTTCACTGAGCATCACTTTTATCTCTGGATGGGGGCATTACGGGTGTTCTCATCCGCCTCCCAGTCACAATCTCATGAGGCGTGAGATGGTGGTCAGAACCTGGTTGGTTCCTCAAAGCATATAATGCCAGAGGGAGGCAATGCAACCACCCTTTCTTCAGAGTAAGCTTCAACTTGGCTATCCTTTCCTTAAGCAAGTCGTTGAGCCTCTCACAGATTCTATTTCCTTGTGGATGATAAGCCAAGGAAAACGTGTGCTTTATACCAAGAAACAAGCTGATCTGCTCAAAGGTTTGGTTCACAAAATGCAGACCATTGTCTGACCTTATCACCTTGCATACTCCCCATCTAGGAAACACTTCCTGCACCAAAAATGTAGCTGCACAGATGGAGTCTGGATGCTTACAGGGACCTGCCCTAATCCACCTTGAAAAGGGACACACCACACAATCATGTATCTGTATCCATTACATACTTGAATCATATTGACACAGTCGATATGCAAATGCTGAAAGGGGCCAATGGGTCTCGGAATAACCCCCCTTACTGTGTGCAGTGTATGCCCATCTGTGAATTTTTGACAAATTATGCAGTTCGTCATAAGGAAGGCAACATGCTCTACATATTTGGTACAAACCAATCTTCAGCAATTATTGCAGCAAGGTTTTCCCTAGTTGTGTGTGCAGGGTAGTGTAGCTGTTCCAGCACCACCCTCAGTAAGGCTACAGGCATCACCGGTTTACCTGTCACCACAATGCTTCAGAGGGGTTAAAAGAACACCCCCTTCGTGTCCACAAATCCTTCTCATCTTGAGGTGCTTCCCCCTGAATCTCCATAAGCTGTGCTTTTCGACAAATCTCTATATTTTTCAACCCAATTCATCAACACAACCAATTTATTCTTTTACATCAAGTGTTTCAAAGGACATTATATTCTCTGAACATGCAGCGATTCTCGCTTCATCGTCTGCTGCTTGGTTTCCGAGTGAAATAAAGTCTGTTTTTTTAGTGTGAGCTGCGCATTTAACAACCGCAATGGCCACTGGGAGTTGTAGTGCCTTGATAAGCCTATCCAATAAGGCCGCGTGCTGCACTGGCGTGCCATCCGTTCGGAGGAAGCCCTCCTTTTTCAACGTGCTAACCCTGCATGCACTGTTGACGTCACATAGGCGGAGTCGCTGTACACTATTAATTCCTGGTTTGCATGATTCTCGAGTGTGACAATCAGCAGCATTAACTCTGCAGCTTGTGCTGAATAGTGAGACGGTAGTCGTGCACTTACCAATGTATGAAACTCCCCATTAGCTGTGTATTTTACCACAGCAGCACCTGTATATCTCTGCCCATCATTTTGATCGATTCTTGAAGAACCGCCAATAAAAACTATTTCTCCACCTGGCAAAGCATTTTCTTTTACTCTTGGGACTTCATCATAGAACTCTTCATAGTTTGCACAGTCATGCGCATGCTCATCCTCTGCCAGTGGCTCGGCTACAAACATGGCAGGATTCACTACTCTGCATCGAACTATTTTAATTGCTGGATTTGATATAACTACCTCGTAGGCAGAAGCTCTTTGAGAAGTCAATGTGCTCTTAGGTTTCTCTAGAATAGCAAATAGTGCATGCTCTACAAATAACGTCATGGAACATCCCATCACTATGCTTGCAGCTCTCTCTATGGCAAATGCGGTGGCAGCCAAAGACTGTTCACACGGGAAGTGACCTCTCATTACTGGGTCTAAAATCCCACTGTAATATGGAAGGGGCTTGTACCCCAACGTGGTTCTTTGCGTGAGGACTGCTGTCATAACAGTGCCATCTGTGTGCGAGAATAAAAAGAATTCCTCAGCATAATTAGGAATCCCTAAAACTGGAGCTGTACAAATTGCTTTTTGAAGCTCTTCAAATGCTTCCTCCATTTTCTCAGTCCACGCGATTCTTTCCTGTGTTACCTGTGCTTTCTTTAAAGCCTGTAATAAAGGCCTTATATATGAACTGTAATCAAAGAACCATGCTCTGACATAATTGCATAATCCCAAAAACCTCTGCATGTGTTTTATTGTGTGTGGTTTTGCGGTTTTCAAAATGGCCTCACCCCTCTCAGGAGTGACCTTCGTCCTTCATGTGAAATCAATTGGCCTATGTACAACACTTCTTGTTGACAATACTGTAACTTTTCCTTGTCAACCTTATTTCCACCTTATATCCTTTGTCAGAAAGTATTATCATCAGCTGGACAGAATCCTGTCTGCACTCCTCCTCTGTAGTACTGCAAACTAATATGTCATCTACGTATTGCAGAACAACACTTTCCAAATCAATATTGTTCAAGTCCATCTGCAGGACTCTATTGAAAATTGATGGAGACTCGCAATACCTCTGGGGCAGCCGAGTACTTTTCAATCGCATTTGTCTGAGCGTAAATGACGTCAGATACTGTGAATCTTTGTGCAATGGGATTGAGAAAAACACATTTTTCAAATCAATCACAGTGAAATATTGTGCTCCAACAGGTATATTGCATAGAATTGTAGAAAGGTTCGGGACTAGAGGGAACTCCGCCTCTACAATCTGGTTTATTGGGAAAAGGTCTTGGATTAAATGGCATGACCCCCCCCTTAGATTTTTTGATAAGATACACAGCAGTATTACACGGTGACTCTGACGTCACTAAGATGCCCTGCTCCATCATGGCAGAAATTGTTTTGAAAATACCTTCATCTGTCTCGCGAGACATGGGATACTATCATGCTCGAGGTAAAATTTGTCCTGGTTTCAGTTTAATCTTCACTTCTCCAACCCCCTTCAATAGGCCTACGTCATAGGGGCCTGTAGTTCATAATGAAGCTGGCACTTTTACCATATCTTCCTCAAAATACTCGGGATGTTGCTGTGCCAACATCATTTTCTGAGGTACCTCTCGTTTGATTGCTCTCACCCAATAAGTAATACTCATCTTAAATACTACTTCATCATCAGATAGATGATCGCCAAACATGTCCTCATCAGTGACGTCAGTTAATCTGTAACCTTCTCTCAATGGCAATCACTGCACACCATTGTCTGCCTCTGTCATCATTCCCATCAAGCAAAGCCATTTCACCTCGCACTATGGCTATAGCAAAATGCCCTGTCATCCCACATGTCCAACATAGGGTTGGCCTCCTAACCTGCCAATCCTGCATGTTCTGACCATCATTCTGCCTGTATTGAAACCCACCTTGATTGTTCTGAAAACTTGCCCGATTATTCTGCCAATTTCCTTGATTATTCTGAAAACCTCTTCTTCAAAATCCACTGCGCGGAGTAAAGCCATTATTACTCTGGTCAAACTGCCGCTGGTTATTCACCTGTGGAATACTTGCATTCTGCTGTGGCGTCGGTCCATCTACACTCGTCAAGACCCCCCTTCAACGGCATATTTAGACTGTTTTTTCTGCACTTATTTTGCTTCTTTGCCTTTCTGGGCATCATCTTTTTTGCGATTCTTCTCCTGCAGGAGCCTGCAATAGTGCACAATGGTCAGCTGAATCTCTGACCACGGTTTGGCTTCAATACCCACTAATTTCTTACGCTGCTTCTCTACTGGTTCTGGTAGCCCCTGGCATAATATATGATAAAATACTGGTATAGATTTTGCCCATCACTTGTGCATTTCCAAAGCCCAAGATTCCTGAAAATGTTGAATGTAAAGCAACGATCATCTCCGTCTTTCATCTTTTTCATCATTATAGCTCCCATATCGGATGTGTCTGGATATAGTACTCTAAGTGCTTTCCAGACCGCCACCCTGCAGTTATGGAATGGTGTATCATCGTGAGCAGTGTTAACTATTGTCACACCAGGGTATCCTGCCCTTTTCCATACGTCATCAGCTCTCTCACCAAATATGGCGATGAGGAGACCTTTAATGTCCCCTATCGCTAACGTGTTACTTCCCGTCATGTTCTCTAATTCATGTATCCATTTCCCAGTGCCCAAAGTTAAGCTCGGCAGCTTACACCTTAAGTTATCCTTATCCATCTGGGGTCACAGTATATATTGTGGTCTAGCCCCTCCTTTTTCCAACAAGGGAAACTGCTACGCCCCAAACTCATTCTCATTTCTCATCATTTGTCTGTCCAATGCAGGAACGATATTACTCATTCTCATCTATCATCATTTGTCTGTCCAATGCAGGAACAATATTACCACATCGCCTTCTACCAGGTAGCGATCTTAGTCTGCTCACATAAGGTGCCGATTCTCCCCTTTCACCGCGCTATTGCCCCTTGGGGCGATCTGAATGTGTCAGTGGCTCTGGCGCCCTGGTTACAGGTGCGTTTAAATCCGTCAATCTGATTTCCTTCTCCATTGAAAAACATCCCTCAGGGCCACATACGTCCCTTCTTCCTTCTCCATGGAAGGTGTCTCTATCTTCGTCTGACATTTCCTGTGCCCAACTTGTGCAACTTCTCTCATCATCATTTCTGCTGAGAGTCAGTCTATCTAAAGACAACTCCTTTGGCCTAGTGCTACATGAGGCTCCCTCTGTGTCATAAAACTGAGTACTCTTGAGTCGATCATTTTTTCCCTTCCCCTTTAACTCTTTCTGGGCTTTCATTTAATGATATACCTTATTGATCGCTTCTCCAATGCTCCTCGAGTCAAACTTGTTTTCTAGATTTACTCTAAACGGGCCTGGTAATGACTCGTACTCTGGAAAAAATTCCTCTATGTCCTCCCATGCTACTTCTGGCTCTGGATCTCTTATCTTCTTTTATAGGAGATTGATATTGTGTGCTCTCTTCCTTCTTTTACATTCTATATCATTATTGAATTCTCTTAATTTCCTTGCTTCTTCTCTTACTCTGTCTTCCTTTTTTTCTTCATATCCCTTCTCTCATTTGCCCTGCATATCTCCTCATATTTTCGCCTTTGCATTCTTTTATTCCTTATTTTCTGTTCCTCTGCTTCTAACCTTTTTTGTTCTATTCTTTCCTTCAAATCGATCGCTCTCTTTCTATTATCACGTTTTCTTTGCTCTTCTGCTCTCTCGTTTTCTTGACTGTTCTTCTTGATACAACTGCTCTCGTCTCTGCCTATCCTTTCTCTTTGCTCCTTCATCTTTCAATCTTTCCTCTCTTTGCTTATCTTCTTTGTTTTGCTTGTCTTGATCTTCTCGTTGTCTTACATCCTCAATGCTCTTACCATCGAGTTTTAATAAAATCTGATCACCCATCCATTCATTCTGTAAAAGCGCTACCTCATCAGCCTTGTCTCTTTCTCCTTTCCCTTGTTTTATCTCTCTTCCTATATCTAGAGATGTACTTGCTCGATCACTCCTTTCCTTATCGCGTCTCTCTTTGTCCCTTGGGACCTTAGAGATTACATCTTTCTCAGTATTTTCTCCATGCTTTCGTCACTGCTTTGCACAGGTGACTCATAGGCCGGGTTACTATATGCTGTTGCTGCTTTAAGCTCCCTCAATGGATATAACCTATCGTCTTTCTTACTCTCGTCTCCTGCTTCAGCTGGGGCGGGAGGAGCAGAAGGCTCCTTACCCCCCCTCTGCATATATTAACTATCCAATCTATAGGAGGTTCTTCCTCCTTCTCCTGTTGGTACATCTTCCAAAGTTCTAAACTAGCTAATCGCTTTTCTAGCTTCTTTCCTGTGTATGCTGCATGCAGATATGTAGTCATATGCTGCAGGACTGCCTTTGATAGCAAGCCTCCCTGAAGCCACGGCATGAACATTTTATTTGTGGTTCCCTTAACCCATTCGCACTATACTGTTTAAGCTTAGGTGCATGCTTCGGTAATTGCTACAGAGATGCACAAGTGGAGTAATATCCTCCATTCTTAACTCGTTTACCCTTAACTTTGTGTGAAACTTTGTTTTATTTTTCAATCGCAGATTTTTTTAAAACACATTTCAGAAAAATAATATAATATGAGCGAGCACCAATCGTCGCACGCTCCAATCCCGTTAATCACAATTGTTACTTTAATCTTTCTAAAAACAACCATCAGGTTCAATTCTAAACATTCAAATAATTCTTTCCGCTGATGATGTCACCATACACAAAATCCACATAAAACAAACAGATAAACTCAACCGGTTACATAGACTTCCTATAATTCTCTTCTTAATAATCGTTAGCCCTCTAAAAATACTCCGACTGGAGTTTAAGTTACCCCTTCAATCCCGTCTTTAACCGGGATTGTCTCCTAATATTCTATTACGGAATTTTGGGTACAAACTTCTTCTGTTACGTCATAAAAAACACAGGCCAGGACGTATTCTCTTATCGTGGCCACTCTCGTGATTTATATCATTGCTCGGCCACACTGGAGTCAATATCTCATTCCCCACATATATTACACACGTACTCTCACATTATATTTTATCCCGCCTCCCTCCGTAACTCTCTTTTTTCTTCACTCATCCCCCATTCTTTTGTCAGCCTGCTCAGTTTTTTACTCACCAATATCATCTTTTCCTCTTCTGACTCTCGGGATTGTCTGCCTTTTTTATCACCTCTTCAACCTTCCAATCGATCCGCTTCGCGTAGACGTGGGAGGGGATTAGATCTGAAAGTAAGGGACCCACCACACCTGGTCTTGCAAGACACTTGTTTGGTTTTACACTAGCCACTATCTACAGGGAGCTTCACGTACTGTCAGCCGAATGGCAAAGGTTGTTTGATATTACCAAAACTCTAAAGTTTACTCAGATCGATGGCTCTTAAACCATCTTCTCTCTGCTACCAAGTGACTGGATAGTCCAGCCCCTTTAATGAGCAGCAATTACCCTTGAGATGGATGGGGATGCAGATCTTACTCACACACCAAATAATAGAGCCGACTCGGGACGTTGACAAAAGGAAGACTGTTTTAAAGTCAATTATCTAAAACAGGAGCATAACGAACATCAATGCAAACGCTCGATCTTCAAACTCAAAGTATTTAAGAAAAAACTGTACTTTTATAATCAAAATGTGTCATCACTGACATCTAACCTACATGTTACCGATGTCATCCTACATGGCAAACTACAAAAACCTTACGGAGGGAGTGATTGGCTCCAAGTGAATATCTAAGTATATGATCAATACTAGTCTAAAAAAGTGTAACTATGTGATTGGTTACTTTACATAAGGTGGGCAACTAAGACCTCCTCTAAAAATGATCACTATGAACCTCACTAAATACACGACGTCCCATTGCTTTACACATTACAGGACCCCTGAATATGCAGGTCCTCTACAATTTGTTGGCACTTTTTCCATCTTCACTACTTTTCCACCTACATTAGCAGCCTGCAGGCTGGCCTGCCAGATGCTGGTGAGGTTGCCTTAACTTTAGCTTCCCACCAATTAGCATATCAATCCATCATCACCTCAGTGGTCTGATGTCAATTAAGCCTTTGTACTTCGTCCTTGAGAGTGTTCTTAGCTCTGAGAAACTTAGGGAGTGAGAGGCACAGTCTGCTTTCATGCGTAGGTGCAATCATATCGTTCATCCAACTTCATGCTTCCATGTGACTAGAAACCATAAAATCAAGCCTTTTTGTGTATTTAAATATTTTATTCCAATAGACCTCTAATGTCTTCCTTGTTAGGTTCAATCCTTCTGGACAGGAGGTTTTTTCTTTCACACGATTTTGTATCCAAAGTCAGTTTACTCCAGTTTGATAAGATCTTGGTTTCTTAGGGCTCATCCAACCTCGACTTTCTGAGCTCTGCTTCTGTAATTCAATGTCTGCTTTTTTAACTGTGACACACTGAGCTGAGGCCTTTTTGCTAATGCCCAACCTTCTTTAATATGTTTAGTGGAAACATCCATAATTCTCTCATTCCGATGTATGTATACATTGGCGCTTGCCGCAATCTATTTTACTATAAGTTTACAGCTAGCTTCAGGATTACTTGCGTTTCTTCTGCATCTGTACACGTGTAAAATAATTTCATATCTTCATCTATTTCTGTGGCATAAGTTTCTTGACCTTGAGCCCCAGATGTCACTTATTCTTGTTGCTTTCTTGTTGCCTTATAGAATAGCTGCATTCTCTGATTACTGCATCCTTTCCTGTACTTCATCTTCAGCTCCATAAAACATATACTTGGTAATGGCTACCCGCCCACTTGGTACCTTCCTGGTTGCTGCTCTTTTTCACCACTTAGCAAGCCCCGCCCACCTGGTGCCTTCCCGGTTGCCACTCCTTTTCACCACTTAGCAAGCCCGGCCCACCTGGTGCCTTCCTGGTTGCCGCTCTTTTCCCTACTTAAGGAGCCCTCCAGCCTCTTTTCCTTTGCAGCTGGGGAGCAGGTGTGAGTGGATCCAGGTCACCTGGCCTAAGCCCCGGCCACTTGGTGCCTTCCTGGTTGCTGCTCTTTTTCACCACTTAGCAAGCCCCGCCCACCTAGTGCCTTCCTGGTTGCCGCTCCTTTTCACCACTTAGCAAGCCCTGCCCACCTGGTGCCTTCCTGGTTGCCACTCCTTTTCACCACATAGCAAGCCCTGCCCACCTGGTGCCTTCCTGCTTGCCGCTCTTTTCCCTACTTAAGAAACCCTCCAGCCTCTTTTCCTTTGCAGCTAGGGAGCAGGTGTGAGTGGATCCAGGTCACCTGACCTAAGCCCCGCCCACTTGGTGCATTCCTGGTTGCTGCTCTTTTTCACCACTTAGCAAGCCCTGCCCACCTGATGCCTTCCGGGTTGCTGTTCCTTTTCACCACTTAGCAAGCCCCGCCCACCTGGTGCCTTCCTGCTTGCTGCTCTTTTCCCTACTGAAGGAGCCCTCCAGCCTCTTTTCCTTTGCTGTTGGGGAGCAGGTGTGAGTGGATCCAGGTCACCTGGCCGAAGCCCCGCCCACCTGGTGCCTTCCTGGTTGCCGCTCTTTTTCACCACTTAGCAAGCCCCGCCCACCTGGTGCCTTCCTGCTTGCTGCTCTTTACCCTACTTAAGGATCCCTCCAGCCTCTTTTCCTTTGCAGCTGGGGAGCAGGTGTGAGTGGATCCAGGTCACCTGGCTGAAGCCCCGCCCACCTGGTGCCTTCCTGATTGCCACTCCTTTTCACCACTTAGCAAGCCCAGCCCACCTGGTGCCTTCCTGGTTGCCACTCTTTTCCCTACTTAAGGAGCCCTCCAGCCTCTTTTCCTTTGCAGCTGGGAAGCAGGTGTGAGTGGATCTAGGTCACCTGGCCTAAGCCCCGCCCACTTGGTACCTTCCTGGTTGCTGCTCTTTTTCACCACTTAGCAAGCCCCGCCCACCTGGTGCCTTCCTGGTTGCCGCTCCTTTTCGCCACTTAGCAAGCCCCGCCCACTTGGTGCCTTCCTGATTGCCGCTCTTTTCCCTACTTAAGGAGCCCTCCAGCCTCTTTTCCTTTGCAGCTGGGGAGCAGGTGTGAGTGGATCCAGGTCACCTGGCCGAAGCCCCGGCCACTTTGTGCCTTCCTGGTTGCTGCTCTTTTTCACCACTTAGCAAGCCCCACCCACCTGGTGCCTTCCTGGTTGCCGCTCCTTTTCGCCACTTAGCAAGCCCCGCCCACCTGGTGCCTTCCTGCTTTCCCTTGGAGCCCTCCAGCCTCTTTTCCTTTGCAGCTGAGGAGCAGGTGTGAGTGGATACAGGTCACCTGGCCTAAGCCCCGGCCACTTGGTGCCTTCCTGGTTGCTGCTCTTTTTCACCACTTAGCAAGCCCCGCCCACCTGGTGCCTTCCTGGTTGCTGCTCCTTTTCACCACTTAGCAAGCCCTGCCCACCTGGTGCCTTCCTGGTTGCCGCTCCTTTTCACCACTTAGCAAGCCCTGCCCACCTGGTGCCTTCCTACTTACCGCTCTTTTCCCTACTTAAGGAGCCTTCCAGCCTCTTTTCGTTTGCAGCTGGGGAGCAGGTGTAAGTGGATCTAGGTCACCTGGCCTGAGCACCACCCACCTTCTTAGCCCTGCCTCTTCCTTCCTGCTCTTAACTCTTGGATCAAGGGCGTCTCTCACCCGGGCGTCCAAAGTGAAGGGCAGTCAAAGAAAAGGGCAATTCCTGTTTGGACCTGTTCGGACCAGGAAGACCCAGGACCCGAACCCCTGCTAAGACAGAAGGTAAGCATGCACCAACATGTGTTTACGCCCTCTATCCCCACAGGCCATCCCCACCCTCTATGGTCCCCCCGTGTTGTTCCCTTGTCCCCCCCCTTCCTGCACACAGGAGTCTGTCCTGATACATTCTGGTTTCAGCATCACCATCTTGTGACCAATGCTGGATTTGACTTTTATGGACTTCATTGATTCACAGTGCATCACCCTTTCTCAACTCTCATGCTGGACTTCCTTTGCATCTTGTACTCATGGGGGCCCTGAATCATGCTGTTCCCATGTTCATCTTGTATCCAGACTTACAACATTATGTGTTACTACTGACTTCTGCAATTGTATTTGCTCCCCCCTCTTGCTTCTCAACTCTTTTTGAATGCTTACTCTCTGTTCTATACCCCCTCTCCCTTTTCCTATGTCCTCCCCTCCTCCCCTTACTTTATCTGTGCACTTACGCTATCAGAATTATCCCTGGACCTAGTATGATAGCAACCTCGTCTGTCGCTACCCCATCCCCTTAGTGCCCCCCCTCCCTCCAGCACTATCTTAAACGTTGTCAGGCCTAGTACGATAGTTGCTTGTTTTGTTCCTCCCCTCCCTTTCTGCACCCCTCTCCCTCACCTTTTGTTTTCCTCCGGATCTACCGGAAATGACGTCAGTCCTAGTACGGTAGTCGCCTGTCTGTTTCCATTTCCTTCCCACTCTCCCCCTCCCTTCCTTATCTATGTTTTAGCTCTTGCACTATCTGAAATGTCGTCAGGCCGAGTACAATAGTTAACTTCACATCCTTACTGTTCATGGCCTGTAAGAATGTTGTTGTATTTTCCCTTGTTGTTTTCTATCATATCATATCATATCATATCATGGCTAGTAATACTACCATTCATCCTTGTCGTTTATTGGTTTTGTTTCTTCAGGAATCTCATTCAGATGGCCATCATATTTCTTTGTATGCAGATAAGGTTTTCTCAATGGGTACCTTGGCTCCCAGATCCTCTTAGGTACTGGCCCTTTTATTGGCACTGGACTGAGTCCATATTCTGCTCTTTGTCGATTCAGCTGTTCTGTATACGTCTCATACTCTGGTTTCCAGCATACAGGTAAAAGGGGCTGGTTGATTGAGGTGGGGGCACTTGGCTCCTTCTCTACATGTGTTTTTGACTGCTATTACAATTATGAATCTAGCTGTGTTTCTGACTGCTATTACAATTTTGAATCTAGCTGTGTTTTTTACTGCTTCTACAATTTTGAATCTAGCTGTGTTTTGACTGCTACTGCAATTTTGCATCTAGCAGTGTTTCTGACTGCTATTGCAATTTTTGAATCTAGCTGTGTTTTTGACTGCTACTGCAAATATGAATTTGGGCTGTGCCCATGTGGTTTATTGTTTGCTTTTCTCCTGAACTTGGTTTGACCCAGTGAGTGCATTGTGCTAGTTTGCCCCGCTGTTCCTATCCTGTTCCTACCACCCCTGCCCCCTCTCTCTCTACTTCACTCTTGACGCTCTCTGTTTCTCCTATCTTCTCCAACTGTTTCTCCATCAACTATCCCTCCCTTCTCACTGAGTCTGGTAGGAAGAAGTTGAAAAGGGACATGTTGGTCTCTAACCCTGGTCTCCCTATCGCTGACACCTATACCACCGCTTATTCCAGCCAGACCCTCACCGACATCCTCTTTGTCGTTCCCTCACCAGACCTATGGACTCTGCATATGGTCTCTGTGCTCTCTCCTTTCTTCACCTCTCCCATTAATGGTGGCATCCGTTGGGAGGCCCTCCTGGCCCCCTTCGACTTCTCTATGCTCATCATTAATGTCTACCTGAATGCCTGTGTCTTGGTCCAATGCCCTCAAGCCGACCTCCTCCTCTTTGACAGGTGCTTTGCATGCCTCATCAACTTTCTTTCTTCTCCTGCTGTCCCGCCTCTCCCTTCTTCAGCTTCCTTGCCTCCCCCTCTGCCTCCTCCTTGGCTACCTTGCCCTCTCCTCCTTCCTCTCCTGCCCCCCCCCCCCAGGGCTCCTTCTACACCTTCACAGGACGTACCTCTGATTTGTACCCCTCCCTGGAAGTCCTTCAATGATGGCAAGCTTCTCCATATTGCCACTCTCAACTCTTGTTCAACCTTTAAACACTCCTCTGACATCTGTCGCCTCCTGGAAGAACTTGACCTCGATATCCTTGGTCTCACTCAGACATGGTTAACGGCCAGCTCTGTCATGAGCTTTGACACTCTCCTCCCTGATGGCTATATGATCTTCTCCTCACCCAGATCCACCCAGTCTGGAGGGGGAGTAGCCCTGATCTTTCCCGAGTGGATTCCTTCCTCTGTCATTACTATGCAGACCTACTCCTCTTTCGAATGCCTTGTCTGTAGGCTTTCTCTCTCTCCTGGCCACTGTCTTACTGTGGCTTCTATCTATCAGCCATCTGGTCAGATCACATCCTTCCTCTCTTAGTGGGTGGACCTCTCCTCCTCCCTCCTGGCCTTGACCACTCAACTCCTACTTCTTGGAGACCTCAATATACATCTGGATACTCCCTGCTCCTCCTATGGACTCTTTCGTGACCTCTGCGATTCTTTCTCTTTCTATTCTCCCCTGGCCCGACTCACTCTGCAGGCACAAGCTTGATGTTTTGATCTCCTCTGACCTCCCCCTCTCCATCCCTCTGACCACTCCTCTCTCCTGGAGTGATCACTCCCTCCTTTCCTCCTATCTCTCCCTCTCTACCCTTCAGGCCTAGCCAATTCCAACACTGCTGCCTACCTTCTCGATCATCCGACCCATGAAGCATGAGTTAGTTGAGGCTTTCGCCGACACTTTCTCCCCCCCTCGTCCCTTTGCTGACTCTCCCCCTGACACTGCCCGATCCATGCTCTACTCTTCTATCTCTGATACTCTTGATGTTCTTGTCCCTGTCATGAGCAACTGCTGAAAGCCCAAAGCCAAGTGCAACTCTTCGTACGACTACGACCTAGCTACCCTTAAACGTAAGTGTAGGGTTGCTGAGAGGAAATTGCAGGCTTCCTGTGCATCTTCTGACAAACTGGCCTGCCACCTGCTCCAAAGGCAATACTGGCTCCTTATCCGAACTAAGAAGAGAGCAAACATCCAAGCCCTCGTCTCTGCGGCATCAAACAACTCAGCTGAACTTTTTAAAATCTGCAAGGAGCTGTCCAACCTTGCCATAGTCTCTACCTCTCCTGTCACCTTCAAGGCTATTTGCAATGCCCTGCCTCTAACTTCATCTCTAAAACCCAGGACATCCTGTCCACCCTCTCGTCCTCTCCACCTCCTCTCCCTTCTGTCTCTGCAAACTCTGACCCTCCTGCAGCCACCCACCTCCCTCCTTCTCTTCCTTTCCTCTATTCTCCCTTGACAAGGTTTCAAGACAAGTCCGATCTATGAAAGTCTTGTCAAAGCAGGTTCTTCCCTGTTCATCAAAAACCATCAATGACCACATTGATACCCTTGCTCCTGCTCTGGTAGACTTCTGCAACCACGCCTTCACCTATGGAGCCCCCCCCTGAAGCACTCCCTTGTGCACCCTCTTCTGAAGAAATCCACAGTCGACCCCTCATGCCCAGCTAACTATTGCCCGATCTCCATCACTCCCTTTCTGAGAAAACTCCTGGAAAAGCTGGCCATATCTCAGCTTAATCTTCAGATTGACTCTTTTGGTTGTCTCCATGACCATCAGTCAGGCTTTAGAGCTGCCAGAAGCATGGAAACTGCTCTCCTGAACATCTGTGAAGACCTGCTCTCAACCTTAATTCTAACATGCCTTCTGTCCTCATCCTACTTGATCTCTCTTCTGCCATTGACACGGTCAACCATGCTATCCTGTTCAATTGTCTCTGTAATAACCTGGGTATTACCAGTCAGGCCTGGGTTGGCTGACCTCTTTCCTCTCTGATCGACCCTCCCAGGTCCAACTTGGGTCCTTCCTTTCCTCCATCTCACTTTCTACCAGTGGTGTTCCCCAGGGGTCTACTCTCTCTCCCTGGCTGTTCAATCATTACCTGGCACTCCTTGCCCACTGCATTGCTGCTCTGTGCTCCAACTTTCAGTGCTCTGCGGATGACACTCAGCTCATTTTCAGGCTTTCCTCTGCCACCTCTTCTCCTTCTTTCATCTCTGACTGTCTTTCTGCTATCCAGGAGTGGTGTGCCTCCAGTGATCTCTGCCTTAATGCCAGTAAGACGGAGATTCTCCTCATCGGTACACCTGTACCCTCCTTCCCTGTCACTCTCTGGCCGGCCTCCCTTGGCCCTCTTCCTGCGCCCACCTGTGAAGCTAAGAACCTCGGGGTTATCTTCGACTCTACACTCTCCTTTTCTCCTCACATCTCTGACGTCTCTAAGAAGTCAAACTACCAACTGCACCTCATTAGAGGTAGTCTTCATTTCCTCTCCTTCCCCAGAAGCTTAATGTTTCTAGAGCTCTTGTTCTCTCCAGGCTGGACTACTGCAACAGCCTCTTCCTAAATCTGTCTGCTTCTACTCTTCGCCCTCTGCAACTAATCCAGAACAGGATTGTGAGACTTGTCCTTGGCTTCAAGCCCTGTGATAGCATCTCCCCAGCCCTGAAATCTCTTCATTGGCTCCCAGTGGCTGCAATGATTAAATTCAAGACACTTTGCATTATCCACAGGTCTTTCTGGGGCCTGGGTTCAAAATACCTTCAACTTTCCCTCCATAAATAACTTCCTACTCGAACTCTTTGCTCCTACTCCTGCAACTCCCTCAGGGTCAGACGCTTCTCCAAGCAACAAGTTGGTGGTAGATCTCTTTCCTCAGCATGGGCCTCCCTCTGGAACAGCCGCCCTGCCACTCTGCAAATTGAGGACAACCATCTCCGGATCCGGATGCACCTCAAGATCTTCCTCTTTGCTTCTGCCTTCGCTCTCCCTCTCCCCTGCTGTTCTGTTCTCTCTCGGCACTGTGCACCTAGCCACCCTCTGATTTCTGGCCCAGGTGCATCTCCATCCAGCCACTCACCCGCACTGCCCCTGGAAACTCTTGCACTTGGGTCTGTATCTGTTACCCTACAGTACCCTTACCTGCACTTAACAGACACCCCTGTCAGCGCTCAAAACCTGCACTTGATACCGTGCTGGCTGCACTACCTTTTGTGTTGTTTTATCCTGTACTCTGCACTTTCCATTTTTCTCCTCTCCCCTGCACGTTCTCCCTTCCCTCTCCCCTGCACTTGTGCATTTTCAATGTCACTGGAACTAGTAAGTTTGTTGTTTTGTCCTCCATTGGTCCCCTCCATTGCCTCGCCGCGGTCTGAAACACTTGTGTATGAGTGCGATTCAAATAAAATATCATATCATAGCATGATGCAGTGGCAGGCCTGCTTTTTAGTGCTTTTAGTCCTGAAGAAAAGGTCTTTCTTTGCTTTTGTAGTCCTTCCAACAGCGTACACCGTGGTCTCTTCTTTCTTTGCTGTATTTATTCTGTTGAGATATAATTAACCTTAATTGTTGCCCAACCTACCCTAATCTACTGACCCATGTCACTGGGAATGAGATCTTGTCCTACTAAGGGCATGCATGTTTGGCATATATGCATATAATATTTGCCTACCTCTAAATGTGTATGCATTTACCATATATACACATTGAATACTTTTTATCAGCATAATTATAATAGGTTACTCCATCTATGTTCATGCATCTTCTTTGCTTTTTTCACTTAGCTATGGCCATACTTGCATATCTATACTATTCTCTGCCTACACCTACTACCCTTTTCTTGGGAAAGAATGTTATCAATTTAATATTACTTTATCCCTTACTGCCTTTGACTTGTACTCAGCTGGGTCCTCTTTCTACTAATATTGATTGAATAAGGAGATTCACACACTTTTGTGTCCACTGGTGCTTACCCTTTCTCTCTCTTTTAGTCACCCACTAGTACTTACCCTTTTTCCTAATATTTATTCCAATTGTACACTATACTCCACTAAGGCCACTTAGACATTCCTCCTGTTTTTCCAAAAATGACACCTTTTCCACCTATAACATTTAATCAACATTTTTCATAAACAGATGTATACATAAAATAATGTTCTTGTTACTTACTCTCATATATTCTGTTGTGCACTGGTGGAAATTCTCTCATGATGCCAAGTCGATCGCTACTGTCAGTACCTATCTAGCCTTTTCATCTTTATTTTATCAAATATACCACACTGATCAATTTGGGCTGGCATCATCAATTGCTGCTCATTTATCCACAAATTTGAGTATTTTATCCACGCCTTTTTCATAAACCTTGTGCAAAGATGTTATTTTCGTTCCTTCATTTACATTTTCTATCAATTTTTATTATATTGTTGCTTTAATATTTATATTTTAAAGATCTTTTCTTGTTTTATTAATTTTCTTTTGATTTTGCCCACTTGTTCGGCTAGGTACTTCTAATAAGTGCTTACATTTTAATTGTGTACTATTGTTTTATATTAGTCTATACACAGCACAAACTTTTACACTAACATATTATAACCCCATACATATGTGCACTTTCAATTTGTCCCCTTATGCATGTCTTCCTTCACTTCCTTAGTGGATGTATTCTCCTCTATTTTTATTACCCCCTCTGGGAGTTTCACACACACTGTTCTGCCTGGCTCTGCCATTAGGAATCCTTAATGCTCCGATATGGAACTGTAGTGTGTGCTCCTTCTGTCTCTCTTGAGCCCATGAATTTGAGGTATCCTTAACTCTCTTCTTTATATAATCCCCCAAGCAATCCAGTTACTATATATATATATATATATCCATATACCTATGTACATATATTTACACAATCCCTTCTCTTTTTCTTGAAAATATTCCAAATATATATCACAACAATAATATGCACTCTATGTTCTCTTATATTGCATTTTAACAGGACGTATTGTTTATTACTAGGGTTTCCTTAATGTAAAGACAGGGCAGCCTATATGTGTGTGTGTTCATTGCAGCGTTGAATGTGTTCTCTGGCTACCTGAATGTGTATTTGTGTCAATTGTGCATGTGTTCCTTTGATTGTCTGGGCTTTTCACGGGATTGAGAGTGTATGTTGGTTGTCTAGCTTTATGGAACTGAGTGTGTGATCTATTAAGAAAAACCGTTCTTGGATTTCGATGTGTGATATTTATTGTGTCACCAATTGATTGTATGTTGGTGCATTCAAGGGGCTTGAGTGAATGATTACTAGATTGAGTGCATGTTTGTGGATTTGGTGAGCTGTTAATAGCCCCTTTACATGATCTGGGATTGAGTGGGTTATATTGTTGATTTTTTTTCAGTGTGTTAGCGTGAAGCACTGTGCTTGATATGATATGATATGATATGATGATATGATATGGCATTTATAACGTGCCTGTACACAAGAGCATCAAAGTGTGATGAGGCAAGGGAGGGGGAACAAAGGGAGGACAGGCAACGATCCTACTAGGCCAGCTGTCATTCAGATTGTGCAAGTGCATGGGATAGGAGAAGGGGGAAAGTGCGGGGGGACGGGAGGGCACAGTGCAATACATGGGAATAGAATAATAACAAAAGTAAAATAATAATGGCCAGCAGGTGACAAGGGCAAGGAAGTGCAGACGACGGGAGTCAAGCGTTGGTAGTGGGACTGTAGGGATACAGAAACAGTCTCTGAGTGTGTGGGTTGCCGGACAGGCAGTGCGGGCATGTGCGACTGGTGTGGGAGGGACCTGGGCCTGAGATCAGAGGGTGGCTAGGTAACCAGTGCAGTTGCTTTTTCAACCAGGAGGTCAGCAGGGGAGAGGAGGAGAAAAAGCAGAAGCAAAGAGAAAGGTTTTAGGTGCTTCCAGAACCGGAGATGGTTCTCCTCAATTTTCAGGGAGGCAGGGAGGCTGTTCCAGAGGGAGGCCCCAGCCAAAGAAAGATCTACCACCAACTTGTTGCTTGGCGAAGCGACTGACCCTGAGGGAGTAGGAGGCAGATGAGCAAAGAGCTCAAGAAGGAAGATATTTAGGAAGATAGAGTTGAAGATATTGAGGCCCCAGGCCCCAGAAGACAATGCAAAGGGTGTTGAACTCAATCCTCACAGCCACTGGGAGCCAGTGCAGGGATTTCAGTCCTGGGGAGATACGATCCCTGGGCTTGCGGCCAAGGACAAGTCTTGCAGCCCTGTTTTGGATAAGTTGCAGAGGGCTGAGAGTAGAGGCAGGCAGATTTAGAAAGATGCTGTTGCAATAGTCCAGCCTAGAGAGAACCAGAGCTCTGGAGACAGTGAGCTTCTGGGGGAAGATGAGGAAAGGAAGAATACCTCTGATGAGGTGGAGTTGGTAGTGTGACTTCTTAGAGACGTCAGAGATGTGAGGAGATAAGGAGAGTGTGAAGTTGAAGATGACCCTGAGGTTTGTAGCCTCACAGGTGGGAGCAGGAGGAGGGCCAAGGGAGGCCGGCCAGAGTGTGACAGGAAAGGAGGTAGCGGGTGTGCCGATGAGGAGAATCTCAGTTTTACTGGCATTAAGTGAGGTCATTGGCAGCACACCACTCCAGGATAGCACACAGACAGTCAGTGATGAAGGAAGGAGAAGAGGAGGCTGAGGTAGCCTGGAAATGAGCAGAGTGTCATCCGCATAGCACTGAAAGTTGGGGCAGAGTGCAGAAATCTGGTGGGCAAGAAGTGCCAGGTAGAGGTTGAAGAGCCAGGGAGAGAGGTTAGACCTCTGGGGGACTCCACAGGTAGAGTAAAAGGTAGCAGAGAGCAAGGACCCCAGTTGGACCTAGGAGGGTCAGTCAGAGAGGAAAGAGGTCAGCCAAGCCAGGGCCTGACCGGTGATACCCAAGTTATCACAGAGACATTTGAACAGGATGGCGTGGTTGACCGTGTCAAAGGTAGAGGAGAGATCAAGCAAGATGGGGACACAGGGGGTGTTAGAATCAAGGCTGGAGAGCAGGTCTTCACGGATGTTCAGGAGAGCAGTTTCCATGCTTCTGGCAGCTCTGAAGCCAGACTGATGGTCATGAAGACAACCAGCAGTTTCAGTGTGGAGATTAAGCTGGGAGATGGCCAGATGTTCTAGGAGTTTGCCCAGGAAGGGAGGGATGGAGATTGGGTGATAGTTGGCTGGGCAGGAGGGGTCAGCAGAGGGTTTCTTAAGAAGAGGGTGAACAAGGGAGTGTTTAGGGGTGAAGGGAAGACTCCAGTGGTGAAGGAGTGGTTGCAGAAATCGGCCAGGGCAGGAGCCAGGGAGTCAATGTGGTCCTTGATGGTTTTGGAGGTGTGGATGAGGTCCGAGATATGGCCTGAACTCCAGCCATCCATTTTGAAATACCAGGAACATACTCGCCGAGATATGTGATGTATGATGAGCAAATAAACCCGCAGAGAGCCGTGCTAGGGCTCTGCCCAGTGCCCATCAGAAGAGAAATACCTGTTCAAGTGCCAATAAGCAGACAACCATGGGCAGCACGGTACCCATTGAGACATCCGTACCAACAGCAAACACGACATGAAGACTAATTTCAAACTGTCCCAGAAGAGCCCCAAAGGGCCTTAATCGAAGGTATAGTCTGCCAGCAATTTAAAGTAGTAGGAGGAGTCTTCCCCTGGCCAAATGGGCCTTTTAAACACCTACATATTGACTATGTCGACATGATTCAAGTGTGCAACGGGTACAGGTACTTAATTGTAGTGGTGTGTCCATTCTCTAGATGGATAGAAGCAGGTCCATGTACACACCTAGACTCTACCTGTGCGGCCACATTCCTAGTGAGGGAAGTGTTCCCTAGGTGGGGGGTGTGTGAAGTGATTAGATCAGATAACGAGGCTCATTTAGTAAATTCAGTTTTTGAACAGATTAGCTTGTTGCTTGGTATAAAGCACAAGTTCTCGTCGGCGTATCATCTTGAAGGTAATGGTATCTGCGAGAGGCTCAACGGCTTGTTAAAAGAAAGGATAGCCAAGTTGAAGCTTACTCTAAAGAGGGGATGGTTGCACTGCCTTCAACTGGCATTGTATGCTCTTCGGAACAAAGCAGGCTCCGACCATCATCTTACGCCGCACAAGATAGTCACAGGAAGGAGAATGAATACTCCCCTAACTCCTAGAGACAGAGCTAGATGTGATGCCCAGCCAACCCGAGAGGTCCTGGGATCCGAATTACAAAAATATCTGAACTGCATGACATCCAGTCTTACTGTAATTTCAGGACCAACTGCATAGACAACGAAGAGGGTGCAGCACAGCACAAAACTCAGCAGGAGACGCTACAACAGACCCAGTTCAAGGTCTACGTGTTCCACTCATCTTTCCTGGACATGTGGTGTTAGTAAAAAAAACACACGAGGAAGAGGTGGGACGAGCCAAGATTCAATGGCCCTTTCATCGTAGAGGACTGCACTCCTTCAGCTGTAAAACTGCAGGGCAGGAGAGCATGGATTTTTCTCAATGACATTAAGCCCTATATCAGAGAAAGCCCTCCAGCTGCACCGCACCACGAAGAACCCACAGACAACGGGGAAGAACCTCAGCACGTGCAGACGAGATCCATGATGAGGAAGAAGGACACATGAGCAGCGAACCAAGACAAAGAAATCTTGAGCAAATTGTGGCTCAAATTGGACATTTCCTCTAAGCAAAAAGGGGGATAAGGACATGAAACGGACACTCTGTGCATTCTAGTTGCAGTGTGAAGAAGAAAATTGTGCAGTTAAGCCACAACACGTTTTGTTGACATGAACTTGTAAACCGAACCACACTTAAGGTTGTTGAGAAACAAGACTCTAACAAACATTGATCAAGGACTTTTTACCTTAAGAGCTAAACACAGTATCCTGAATCATCAAATATCAAGACTGTGATATTTGCTGTTTGGCAGCCTTTATGGTGTCTCCCAGTAGAAACATCACAGAGGACGTACTCACTTACTTCCAATTAGTGTTGGCATCATATCCGTCACTGGTAGGGAGGGTTACCAGTGTCACAGACTTTATCAAGGATCCTGCCAACAAGAAAGTTATCTGGCAACTACTTACCATCATCATGGAAGCCTTCATTGGACTGCCTGAATACAGTGAGAAGGACACAAATGCTTCCACCACAGACAATTATGAGTCCATCACAGACTGGTCAATACGCTTTTCTTTCGCATCATAGAGGAGTGCCCAGCTATTGTCGGGAGAACCACAGACATTCTCACGTTTATTCGAGATCTAGCAAACTCTGAACTCTTGAGCCAGCTGTGGACCAAGCTAAGTTATTTGGTGGCAATCCACGTGTCAGGAAAGTGCAAGCATTGTTCACGTCAAGGGAAGAGCCTATAATCCTGAATCCAGCAAGGCAGGACAAATGTCCCTATCACCTGAGGACAGCCGACTGGCGCACAATGTTCTCTTTCGCCTAGTAACTGACTTTCCGGAAATGGTGGGGAGACCTGTCGAGGTTGACGTCCTCACCTTCATCAGAGATCCAGCTAACGTCGCACAGATGGGAACACTCCTCCATGGCATCATGCTGCAAGTGGAGCTGTCCAATTTTCAGAGAGATTATATGAGGAGATTCCAGTGAAACCTTCCGCTGAGGGACATATCGAGGAACCCGAGGCAAGCACTTCATCTTTCTGCCGAGGGACAGATCGAGGGAGCAGAGACAAGAACAAGAACTCAGGGCTGAAGCAGATTCGGGGGGTGGACTGGGAACTCACCTACTTTTAATATACACAGTAAAAGTGATTTATCGAAGTGTTAGTCTAATCTATTTTTCCATAGTCTAGCAAGGACACTGCATCCTGTATCAAGAGACAATCGTCACTCGCAAGAGGCGGGACACTTGTGAATCACCTGACACTTTACGATACAAACTGTTCGAGAACAACAGTGAATTGGGGGAGAAGAATAAACATTGACATTTTGTTATGATCAAGATGGGGGCCCAGAACAGTAACCTGGGCCTCCCACAAACAGAGGGGTGCCCTCGCTTCTCTGGAAGGAAGTGCTGCCGGTTTACCTACCGTGCTATCATGTATCTATGCATTGTGTTTATCATTATTTTGCTGTCATTTCTTCTTGGTGCGCGAAGCGTTCCAATTTCAGTGCACCCACCTGATGATGTACACATGAGTCCCACAAAAGCACCCAGACCCTATATAGTTATTCCAGTCCCAAGAAAATCTGATGGCAAAGTGAATACACTGAAAATGAATGTAATTAACAGTGACACATACACACCTGGAGTAACGAATGAAGAAAAGAGCTGGAGACAGGGTCAGCACGGAATGAATGAAAACATAGCACTGACAAATACACGCACCCACACACTGAATGCACACGAACCTGGGCATGTGTCAAAGGCCACAGGACCTCTAGCGAAGGCAATCGAGTGCATGAGACTGCCTACCAAACAATTATCCCCAGAAAATAATGAGAGAAACCGAAAAGAATCAAGAGAAAAGCCAACGAAAGAAGACTTAACACAAGCCTTTAAAAAGACTGAAGCAGCTGTAGGAGAATTTACTGCAAAGCCACAAATGTTAATAGATTATTTATTCCTGTTTATAGCTAGAGTGAAGAAACGGCCTGAGGAACTGAAAAGTAAAACTGCAGAGACTGTACTGACAATCACACAAGTTCCAACACAAGGAAGAAGTACCAGGACCATGATGCAGCCATACACTGGGCCAGTGACAGGCTGGTGGTTGCTAAAGGCACTTATAGAGGTCAGTTTAAGAATGCAAGAAGAGAAGGAGAGAATTGCAAAACCTCCACCTACCACATCGATGCAGATAAAGAAATTTGCTCCATCGACCAGAATGCCCGAGAGTCCTCCAGCAAGGAAAAGCCACACAGACGCATTTAGAGATGTAGTTATAGCAAACTACAGGAAGACGCTAAGGATCAAGAGGAGCCTGCATGAAGATAACAGTGAACTGAACAACTACCTGGACAGCACAGCCAGCACATCTAAGAAACAAAATTTGGTACCAGCACATGAAAGAAGTTGGAAGAAGGGAATCAGAAGGAGAATGCTTTGTGCACTCCTACCGCACAGCATGGGGAAATCCAAGATCTCCGTGGCTGTAGAAATTGATGTCCCGACAGCACACTGTCTTTTACACATAGCAATGTGCAACACCAGAGGGCAGTTTATGGGGAGGATGCCTCATTGATATGGGCAACCGAGTCAAATTACCCCTATGAAGATGATTATATACAGGACATTAAGACGAGAAACAGAGCCCATACAAGGAATCATGTGATCAGGTACGAGAAGCCTGGAGTTAAAGGAGCAGCAATTAGATGGCAAGTGAACCCAAAGCTAAATGTCCAAGGAAAAACTCCAGAAGAGGCAAAAAATTGGAAGAAAATTGGAAGAACAGAAGCCAAATGCAGATTTGGGGAACAGTGCTTTCACCAGACGGATGGGACGAAGGAGTGGTGATTTGTTGAGCATGGATGGTCTTTGGAGCCTGTAAGGAAGCAATAGAGAACTCTCAGAGGTTGTGCAAACCTTTATGGCCGAAACTCACAAAATTACTAACATGAGTCGAAGACAGAGGAGGACCCCTGCAGATAGTGCCACTGGAAAACCCGAAATTGTGCTTCAGGAACAATGGCACGAGGAAGATGGGAAAGAATCGGCACTGTGGACACATTTTTGAGGCTCTAGGAATGACGCATGGAACCGCAGTAATTATGGATCATTATTGGGCGTGTGGATCCAAAGCATACATAAGACTGCCAAAAAACTGGAGAGGCATATGCACAATAGTGAACGTCCACTTTCCTGCACTAGTGATCCCGAAAAGCGACCTGAATATTGACAGTTTCCAGAAAGCAGATGCTCACCTGAGGAAAAGGAGATCTGTGGAGCTGGTATCCCGAAGGAAGAGAGAAAATTACTTTTCTGCCAAATGAGAAGAAGCATTCCATGCAATCCTGTATGAGCACAGGCTCTTCAGCCTCACCACATCTGTGTTCACAATGATCATCATGCCAAGATTCCAGGTTTGAGCAAATACTAAGTGGTTTCAAATCACCAGATGGGAATTACTGCAAACCATCAACTCGACAATAAAGGGATTCAACGCAATCAAGGAAGTGTCAAGAGTAATCCGACTGAGGACTCTACAGAACAGATATGTGCTTGACATGATCACAGCGATGGATGGAGGAGTTTGTGCAAAAATCAGAGAATCATGTTGCACATTTATACCTTCTCAAGACGAAGAAAATTGAACTTTAACAGAAGCCGTAAGTATGCTGACAAACCTGCTGAACCAGATGATTGATGAAACTGACGAAGTTGATGATGACAGCTGGTTTGGAACACTATTCTCATGGGTCCCACAATGGATGGCAGACATATTCAAGTCTCTGGGAGCTCTGCTACTGATGATACTATTAGGATTTTGTGTTATCAAGATAATTATCTCACAATGCCAGAAAACTGCGGAGAAACCATAGGGATGAAGATCATGATCAATGTCAAACCAGGATGGAAGCCCAGAGACCTGATTGATGAAGAAATAAGAGAATTTGTGAAGGCTAACGAATATCCACTAGAAGGAACGACATTTGTGTATCCCAGGAAACGAATAGAGTACGAAGGAAGATGGATTTATTGTAGCCCAAATGGACAATGTCAGCTAATGACTTGGAACAAAGAAAAACATGTAAAAACAGCAGGAAGTTTGAAAGGTGTGATAAAAATGTGGACTCCGAAGAGACACTCCTTTGCACCATCATGTACAAACTCAGAAGATGAAGAAGAAATGAATACAGAAGAACCAAGTAAGGTGAATCCAAAAGAGGAAGTAGAAGCGGTCGATGAACCGACCAGAGGGGGGAGTGTAGAGGAGGTCCCAGATATGGCCTGCACTCCAGCCACCCATTTTGGAATACCAGGAACATACTCGACGAGATATGAGACGTATGATGAGCAAATAAACCAGCAGAGAGCCGCGCTAGGGCCCTGCCCAGTGCCCATCAGAAGAGAAATACCTGTTGAAATGCCAATAACCAGACAACCATGGGCAGCACGGTACCCATTGAGACAACCGTACCAACAGCTAACACGACATGAAGACTACTTTCAGACTGTCCCAGAAGAGACCCAAAGGTCCTTAATCGAAGGTGAATGGTGACGTCACGAGGGCCTGGACAGACGTACATATGAACGAACAACAACCAAAAGATGATACACTAAGACGAAACACCATGGATAAGGATATCGCAGACATAGAAGAAGAGACGATGTCGAAATATAAAGAAACGTAACCATAAAACAGGATGAAACTATGCAACCAGCTAACGCCTGTACATCGGCTTGTAACGCAAGAAGTTAAGAAAACAGTTTGGCTTGCTATGCTTAGTAGAAGAATAGAGCGGCAAGCGCCAACTATACATATATATATATATCTACCTCAATGAAGCACATTATATAAGTGCAGTCCACTTTACATGAAAGCAGAATTAAGCACAGGATGGTAGAGGTCAAACAGTCCAGGATTCATATACCAGCACAAAGCCAGACGAAAGAGCGGAATCAAAACTTAGCAAGAAGCAGCTCATGCCTAGGAATTTGAGGTCAACCCAAGGAAAGGAGGAGAGCGGCAACTCCGAAGAATCGAAACTTAAGAGCATAGCAGCCTGCCTGTGAAGGTCGAGATAAGGAGGCCCAGGCAGGTGGCGAGGCCGAAGAGAGAATCAAATATTCAAATAGATGGAAAATGAAGCAGCTTCACGGTGTACTGACACGTGACCAGCCAAGCGCGAAGAGGTACCAACGTCTAATGTCACCCAAAACAAGAGGATGCCATAACTTTCCCTGATAAGAAACTACAGTTTCGAGGCCATCCTCAGCCAACTAATTGAAACATAGCCCTAAAGTACTGATTGATGGAAGGGAGGCAGGGTGAATCTTGGGGCATGCCGCATCTGGGTGAACATTCTGCATGCTGCTAATTAAAGTGGAGATTTATGCTTGGGGGTGTAACTGACCCAATCACAATGGACCAAGTAATCTAGGGTCCTATAGTTAGTAGAACCAATGAGACGTCATACTTGTAGTGACGTCTAGCACGAGTGATGTAGAGGGATGGGCATAGACGCCCACCCGATAAGAGTTATCCAATCCCCACACCCTGTTACCATATACAGTTATAGTACCTATATTTAAGTTACCTTTTTTTCACACCAATAGACTTGTATGACAAACTTTCGAGTGTTACACGTCAATGATGACGACTTTTGCCTATAGGAATTGCTGTTTGAATGAAGATTTTGGAAGTTGAAGCGAGACGGGCGATCGCATCACTGATGATTTCCTAATGTTTCCCCGTTTTCTCTACTTGTCATAAAACGGACTTCCCTTTGCCAAACCATTTGAGTTGTCCTTATTGATTGGTGTTGGAGTAAGAGAATCCTGCACCCCATCCACCTCAAGGTGCAGCTATCTCGTCTTAAAGTACTCGAGGGTGAGCTCTGATCCTATGGGCCGTCCGAGGTCGCTCCGCCCTCTTGTACAGAGGAACATGGGTGGATCTGTTTTGACAAGACTTTCATTGATCGGACTTGTCTAGAAACCTCATCAGCAGAGAACATGGGAAAGATAGAGATAGAGGGAGGAGAGGTGGCTGCAGTAGAGCCAGAGGAAGAGCAGGGGGTAGAGGAAGGGAGGAGAGAGGAGGAGGGTGAGGACAGGATGTCCTGAGTTTTAGAGATGAAGTGAGAAACCAGTTCTGTGCAGAGGGCCTGGGAAGGGACAGGAGAGGTAGCGACTGCGGCAGGATTGGGCAGTTCCTTGCAGATTTTAAAGAGTCCAGCCCAGTTGTTAGATGCCGCAGAGACGCAGGCTTGGATGTGAGCTCTCTTCTTGGTGAGGAGAGAGAGCCGATATTGCCTTTGGAGAAGGAGGCAGGTCAGTTTGTCAGAGGATGTACATGAAGCACGCCATTTCCTCTCAGCCACCCTGCACTAGCGTTTAAGGGTGGTGACGTCTGAGTCGTACCAGGAGTTGCACTTGGCTTCAGGTGGATTCTCATGACAGGGGCAAGAATATCTAGAGTATCAGATATAGCAGAGTGGAGCATGGAAAGGGCTAAGTCAGGGTGAGAGTCAGCCAAAGGGGGTAGGGGTGAGAAAGTGGCAGCAAAAGCCTCAATTGACACGCGCTTCATGGGCCGGTTGACCGAGAAGGTGGGTGGCAGTGATGGAAGTGGCTTGCCTTGAGGGGTGGAGAGGGAGAGATGGGAGGAACTGAGAAAGTGATCACTCCAAGAGAGAGGAGTGGTGAGAGGGGCAGAAAGGGGAAGGTCTGAGGAGATCATCCAGAGTTTGCCCTGCAGAGTGAGTCGAGCCAGAGGGGAGAATAGAGAGTGAGAGAGAGTTGCAGAGGTCACGACAGAGTTTTGAGGGAGGACAGGAGGCATCCAGTTGGATGTTGAAGTCTCCAAGAAGGAGTAGTTCAGTGGTCAACACCAGGAATGACGGGGAGAGGTCAGCCCACTCAGAGAGGAAGGGGGAGATCTGACCGGGTGGCCGATAGATAGTAGCCACTGTAAGGGAATGATATGATATGATATGATAGTTTATTTGTATAGCGCCTATACACAATGTGTTTCAAAGCGCTTCAAGGCAAGGGAGGGAACAAGGGAAAATACAATGACATTCTTACAGGCCATGAACAGTAACGATGTGAAATTAACTATCGTACTCGGCCTGACGACATTTCAGATGGTGCAAGAGCTAAAATATAGATAAGAAAGGGAGGGGGAGAGTGGGAAGGAAATGGAAACAGACAGGCAACTACCATACTAGGCCTGATGGCATTTCTGGTAGAGCCAGAGAAAAACAAGAGGTGAGGGAGAGGGGTGCAGAAAGGTATGAGAGGAACAAAACAAGTGACTATCATACTAGGCCTGACGACATTTCAGATAGTGCTGGAGGGGGAGGGGGAAACAAGTAAGGGGCGGGTAGGAAACAGACGAGATTGCTATCATACTCGGTCCAGGGACAATTCTGATAGAGTAAGTGCATAGAAGAAAGTAAGGGGAGGAGATAGGAAAAGGGAGAAGGGAAAGGAGGAGAGAACAGAGAGTTAGCAGTCAAAAGAGTGGAGAATCAAGAGGGGAGAGTGAATACAATTGCAGAAGTGGGTAGGAACACATAATGTTGCAAGCCAGGATACAAGATGAAGATGGGAACAGCATGATTCAGGGCCACCATGAGTACAAGATGCAAAGGAAGTCCAGCATGAGTGCTGAGAAAGGGTGACGCACCGTGAAAGAATGAAGTCCATAAAAGTCAAATCCAGCATTGGCCACAAGACGGTGATGCTGAAACCAGACTTTATCAGGACAGACTCCTGCTGAAGTAGGGTTGAGGGGGGTGAGTGGGGAGCAGGGTAGAAGAATCAAGCAAAACAGGCAACACCTGTGAGCGAGAAGGAGGGTGGCACAAGGGAACATCAGGGGGGGGGGGACAAGAGGGGGTGGGGATGGCCTGTGGGAACAGAGGGAGTAACACATGTTGGTGCATGCTTATCTGCTGTCTGAGCAGGGGGTCGGGCCCTGGATCCTACTGGTCCAAACAGGAATTGCCCTTTTCTTTGTCTGCCCTTTGCTTCGGACGCCCGGGCGAGTGATGCCCTTGATCTAATAGTTAAGAGCAGGAAGGAAGAGGCAGGGCTAAGAAGGTGGGTGGTGCTTAGGCCAGGTGACCTAGATCCACTTGCACCTGATCCCCACATGCACAGGAAAATGGCTGGGCGGATCCTTAAGTAAGGAAATGGCTAGGAGAGAGGGAGAGCCTGCAGACGAGGCATTCAAAAGAGGAGTAGGTCTGCGTAGGAATGACAGAGGTAGGAATCCACTCGGGGAAAATCAGGGCTACACCCCCTCCGCAGCAGATGGACCTGGGCGCGAGAGGATCTTGTAGCCATCAGTGAGGAGCGTGTCAAGGCTTGTGACAGAGCTGGCCATGAACCATGTCTCGGTGAGATCAAGGACATTGAGGTCAAGTTCCTCAAGAAGTCGGCAGATGTCGGAGCAGTGTTTGAAAGCTGAGCGAGAGTTAAGAGTGGCAATGTAGAGAAGGTTGCCATCCTTGAAAGACTTCCGGGGGGGGTTACAGATCAGAGGTACACCCTGCAGAGGTGTAGAAGGAGCCCGAGGGGGAGGGGGCAGAAAAGGAAGGAGAGGCCAAGGTAGCCATGGAGGAGGTAGCAGGAGGAGGTGAGAAAGCAGAGGAGGGGCAGAGGGGACAGCAGGAGAAGAAAGGAAATTGATGAGGTGTGGGAAACGTCTATCAAAGAGGAGAAGTTTGGCCTGATGGCCCTCGACCAGGACGGGGCCATTCCCATAAACATTAATGATGACCTTGGAGGAGTGGAAGGAGGCCAGGCGTGCCACCATTAATAGGAGAGGAAGAAAAGGGAGAGAGCACAGAGACCATATGCAGGGTCCATAGGTCTGGCAAGGGAATGACAAAGAGGATGTCGGTGAGAGTTTCCTAGAGGAGGCACTGGTATAGGTGTCAGAGATAGGGAGGCCTGGGTTGGAGACCAGGATATCCTTTTTAAACTTCTTCCTACCAGATTTAGTGAGGAGGACAGGATAGTCGATAGAGAAGCAGTTCGAAAATATAGGAGAGACATAGAGCACCATAGAGTAGGCAGGGCGAAGAGAAAGGTTGGAGGGAGAGGGAAGGGGAGAATACTAGGAAAGGACACAGTGTAGGGAGCAAGCAGACGAGACAACACCTGAGTTTGAGAATCCTGAATAGAGGAAGAAAGGCCTACGTTTCACAATGCAGTTTTAAATAGTGAGACAGTGCAACATTTTTGAAACAGGAGAAAAACACACTTAAGTATATGAGTCTGCTAGGTGGACAGAGGTAGCAGGGAGTCCCAAGGGACTAACCAGGAGTCAGACTGGCAACTGGCGTCCCCTGTGGACACCTGTAGACGCAACCCAGAGGCTCCTAAAAAGGGAGCCACCCTTTGCCTAGGGGCCCTTAGCTGTGGGGCTGCCGGGCAGGGGCTGCACAGGGGAGGTCAGGGATAAGGAAGGAAAACCAGTCAGGGGGGGTGGACATGATGGGAGGCAGGCGGGAAGGAGGGGAAAAAGTAAAAACAAGTTCAAGTCAAGAGCCTCAGAAGGCGTTTACCAGGAGGATGCTGGCACTGCAATCACCCGCTCTGCCAGAGTGGAAATGGTGAGCATGGTGACCAGCAGAGGATCCAGGCACCAACTGTCGGAGGAGGGTAGCATATCAGGGGGGCGGTGGGTGTGATGGGAGGTGGGTGGGAAGGAGGGGAATGAGAGAAAGAAAGCAGAGGGGGAGCAGGGAACAGGGCACACGGGCCACACAGGGCAACACATGCGGCAAAAAGTAAAAACAAATTTAAGTCAAGAGCCTCAGAAGGCGCTCACCAGGAGGATGCTGGTGCTGCACTCACCCGGTGGGGGGGTGTTAGGGTGTATGTAGTGTAGGGTGTATGTTCACAGAACTAAGTGCATGATCTAATAATTCCCTCCAAGGCCAGTGTCCACATATCTATAGGTGACCTCTCTTGCTCTGGCACTGGGTAACAAATTCTGAAATTGAAATACTGTTTAACCTAACATTTCATCACCACTTATTCGTATGTAGTGACCTCTTGTCAAACAATCTGAAAGTAGGCCCATATACCTTTCAATAGCCTATCTATTAAGTTACATTTTAATGTAGGGGTGATAATATCTACTATTGTGGGGGTATATGCATGGTCAGTGTGTGTGTGCGTGTGTCTGTCATTCCCCTCTTAATAACCATATCACGGCAAAACTCTAACCTAATCATCCCTATGTATTACCAAACTTCTCTTCACTTACTCTAATAAGCCAACCATCATGAATACTTAGTGATCCAAAACATGCTCAATACTTGTGCCAAATCCTCCTTGTTTCTATTTGCAATCAATAACTGCTAAATAAGTTTCCATTAATCAAGCATCAGTTCCTAGAATGTTTGCACTCATCTGTTCTTTTTCTCATCCATGTATGTGCTTTATCCAAATAATCCCTATAAGGGATTTTACTAATTTACTCTTTAATCTTGAACACCATACTAATCAAGGTGTGTGTGTGCTCAATAAAAAATACAATGTTGGACCCAATGGCACACTCCTGATATATTTCCAGGCCTTGAAATGGCTCCTTGTATATTTGAATAATGAATCCCTAAAAATAGAGCACGTTCTCCCCGAGTTACTTACATAAAAAGCATAGTAATTATGAGCATGTCATTTCCTCTCCACATTCCTAATCTTAGCCTCCACCAGTTCGCCTACTCTTAAATCCGGGACAGGTTCAGAGCAGTTAGGAACAGCTTTTAGCTTGCCATTGCAATTCACAGGTGGGTGAATTTTATTTCAACAAAATCACCTTCAAAGTATCTAAAAATTATAAATCATTCAAGGAGGTATGATTTATAGTTGCTGAGAAAAATGCTTAATTTATAATAGGCATTGTAAATTAATAGCAAATCTTCATTTTTTGCAAATTAGAGCCCTGCTGTCTCCAGTGCCATTTTATTCTCTGGGCCAGTGTTTTTATTAGTCTCTTTGCTGTTTGATGTGTAGGCTGTAGATCCTGAATAGCTGGGATACACCGGGCAACACAGAGATCCCCCACTGCAGATATCTAGAATCCTGTCCTCTTATCTGAAGGGGGCCACCTTCTGATCTGAAAAACTTCTATTTTTCTGTATTTCTTTCAGAGTTCAGCCTTGAGTGCAATCCCTGTTTTCATACCTCCCCCCTGCATTCCGGTCATGCACCAGCTAGGCCATAAGCCCTACACAGAAATTAGCTTTCAAAGACTCCAAGTCTGGGGGACACTTGGTTTTCAACAGCTTTCGGCCAGGTCACATTTTATTTCTGTTGTAAACAGTTGGAATGCACAAACCAGGCTTTCGGTGGGGGGAGTCCTTTGTGAAGTTTGCCCAGAGACCCACCATTTGTCCTTGGCTGAAAGGAACTCACATATTGCATTTTCTAACATCGGCATTGATTCTTTGATATACTGTGTGTTTTACTGATCAGGGTTCACTTTTGCTTTTACATTGATGTTTTTTTTTTCTTTTCATGTAGCATTGATAACATTTTTATTGTTGACAGCTAAATGTACAGGTCTGGTTCTTTCAGTCCTTAATAAAATACACTTTTAATTATCTGCTGTTCATTTTTATGCTGAGACGTGCATTCATGTCACAGCCAGTAATGTGATGTGCTTTTCCAATCTGCACTTGGATTACATTCTTTTTAGCTTTCTTTGGATTTCAACTACAGTCAGATATCCACATAGCCTGCCTAAATAGGCCCCTTTTCAGCATGAAGGTTTCTGAATGCTGGCAGGTCATTTCCCCAGTGGGCCCTTCAGTTCCGTTGGTTTGGGGCCTTTGATTACACCCACATTAATGCGGCAGAGGCCTCATCAGAAGAGTGACATGAGAATTATGTAAGCAGAGAGAGAAGAGAATTACACGGGGGTATAGGAGTCAAAAGGTCATACATCATGCCTAAAGAATTTCAAAGTCCTGGGATGATGGTTGTAGGGGAGGGATAGGAAACATTATCAGAAGATGATTGGAGGGAGGTATCAGAGACAAAACAACGTTTTGATGATGCAGCAGTAGAAAAATTAGATCCAGAGAGGATCCCTAACAATGAGAAAGAGAAACTGGGTTTTGAAATAAATGATACAAGTCTAAAATGGAAATAAATGGAATTGAACTATGGACTGAAGAAAGGTGGAGATTTAAGTCACTTAGTAAGATGTTATAGAATTAGCTGGAAGTAGGTGAGAAAGAAGTGCATCAACGTTGTTGCAGAATGAAAATAGAGTGCCTAAGGGGCCAGTAAATCACGAGAAAAGTTAGGTAATAAGGAAATTTGATGGAGATACAGTGATATTCAAATGAAGGAAAAGTTAGCAAATCCAAAAGAGAGTTGGTAGTCAAGATCAAGATGGATGGAAAAGATTAACAGTACCACAACCAAGAACACCACAACCAAAGTAACGTGGGGAATGGGGGAACATAGAAAATGAGGTGGAAAGAGCAAGGGATGAAGCCTTGTAGGAAGTTTCAGTGAGACAAACAAACTGCTGATTTGAGCAGACGAAAAGATCAGGAATAGAATTAGTTTTTTTGCAGATAGATCATTCATCCAATTGGTCTATTTTAAGCATTTTGAATCTTTTCATATGATTGTTACTAATAAAACTGAATAAATCTTAAAAATGATTAAAGACTGAGTGAGGAAAAAGTATAATGGTTCCTCCATATTTCAGTGATAACGGCACTCTACACAGGAAAGTCTTTTGAGGGTAGTCAATGTATTGCATTTAGATGTGTGTTTGTGGGTAGCCAACGTACTACAGGTAGATTAACTTCAGGTTAGCCAATGTATTGAATTTAGATGAATTTTGAGGGTAGCCAATGTTTGGATCTAAGAGCATTCTAGGGTGTATCCAAGGCATTGAATCTAGGGCAATTCTAGATTGTGGCCAATGTACTGAGTGTAGGTGAATTTTAGAGTGCAGCCAGCGTATTATACTTGGTGTTTTTGTATTGCCAATGGGTAGTACTTAGCTGCACTTTGAATTTACCCCTTTCTTAATTCAGCTGCATCTATGCAACCATGATACCAGCCAGGACACACAAGTACGTATCTCTCTCCATGCTTATGGAAGCTAGCCGAGGTGACAGCCATCCACCTGCACACATATCCTATCATGCACTTGCAAAACACCTCTGCCTTAAGAATGCAGCTATCCCCCATGATAAGAATTTGGTAATGTTTCTCCTGCTCTTGCATACTGTCGAGACTACCGCTCAACACCTATCCACACACCAGCTCAACATGGGTAGCTAGTAGGGACTTGCCCCCCCCCCTACCTATTTCATATTGGCTAAAATGCACACACACATTCTAAACCTGACAGATTTCCTGGATTTCTGTCCCCCGAGGGCGTTCAACCTACAGAGCATTAGGACCATACCAGTGGTGAAAGACGGTGTACAAAGGACAATTACGACA
This sequence comes from Ambystoma mexicanum, assembly GCF_040938575.1. Classification (NCBI taxonomy): domain Eukaryota; kingdom Metazoa; phylum Chordata; class Amphibia; order Caudata; family Ambystomatidae; genus Ambystoma; species Ambystoma mexicanum. The sequence goes on along the minus strand of NC_090939.1, from coordinate 140,517,494 downwards.
CAATACGATAACTGATCCTGAGTAGGGATAAGTAGCTGAATCACTCTAACAGAATCTATGTAGTGGGGTGCAATTCACAATGATCAAACTGATTAGGCCCAAACAAGTACCACACTCATCAGGAAGAATATCAGAAGCAAATGTGTATATATGTGCATATCGTACGGCATATGGATCAGAACGCAGGAAGACATCCCGGGGAGAAGATGGGCAAAGGAAGAAGGCACGTGCAGCAACAACAGCCCACTGAGCAGTGAGGTCCAAACAGGTGGCACTGCCATGTTACTGGGACAGAAAGTGACCACTGTTGACAATTGCATGGTATCCAGGTACTCTTGTGGATTTGAAGGAGGTGGTGGGTCAAGTTTGTGGGCATAGAGGAAAAATGCAGGATAGTTTTACCGTTGTATTAGTGCATGTCAATTGGCAGTACCTGGGCCCTGCGTGTGGGTCTACTTCTAGGTGGTCTGTGTAGCGCAACAGATAATACTCACAAGAGCCTGTCGGGGGCGCCTTATAGGTGGAACTCATTTCAAATCCAGTTCCAGATTTATGAGCTAGGTGCCCTGGGCCTCCCGCAGGGTAATATCAACAGTGAATTATTTTTGTATGCAATGATTAAAAACATCAAGCACAAGTTTAAGGCCACTTCTAAAACAAAATGTCACGTGATCATATGCCCGTACCATCCCCTCTATCTCCCACATTTTATGCATGGCAGGGTTTTCACCTCAGTACTAGGCACAACAGTAGAGGGTGTGGGTATGGATTGAGGAACAGAGAAAGGTCAGACTTCAGATAAAAACGTATAATCGATAGTTTCCCAAATTCAGATGGCTGTTTGAAAAATAAAACAAAATCGAACTTTCTTCAATCTATGCTGTGTAAAAAAAACGCTGAGCAACCATAAGAAATCCCATTTGGATAGAATCTAAGTAGCGCATGCAAAGCCTGCTCTTGTTGGTTCTGTTGCCCCGAGCTCTTGTTATATGTTTGGCTTAATCCTTTTCCATCTTAAAGCTGCGAACGCTTTCATATTCGTTTTTCAAGTTTGAAATTGACCCTGGCTTTTGTGCAGTGGCGCAGATTTAATTAGCAGGTGCAGTACCCGCCGCCATTTTGAGCAACACACTCTATTTTCCCTCAATCCAATCTCATGCACAGATCTACAGCTAGTTTTGTAATTGATTAAATGTCATTGCGTACGTGAGGGATTTTGTAACGAATCTCACTGGGTGAAGCCTTCAGCATTATATATATATATATATTTTTTACTGTACTCTGGTTCTACACCTTATCGACACATATCAAAATAGTTGCAAGGCCTTTTGGGACAAAAAAACTTTGTTATCTATGCTCATGACTTTGACAGAAAAATAAAAGTTTTCATAAAATCCTGGATTATTGTTAGGATTTGAAGCAGGTAAACATGCGAGTGGAACTAATGATCTAGTAATGCCCAGGGGCAAACTACCTGGCATTAACCCATGTTCTGATACAAATTGAGGACGCGCAATGTGAAGGTTTCCCATGCAGCACAAAATGCCTCCCTGGATGGAATACTTACCTGTGTGCTCCCAACTCCCTAACACAGTGGCCATTGACTTCATCTGCCATGAGAAACAAGCACAATGTGGCCAAAAAAGAAAAGGCATTGGAGAGGTTATCCGATTCCTCATCAAGGGAACAATGGACCTCAAAGCAGTGACCCTCCACCTGCGCAGGGTCATAGTGAAAGTATGCAGAGAGCAGAAAATAGAGAGGGCCTGTACTCAGCACATTAATTTGCTCTGCTTACAATAACCGATGAGCAGGTTTAGTTGAACGACCTTTTAGTGTGTATGATCCTACATCCAGTGGAATGACTGAGCGTGCCAATTTCACCACAGCATCTGCAATGCGGTGTGAACCGTTTCCGAGACACTGGCAACCTACAGTGCATTGGTTAATAAGGGTATTTTGGAGTCCCTGTCTCCATTTGTCCAGGATAATGCATAATCCATTTAACCATCTACTAAGCCAAACACCTACTAGGATTCTATGGGCCGCATTATTAGCATGGTGGTAACTGAACGAATGTGGTATTTAAATATATCCAATTTCTTAAATACCACCTGATTATGCGTTGGGATCACCTCGGATATTTGTCACATGGGGTATGTAGAGAGTACTGCATTGAGTTAATAGCTCAAATTCATCCCACTTCTTACTTTTTCTGTTGCCCAAGCAGTAACTATGCTAAGCAATCCCAATAAGTTATTTTTAAAACTCCACCTGCTTTGACCGTTACCAAATAGTCATAACGAGGAGCGTGTATAAGAGATGCTCCATCTTCCTCGATACTCTTCATTGTTGATCTGCTGGTGATTTACTTATACAGCAATCTTTGGACTTACACTCACCCATCCTCAACCAAAGGCACGGCCTGATACTGGGAATGGTATGGGCTGCTCCAGCATACCTCTCAACTCACTTTCATTTTTAGGGGGTCACCTGCCCTGAACTCACTCACCCTCACGACCAGTCTTGCTTTCCATTTCAGCAAACATCCACAACCCTTCAAAGGCAATTCTTCATCTCCTTTGACTTCAATGGGAGTACCTGCCAAAAGCAGGTGACTTCAGGGCCTAGGAGACACAACAGGCTGATAAATGTAATTAACCCACGCCTCCTCCTATATTACTCCCTTGATCCTTGCTTACCTCAGTTACTTGCTACTAGCCTATTTGTACTGCTAATTTAGACCATACACGTATGCATTAACATGTGCTGTAGTACCCAATGCAACCTCAACTGATAAGTGACACATCTTTTGCACTGCTAGTTTATACCTATATCGATACATTAATATGTGCTGTACATACTACCAAATATAACCCTAACTGATAAGTGACACGCCTTTACACGGCATATACCTCTCTAAAGAATGTCAGCACCTAGATGCCTTAGCGTTAGGTGCGCTCTACAAATGTCAAAATAAATAAATAAATAAATAAATAAATAGATAAATACATAAATAAATATGATGGTGGTGTCTTCCCTGACCTCTCTGAGGCATCTCACAGGATCCATGACTGAAACAGATAGGGTAGTGGCTGTGGGATACTTGATTATTTGCACCAACTGTAACCAACTGTGTAGGGAATTGGGTCCTGATTCATGGAATTATTTGAACAGCTCAAAGTGACTTTGCACTTCCGACACAATCCCTGATTCATAGAGCTGTGCAAAGTATATATTTGCCGTGCAAAGGACGTACAAAGTCAGTGCATAGTCAGTTTACAACAAAATGACTTTGCACGGTCTTTGCACAGCAAAAATACGCTTTGCACAATTCCATGAATCAGGGTTTGTGTCAGTGCAAAGTCACTTTTCAGCAGTGCAGAGTCACTTTGAACCGTGCAATAAATTTCATGAATCGGGCCCTTATTGTGTTCAGCCCCCCTAAATATCGAGGGGGAGGGAAAGCTCCTTGCTGTCTGGCAGCCTCACAGCATTCATACCACCTGCTGACAAATACTTTAAAAACTTTTTTCATGTCTGTTTTATTTGGGTTGTCTCTTATCAATGACTGCAGGCAAACAACATGGCATACATGGGCCTTTAGAAATTGGATGGGGTTATTAGCAAGTTTATTCTAAAAAGTGATTACTTAGAAAAACACCTTTTTTAATGTACAAGTACTATTTGAATTTCATAACCCATGTATGCCTTTTACCTGTGGGAATGCAAATAGTTTTTTTTAAAAACCTTTATTTAATTCTGGCAGAACGTAGCAACACAGGCAGTAGGAACACATCACAGTCGTCAGATCCCTCAGGTTCACATTACAAGACAAGATTCTTAAATATAGACAAAACATGCTTCACAACAGTTTGACATTTTGGTTCCAGCTGTACAGCAAATTAGCTGTCGTAAGCTTATTATTCTTGTCTGTTGCACAGGAAGGAGCGAAACTGTATTCACTTGTCTCGAGGTCTAGCATTTAGGGGGAGACTGGTTTTATATTGGTTTTCACATTCTTGGGCCCAGGTTAGAGGCCCTAGCCATTCCTTCGTATCAGGGGGGAGTTTGTCCCTCCAGTGCAACAGAATGGACCTCTTGGCCATCAAACAGGCTATACTTGCAAAGGCGCGCAGGTCCCTATTTCCAGTCTGCGCCCATGTGCAGGCGGTCCGCTAGCTCCTGTCTACATCTGGGGCAGCCCAGTGGTTGCGAGTTTGTCATTTTAGAAAGTTTGGCCGGTGTGTAATAGAGCCTGATCAGGATTTTAAATTGCATACATTTGAATCTAAAGTTGATAGAGATTTTCCTAGTTTGGGCGCATTTCTGCGACCACTGGTTTTCGGTGAGTTCCAAGTCAAGTTCCTGAGCCCACCCCAGTCTTGCTCTCGAGTTCAAGTTTGGACAAGAGCTCTGGGCTTTCTGGTATAGGGTGGATAGGACATGTTTACAATCAGCGTTTGCTATATAGGCTAAGCAGGTATTTTCTAGTGGCTCACTCGGATAAACTGGCCACCTGGAGGAGATGGCTGAGCGTAACCTGTAGTATTGTATGAGATTATCGCTAGAGTTGGGATGACCCGGTTTCCATGTATCAGGGGTGATAAATCTACCTTCCGGGAAGACATCAGTCAGGTATTTATAGCCCAGGTTGTCCCATTGCAGCTGGATTGACTTATCGCATGTAGGTTTGAGTTCAGGTAATTTCCAAAGGGGTAGCCAGTGATAATATGGTTTTGCAGTAGCCGCGAGGGAGAATAACATTTTCCATGCTTGTAGCGTGGATGCTACCGGATCTAACGGGCTACTCCCTCGGTATTGTTGGATGAGCACTAGCGTCTTTAGGTTCAATTCTCCCATGGTCAATGCCTCTAGTTTGACATGTGGAAGTGGGGTTGTGGTGGCGTACCAGCATGATGCAAACTGCGCTTGGGCTGCCACCCAGTATAGTTCCAGAGTCAGAGCATTGATACCCCCTTTTCCATATGGGAGGGTCATCTCCACCCACTTTTTCCGCACTGCTCTCGAGTGCCAGAGGAACTGTGCGAGCCTACCATGTAATTGTGCAAAGTATAATTTCCCAGGCTAGGCAGGTACGTTGGCATATACATACAACATTTTGGGAGGCAAAATCATTTTGGTCAGTGACAGTATAGCGGCGGGTGATAGCGGGAGCGATACGCAAGTGTCCAATTTGGATTCTGCATAGTCCCTCAATGTAGTGTAGTTATCCCAGAGAAGTGTGACACTGTGACCCCGAGATATTATATGCGGTCATGCGCCCACCGGAGGGAAACAAGGTCCTGGCAGTTGGGCATGTTATCAGTAAGGGGGAATATCTCAGATTTAGTGGCTTTTATACTGAAACCCGAGAGTTCACCAATGTTTGTGATGTCTTGCAATACCGGTTTCAGATTAGTCAACGGGTCCTTTATGAAGAGCATAACATCATCCGCGTAGAGCAAGATGATTTCTGGATTACATCGACAAGAGGATCCCCCTGTGCCCGTGGTTTATTCTAATATAGTCTGCCATTGGTTTGATGGCTAGCACAAAGAGGATGGGGGAAAATGGACACCCCTGTAGAGTCCCTCTTTCCAATTGGAAGGGAGAGGAGGTATGAGAGTTGACCTGGACCATGGCTAATGGTTGAGTGCATAGTAATTTGACATATTGTCACATCTTTGGGCCGATCCCCATCGCCTCCAGTGTTAGAAACATGTAATCCCAGGCAACCATATTAAATGCCTTCTGGGCATCAATAGTGATGCTACTGCCTGAATGTTCGGGTCTAATCTGGCAATTATATTCAACAGATGTCGGATACTGATTGCAATTGCTCTGCCAGGCATGAAACCGGCCTGCCAGGTTTCACCAGATGGGGAATCAGGGGGAGAAGCCTGTTAGCTAAGACCTTAGCAAAGATTTTAGTGTTGCAGTTTTTTAGAGAGAGGGGTCCATAGGACCCCCACTCATTTTTTGGTTTATCTGGCTTTATTAGGACCATGACTACGGCTTCTCTTAGGGATTCTGGGAGGATGCGGCATCGTAGGGACTCCTCCCATACTTGAAGGAGAACTGGAGCTAGTAATGCCGAATATTCATGATAGAATTCTGCTGTCAGGCCATCTGGGCCGGGGTCTTTACCCTTGGGCAGCATAGTTATGACTTCCATTATTTCCTCGGTCGTAATTGGGAGTTCCAGCTTATCCCTGGACTGGGAGTCCAGTGAAGGTAGTGTGATACTTTGAAGGAAGGCCCGGATTCTAGATTCGCCCTGTGGGGGCGGGGGAGGAACTGAATACAGTTTGTGGTCAAATTCCTTGAACACCACCACCACCTCCGTGTCCGCCCATCTATTGTTCCCTTGCTCGTCCAGAATACATTCCACTTGTTCATGGCTGCGTTCAGCGCGGGCCACTCTCACCAGGGTTCTTCCTGGCCTGTCTCCCTCACCGTATCTCCTAGCTGCTGCCGGCCGTGTAAAATAGAGGGTTTCCCTGATGGTGCGGGAGTTTTATTTCCGTAGCTCGTCGTAGATTCGGGCTAACAATGCGGGATCAGAGGTCCTGGAATGTTTCTGTTGAAGATTTTTAAGTTCTCTTTTGGCTTGATCCAGGTCTTTTCTAATAGCCCTTATCACCTCGGCTTCCCTTGAAATGGACATCCCTTGAATTTACACTTTGAATGACTGGCATCTAGTATCGTGGGAGGTGGCCTGTGGCCTGTTCGTCTCTAGGAAAGTGACTGTCATTTCTAAGGTCCGCACGGAACACTGTGTCCCGTAACGCTTCAGATTTGAATCTCCATGAGAGTCTCCCAGAGTCGTCTCTGTATTTTAGTGCTAGCAGGATCAGTGGATGGTCCAAAAGTGTGCAGGGTCCTATCTCCGCCTTAAGTGTCTTCCCCACTAGTGAGCTGGAGATTAAGAAAAGGTCTATTCGGGATGGCATATCATGTGCTGAGGTGCTGAGGAGTAGTAGGTGAATTCTCTGGTGTAGGGATAAATGTATCGCCACACATCGCGCAGGTCCAATGATTGCATAACGGCGAACAGCTGCCTGGCAGCTCGGGTCTGTGGTTGGGGGGATATGTTGTATCTGTCCAATGTGCGGTCGAGTATCAAGTTCACATCTCTGCCTCATATTGTAGGTAACCCATAGTATTCCGCCAGTATATCCCGCATACTAACAAAGAATTCGGGTGTGTCCGTGTTCGGGCAATATGTGTTAGCAAGAATGGTCTCTACCCCCTCAAGGACGCAATGCAGTATCACGTAACGACCCTCACGGTCTATGTGAGAGCGCTTTACGGCTAATTTCAGGGTTTTGTGGATGACAATGGAGCCACCCCTATCCTGGGTGGAATAGGATGTAGAGTATCTGTTCGCTCACCAGGTGGTGGCTATGTGGCAACAGGTATTTTCCCTCGCATGTGTCTCCTGCAAAAAGAGGATGTTAGCCCTCTGTCTTTGTGCATATGCTATTATTTTATGGTATTTCGTATAGTTACCCAGCCCCCGGACATTCCAAATCAGGAAATTGACCTGTTGTGACATTTGTTAAGCGTCAGATGGTATTTAACGTTATGTGCCATGGGTATACCACTGTGTCCAATGGGCGATACTCTCATTCCGTTTCTTCCACCTGCCAGCATTTTAATAGCTAATGCTCAACCGCTCCACTGTGGTGCGCAAAAGGTGCTGTCATTTCTCTCTGTTACAGATGGAGCGACCAGAACTTCCTTCCCTGATGAGGACCATACGTCCTCTTGCCCTTCCCCCTCCCTCACTACCACCCCCAACCCAGCAGTGTGTGCATCCCGCCCCTCTTCCCCCCAAACCTCCCTGTACACCAACTAGGCGACAGGAGTATCAACTTTGAGAGATTCATGGGAGCGCTGTTGCTGTCTGGCATCATCACAATTGGGGAGCCCACCAGTCATATCTAGTGTCAAGGCAGGCGGCTATCAAGCATTACTATCAACTCATACCTGTCATGAGACCTATGATCGGAATCATATTACAAGCATTTCTAAGAGTCATTGTTCTCCCTCCCCCCGGGTCTTCTCCTCGGCCTGGAATCGGGATCTGCGCTTCAATAAACTGCTTCATTAAGGACAGAGAAAAAATACAGTTTGCCGCAGAATTGTGTCTTCAGCCGTGGGGGAACAGCATGGCATACTGTACATTTCTTTCTCGAAGCATCTTCTTGACCCCAATGAATTGGCGGCGTTCAAGTTGGACCGGGATGGAGAAGTCAGGAAATATGTGTATAATCTGGGATCCGAGACAGAGTTGTCTCTTCTCCCGGGCAAGTCAGAGTATCGCATCTCTGTCGCAGTAGCTTAAGATTTTAGAAATTCTCAGTCTTGGAAAGTCTCCCGGTTTCAGCTTTGGGGACAGGGCTCAGTGTGCTCTCTCGATGGCAAAGAATGGTGTTAATGGTGGCTGGTCCAGGAGGTACTTAAGAAGCTTTTCGATAGCCAGCTCCATATTGCCTGTCAGGGCATTCGCTGGGACTCTGACAATACGGATGTTGTTTCTGCGAGAGCGCGACTCCAAGTCATTGCATTTGTTTTTGGTGAGCTTCATATCCTTCGAGAGGTCAGCCACTGTCTCCTGTAATGCCCGGATATTATCCTCGCTGGTGCTGATCCTCCCTTCTGCTTCTGTTATCCTGGCTCCTTTGTGGGCCAGTTGGGATTTGATTGATGTCATCAAGCTTCTCATGAACAGCTGCAAACCCCTTTGCCATTGGTTCCATAATGCCAGAGAGATCTGGCGCAGAGGAGGGACACGGTCCACAGGGGGGCATTCTGGTGCAGGAAGACATTGCTGTGACGCTTCGTTGCGCGGTGTGGCTCTCGCAAATATTTCCATTGCGCCCGATTTTTTATTCCCACCGGATCCTTTGGTCATACTTTCTGCCAGAGGGGCAGGATGGTTTGCCTGCAGGGTCTGTAGTAGTTTGTGTTCAGTTGGCTCAAGCCAGCTACCTTGGCTGGTCAGCACAGCTCATTATTGCCCCTTGTCCGCTACTGATAGTCAAGGTACAGGGTAGGGTCCAGCCCTGGGGGGGGGGGCCCAGTGTAACAGTGCAGCATATACTCAAGGTGTTGGGTGGCAGGTGAAGTGGGGGTGCGTTTTTGGGGCCGCAGACTACGAAATCTGCACTGTTAAAGGGGCAGCTCCTTCTTCATATCTTGTCCGTTGGCTGCTACACCCGAGGCAGCCCAGTTTGCGGCTATGTTATCCCTTGGGAGCAGCTCTAGCAGATTATGAGTGCACTATTATTTTATGCTCAGTCCCCCAGCTCCCATCCGTTGCCAGTGCGGCAATTGTCCGTGGACCCTGGCCTCACCAAACGGGTGGGCCGGGGTTTGTCAGCTGGCTCAGCTGATGGAGGGTCCGCTTATGCTCCCGCCTGCCTGCCAGCCCAGGGTTTCAGAGTCGGCCGTACTATGGCCTGCTCAGTGTTGCCAGTAAGAATGCACCGCCAGCCCTGCTGTATATTTGCCCGTTCAGCTTCGTGTTTAAAGAGTGCCTACTCAGTCCTGTATTGTAGGCAATCAGCAGCAAGGTATTCTCACCAAATGTATTGGGGAGCCAGGGCCCGCTTCACGGGGTGTATGCAGCTGGATTCCCCAAGCCTCTCTCTCAGCCACTCTCACGGTTGTCACACTTCTATGGGCCGCTGCTGTTCCACTCACTGGGTCCGCTCAGGATCCCGCAGCATGCAGGAACCTCAGCAGGACCTCCTGTCCGGCGGGCGCCCACAGCACGATCCACACTCAGCAGAAGCGTTGTGGCTATAGGCTGAGTAGTGTGGGTTCCCCTTCTCTCAGATCCCCTAACCCTGGTCCCCAAAAAAAAATGCAGTAATAAACAGACAGAGTTTCTTGTTGGTGGAAAAATTATGGCCGTAGGCTTATTTTATTTCTACAAAACAATAGTACCAATAATATCATGATAAGTAATAAATGACACCACTCGCTTTTGGGCCCATCGTGTCCCGGATGTGTAGATGCCCCTCCCACTTCTTGGCTGGTCTTATTTACCCGGGGCATCTGATCCTGGACACGTGCCGCCGCCTACGACATTCTGTGACCGTGTACCGCAGGAAGTACTTGGTGTTCCTGTTCCATGTTCTTTTCTCCTTGCCCATTTGCTGGGTGGGTTGGGTGGCAAAAACGTTCTTATCTCCCCCTGATCCAGGCCCTGGGAGCCTACCCGTGTTAGATGAGCTCCTTACCTGAATGTAGCTCTCCTTCTTTCTCTGGGGTATTTATACCCCCTTGGCCCATTGTTGCTAGCTGGGGGGGCAGGACTTCCTCCTGCCCCCATGCTGCTAATTCTCACACCTTTCCCCTAAGAGCCTGGGTCGCCTAGGCTACGCTGCGGGTGGGGGTGCCGCCTGGCTGCCCCTCCCTTTATTATTCGCGCCGTTTGGGTTCCCCCCACCCTTCGCCTAACCCCCAGGCCCTCCATCATGCCGCTCTTCGTGCCGCACGGGGCCTGGGGAATAGGCTGAGTAGTGTGGGTTCCCCTTCGCTCAGATGCCCTAACCCTGGTCCCCAAAAAAAATGCAGTAATGAACAGACAGAGTTTCTTGTTGGTGGAAAAATTATGGCCGTAGGCTTATTTTATTTCTACAAAACAATAGTACCAATAATATCATGACAAGTAATAAATGACACCACTTGCTTTTGGGCCCATCGTGTCCCGGATGTGTAGATGCCCCTCACACTTCTTGGCTGGTCTTATTTACCCGGGGCATCTGATCCTGGACACGTGCCGCCACACCTGAGTGGGTGAAGCCTCGGCCGCTCAGGTCCCCCCCAAAAAAGCATCCCTACTTACAACCTCGTTCCGCTAAAGCTTTGAAAATGTTATCCGTAAAAGTTCTCATCCCTTTGTTGGATAAATGTATCCCATCCTGGTGGAACAGGTCGGGATTGTTCTGAGACAAACCATGCTTTATAAACTTTAGCCCCATGCTTTTGCATTACTTTTCTACAGCTTTGTTGAGCTTTTTCCTTGCAACTTCGATTGCATGCCTCCTGTGCGCGCCGTACCAAATTCTGCGTGTGATAATCTCTGACATGAAAATTTCGGTTTTCCACCAGCAATGTGCTAACGCCCTTAGGGACTCGCACATGTTGCGCAGCAGTTCCCCTTTATTTGTTTTGACTAGGTCATTTCCGCCCAGGTGGATTACCAGGTACTCGGGTGGATCCCTGAAACCGATCAAATCCGACAACCGGTCGTGGATGTCCTCCCAATGCATCCCAGGAAGGCCCCACCAGGAAGTTATTGTCTTTTTAAAATGTAGACCCTCTCTGAAATCTTCGATCCACCTGCCTGCCCCGGATACGAATGAATGGCCGACTGTCCATGCCGACTTGTATGGGCTCGTATCTGCATGGGAGTGGATAGGAAAGAAATCACATCAAATGTTCTTTTACATATCTTTTAAAGCATTGAGACCTCCACCCCCCGATTTTTTTCACTCCTTTCTCTCCCAAACCTCCTACCCATGCTGATGTGGCTGCCCCTATTCTAAAGGAATGGGTCCCAAATTCCACCGCATCCCATCTTGCTGCGGCTATGGTTTTCTTTAGCACTTCCTGGAATTGGTAACTGCTGAGAGCCCTGCCGTCCCTATGGATTAGTAGTTGGCCCCCTACGTCGGGCCGTACCTCGAGGAATTCTTGTGTAATGCACCTGGGGCAGTGCCCCCTATCCTTAATACAATTCAGCTCTATTGTTCTACCTTTTCCCATTTGGTCTGTATTTGATTTCCTAAGTAGAATTGACATGCCCTTGGACCCCACACAGATGTCTCCTCTTGCCAAGCCGTCCCCTACCACCGTGTTGCGTGCTACTAGTTCCCCAATCCTGAACGCCCCGTATTACGCTAGCGCAAATGCCGCCCTGAACAGCTTTGTCTCATAACTATCGCTGCACGTGCCTGCCAACAACTGCAAGAGTTTTATCATTTTGCAAAAATTAAGGGGTCTCCTCCCATCCGGCTTCTTTCCTTCCAATTTTGCCCAGCCCTTCATTGCATATTTTATCCGAGGGATGCAAGTTGGGTCTGTCACCCCTGCCACCTTAGCTGTGTATGCGACGGCGGCCAAATGAGCTGCCACCCAGCTTTTTCTTTTCCCTTGCGCAAATGCTTTCTCCAGGAATGTACACATTTTGGAGATTGTGATCTCCCCCACATTTTGTAAACCAGTTTCTTTTAACGCATTATTTACATTCTTCTTGTATTGCTTACCGGTCTTGTATGTTATGGCGTTGTATGTTATGGCGTTCCTGGCCAATCTTTCTATCACCTGGCCTTGTACCTCCTCTTCTGAGTCAACCTGGTAGCTGACCGTTTTTTCTCCATTGCTTCTAAAGGGACCCATGCCTTTAGCGGCGTGGGCGTTTTTTTCCTGTTTGCGTCCGGCCGTGTCCCACTGGAAACGAGACAAGGCGTCAGCGACCACATTTGCTTCCCCGGCGATATGCCTCGCCTTTAGTGCCACATTATTATTCAGACACTCCAATGTAATTGCCCTCTTCAATTCCAATACCAGCGGACATGATGCGCTTCCATTGTTTACCACATGTACTCCCGCCATATTGTCTGACCACACATTCAGTTGCTTTCTATTCAGCTCTGCCTCCCAAGCACATAGAGCTACCCAGATAGGGAACAGCTCCAATAATGTGATATTACTCGACAAGATGCCTCCCGCCATGCATTTGGCCACTCCTCTGCGCACCAGTTTGTACCCAAGATCGCCCCAAAACCAAAACCCCGGCTGCGTCTGTCAATAGTACCCTATTGCTTTCTTTGTTTAGTGTTGAGCGCCATATTATCGCTCTGTTGAATGCTTTCAGGAATACACCCCACACTTCCAAATCTTTCTTGATACCTCCGCCAATTCTAACTCCGTGGTGACCTTCTTTTGCCCCTCTTGTTAGCTGTTCGATCCTTCTCTGAAATATCCTGCCTTGCGGTATAACCCGTCCAGCAAAGTTTAGTTTTCCTGCCAGTGATTGTAATTCCTTAACCTTGGCCTTGTTTTTTCCCCTTGGGCTTTCGATTGTACTCAAGAGGTCTGTTACTTTTTCCTCCGGGATCCTGCATACTCCTTCTTGTGAGTCTATTTCTATACCCAGAAATTGTATTCTCTGAGTAGGGCCCATTGTTTTTTCTTCTGCCAGCAGAAAACCCCTCTCCTCCGTTAATGAAATGAATTTATTTAAGGTTGCCCCACATAACTCGGAACCCTGCGGCCCCACAAATAAAAAATCGTCCAAGTAGTGGACCACTTGTGCCTCCTCTAGCTCCTTTGTGAGTGACCATTGTAAGAACAAACTCACTTTCTCAAAATATGCACATGAGATAGCGCAACCCATTGGCAGGCATTTATCAACATAATATTCACCCTCCCAGTGCATGCATAGCCACCTTTGAGATTCCCAGTTGACTGGTAGTAAGCGAAAGGCTGATTTTATATCTACCTTCGCCATCCATGCCCCTTTCCCTGCTTTCCTGACCACCTGCACTGCATCCTGAAAATCTGCATATGACACTGATGCTGCCTCTTGTGATATGCCATCGTTTACTGATGCCCCAGGGGGGTATGATAAGTGATGTATTAGCCTGAATTCGCCCGGTTCCTTCTTTGGGACCAGACCCAATGGTGAGCATATATATTCGTCAAATGGGGGAGCCCTGTATGGTCCCCCTATCCTTCCCAGTTCTATTTCTTTCCTGATCTTTCGGCCCACCAACACTCTGTTTTCTAAGGCAGATTTCAGGTTTTTTGGGATATTCTGGGAACCCTGACCCTCAAAAGGTATCCTGAAGCCCTCCTGGAAGCCTCTTCTGATTGTCTTTGCGATTTCTTTGTCTGGGAATACCTGTAGTCACTTTTCCATTCTTTCAATTTTAACGGGTGTGGCCCCCTTTTCCATGCTTTTTTCAGTTCCTTTTCTCCAGCGCCCTGTGTGTGCTAGATGATGTTCTGGTACATTTTGCTGTACTATGTTCGCCCCTACAATTTCCGCATCTGTGGGTAAACCTGCATTTCTTGCCCCAGCTTCATGGTACCCCGTTTTCAAAGTTTCTGCATTGTGCTGCCTCTGTCCTAGTCGGCCCATTGGCACTTCTCCCACCCCCTTGTGCTCTTGGCAATATATTGTTCTGCCAACTTCTCTGTGTGTTGTATTGCCTACTCCGAAAACTCTGCTCTCTTGATCTGTCATAATTGCTCTCGTATCTTCTGTTCCCATATCTATAATCGTTTCTGGAATCATACTGCCAATATTGCCTCCTTTGATAGTCCCCAGAACTGCTCTGTTCCCTAGCGTCCCATTTTTCTTTTAGCACATTAAATATGTATAGATTGAAATTCTCTTCGTCCCAACCTATGTCTGGGAAACAATCCATTTCTTTTCTAAATTCATGATCATATTCTTTCCATGCATCCCCCCCAAATGCTTTGTAAACTTTTAACACCCTCTGCTGGTATGTTACCAGTGACAGCCCATCCTCTGGATATTTCTGCAGGATAATGGTGGACATAATTTGGAAAGCCGCTGTCCAATTATCGAAATTCCTAGCTACCGGTGCCCTTTTCAGTAATCCTTTCTCATCTTCTTTTATATCCTCTAGTGCTACATTCTGGCCTCTCTTCTGTACATCTAGCAATGAGAAGATATCTATAAATTCTTTCCTCCATATCTTCTCCTTCACTTTCTCATTAATGTACCATGCTTGGGCCTTCATTGAACGTCCTTGTGCATCTTTCCCAACCGTGGCCCTGCCATATTTCGTCATTACTGTGGCAGGTTCTTGTACTGCTATGCTAGAGAGCCCGGCCGGTGCCACCGGTATGCCCGGGTGTGCCCCTTGCGGGGTGGCTCCTGGTAGCACCCCCTGTCCATCGCCCTGCGTGATGGGTACCCCACTGCCTGTCGTGCCTGAGCCATCAGTTCCCTGGCCACCTCCAGCCCCTTCTGCCCCGGACCTCTTCTGCTTATCTTTGCGTATTACCCCCTTCCATCTCACCCAAGCCTTTAAATGCTCTCTTTCTTCATCTTCGCTACTCTCCTCCTCGTCGGATGTTACTGCTGCCATTTGTTTGGCCCTGTGGTTTTTTCGTTTTTTCTCTTTACCCTCTTGAGCTCTGGGCGACTTACCCTGAACCGTTATACATTCTTTTAACATTTTGACAATTTTTTCCCCAATATTATTATCAATTTTTTCTTTACCTTTTTTGTTGGTCTTCTTTTGCTTTTTCTTGGGTTCCTCCGGCTGTTCCTGTGGCCCCTCTGCCACTTCTCTCGCCCGTTTCTGACCTTGTGGTATTATTGCCTCATCTTCGCTGCTGCTGGACTCCTCTAGTAGTAAAGGCGACATTGCCCTTGCCTTCTCCTCCTTTTGCATTAGTTCCAGCACCCATTGTGCTCCATATTCCTTTTCTGCTTTTTTAGCCCATGCGCTAAATTCCTGCGCTCTTCTTGCCCTGGCTTCAGCCATTGCTCCCCACGTTTTTTCCCCCGAGGTCTTCCTCTCCACGTTGCTCTTCTTTTGACTGCTCTTCTGTGTGTGATGAGTGTTAATTCGGCATCAATTTCATGCTTCTGCGGAAATAAGAAAGTGAAAAGTGGCCAAACCAAAACAACACACCTATCGTGGGACCAGAACTCGGGTCGCCTGTATTGCGAGTTGAAAGACTTATTGAAGTTTAAAGCTGACTTAGTTCCGACGCGGTCCCTGACTTCCTTTCTTCCGGCGCCTGACTTTCTTCAGACGCGGGATTAGTACTCCGGTCCCCCGCGTCCCAATACCAAGCACTTAGCAGTTGCGCCACCGGTTAGTGCTGGCAGCAACTGCTGGCAGCACTTATTTGCTTCGTTTTCCGTGGCCGTTATAATAACAACATTCGATCGTTTTAAGCACGCTCTCGTGCTTTCACTGCCCCGTCGGCCACACTTGCTGAGTAGTTCGGCGAGGGGACAAGGAAGTATTTAGAGACCGAAATCAAATTTTTTACTAATTGTGGAGCATGGTCTTGAACTCCCAACCTTTTGCATTGGACGCGACCGCCCAAGCAGATTTCCGTCCAATGCGCTGTGCCTTTGTTTAGTCTGCCGGGGACGGCAAGTATCCTCTGTTCTCACTGCTGCTTCCTCCAGCCCGCGGCTCCGTGAAACATCTGCGGCTCCAGATAACTTCCCGCGGCTCTGTAAGGACTCTCAGCTGGGCTCCGTCCCGGCGCTAATCCTCTCCCGCGGCACCTCCCCCGACAACAATCTTCTTGACGCGGCTCCGGCGTTGCGTTGCTGCCCGCCCGGTGTCCTCTTCTCACGCGGCTCCAGCTCCTACGATTCTTCTCCGGCGGCGTTGCAGAGGGGGAGAAAACAGAGACAACGAAATCCCGAAAAGCCCATAGAGGCAAAGCGAAAAAACGTTCTTATCTCCCCCTGATCCAGGCCCTGGGAGCCTACCCGTGTTAGGTGAGCTCCTTACCTGAATGTAGCTCTCCTTCTTTCTCTGGGGTATTTATACCCCCTTTGCCCATTGTTGCTAGCTGGGGGGGCAGGACTTCCTCCTGCCCCCATGCTGCTAATTCTCACACCTTTCCCCTAAGAGCCTGGGTCGCCTAGGCTATGCTGCGGGTGGGGGCGCCGCCTCGCTGCCCCTCCCTTTATTATTTGCACCGTTTGGGTTCCCCCCACCCTTCGCCCAACCCCCCAGGCCCTCCATCGTGCCGCTCTTCGTGCCGCACGGGGCCTGGGGCATGAGCCGGAGTCCACAGCCGGCAGCTCAACTGTGGCGTGGACTGGGAGGGCTTAGCTCTAAAGGTCTGCTGTTGGTCTCAGCTACTCCTGCCAGTCCCAGACCATGGGGTGCTCGATACAGCTGGGACTCTCCTTGTGAAACTTCCAGAGGTCCACCCGGGTCTCTGCAGCTCCGACGGCAGCCTCTGCTTATTGGGAGACATTGACAGTGGCTCAGCTGTGCCCGCAGCCTGACCCAGTCTCGCTCGGGCTCCCGAATTGGCAGCTGGGGCAGGCAGAACTCTGCTGATGTGGTCCTAGGAGGGGGGATGGGCAGTTGAAAGTGCTCCCCTGTCGACCAGGTGCCGTCCGGGGTCCAATGTGGGTCTCCTGGCATCTCTGCCACAGGCGTGTTCCCCCAGTGACCTCAGCTTCGGGATGCGCGCAGCATTGCTCACCATGCCTGTTGTCAGTGTGTGAGGAACCGGCTCCTCCCCACGGCAGGCTGCGGCCCGGCCTTGAGACAGCATGAGGTCAGGCAGTGATATCCCTGTGTTCAGGGCAAGTCAGGTTTAGGGATTTCGTCCGCGCCCGCACAGGTTGATCAGCCACCTCCAGCAGTCTTTTCTGGCTCAATCAATGTAATGGAGCCGCTACCTTCATGCTCAGTATTCCGCCAGTGAACAGAGCTCCTGGGCTAAGCAGCCATTTTCCTTGGCTGCTCAACATCGCCACTTTTTTCTTTTTTTTAAACTTATTTTTTATTAGTTTCACAGTTGGAGCAGCAACGTTACATTTCAGCATTTAGCAACCTCTGAGGAAATGTACAACAAACAAAACTGCAACGATTCCCTCTTTACCCCCAACCCACCACCTCTTGCCCCTCCATCTTTCAGTCCATCTCTCTCTATGTCCCTCCGGGCCTATGTATGTCCATATCAACTGTGGTTTGAAGGTCAGGGCTGGGGAATTTTTGGTCATATTCCAGTAGGGGTGCCCAGACTGCCTGGAATTGGTGGAGCTTTTCTTCTTTTGCAGCCGGCTCCCAAAATATCCCAGACTTTGATCCACCATCACCCCAGATCTGGCCCTTCTGCCATTTTCCAGCAGCGGGCGGTAGTGATGCGCAGTTAGCAACAAATGGGTCATTAACTGCGCCCGTTTCCCCGATTCTGGGGATGCCCCTTCACATGATGCCCTAAGTAGCAGGGTCTTTGGGCACAGCGGGAGGCGACTTCCAGTGATGTCATGAATCACCTGTATAATGTTCTCCCAGAAGGTCCGTATTAGGGGGCAGTCCACCACATATGGAAGTACGAACCTTGCGCTCCACATTTTCGACCAACAAGTGGGGTGGATTACGGCCTAGAAGTGGTGAATCTGCACTGGTGGATAATACCACTGGAATGACAGTTTCAGTGCGCATTCATTGTCGGTCATGCATTTGGACGAGGCAATGCTTCTAGCCCAAATCTCCATCCACGCCACCTCATCCAGCTGAAGTCCTAGGTCCGTCTCCCAACGGGACATGTAGCCTGGGCGACGCAGGGTCAGGAGGTCTTCCCGCAGCAGTTTGTACAATTTTGAAAGGCCTCCCCTTTATATGGGCTCCCCAAAAATAAGTTCCAGTGGGCTTAGGGACTGTGTGGCTTTCTCCCTTATTTTGCAGTGAGTAATACAATGGCACAGCTGGATGTATGTGACTCTATCCCCTTCTGGGACTTTAAATTCTTTTTTACAGTCTTCGAAAGAGCGCGGCAATGTGATTTATTGGCCTGCCCACCTTTCCAGGTACTGTTCCAATGCCTTAATCAACGGAGGAAAGTTAGCCCTGCACAGGTCTCTTGGGGAGGCTGTCAAACAAACCCCTAGATAGGCTATAGAAGACAGATCCCAGCGAATCGGGCAGATAGCCTGGACAGTCCTTACCTCTTGTGTAGACAGGCCCACCCCCAGAGCCACTGATTTCCCAAAATTAATGTCAAACCCAGCCACCTGCCTAAACGCTTCAAGCTCCCGCAAGGCTGCCTGTAGGGAGGGGACGATGTTAGTGATAGATAGAAGCACATCATCGGCATACATTGAGACCTTATGTGGGGAGTACTGCACTAACGGGGCCTACATTGCTTATTCCCTGGAATGTTTTGGGCCAACGGCCCATGATAAGTGCAAACAGGAGAGGCGATAACAGGCATCCCTGACGTGTCCCACAGGTAAGGGGAATTGGGGGACAGCGTTCCTGATTTATCTGAAGAGAGATGTTCGGGATGAAGTATTGGCGGCTAGCGCCTTTCTAAACTGCGGGCCGAAGGCCTCCAAAGTCAAGTGTAGAAAAGGTCACTGCACCCTGTCAAACGCTTTAGTAGCGTCCAATGCCAGAAGGGCCAGTTTCTCATTGTTCTGCGCAGCCATTTCAATCAAGTTTAGCGCCCGCCTGATGTTGTCCCCCATTTTCCTGCCCATGATGAAGCCTGTCTGATCCAAGTTGATCAGTCGGGGAATAGATGTTAGCATCGATATTCATAAGTGATATTAAAAGGGGCCCCTAGGGGTCCCTCCTGCTATGGAAACAAGGCAATAACCACACATGAAAAGATGCGCCAGACACGAGGTTCAAATTCCCAATGCTAGGGTTTATTGCAAGCAAAAAATAGTATCAAATGGCCAATTCTGATCTCACGCCCCGCGACGTGAGTTTCCTAGACCTCGAGGGACGCAAGAGAGCGAATTACGTACATCAGTTACATATATACAAAATGCATATCATACAATCAGCAATGTCATGTTTAACACCCCTCTTTATTAAGTTCCTTTGAACTCGGGATGACGATGGACATATCCGACGAGTATGACGATTATGACACTTTCGATGTCTATTCTAATAACAATGTGCAATTAGAAAGTGCGGAGGCATCTTTTAGTTGTTGAACAGAACACGGTGGTTCTGTTCTTGGAAGCAAGCTGCACACGGGGGAAGAGCCACATTCCAAGCTTTGCTATCTATGAGGTACTATTCGTGTCCTGGGAGCTGACACGTTCTAAAGGGTTTTGCGAAGGGGGGCCGTAGGAAGAGCATAATTCAAGCCTTTAGCTGTTTTATTCTAACATATTCTACCATCGTACGAGACTGGCTGGCAGCTGTGAAGTGATTAAATGCCCTGCAGCTCTCTCCCAAGGCTACAGAGAGGGAGCGTGGGCATTCCTCTCTGGGCTTCTCATGAGGAGTTTCAACAAACTCTTCAGTCCCGCGACCTTGTCCTTTCATATTCAGACAACAATGTTAACAGTTGAGCCGAGTAAGCAGAATCTGCAAGAATTGCAAGCTGCAAAGCAGTTTTTAGACAGAAAGCAATGAGCAATGGTTAACAAGCAAAATGGCGATTCTTGCTACATTTAAAATGGCTGCTCGTTGGTCAAGCATAGCAGTTTATATTTCTATAATTCGGTGCATAAGACGGTTGGCCCACGGCCATCAAGTTACGTCTATCATTCAAATGAAGGGTATTCATTTTTCCAGATTGACAAACCCTCCTTTTGGCCGTATGCCAAACGTCTTATTTATTCATTGTATCCTCCTCCAATGAGGATAAGTCTGGGGTATCTATGTCTGAACCATCTTCATCATTAATGTCTATCGCCATGAATTGTTTTACTGTTTTTGTTTCCTCAGTGTCTCTGTTATTTCGCGTTTGTTTTCCTCTCCACACCATGTGCATACATCCCTTAGTACATCCATCAGTTATTTCAGTGCAGACTATTGGTAAGCATTGTATGCAACAGCAGCATGTTATGAATATCCCAAGTACCATCATTAGTATCGAAATTAACTTCCATCCCCAAGACCGCAATAATCCCCAAAACCAGGATCCTATCCCCCAACCCCCTTCTTCAGTAGAGAGTGTGGAACTTATGACATGTAATTTCCGGATCGCTTTAAATATCGTAGGGGAGTAGTCATGTATATACACACAGCATGCAGTTTTTACGAGTTTGCAAACTCCCCCCACGATCAACTAATATTATATCGAGAGCCATCCTGTTTTGAAGTGCCATTAGTCTTATTCCTTTTTCTTCTAACGTCATATTCAATAAAATATCCGCTGTGGAATCTATTGTTTTTTGTAATATTCCAGACAGTTTTCTTATATTGTAAGGATTTTCTATTTGGGACAAGAACGGTATAAATGATTTGGCTATATCCGTTGCTATCATTCCATCCTCGCTACTCCTTTGAGTTCTACCTTTTGGTCGTTTGGCTACTTCTGCTGTCTCCAAGAGGAACACTCCTGGAAACAGTAGACCTAGATAGCATGTACCTCCCCAGTTCCTAGAAAACCATGGATATGCTTTTTCTCCACATATAAAGTAAACAGGTTCTCCTACGTACACGGGTTCTATTTCGTGTTTTAAAACCACTGTGTTCAGGCAGTTGCTAAACGTTCCTACTTTATAGGAACCCTTTTTCTGTAGACATAGGGGAGCAGTTTTGGGGGTGTGATCCACTGTAAAGGCAGGGGGCACAGCATCTTTGTTCCATTCATCCCTCATTCGAAATGTCATTACTGATGTTTTTTCTGCTGGCGGGGTTGGTCTATTTTGCCTATATAATCTATCTAGTCTTGTTATCTTTCGTGTATTCTTTCTCATGGGTTCTAGTGCAAACATGCAAGCTTTTTGGAATATGGAACAACCCACAGGTCTCATGATCACTTCCTCAAATTCATTCATATTGGTCTCATCTAGCTGACCTGTATTACTCTTGCTCCATTTCCCAAAGAACATTGCACTTAATGTTACTTCACATGAATAAATCAATGGCAAAGGTTGTACATACCAGCCTATCCCTTTCCCACCATGCTGTGGTAAATGGGGGCAAACCCAGCAATCTTTTTTCTTTAAAACCGCCAGCCTTTTCACAGCCTAGATCATTCATCCACTTCGAGCAAGATTAGTTGTTCTTTCTCCCACTGCTCAGACGATTTCCGAACAGTTCTTTATTGATAGAGTACTATGTGCATCCAGCTTGTCCCGCTCTGGCTTAGGACACATGTACCTTTATAAGCGCACCGAGGAGCCGTGAGTCTTGAATTGTCCGACTTGCACAATTCTCACACTTCTCTCCTCTACGCCCCTGGCTCCTACTCCGTCCGTGAGTGGAACCAAAGGCAAAAAGAAAAGCACCAAAGATCTGTGGATCACTTTGCCTGTCGAGGCCGCAAATTATACCGATTCACTCCTGGTATTGTATGATCCGTGAATAGTGCCGTTGCATTTCCAGTATTAGGCTCAGAGTCAGCCTGTGGCACAATGATGGGTAGCGATGAGCGCTGTGGCAATAATGTAGTTTCTTTCTTTGGCTTTGGTGCATTTGCAGAAACTGGTGGGCGCCAAAGGGGTACACGCGTTGTTTCTGCTCGTGTTTGCCATGCAGGGTTTGTGTCGCTCGGCAGGGATGTTGTTTCTGTTGAGCACCGTTGGGGCACTTTTTGCCCTTTCCTGTTACTGGCAGCCTCCTCAGGCCCTGTTTCGAGTTTCACTTCTCACTTGCGCTTTGTTTCAACTTTCACTTCTCGCTCAGGCTGGTGCTGTGGCATTGGACTGGCAACAGTTTCTTTCGTTTCCGAGACCGTTTCCTTTCTCTGGTCGTCGGAAGTTGTCAGCAGTCCTGGGAATCTTTTTGCATGTGTTGCATGGATCCATGCCTTCCGTCCGTCTACTCGGATGGCCGTTTGCGCTGCCAAAAGTACTTGATAGGGGCCGCGCCACCTGGTGCTAATGCTGTCTTCCGTTTGAAGTTTTTAATCAAGACCCAGCTTCCAGGCTCCAGCGAGTGCCCCGGTCCGGTATATCGCACTGGTAACGCCTTCTGCACCTGCTGATGAATCAAATGCAACTTTTGTATTAAAAGCCCACAGTACGTGCTTAACATAGGATGCTCGACCTCACATAATCTTTTGGGCTGCGGTGCACACCATACATTTGCTGGTCTCCCCATTATAATCTCATAGGGGGAGAGCCCAGTCTTAGCCTGCACAGACGTGTGCATACACAACAGCGCTAAGGGTAATGCATCCACCCAACTCAACTTGCTCCCAGCGCAGATTTTTGCTATCTTTGACTTCAAGATTCCGTTATGTCTCTCCACAAGCCCGGCAGAACTGGGATGCCTGGAACTGTGGAATCTCTTCTCTATCTGCAGACCTGCACAGATCTGTAGCACTACTGCACCCACAAAGTGGGGGCCGTTGTCTGACCACAGGACACGGGGCAACCCAAACCGGGGGAAATACTCTTTTAACATTACTTTTGCTGTGGACATGGCAGTACAGTCTTTTAAAGGATATGCCTCCACCCACTTGCTGAATGCACAAATTACCACTAACACATATTTGTAGTTCTGGCACCTTTCCATTTCTATGAAATCAAAATGGACCAGCTCAAATGGCATAGAGGGTGGGCCGAAACTACCTGCTGGAGTCACGGTTCCCTTCCCTACATTGTGTTGCAGGCACGTAATACAATTCTGCACTAGTCTTTCTGCATTCTTTTTTATGTGCTCATTCTTCCATACTGTGGATAAATGCTGTACCATCTTCTTCGCGCAAATGTGGGTAGGTGTAACGCTCACCTGAATCCCTCGGAGGCGCAGGTCCGGGCTTGGAGATTTCAGTGTCTTCTAGGGTCACGCGCAGGCCTCTGGTAAAACCCTGGATAGACCCTCTCCTCACCGTAATTTTGACCTGGAGGGTGAGGTGTCTGCAAGCAGGAGAACAAGGGGTTAATGTATGTCTGGTTGGCCAATCTGACCTTCCCCTTTTCTGGACTCCCCACGTTACTCGTAGGCTGAATATGCTCACCTTATATAGGTGAAAGCGGAGCTCTCCATCCTGCGTCTGTGCAGGGGTGCTGATGCCAGTTGCTTCACTGGTTAATTGCCCAGCCTCTTGATTGCAGAGGATGAAGTCAGGGAGCAAGGCCGTCGTTAGCTGCACGAACGGTGATTGCTTGAATATGGAGTTTTATTTATATGACCCCTTAAATGTCTCTCGCCATTGCAGGTCCAGTATGTAGATAAGGTAAGCGAGAAGAATGCCGGAGCTCGTGAAGGCACATAAGTAAAAGAATGTTATTCGAAGTTAAATGCACTTCTTAATGTCTCTTTTCCCTTTCGAAGTTAAATGCACTTCTTAATGTCTCTTTTCCCTTTTTCAGGTAGCCGTAGCAATCGGCGTGGAGATGGACGCCGAGGTACGTGCCGGAGAATGGGCAAGCCGATGACAGCTAGAAGGCACGTGAGTAGTGATGGCGTACTGTGCCCCTAATGATGTCCTTCTTGTTTTAGCAGGTGCGGACAAACAGCGCCTGACGAAGATCGAGGCGTACGTGGCACAGGTGAGTAGAATAATCACGGAGGTTCACTAACCAATGTCCTTTGTTTCCGCAGGATTGCCGGAGTATGAAGAGTGTGGCACGCGGCCTCAGGATGCTCCGATGGACGAGGTAAGTGCTGCGCTGGTTTTGTCTTGTCCTAACCTGGTGTCCTTGTTCACTTTCAGACGCTGCTGAAGAATGAAGACTGATCTTCCGGGAGGTAAGACTGAAGATTTCTTATTCACAGATGCAGAAGCTGAAGATTCTCTGGAGCTGACACGGTGAGCGTCCTGCTGCTAGTGCAGAATAACTCGAAGCACGTTGCACTGATCGGGTGTGGTTTAAATAGGCCACTGGAGTGCTTAGGTGTCTCCTTCCACAGCCTCGCCCAGACAAGAAAGAAGTTCCAGCTTCCAGAACAGTTCCAGTATCCAGTCCCAGGGAGTGGTGCTGGCCACACCCAGAAGGTAAAGTAGTTCCAGCCAGGAATGGATGAGGATATCATCCTACAAGTAAGTGAGCAGCATGGTCTGCAGCAGGTAGGTCCACCCAAGCACCATTCCTCTCAATATGAGCCCGGCGCTTCCTGTGCCGGGACTGGGTTCCCTTATGAGCCTGGCGCCACTGGCGCCAGGACAAGGTCCAAAAGGCCCCTGTGGGGACCGGCTGGTGCCTGGAATGGAAGTTGTGACCCTGCTTCCAAGGATGTTGGGCTGGGTCTGACTCCTTGGAGACAGCGGTCATGACAGTAGGGCTATGCGCCATTATAACCATTGCAGTCACGTAACAATTTGGCAACATCCAGTTCTTTGTTTCCTTGTCCACCCAACATCCTTCCAAATCTGACTCAGCAGAGCCCTCAGCCCACCCCTGAATCTCTTCGGTCGTGGCCTCAGCCTGCATTTCTTTGACTGTGCCAACTCCATTCTCTATCATACAAGGTACTTCCTCAGTCTGTACTGTCATCATTTTATTCCCCAAATCTGTGGCTGTTTGCTTCGCAATCCTGTCTGCAAATGCGTTTCCCTCTCCCACTCTACATGTTACTTTCTTATGCGCCTCGCACTTCACTTTAGCTAGGCGCTTTGGAAACGTGAGTGCAGACAACAATCGCACAATCAAAGGGCCATGCTGAATCCTGGCCCCATGTGATGTCAAGAAACCCCTCTCAGCCCAAAGTCGGCCAAAGTTGTGAACCACGCCAACGGCGTACTGGCTGTCAGTATAAATATTCACGTTCAAATTCTCAGAGAGTTCACAGGCTCGGGTCAGTGCTATTATTTCTGCGGCTTGCGCCGAATTGTAGGGGATTCTTCTGCTTTCTACAACACTCTCTAGGGTAGTAATTGCATATGCGGCCGTTGATGTGCCATCAGGTAATTTAAAATAAGAGCCATCACAAAATAACTCCCCATCTGGCTCTTTCTGTGGGATATCGCTCAAATCAATCCTTCCCTTTGTTTCTTCTTCAGTGATCATTAAACAATCATGGATTTGTGATTCGTTGTCTCCAATTTCTGCTATGGGCAGTGGCATTAATTCTGCAGGATTCAATGCGCTACACCTCATAATTTGGATGTGTGGTGCAAACAAGATGAGCTCATATCTTGTCAGTCTAGCTGAGGTGAGGTGTTGCGTCTGTGTCCTATTTAATAGAACGTCTATAGCATGTGGCACCATCAGAATTAAAGTGTGCCCCAATTCCATTCCTTTCATTTGTTTCACTCACGCAGCAGCCACAGCGACAGATCGCAAACATTGTGGTAGTGCGCGCTACAGGGTCCAACGCGCAAGAAAAATAGCTGCACGGCCTATTTCTTCCACCTTGTTACTGTGTCAAAACTGCCAATGCACATCCTTCACTCTCACTCACAAATAGTCTAAAGATCTTTTTATAGTTAGGAGTGCCTAAAACTGGCTCAGCACACAATGCAGCTTTCAATTGTTCAAACGCTTTCTGACATTCCTCATCCCACTGTAAAGGCATCTCTGCATACTTTTCAGTCAACTTTATCATCGGCTTCATAATCAACGCAAAATTACTGATCCACTGCGACAATAAGAGGCCATGCCTATTACAGCTCTCACTCCTTTTTGAGTTTTTGGAATAGGCATACTAGAAATACTTTCTATGCGTTCTGGTGTTAATCTTCTCCCTTCTTTCGAAAGTAGGTAACCCAAATGAGACACCTCCTTCTGATTATACTGGAATTTCTTCAAACTTGCCTTATGACCATGGGTCGCTAAGTGTGTCAATAGTAATATAGTACTTTCTTTACAGATCTCTTTCGTGTCAGCAGCTAATAACAAGTCATCTATGTACTGCAAGAGTATGCAACCTTCGGGTAATTCTAGCATGTCTAGCTGCTCTTTTAGCGCTCTGCTGTAAATGCTCGGGCTTTCTGTGTATCCTTGTGGAATGCGTGTGAATGTGAATGATCAACCTCCTACAGTGAACGCGAACAGATATCTACTGCTTTTATCCACTGGAATGCTAAAGAATGCGTTCTTCAAATCAACTACACTAAAGTATTCTGCAGTGGCCGGTATCATTGTTAGTATTGTTGTGACATCTGGAACCAAAGGGAATTGTGGGTCTACCACTTTGTTTAATGCGCGCAGTTCAATTATGAAACGATAGGGTACCTCATTGCCTCCTTTCTTGTAAACTGGAAGAATCGGGCTGTTCCACGTGCTACATGCAATTTCCTCAACCACCCCCAATCTCACCAGGTCAGTAACAATGCTTTTCAATCCCTTCTCACCTTCAACAGAAATTTTATATTGGGGAATTCGTGGTAGTGTGACACCTTCTTTTAAAGTTATTTTTGCTGGCTCTATTTTCAAGCATCCTACATCGTTATCATGCATTGCCCACAGACAGGTTGGTACTCTACTTAGCTCTTCTGGCAACTCTTTTGACATAAATTCCGTCACCGGTGCATCGTGAGGTCACATCATGAGGAACACCCCGTCTGCCATACAATGTATGACTTCCCCCAATTTTCTCAACAAATTTAATCCTAGCAAGTTCTCTCCACTATTTTCTGTCAAAAGAAATGGACACTGTTCCGTAAATGGTCCTATTGTAATTGGGACAGCTTCGGACATGGGGTTAATTACTGGTGTACCTGCGAACCCTACACAAACATTCTTCTGCCCCGACAGTGGTATCTCCGGAACCAAGTGGTGGTCTATCGAACACTTCTGTGCCCCTGTATCTACAAGGAAACGGTGCTCCTTATTCCCGACTCTCATTTCTACGTAGGGTCCTCTCTGATTCACGGGAATAGACACTGGTTCCGACCCCTGCCGTGGGCTGTCCTATCGCGAAAATAACACATCGTCCAATGTGTAGTCACTGCTACTGCTATAATACGTGTTTGGTTGTGTATCAAAAATATTCCCATTTCCCCCTCGATGTCCTCCACTCTGATAATTTCTCTGTTGGCCCTGCCCGCCCTGATTTTGGTTCGAAACACTTTGGTTCAATGCCTGGTTCTGTTGCGCTTGGTTTTGAGCATAGGATTGGGTTTGAGTACCTCCATTGGTATATCCCTGCTGCTGCTGCATGTTATTTCTGCTTGGGCCGTTTGACCCCTGATGTCCTCTATGAGGCCTTCTCTGACCAAACACACCTCTATTCTGTAGGTGCGGGCATTGCGCTTGCCAGTGTCCTTCCTCCTTACAATACGCACATTGATTTAATCCCAATGACACCCGATGCATATTATTCAAATTTCCTCTACCTTGTGCGTTTCCTCTACCTCTATTGTATCCAATGACCTGCTGCAGTAACACCCCTACTATCATTTGCATCGCTTCTTTTCTCATCTCCAATGGGTACCCATTACATATCTCACTTACTTCCTTTACTGACATTCTTTTGTTCGACATCCATCGCATTGTTTCCCCTACCCATACCTGCAATCTTTGTTTATCACCTATTTGTCCCGGTACCGGCAAATGCTTTGTACCACCTGGAAAAACTCTCGCCCATGATTTTTTCATATTCAACCTTGACGCCTCCTTCCTACCTTTCTTAATAAACTCTCTACTATACTCAGGTGTAGCAAACATCTCAGCATATCTGTCTTCCATTTCATGTTTTAATTCAATGAGTTTGTGCACATGTTTTCTTACATCCTCATCTCTTTGCTCACTGCGTGCTAACTTATTCAAATCTAACAATCGCTGTGGCGGTAAATTCCAGAGTATCTTTTTCCATTCTCCCACCAAAATTTCCCCCATGCATTCCAACACTACCTGTCTCTCGTTGCTTCTTCGGTACCCATACAATGAGGCCAATGCTGCCGTCTCATCATTTCCTTCTATGTACATTTCTGCCTCTTGCCGTAATTCAATCTTTCTTTCTTTGCTGATCGCGCTTCCAGTTACCCGTCCAAATCCTTTTCCTTCAGCCCCGCCTCTCGCCTCCCCGGTCTCCATTTTGACTTCAGGAGCGGCGGATGGTGCTGAATCTGTCTCTGGAGCGGGAGGTGCGGATGGGACAAGTGACACAGGTGGCATCTGTAAAGGGCCTTCCTGGATGCTGGGAAATTGTGTGTCCGCGGTCTGCACTTGTGGGAGTGCTTGCGCTGTTGGCGGAGCTTGGGTTAACGCTTGCGTGAGGGGAAGTGCTTGGGCTACGGAGGGGGTATGAGAGCTACTGGTTGGGCCTGGGCAGTCACCGCTGGCCTGTTTGGTTTTGATTCTGGTTTTGGGCCTCGACCCGTGTTAGTTAACAAATGTTCCATTAATTTGTCTGCTATGTGTAGTTCGCGCTGCAGGTATATTCTTTCTATGTTCATCTGGTCACGTCTCTCTTCCCGTCTTAGACTTGCCATCCACTCCTCCTCTTCCTTCTCTTCTGCTACCTCAAGCTTCGTTTTGTGCCTAAGCGCATGCTTCTCTCTACTCCTAAGTCGGAGCATTGCTTCCCTCCTCCAATCTTTGACAGTCTCAAAAGCTGCAGGTCGCGCTTTTTTTCTAATTAGCACCATTTCTAGGTTATCTATCCTCCCAATCTCAAAACTACCATTAATCGGCCACTGATGGTCGGGTTGCTTTCTAGTTTGCCTATGCCAAATTTCACAAAATATTATCGCACCCACACCATATTTTGCATACATATCATAAGCCGGCGTTCCCCCAGGCGGTGCACTTTGGCCATATTCCAAGGACTGTCTACCGCAGCTGAAAAGCCCTGCTAAAGAGGACAGTACTCCAGGCATGTTTCTTTAACCTTGCCCTTTGGTTAGCCAACTTTTACCTGGACTTTTGAGTTTGCAAAGTCAACACTCTACCAGAAATCAGGTTTCTCTTTGAAACGGGGAATGACTCACCTGATAAAACAAGTCGCCTGTTCTAACGCAACCTCTCCCAACGTCGTGTCTGCACTTCTCTGGCTTCTGCCTCGTCTCGGGACCCTCGCCTCCTTTGCCCTCTGGCCCGGTATGTCGATCAGCGATCAGATGTGTGCAGATCTGTGGAAGGAATCTCTCCTCACTTCTACAGGGCGCCCCGTACACTTCTTGATCCTGGCTCGACCGTCCCGTCCTCGCCGTTCTGCCGCCTTTACTCCGTTACAACGTATACGATGGGGCAAGTGGGGGAGGGTCCCTGTTCGGGCGCCATCTTGAAAGGGGCCCCTAGGAGTCCCTCGTGCTATGGAAACAAGGAAATAACCATACACGAAAAGATGCGCCAGACACGAGGTTCAAATTCCCAATGCTAGGGTTTATTGCAAGCAAAAAATAGTATCAATTGGCCAATTCTGATCTCACGCCTCGCGACGTGAGTTTCCTAGACCTCGAGGGATGCAAGAGAGTGAATTACATACATCAGTTACATATATGCAAAATGCATATCAGACAATCAGCAATGTCATGTTTAACACCCCTCTTTATTAAGTTCCTTTGAACTCGGGATGACGATGGACATATCCGACGAGTATGACGATTATGACACTTTCAATGTCTATTCTAGTAACAATGTGCAATTAGAAAGTGCGGAGGCATCTTTTAGTTGTTGAACAGAACATGGTGGTTCTGTTCTTGGAAGCAAGCTGCACACGGGGGAAGAGCCACATTCCAAGCTTTGCTATCTATGAGGTACTATTCGTGTCCTGGGAGCCGACACGTTCTAAAGGGTTTTGCGAAGGGGGGCCGTAGGAAGAGCATAATTCAAGCCTTTAGCTGTTTTATTCTAACATATTCTACCATCGTACGAGACTGGCTGGCAGCTGTGAAGTGATTAAATGCCCTGCAGCTCTCTCCCAAGGCTACAGAGAGGGAGCGTGGGCATTCCTCTCTGGGCTACTCATGAGGAGTTTCAACAAACTCTTCAGTCCCGCAACCTTGTCCTTTCATATTAAGACAACAATGTTAACAGTTGAGCAGAGTAAGCAGAATCCGCAAGAATTGCAAGCTGCAAAGCAGTTTTTAGACAGAAAGCAATGAGCAATGGTTAACAAGCAAAATGGCGATTCTTGCTACATTTAAAATGGCCGCTCGTTGCTCAAGCATAGCAGTTTATATTTCTATAATTCGGTGCATAAGACGGTTGGCCCACGGCCATCAAGTTACGTCTATCATTCAAATGAAGGGTATTCATTTTTCCAGATTGACAATATTGTCCTATACGAGGGACAATCCTTAGGATCTTTCCCCGGTTTCAGAACCAGAATACTATTGGAGTTTCTCATCAAGGGCATTACAGTTCCTACCTCCCAGAATGAATTAAAAGAGATGTTAAGGGGGCGAGCATTTAACCACTAAACAGTTTATAGACTCTAGGAGAAAAGCTATCTGGGCCCGGGGTGCGGGAGTTCAGGGATTTAATTACCACTTCCACTTCCTTCTGTTGAATCAGAGCTTCCAGAGCCTTATCTTCCTGTGCTAGCTACGGTAGGGAGGCCTCCACAATGTATTGCCTCTGCACTTCCATCGGTCTGTCCGTTGTGGCCATGTTCTCCAGTAAATGATTTTGAGCAATCTGCAATTTCTCCTGTTCTCCATAATGAGTTACTCCCACTTTGTTCCGGAGGCTTACGATACAGTTTTGCCTTCTAATTTACGCTAGTTTATTTGTTAAAAGGTGATTGGCCTTATTACTTTTAGCGTAATATGCCTGTTTAACTGATAGTAGGGTCTGCGCCGTCTCCTCCACATATAGGGATTCCAGCTTATTACGTGCCACCCGCAGGGCAGCATGCACCTTAGGTGACCATGCCTTCTTGTATTTACCTTAAATATCTTTTATCTCCTGCTCCAGGTGGACTCTCGTCTGTTTCTTCCTTTTGTAATATGCTGCCGTGTTTGCTATTAAGTGCCCTCTCACAACCAATTTCATGGCGTCCCACGTGGCCGGGGAGGTCAGTTCCACAAGGTTTTCTTAAAAGTAGTTTTTAATTGCATTTAACGTCTCATCTCTTAGGGCCAGGTCATTCAGTATCGGGTCATACAGGCACCATTTTGGTCTGGAAACGGGGGTCGGGTTCCAGGACCTAATCTGTAAAGACACCGGGGCGTGACTCGTGAGAACTTCTGGGGCGATGTCCACCTTATTGGTGAAAGACAAGAGGTGGGGCAAGACTAGGAGAAAGTCAATGCGTGAGGAAGTGAGGTGGACATGCGAGAAGAAGGTGTAGTCCCTTCCCTTTGGGTGCAGCACCTTCCAGGCATCCACCACACCCACGGATCTGAACAGGTGGAGAATCCCCAGTGCAATTTTGTAGCCTGTGGGGGCTGGTGCATGTGATTTGTCATTATCCGGGTCGGGAATCCTGTTGAAGTCCCCTCCGATGATGATCTGGTCTTCAAAGAATGGGAGAAGGGCAGACTCCAGGTCTGCTAGAAAGTGTTCCTGGCCCTCATTCGGGGTGTAGATAGAGGCCAGCGAATGAAGTTGGCCCACGAGCATCCCCTTCACACCTATGAAACGGCCGGTAGGGTCTGTGATAGAGTCCAATTCCTGGAACTGTACATCCTTGGCCACCAGAATAGCTGCCCCCCCCTTCCTGGGGCCCACCCGAGGCCAGGACCTGCTTTGGGAAATCCCTGCTCCTGAGACAGGCATAGTCGTCTATCAATAGGTGAGTTTCCTATAGGAATTGCACTGCTCCCTCTAGATCTCTCAAGCGTTTCAGTATGGACTTCCACTTCACCGGGGAATTGAGGCCTGTGACATTCATAGTGACGAAGTTCACCTCCTGGAATGGAGTTTCCAAGCTCTCCTCGGTTGACCTTACAGCGGCAGACTGGCAGGGGGGGGAACAGGCGATCAGAAGTTGCCATTCAAGGTGTGAGGATTTCTGCATACCTGCTCCAGCTGAATTTTCCTTTAACAAAATACAACCAAACTTTGAACTGAGTGCGAACTCTGGACTCCCAACCTTTCAACTGCCACTTATCATCGGTAGTACACTCCAAGAGCCTTCAGGTGACATCCACCTTGGAGTTGGGCTTAGGCCGTGTGAAGCCTGCCAATACTGACATTATGTGCCCTGTTACAGCAAGTTCCTTCGGACCAGCCATCTGGGGCATCGGGCGGACGCAATATAAATTTTAGGCTCTACCTCAGTCGTTCATGTCCTGAGGTAGATGAGGCTGTAGGAAGCCTTTATCTTCTATTTCGACCCTTCTGGGTCTTTGACCAGGCTGGGTGTCTCAGTTTTGGGGGAGGTCGTGTGCATCCCCAGTGGAGGCAACAGGGGAGCCACCTTCTTTGTCCGGTGAGGAGGTGTTCAGGATTCTTTCAGCATCATCTAAGTGGGCAATCGCTCGCAAGGTTCCTTTATAGGAAAACTGGACCGCGGTAGGGAACAGCCAGCAATAGCTAATATTTTGATCTCGGAGGAACAGGGTCAGAGGCCTAAGGGCCCTCCGTTTCTGTATAGTCACTGCCGATAGGTCCTGAAAAATTTGCAGGCGAGACCCCTGGAATGACAGTTCATCACGGGAGCAGCCAATTGTCATTATTGCCTCCTTCGTCATATAGAAGTGGACTTGGATGATCACATCTGGTGGGGACTCTGTGTCCAAACCTCGGCGGGAACGCAGTCTGTGGGTGCAGTTCAACAGGAGCTGGGACTTCTTGAAGTGTGGCAGCAGGGATTAAAATAGGTCTTCTATGTATTCCGCTAGGTTCTGTTCTGGAACTGACACAGGCACTCTCTGAATTTGCAAGTTATATTGTTGGGCTCTGTTCTCCAAGTCCTCCTGCTTGTACTCTAAAATCATCTAATTTCTGTCGTTATGGCCCGGATCTGTTGTATTTCAAGAAGAGACGCTCCGTGCTCCCGAGTCAGGTCCTCTACTTCTCTTAATCTTTGTTCTGCCTCTGTCACTCTTCGGTCCGTATGCTCGAGTTTGGTGGTAAGTTCTGTCATATAGGAGCGGAATTCTGATTTGATATCCAACATAAAGGCCTGGATATCTTTCTTGGTGGCTAGTTTTCTGGTCCCCTCAGGTGATGATTGCAGTGTGGATTTGGCTGTCTATAGGTTATTTCCTTTTTCAAACGGGAGCAGCATGGTGGGGATATCGCCACTCTTCAGGGATTTAAGCTGTTTGCCCATAGCATTGCTATCTCCCTCCGAGGTCTGCAGAGCTTCTGTTGGCGTAGGAGGTTATTGGAGGGTGCCCTCCCAACCTGGAACAGATCGCCAACGTTCGCTCTTGTTAGTGGGAGCACTCAACTTCAGGCTCCAGGGCTCTGCCGTAACTCTTGGGGTACTCTATGGTCCTGTATTCCACCTTCCCCATGATGGAGGAGGGGAGGAAGACAGCTGGCCAGACATCGGAATTTCTCTGACCCTCCAATTACATCAGGACCCTTCAGGGCTGTTACATCTGCACAGGAGCGGTCTCTATGGGCCCAGTCAAGCAGCAGTACAGCACAGGGGAGACCCCTGTCAGCACCAGGGGTACAGGTGCAGAGGAGCCCTCTTCATGGGACCAATATTCGCAGAGCAGGAGGGGTGATAGCCCTCCTTTCCCCACCGTTGGCATTCCTTGGTGCACTGTGTCAAGGATCTGGGTGCACTAGCAAGCCAGAGGTCTCTTTGGTCACTTCCTCCACCCAAGTCCGTGGAATGATGCAGCAGGGTCGGGGGTAGATATCTCTCTTCTTATTCAACGGGCTCATTGACAAAATGCCCTCATGAGGGAATGGCCTCTGCCATCCCGTGCCAGCTCGCCCCAGACGCATACTTACCGGTGGTAGAATGTTGTCGTCCCTTGCTCTGTCTTGCGTGGCAGGAGGAATCTTCTTGGGCGGTGTCACTGCAGGGAGCAGCCCAACGTGGCATTCTGTGGGACGCTGCTGTACAGCCCGATCGGGCTTCTGGAGGCGGCTGCTCGGCGCTACTCCCGTCCTGGGGTCTGGAGCTCACTTGGCACCTCGGTGTGGGGGAGGTATGGGATGCCTCCCGCTGCTCCGCGCCTGAGTTTCGGTGTCATCGCTGACCCTCTATGCACTGGATCAGCCATGCTTAGCTGGACGATTGGTTTTCCTCGCTGCAAAATGAGGTTCTTTTCCTTCTGGTCAGCTCAGAGAGCTCCTTCAGTCATCCCCTCCCCTCTTCCTTCATGCTTCTGGCGGGCGTCCACCATCTTGGGACGACAGAGCTGCGGTCCCAGAATCAGTGGCGGATTACAGGTATCAGCTGTGCACAATATAGTCCCATATTGGGACAGCTGGTGCCTGGTCCCTTCCTATTGCGGAAGACGGCTTGGCCAATTTGTGGGTTCAGGAGGTATTGCTCAGGCATCAGGCTTCGTATGGAGGCCATCAGCAGAGCTGCAACATCAGTGTCGCTGCTGGCCACGCACCCATGTAAATTGTTTTTACATATTGTGTTCTCATCATGCATAATAACACGTTTTGTGCCAGTATAACCAATGACTAAGAAGAGTTGACTTTATCACACAGGTATAGCACAGAGAGGGAAAAGAAGGACTGAGCAACCACAACATATCCCATTTCAGTGGATTCTAAATCAAGCATATAAATCCTTTTCGTATACATTAATCTGCCCAATGCTCTTTTTATGAGTTTGACTTAATCCGGTTAAATCTGAGAGCTGCCAAATCATCATTTTCTTCTCTACAAATTTAATTTGAACCTAGCTGTTGTAGAGCGGAGGAGATTTAATCAGCATGCGTGCTTGTCTGTGCCCTGGCTCTAAGTTGATATACATCAAAAAGACTGAAATGTCTTTTTGGGACAAGAGGCTTTGTTTTTGATGCTCGTGACTTTGTCAGAAAAATGCACGTTGTGCTGCAATCTAAGACGAATGAAGGGATTTGCAGCAGTCAAACATCCCAGCGGCACCAATGAACTAGTAATTCTGCAAAGCAAACTACCCTGCTCTAAACCAAGCACTGCAAGAGATGCTGATAGAAACTGAAGGCACACGATCGAAGCACAAAACACGCCTGGATGGGACACTTACCTGCCTACCCCCAACACCCAGGCCCGTCTGTTGGCCTGGGCAAAGCGGGAGGTTCCCTGGGGGGCGAAGGACTGTCACAAGATGTAGTGAGGCCCGGGGCAAAATATTTCCTGAGGCCCCTGTTAGGGAGAATTCTCATTCTATGGCTAATTTCCCTTACCTATAGAGTCCCCCAGCAGCTTTGCTGGATTTGAAGGGTTTGTTTATTTTTACCTGCTAAGAGTGAGACTCTTTTTCCCACTCTTAGGCATTTCTGCTATGTGTGTTCTAGGCTATTTTTGTGTTTAATGCCTATGCGATTTTCTCTCCCCCATAGGAACCATCTTTATTCACATGTGTTACACAGCACGCTCCGTGCAGTGACACAGGGGTGTCGTAGCGATCCCCAAACATAGACTCCATACCCTGGGACTGACTACTGTCTCCCAGGGCATGTAAAGTCCCCATTGACTTTACTAGTCGATTTTTATGAACTTAACCAGTACAACCCATCTTACTATGGAGGTACTGGAAGGGGTTAATAGTTTTTCCCATATGTTCATCTTCGAGGGGGTACCTTAAAGTCCCTCTCTCTAAAGTTTCTAGCTGGTGGCAGTGGTTACTACCATAAATATTCGACCGCAAATATTTTCCTATGGGATTTTCCCATTGTTCGAGGCTAACACTTTTGCTGACAGCCTCTAAGATGCCGCCGGTGCATTTTAATAATAACTTTGCTCCGGTAGGTTTTATTTGCCAGAACTTTAATATAACTTCTTTCTCGTGTCTTTCTCTACGATCCTAGCCCATGTTGGGGATCCTTTGTTCGTCCGTTTGGCGGGCCACTGAGTATGAAGTGGGTCCATTGTGTGGGAGGGGGAGTAGGACCGCTGGACAGAGTTGCCGCAGCATCTCAGGTCGCACTCTAACCTGATCGGCTGAAGGGTCTCCCGCCAAGAAGACCACAACACTGCGTGAGTGACAGCTAGGCTGTATGAATGGGTCTCTTTCTGCATAAAAGCAGGGTCCTGAGGACTGGAGGAGCAAGACGTCGCCACTGGAACTACGGAACCGAAGGGGAGAGAAACCACAGACATCTTCAGCATCCACACCACCGGTGAAGCCCTGCCGGATCGTCTCACCACTTCTCTTCCACACAACGAGATGAGATCTTCATCGAAAGAGCCTTCTTCCCTTGAGCTGGTGGGAACAACCAGTTCACCCATCGCTTCTCCGGACCTGCCTTGGTCGAATCGACAGTGCCCAGCACTTGGAGACCGGATAGCCAAGCAGCTATCGACCCGGATTGCGATTAAAAGGAGCCTACCTTTTAAACTTCGTTTGGCAGCACCGCGGCTGGTTTCATCCCTGGGTAGTGCAGTGACTCGAACCTTCCTCCACGACGAGAGCCTCTCTTCCTCTGCTGGACCCCTCAAAATGCAGGAACTACCAGGAACAAACGCCACCGCAGGAGCCACATCTTCACGTTTAAGGTACATTGTTCCGCCAGGCCTCCCTTTTCCCATGGTAGCCCTAAAGGTGTTTTAAATCCTTATCTACTTGTTGGGTTGGCCGCCCACTCTCTTAACATTGTCTTTAGCCTCGCATCTACCGTTTCAATATTCGTTTACCAAAGACTTGACTGCAGCTACAAGAACATTTTTGCTCCTAAGCTCTTGGTCCTATACCACTGACTCTGGCTCAGGCTCACTGACTCTGGCTGATTTGTTAGATCTGCTCTCACTGGATTGATTTGCAATCCGAAATGTGTTAGTGCACCTGAATCTTCTAAACCCCTCTTCCTTCCTACTGTTTTAACTTGTGGAGTGCCATTCTGCTCAGTTTTCATTCACTTATCTTTCTGCTAAAGTGTCACTGTGCATTACTTGTTCACAAAACTTCGGGGAAGTGTTGCTAGGGGGTGTTTGAAGATATTTTGGTTTAACTTGTGTTTTCACCCCCTTTCGTTAAATTGTTAGAGTGCCATTTGTAGTTGGTTTTCACTGTGCCGTTTTGCACAGTTTTCACTCCACCGCAAACTTGTCTACAATTGAATAGGGAGTTGTATATACTTTTCCGTGACTGAACTTAACTTACTTTATCAACTGTGATTTATGTGTTGAACTAGATGTGTATAAAATAAATATATTCTCTTTTTGATACAAAGCTTTGGTCAGTGTTTCCTTGTTCCATAGTACTGTGATACCTATTGTGTAAACCCTGAATACTGCTCATCTCCCTCTTGAGATAAATCTGACAGCTCAGCCACAGCTACCAACTAAATCTTTGTGGTACAGACTGATACCAAAGGGGATTTATTGCTCTCACCTGTAGTCCTAATCTAGTGTAGTGCTCCCCAAGGGAACTGCACTGGATTCTGCCTAACACTGGTGGTCAGTGGTGAGGATAAAAGTATTGGATTTACATTTTACTGCACTACTAGTACCTTGGTTCAATTAACCACAAGGTTAACATCACAAAAAGTTTATTTTAACAAAGTCAAGTATGGGAAGTTATAGTCAGGAGACCCTCCTTGCAAAAACTGCTGATTATCTTAAAGATTTGGGCAGACAGATAGGTCTTCCTGTCAAAGGCAAGAAAACAGAAATGATTGATAGACTGTTAGAGAAACAAAGTCTAGATAGTGGTGCTGTAGGCCCTACTACTCCAGCAAATGTGGCAAACAGTAATGAGGATAATGTTGAAAATGTTATTGTTTAGACAGATGAGGAGGAGGAGGATAACAATGTCACCCCCTCTGGTCCTCTGCCTGCTTAAGGGCCTCAACCTGTAGCTACTGAACCCTTACCAGGTCCCACATTAAGTCTTGAATTTATATCTCTGGAAAAAATGAGACTTGAATTCAAACGAATTAGTGCCCAAACTGAACAGAGACCTCAAGAACTAAGGCTCAAAGAAATGGAGCTCAACCATGAGCTTGAGATGAAGAAATTGTCTTTGGAAAATGCTTCTCTCCCCGAATCCTCTAGATCTTCCAGTCCAAAAAGACCCCGGATGCCTAAAGAGATTGTGGGTATGTATGAACCTAAGTTGGAGGTATTAGATTGGCTTGCTATGTTTGAATATAATCATGGGTTCCAGGATATCACAGGGAATCAGCTGATCCCCTGGTTATTCTCTAGGCTCCCCCTTGTTGCATCTGATGTGGTAATGGAGTTGGGGGAGGTGGATAGGATGGATTATGAATGTGTAAAACTAGCTTTAATAGCTAGATTTGGGAAGACTACTTCCCTGTACCTTAAGAGGTTTAGGACCCTCAAAAAGCATGATAGTACCCCTCGGGCCACTTGGGTGAATGAATGTTTGAAGAACTTAGAGGGATGGATTAAGGGTTACAGAGTTAACACTTATGAAGGAATGAGAAATCTTGTTATGATGGAGTCTATCAATGATGCCTGCTTTCCTGAGCTCAGACAACACTTGGCTGATTCAAAAGAATTAGATTCTAAGAAACTAGCTAAGGCTGCTGACTTGTGGGTTGCTAACAGGGCCACTCACAAGGATTCAGGGGTAACTCAGAAAAAGGATGAGGGAAAGCAGCCAAAGAAAGACAACAAAGAGAATTCAAATAATTCCAATTCCAAAGAGGGCCCCAAACCAAATTCTAAGGGTAAGCCACAAGGGAAACCTAATCAGGCTAGTATACCTTCTGGTCCCAGACCAGAAGGAGGTCAGAACAAGCCACCATTCATAAAGACATTTGGAAAATGTTATGTTTGTGTCTCTACTGATCATGTGAAAGGGGATACCAGATGTAAGGGTAAACCTTCAGGGGTCCACGCTGTCTCCTTAGCCTTCGCTCCAGAGGAGGGAGTACATATGGCCAGTGGCACCTTTCAACTACTAGCTGATGATCCCATTGGAGTCTCAGCTAGTGTACCTTTAGTATCTCTAGGGTTGTGGGAACAACAGAATTTAGATGTGTATAATTCTATCCCTCCTAATACTAAAGAGTATTATAAAGACAGTGTCCTAGTCAATGGTCAGGAGACTGCTGCCATTAGAGACATTGGGGCCAGCATAACTGTGGTGGACAAATCTTTTTTCAAGGTGGATGATGTTGCTAAGGCACCCAAACACCTCACCAAGTTAGCTGGAGGGCCTGTGCAGATGCGTACCCAATTACCAGCTCTCATCCAGTGCAATGAAATGACTGTTAGGATACCTGTGAGTGTACAATCGGACGTACCAGGAAGGGTGCTGTTGGGCAATGACCTGAAAGACCTGGGAGTAGTGTCAAGTACTCCCAGACGTCCTAGTAAGAGATTACAGGAGCTTACCAGACTTGCAAGGGAGAGGACCTTGAGAGGCTCTCCTGAGGAGATGATAGAAAAATAAATCCCTCCTACACCACTGGAGTTACTAACTGCTATTTCCAAGCAACCAGAAGCAAAGGCGAAACCCCAGACTTCAAGGAAGAAGACAGCAGAAAGCACTCCAGTGCTGCCAACCAGTAAATCTCCTAGGTTACCAAAAATCACACCTGTGATTCCTCCTCCAGCTGAAGCTGAGAGTGAGGTACAACCCTGTGTGGTTGAACTAGAGCCTAAAGATTCAGATCTAGTAGGAGGCCAGAAACTCATTGGAGATCTTGACCCTGTGGACCATCCTGAGCTGCAGTCTTTACTGGCAGAAGGTGGACCCCAAAGGGCAGACTTCAGTAAGGGACAAAGAGAATGTACAACTCTGGAAGGTCTTTGCCACCAGGCAGCTTCTCAGCTTGAAGGGCAAGAGCCTGGGAAGTATGGGTTACATTGGGAAGATGGCCTCTTCTATAGCGAACCGACAGAGTCACCCCCTGTGGACTACAAGAGATTTGTAGTACCCCAAGCCAACCGACTCCAATTCTTGCAACTAGCCCATGAGATACCTTTGGCTGGTCACTTGAGCTTCAAGAAGACCAAGGAAAGGCTCTCTCTCTACTTTTATTGGCCTAAAATGGAGGCTGAGGTAGATAAGTATTGCAAGAGTTGCCACACTTGCCAAACCTCTGGTAAAAGTGGCTCCAAGAACGTGGCATCCTTAGTGCCCCTCCCTATAGTGGGAGTACCATTTTAGAGGGGAGGAATCGACATTGTTGGTCCCCTTGATCCTCCAACTTCCTCAGGCAACAGGTTTATACTTGTAGTAGACCATGCTACTAGGTTCCCTGAGGCAATTCCTATGAGGACTGTTACAGCTCTGGCTGTAGCTAAGGCCCTCCTTGGTATTTTTACCAGGGTTGGGTTTCCTAAGTAGGTAATATCCGACAGGGGGTCAAATGTTATGTCCCACTACATGAACGCCATGTGGAAAAACTGTGGAGTTACCTACAAGTTCTCAACAGCATACCACCCTCAGACAAATGGATTGGTAGAAAGGTTTAACAGAACCATGAAGAGCATGATAGGAGCTTTAGAAGACCCTCTTAAGAAAAAGTGGGATCTTTAACTGCCATGATTTCTCTTTGCATATAGAGAAGTCCCTCAGGAGGGAGTGTAACGCTCACCTGGTATCCACGGGGACGTCACTCGGCCTGTTCTGACCTCTTACGACCTCAAACCCTTCCCTGGAGGCTATTCGACTGGAGACTGGGCCTGAAACACAGGATTGGTAGAGTTTAACTTCCTATTGCCTCTGTATGATTGAACCCCTTCTTCCCCGGGGTCCAACCCTTCCCTTTGATCCACAGCTCACCTTGTTTTCTTGGATAGTGTGCTCTCCGTCCTGCTTTCAGCGCAGGGGTCCGTTGATTGATGCGGGTTCGTTGCTGCCTAGTTACTTCACTGGCAAGAGTCCGACAGGTAAGTATAATGAGTCTTTTGAACAGTTCTCTAACTTCATTCCTTTCCTTCCTTAGATGATGGCCGGTGTCCGGGGATGGCGGCGTGCTGCTGAGATGGGTAGCGCTGAAGGTAAGTGAGAGCACAATGTGCGATGAACCCCTTACGTATTTGCATTGAACTGAGTTCTTTTTCTGTATCTTTTAGGTGCTGCGACGTTTTCAGCGTGGATGCCGGTTATGAAGAACAAATGCGGTGGGTAAGCGCGGTATGCGGCACCTCTAGATGTTTCCACGCTAACCTGTAGTGTTTTTTCCCTCTTGCAGATGGATGAGAAGTTCCGGAGACAGAGTTCCCCAGAGCGGCTGGGATTCAGGTAAGCGTTTGAAGCTCTTACAGTATTTAAAAATAAGTGAAGATTTGCAGAATGCTTACTAATGCCTTTTTCTGTTCTTTTCCCTTTTCCTTACGAAGCGGCGTGCCGGGATGGGAATGACACCGCCGAAGATGCCCGCAGAACAGAAGGAGTGATGACTGATGGGCAGAAGCGCCGCAAGGTAAGGCTGTTCCTAACAGTGTTCTTGTTCTTGCAGGAGCTGAGCGCAGAAGAAAGATGCAGGCCTACTGGAGACCGATCCGAACATGGTGAGTGCCACACTGCAGGTGCAGAAAACACAAAGCATGTTTCTCAGCCTGGGTGTGGCTTAAATAGTCTCTGGGTATCCCAGGTGTCTCTGGGCTGAACCACACCCAAAAGACTAAACCGCACATGCAGTTCTGGGAACCGAAATATGTGGGGGCATCCATCTTGTCCCCATCAATGCACTACAAGTCCAATCCCCAATGTTATCCTATGGGAGTGAGTGAGTCTGGTGCCACAAGCGCCAAGTCTGACTCCAAGTGGGTCTTTGGAGGGATGGAGAGGCCCTTGAGGGCCATGTAGGTGATCGTGGCCTGGCTCCAGCCTGACATGTTGGATGGCTGGGGACATGAGGGGCAGGAATCATGACAGCACTCCCCCCCAAGGCCCCTCTCAAGGTGGCTCTTCGGTCTGGTCCTGGTTTAGTTGGATGGTTTTGATGAAATCGCCTAAGCAAGCGAGGTGCATGGATGTACTCACAAGGCTC
Organism: Ambystoma mexicanum; assembly: GCF_040938575.1. Classification (NCBI taxonomy): domain Eukaryota; kingdom Metazoa; phylum Chordata; class Amphibia; order Caudata; family Ambystomatidae; genus Ambystoma; species Ambystoma mexicanum. The sequence goes on along the minus strand of NC_090939.1, from coordinate 140,474,984 downwards.
CCATGTCCTGTTTTGTGGACCATACCCCTTCCAGTCTACTAAGTCGTATAATTTGGATCTGATGTACTTTGAATCTAGGATGTCCTTGACTTCGAATTCTGGCTCCCCGGTGACTACTACTGGCTGTGGTGGTATTGCTACCCGGGTCCCAGGTTGAACAGGTTTAAGGAGAGACACGTGGAACACAGGATGAATCTGCATGTTTGACGGAAAAGCTAGTCTGACCACCACAGGATTTATCACGGAGGTCACGGTGAATGGACCCAGGTATCTTGGACGGAAAGTTCGGGGTCCTTTAATGGACACATGTTTAAACGCCAGCCAGACTTTGTCTACCAGTTGGTAGTTGGGGGCCTTTGCTCAGTGTTCATCCGCAAACTACTAGGCGATTCGTAGCTTGAAGTAGGTGTTCAGCTGCCCTTTTAAGGGTTTGAGAAATGGTTGTGTGCAAGGTTTTGACTGCTGGCATTTCCAGGGTTGTAGGAACGTCCAACTCAGAAGTATGTGGGTGCCTGCCATACATGGTATAAAAGGGTGTCTGCCCAGTGCTGGTGTGTAGGGAATTATTATAAGCATATTCAGCTATCCATAATAGGTCGAACCAGCTTCCTTCAGCTTGGTGTAACATGCAACGCAGATACTGCTCGAGCGTCTGATTTGTCCTCTCAGTTTGACCATCCATTTGGGGATGGTGACTGGTGGATAGCCGGATGTCGATCTGGGCCATAGAGCAGCATTTTCTCCAGAAGTTAGATACGAATTGAGTACCTCGGTCTGAGACCAAAACTGAAGGAAACCCATGGAGCAGTACGATGCCTTCAAGAAATACCTTTGCCAGAGTGGAAGCATTTGGGAGCCCCTTAAGAGGAATGAAATGTGCCATTTTTGAAGTAGGATTTCCAATGGTTGTAATAGCCCAGCCGGTTTCTGCTTGGATGACTTGTTTTGAGCACACACTGCACAAGATAGGATGAATTGGATAATGGGCCTCATTACAAGTCAGGCGGTGGACCATGGTGCTATTAGCATCATGGTCCATGCCGGATTCCGCCATGGTGGATGGCGGAATTACCGCCCCATTCCAAGGTGAGTGGGGCGGTAATTCCCCATTCACCATTTGCCCTTCCCCATTCCCATTTTTGCCCCATAGGGCATAATGGGGATGGGGAAGGCGCTAATTACGGCACCGTAAATTACGGTGCCGTAATTAGCACCAAGGTCGCTTAGCGCCTTGGACTTTAATGCCTGCAAAAAGCAGGCGTTAAAGTGTGAATCAGGCGTTAAGGGTTAACGGCGCCGACTGCGCCGTTAAACCCTTAACACCTGACTTGTAATGAGGGCCAATGTCTTAACGCCACATGGGCCACCAATAATTTCGTTTTACCTTGGCTAGGGTTTTAGCGATTCCGGGGTGGCCCTCGATCAAGGAATCATGATAACCGGACATTACTTGTTCTTGTAGTTCTTGGTTTGGTAAGAATAAACGATTCCTGAAGTAGGGCAATTGATCTTTTATCATGTAATGTTCTCCTTGTGCACTCCACGCTTGTAATTGCTCCGGACTCAATCAGGTTTTGGATTTCTTCATGTAATTCTTTCTGAGTTATGGTTGCTGTGATTCCTAGGAGCTTGTCACTCGGGATGATTGCTATTGGGTCAGGGGTCTGATACCCTTGCTCTTCCACCCCAATACGGGAAAGGGTATCGGCCTTCCCGTTTTTCATCCCTGGTCGAAATGTAATCACGTAGTCATATTCAGCAAAAAAAAGAGCCCAACGTAGTTGTCGTGAGGATTGGGCCTTTGCCGCTTTTAGGTATTGGAGGTTCCGGTGGTCAGTTATTACGGTGATTGTGTGTCTGGCGCCCAAGAGGTATTGCCGCCATGCCTTAAAGGCTTACTTAATGGCCAGGAGTTGTTTGTCTGTGATAGCGTAATTGAGTTCAGGGGGTGTGAATTTACGCGACCAGAAGGCAACAGGGTGTAACTGGCCCGTTTCGGGGTCTTTGTGTGAGAGGACAGCTCCCATAGCCATGCTTGAGGCGTCCGTTTCCACCAGGTATGGGAGATCAGGGCGAGGGTGGCGTAAGATTGGGGCAGATGTGAATCTTGCTTTGAGTTCCTGGAAAGCCTCCTCGACTTCTGTTGTCCACTGGAACTTTTTGTTGCTTTTCCTTAGTAATGACGTGATGGGATGCACGATTTGCGAAAATCCTGGGATGAACCGGCGGTAGAAAGCCTGCAAAACCCAGCATACTTTGAACCCTCTTGAATGAATTTGGGGATGGCGAGTTCAGGATAGCATCTACCTTGTGTACATCCATTCGGATTCCATTCGAGCTGAGAATAAAGCCCAGGAATTCCACCTTGAAGATGTGGAATGAGCACTTTTCGAGCTTAGCGTAGAGCTGGTGTTGACGGAGTTTCTCCAATACGGATCGGACGTGTTTAACATGGTCCTGCTTTGATGCGGAATATACCAGGATATCGTCGATGTACACTAGAGCCCAGACATCAATCAATTCCCGTAGGACATCGTTCATGAAGTATTTAAATGCAGCAGGCGCGTTGCAAAGGCCAAAGGGCATTACTTGATATTCGTACAAGCCATATTTGATGCGAAAAGCGGTTTTCCATTCGTTCCCCTGTTTTACGCAAACAAGGTGATATGCCCCCCTCAGGTCTAGTTTTGTGTAGATTTGGGCATCTTTGACTTGATCAAGCAATTCAGGGATCAGTGGCAGGGGGTAGCGATTTTTTCGGTAATCTGGTTCAGTGCGCGATAGTCGATGCACGTTCTCAAGTCCCCCTCTTTTTTCGGTACGAAGAATAGAGGACTGGCTGCTGGAGATTTCGAGGGACTGATGAACCCGTTGGCCAGGTATTGGTCAGGATAGGCCTTCAGGTGCTGGTTTTCTGGTTCCGTGAGTGCGTAAATTGACCCGCAAGGGATTTGTGCGCTGGGTATCAGGTCGATTTGGCAATCGTATGGTCTATGCGGTGGCAGGGTATTAGCCTGTTCTTTCTGAAAGACATCTTGAAAGTCCTGGTATTCACTCGGTTGGGTGCCGATTGCCACAGTCGCAAGCGTGGAGGTTCTGGTGTCTATTGGTTGTTTCTCTTGGCGATAACATGTGTGGGCGCAAGTCTCAGGAAAGGACAATTCTTTTGCTTGCCAATCGATTCGAGGATTGTGCGCTATCAACCATGGCATTCCCAAAATCAACCGGAACTGTGGTGCCTTAATGAGGTCGAAAACGATAGATTCTTGGTGTCCATCCTGGCACAGAAGGGTTAAAGTTGCAGTGCATTGAGATACTGGACCAGAAGCTATTTCGTTGCCATCGACAGTGGTAACAGTGTCAGTGGCTGATTAAGGGCGTAACGGAAGCGCCATCTTTGCCGCAAGATCCTGGTCGATGTAATTCCCAGCGGCTCCACTGTCTATATACGCTCTTACTGCGTGCATCCGAGATGGTTGTTGGTGATTGATCAAGACCACAGATAGTGCAAAATGAGAAAATGAGAGGTCTGTAGTTCACTTTCTTCGCTCGACAAGTGGACCCCTACACTTGCCGGGCTGGGGAGTTTTCTGATTCCTTGATGGTATCTTTCTTGTCCGTAGCCCCTACCATCCTCCTCGGTGGCTTCACAGGGCACTCTTTAAGGAAATGACCTGATCTTCCACAGTTCAGACATAACTGCTGCTGTCTCCTTTTACCCCTTTCCGCTTTAGTCAAGGGGGATCTGACCCCCCCGATTTGCATTGGTTCTCCTGAACCTTCCATTGTTTGGGCAGTATTGTCCTTTCAACGCACATACATAGGGTGAGGGTCCGGTCTGGTTCGATCTGCTCTTCAGTCCTGCAGCCTATGATCCAGTTGAACAACAAGGTCAATGAATTCTGAGCAGTCTATCGGGGGGTTCACTACTTGTGCGAGAACATCCTTGAGCTCCTCCCGCAACCCCTGATGAAATAACGTGGTTCTCTTCTTCACTGGCCATTCTGCTTCAACTATGAGTCTATTGAACATGGCTATGTATGTTAATAGGTCTTGATTCCCTTGGCGTAGGGACAGAAGTTCGTTGTCTAATGCCTGCCCATGAGTACGACGGGCGAACAGCTTTTCCATCTCCTGCTGAAAGCCCCTGAAGTCATGCAGCAAAGGATCGTCTTGGGCCACAAAGGGTACAGACCAGTCTGCGGCGCTACCACTCAGGTAGGACAGCACAAAAGCAACCAGTGATTGGTCATTCGGAAAGGCCCCTGGCCTATAAAGGAAGTGCAGGCGGCACTGGTTCATGAACGTTGCAAACCTCTTGGGATCCCCCGTAAATCGTTCGGGTGGGGCCAAGGGAACTGCCCCACGAAGGGTTATCTGAACAGGATTGGCTGATGGCACTGGCATCGAGGGCACGCTTCCCGACAATGGTGCATGCCCTGCTTGTGACTGGAGAAGTTGCTAGGCTTAAATCATCAGTGCGTTCTTTGGCTACTATCAGCTCTCTCCTCAGGGTGTTGGTCTCCTGCCTGGCTGCATGTACTTCGGAACGTAGCTGCCCCCACATGTGGGCTAACTGGTCGGTTTCTGACGTTTCCATGACGCCCAGGTGGATTTTGATGTGAGTCTTTGCATTCTGTAACGCTCACCTGGTAGCCACGGGGATGTCACTCAGCCTGTTCTGACCTCTTACGACCTGGAAACCTTCCCTGGAGGTGATTCGACTGGAGACGGGGCCTGAAACACAGGATTGGTAGAGTTTAACTCCCTATTGTCTCTGTGTGCTTGAACCCCTTCTTCCAACCCTTCCCTTTGATCCACAGCTCACCTTGTTTTCTTGGATAGTGTGCTCTGCATCCTGCTTTCAGCCAGGGGCGCGTTGATTGATGAGGGCTCGTTGCTGCCTAGTTACTCCACTGGCAAGAGTCCGACAGGCAAGCATAATGAGTCTTTTGAACAGTTCTCTAACTTTGCTACTTTCCTTCGTTAGATGATGGCCGGTGTCCGGGGATGGCAGCGTGCTGCTGAGATGAGTAGCGCTAAAGGTGAGTGAGAGCGCGATGTGCGATGCACCCCTTTCGTATTTGCATTGAACTGAGTTTTTTTTCTCTGTCTTTTAGGTGCCACGACGTTTTCAGCATGGATGCCGGTTATGAAGAACAAATGCGGTGGGTAAGCGCGGTATGCGGCGCCTCTAGATGTTTCCACGCTAACCTGGAATGTCTTTTCCCTCTTTCAGATGGATGAGAAGTTCCGGAGACAGAGTTCCCCCTGAGCGGCTGGGATTCAGGTAAGCGTTTGAAGCTCGTACAGTATTTAAAAATAAGTGAAGATTTGCAGAATGCTTACTAATGCCTTTTTTCTGTTCTTTTCCCTTTAACTTAGGAAGCGGCGTGCCGGGATGGGAATGACACCGCCGAAGATGTCCGCAGAACAGAGGAGCGATGAATGATGGGCAGAAGCGCCGCAAGGCAAGGCTGTTCCTAACGGTGTTCTTGTTCTTGCAGGAGCTGAGCGCAGAAGAAAGATGCAGGCCTACTGGAGACCGATCCTAACAGGGTGAGTGTCACGCTGCAGGTGCAGAAAACGCAAAGCATGTTTCTCAGCCTGGGTGTGACTTAAATAGTCTCTGGGTATCCCAGGTGTCTCTGGGCTGAACCACACCCAAAAGACTAGACCGCATATGCAGTTCTGGGAACCGAAATATGTGGGGGCATCCATCTTGTCCCAATCAATGCACTACAAGTCCAATTCCCGAATGTTATCCTATAGGGAGCGAGTGTTAGGGAGAATTCTCATTCTATGGCTAATTTCCCTTACATATAGAGCCCCCCAGCAGGTTTGCTGGATTTGAAGTGTTTGTTTCTTTTTACCTGCTAAGAGTGAGACTCTTTTTCCCACTCTTTGGCATTTCTGCTATGTGTGTTCGAGGCTATTTTTGTGTTTAATGCCTATGGGATTTTATCTCCTGCATAGGAACCATCTTTATTCACATGTGTTACACAGCACCCTCCGTGCAGTGACACAGGGGTGTCATAGCGACCCCCAAACATAGACTCCATACCCTGGGGCTGACTACTGTCTCCCAGGGCATGTAAAGTCCCCAATGACTTTACTAGTCGATTTTTATGAACTTAAGTAGTACAACCCATCTTACTATGGAGGCACTGGAAGGGGTTAATAGTTTTTCCCCTATGTTCATCTTCGAGGGGGTACCTTAAAGTCCCTCTCTCTAAAGTTTCTGGCTGGTGGCAGTGGTTACTACCATAAATATTTGACCGCAAATATTTTCCTATGGGATTTTCCCATTGTTCGAGGCTAACACTTTTTCTGACAGCCTCTAACATACCGCCGGTGCATTTTAATATTGACTTTGCTCCGGTAGGTTTTATTTGCCAGAACTTTAATATAACTTCTTTCTCGTATCTTTCTCTACGATCCTAACCCAGGTCAGGGATCCTTTGTTCGTCCATTTGGCAGCCTTCTGCCCAGAAGCCTTCCTTCTGGCGCCACTGAGTCTGGGGTGAGTCCCTTGTGTGGGAGGGGGAGTAGGTCCCTTGGACAGAGTTGCCGCAGCAACTCAGGTCGCATTGTAACCTGATAGGCTGGAGGGTCTCCCGCCAAGAAGACCACTCCACTGCGTGAGTGACAGCTAGGCTGTATGAATGGGTCTCTTTCTGCATAAAAGCGGGGTGCTGAGGACTGGAAGAGCAAGACGTCGCCACTGGAACTACGGAACCGAAGGGGAGAGAAGCCACAGACATCTTCAGCATCTACATCACCGGTGAGGGGAGATCTTCATCGAAAGAGCCTTCTTCCCTTGACCTGGTGGGAACAACCAGTTCACGCATCGCTTCTCCGGACCTGCCTTGGTCGAATCGACAGTGCCCAGCACTTGGAGACCGGATTGCCAGGCAGCTATCGACCCGGACCGCGATTAAAAGGAGCGTACCTTTTAAACTTCGTTTGGCAGCACCGCGGCTGGTTTCATCCCTGGGTAGTGCAGTGACTCTAACCTTCCTCCATTCCGAGAGCCTCTCTTCCTCTGCTGGACCCCTCGAACTGCAGGAACTACCAGGTACAAGCGCCACCGCAGGAGCCACTTCTTCACATTTTGAGGTACATTGTTCCGCCAGGCCTCCCTTTTCTCGTGGTAGCCCTAAAGGTGTTTTAAATCCTTTATCTACTTGTTGGGTTGGCCACCAGTCTCATAACATTGTCTTTCGCCTCGCATCAACCGTTTCAATATTCGTTTACCAAAGACTTGACTGCAGCTACAAGAACATTTTTGCTCCTAAGCTCTTGGTCCTGTACCACTGACTCTGGCTCAGGCCCATTGACTCTGGCTGATTTGCTAGATCTGCTCTCACTGGATTGATTTGCAATCTGAAATGTGTTAGTGCACCTGAATATTCTAAACCCCTCTTCCTTCCTACTCTTCTAACTTGTAGAGTGCCATTTTGCTCAGTTTTCATTCCCTTATCCTTCTGCTAAAGTGTCACTGTGCATTACTTGTTCACAAAAGTTCAGGGAAGTGTTGCTAGGGGATGTTTGAAGATATTTAAGTTTATGCTGTGCTTTCCCCCCCTTTCGTTAAATTGTTAGAGTGCCATTTGTAGTTAGTTTTCACTGTGCCGTTTTGCTCAGTTTTCACTCCACCGCAAACTTGTCTACAATTGAACAGGGAGTTGTATATACATTTCCGTGACTGAATTTAACTTACTTTATCAACTGTGATTTATGTGTTGAACTAGACATATATAAAATAAATATATTCTCTTTTTGATAAAAAGCTTCGGTCAGTGTTTCCTTGTTCCATAGTACTGTACTACCTATTGTGTAAACCCTGAATACTGCCCATCTCCCTCTTGAGATAGGTCTGACTGCTCAGCCACAGCTACCAACTAAATCTTTGTGGTACAGCCTGATACCAAAGGGGATTTATTGCTCTCATCTGTACTCCTAATCTGGTGTAGTGCTCCCCAAGGGAACTGCACTGGATTCTGCCTAACTGCCCCCTTAGGATTTTCTGCACTGGGCCAGTGGCGGCACCGCCCCTTGAGTTTGTGTGGAGGAACCCAAATATAGTTTATTACTACAACTGCCAATCAACTAGAGCAAAGTTAATGTTCTCTACTGAAGAAAGGTTTATGCCAGACTAACTTTTGTATCATATGCATTCATATACATAGGATGGCATGACAGCATGTTGGGCCTGATGCAGGCATTAAGGAGCACCCGGCCCCTGTGTGCGCATTAAATCACACATCATACACAGTGACAGATAGGTGCCGTACAGTGGATGCTGGTACATTTCTGAACTGAAGAGGCTTAAATGTTTGTGCCAATTATGCAGGATCGACAGAGCACAATGAGGGAGCCCAAACCAAACAAGGGTTGCTTGAGGGGGTTTCTCAATCCCAAGAATATTTCTGAAACATTGGGTTAACATTATGCATTTTACAGCACTTTCTTTGTAAAATTGGGTAGAAATCCATACAGTTTGCAATTGGGTGTGTATGGAAGCACATGGAAAACCCAATAGTTGCGAGTCACCAACCATGCACAGGAACATTTTCCAATACATGTCGTGCCGCCTTTGCACACAACATATGCTAGTATACAAATATAGTCATGCTGGTTGTTCCCATGTATGTCCATGCAGACTGCACCAATATATGCCATTATTACCATGGACAGACTCCCAGCCAGTAAAAATGCCATGCCACAGAAAGTATGTCCAGGTTGACTGAGCACCATAAGTGCTATTACTGGCTAGATTGGCCTAAATTCAATATGGGCCAATTTAGTCAAGTAGTATGTTTGCCTTAACCTTGATGCATAGTCCTGTGCATCAAGGGTAAAGAAAAACAAGCATTGGCAATGCTAACAGTTTGGGCTTTCATGTAGATACAGGAAAGTCAATGCTGTATTAGCATTATCTGTTCGTTGATGGTAGCACGTGCAAACTGGTTTGAGTACCTGAGCATCTAATAGCAGTGCCTAGCAAATACCTACTACTCATGCACAAGCCAAAACTGTTGGATTGCCAATGTTTGTTTTTAACAGGATTTCAGTGAAAGACACACAGTTCTAGCCCCCTCACAAAATGCTTGGCTTTGTTGACTCAACCTGGCTGCATGGCCGGTGCCAGCCCCTGACTAGGGAGGGCTGAAACCCTCACACTTTGAGGCAGAAAGCCTCTTTCGGTGTGTTGCCAGCTCATAGCACTCGTTTAGGAGCGACAGCAGCATAAAACATGCAGAGCAAAAAAGTCTATCCATGCGATATCAACAGACTAACTTTGATTAAGTCTTAACTTCTGGTCTCAGCTTTTAGATGGCCCACCTCTGCAGAGATTAGCAAAGCATCATGAAAGTAAACAGCCTCCGAATTAGGGTGAAAGGTACGACTACTGATCAAAGGGAACGTGAAAGAACTATTCAGCTTCCCAGCTGGGTTTAAGGAATTAGGAGGGAAGTGGAAGCAAGGCTTGTTAAAGATGTGTCAGGGCTGGTGGGGGCCATTTCTTTGTGATGTTTGGGGGGCTCCCCTAGTCGTACAGATTGGAAAAATAGGCCAAGGCACCGGTGGAGTGCTTAAATCAATAACGAGGTCAAAATAATGTAGCAAGGTGGTTAAAAGCTGCAGATTTTCAGTAGGTGTCTGTGTCATAAGACTGCCACCATGGCGGCAGCTGCTTAGGGGCCCATTTCAACTGCAAACGGTGAAATACCCTGACTCCATCCCTTAGTCCGGAGACTGACAGCGCAATGGGTTTATTGGCCCCACATTGGCCCCACTCACTATCCGATTTCAAAACAGTCATCCACCCCCTGCCGGGCTGACCAACAAAGTTGTGGCCAGACGGAACACAGCAAAGACATTAAACAGTGCCTGGGGTTCATTGTTAACAAAGGCCCTGCAATTACAAACATAAAACATTTCATGTTTATCACCTGCATTCAGGTGCATACATGTTTAGGTAATTGAAGTTGTGATGGTGGGTTAGCACTTGCATGCCAGAGGAGTGATTACAAGGGAAGTGGTGATATGAGAAATCTCATTCTCACAGCAGTCCTTAAGTGTGACATTTCAGAAATTAAGGAGAGAGTTAGTTGCTTCTAACATTGAAGCTTCACCGGAATAGTCTCACATGTTAGATGTCCCCACACAAGTAAGTTTGCCCCTCCCTCACAGCCCCTGAAGTGCCTCTCCCAACATTTAAAGTACTAGTCCCACCCCCCCAACCCCTTTTGGCCCCCCAACATTTTAGCCTATGTGCACCTCTGATGCCATGACCCCACCCCTTAATTAAGTGGACTGCATTAGAGTGGGCTGGCACACACATTCACATTCAACACTTTCACCCATGAATTCATCCACCAGTCACACAACTTACATGCACGCATACATAAAACCCAAAACAGCATTGACGCAAACATAAACATCAACATGCACGCATGCATTCATACACATACACAGACTCATTTAATTTAAATAAACATATATACACATTCAATTTAAAATAAAAAACATTTACTTTACCTCCATGCACCTTTCAAAAGCACCCGGGCAGCCACGGCACTCCGACACATAGACATGCTGCCTGACAGGAGAGAACTCCTCTCCTATCAGTCAGCGTGGTCACGCTGAGCAAGGGGAACACACTGACTGACAGGAGAGGAGTCCTCCCTTGTCATTCAGCATGTCTCCGTTGTCAGCTGAATGATGGGAGGAAGCAGAGCTCACTTCTGAGCCCTGCTGTCTCCCATTATTTTGCTGTTTGTTGCAGAGCCAAACGGCTTTAACTCATTGCTGGGGCAGCGGGCAAACAGCACACTCCCCCGTGTGAATAATGGACACGGGTGGACTGTGCTGCTTTGTACTAAGCAGAGGGTGACACGAGGCCCCCCACAAACGCAAGGCCCGGGGCAGTTTGCCCCTCCTGCCCCCCCCCCCTCATGATGGCCCTGGGGGGGGGGCGCCATTGCTCGGAGGTTTGGGGGAGAAATTAAGCCTGGGATAGTGCAATTGCCCTGGGAGACGCGATTGCAATGAATAGCGGCAGCAGGTGCTGCCTCTGCCTCTTCTGACCAGCTTCGCTCTCTGACCCCGGGTCACCATTTTATTTTTAAGCTGCACACTGCTTGAGGGCATACAAAGGCACCTCTTGCTGGTGTCTGCCTTTGTCATCCAGCCATCCCGCAGGCTCACCATGGACTAAAAAGAGAAAGACGCTGCAGTTAGTGTTCTCTTTCCCAACTCCAACTGATCTTACCCCAACTGGAGTGCTGCTTATCGCTCTTTCACGTGCGTGGCGCTATAAAAAGGTAGCAATGAAAGCTTAGAAGCCTTATCTTTGCCCAGAAACTGCAGCAAAGTCGGAGCAGTGTCGCTGCATTTATGTAGCGTCTGAAGGCCTAGTTGCATCCCAGGCTTTCCCTTCCTCTCCCAGGTGCAGGCACTTGTTCTGCAAACTTTTTAAGCGGGCACATTGCATGTTCTCAAGCTCGTGCTATCACTTCCGCATTAGGCTGCCGCTTCCCCGGGGACATCCTCCTGTGCTCGTCCACATCTGCAGCGATTGCTATGGCCGCCTCCGTACCGTGTCCTTCTGCTGCCCTCGCACATTGCTGACTTGCAGAACACACTACATTTCCCTGCATGCCTGTTCACTCGCAGCGCTACCTACTGCGGTGTCGATCGCTGATTACAAATCATTATTCTTACTGGTCTCCTTTCAGATTACTACACCAGGATAGAAAGGCACCTAAAAACACAGTTTTCTCTTCTTGAAGAATTAGGCCTCTCTTCAGCTGGACTTCAATGCAGCGTCCAGCTGTGGTTCAATTGATCTCTGACCCATCTATTTTATGATAAATAACTCGTTTTTTTAGGATTCCTACATGTGCGGGCAGGAAGGCAGAGCAATGCCTGGTTTAGACGCCCTCCCTACTTCCCCACTTCCCAGATTTCTATGGGGCGGGGGGGGGGGCGTGATCTTGCTTGTGTGACTTTCAGCTATTAACAGCTTTTGCATGGAGAATTGCACGCATAATGGACCGGACGTATGACTCCTGAATAAATGGATAGGCATTGGCAGGACAGTTTCTAGTCAATTTGGTGCCCATGAATGCAGTACCAGTCCCCAGTTTTGCATGGTGCAGCGACACACAATTCAGTTTCTCGAGTGACCTCTCGTCTCGGGAGGATAGCTCAGCGGCAACGTGCTCGCCTTGGAAGCAAAATGACACAGAGAAACACGGGTTTGATCCACTGGTCCGCGCCTAGAAACCTCAGGGTATTACGCGCGTTATAAATAACTTATCATATCATAGACGTAAACGCACTCTATTTCACTTCTATTTCGTATAAGCGTGCAGGAAGTCTCGTATTTCTGACGAGAAGGAAAATATTGGGTGGAGCGCTGCCCAGGGTCACATAAGCACGCAGGGAGGATGACGGGGGAGCCAAACTGCTCATTATGTTGAGTGATTTTGTCTTCCCAAAACAAACTGAAAGGGATGCTAGCCAGCCCTTCTTGTACATTTCTAGTGCAGAGTGAAAGGGACCACTGTTATACATCTGATCGTTTTCTCTAGACAAAGAAAGGGATCTGGGTGAGCATCTACATTTTGAAAGGGGCACTGTAGAGTTTGCCCTGCCGCCAGTCCAGGTTGAAAGATTCTGGTGAATAATTACACTGAGGGCACTATGATAGATTGGGGGTGGAGGGAGACTGTTACTTGGGGCTTTCAAGGCCCTGGTAATAGGGGACTGGTAGGGGGGATGTGGCTAGCGTATGGAGGGGCGTGCTAGAGGAAGAGATGATTCTTAGTCTGGTATTGGTAAGGGTCCGGGTGTTGGGTATTGTAGGTGGAGCTGCATGCAGGCGTGTGACAATGGTCTGGGTTATTTGAGGTTGGGTGGAAGTTGGGATTAGTGCTGCTAATGGGGTGAACCAAGGCTTGCTAAAGTTGGCTGGTTCTGGCAGACATTGCAAGCCTCCCTGGGTTCATGGCTGTCTTCCTGATTGACTTTTAGTGCAGCTTTCAACCAACATGTCCCTTGAACCAACAGGCTTAAACCAAGTATCTGCGAATTAGTATAACAATAACACAGATTCTCCTTACTTTGTAGGAGCCTCTGGTTGATGTGGTTAGGCCAAACCTCCTTTCACTAAAATGGATAGAATTACACCAAATCAGATTTGATTTTCTCCACAAGTAACAAAAACGTCTATAATTACATTGGCCCCTTTGATCTCAATGTTATCTGCCCGGATAACTTGTAACCTCGCCAATTCTGACTTTACACCCAGCAACCTCCAGCTGATACATTAGCCATGATTTGGGTAGGATTTAACCTTGGAACAAAGTTTAGGAGTGGTGCACATGACCAGCGTGCATAGGGGGTGCATTTTAGTGTTTTGCCCGGGCACCAAATGGACAAGAAACTGCCCTGCCAACACCCCTCACTCAGTGGTCAGTGACCTCATCTGCAATGCGAACGAAACACATGATATAGCTTGATAGACTGAAGGGGTGGTCATTATCACGAGATAATGAATGACCCCTCATAGGTTGTTGCTGAAGGAAAAGCTGATGGCCATATGTTGGGGAGTGGTCATTAACCAACTAATAATGACCCCTCCCGAGGTCTGTAAGGCTATTAGCACATGCTGGCAATGGCAACACCGGATTTTGCATTGTGGCTGTAAAAGGAGAAAACGTCATTTAATAGTGAGTAAAATAAATGTTCTTTTATAATGTATGTTTGTTTTGTTTTATTATTTATAATGCACACCAGACCCGAGGGAATCAGGGCGTAGAACGCTCAAGAATTATAATGTTCTTTTATTTTGTATTATTTCAAAAACAATTTTGTCTTTATAAGGTTAGCGTTATAATTGCAAAGTTGGTTGAATTGGAAAGGTTTTTTTACATGAGCATACGTTAGGTGCACTGTAAAAGGAAACAGTTTCTCTATAAAGAGTGAATGCATTTTCCCATTTTTTTTATCTTTGGTGCTTCAATTGGATGTTGAAGTGAAAAAAGAAATGGGTGCGCTGATTTGATGAGAGGAGGTCAATAATCACTTCCATGTGGCCTTTAATAAAGAGTGTGGATAAAAAAGGCATTGGAGACGTGTGCCGGAGGCTTATCACAGCTACTATGGGTGACACAGCAGGGACCCTCCACCTGAGCAGGGTAAAGGTGAAAGATTGCAGAAGGAAGAACATGGAGAGGACCTGTACTCACATTCATTTACCCTGTTTATAATACCCGATAAGCAATTTTACCTGGAAACCTAGTGACTATGATCCAACATCCAGTGGAATGACTGAACGTACAAACTTCTCCACAGTCTCTCCATTGCAGTGTGCCCTGTTTCTGAGACACTGGCCACCTAGGGCGCATTAATTAGTAAGTACATTGTTGGAGCTCCCATCGCCCTCTGGTCGGAATCTTGCCTGGTAAATGTAACCACCATAACGGGCCTCATTATGAGTATGGTGGTAACTGTGAAAACAAGTTTCTTACATCCCGTCTGATTGCGAGTTTTGATAAGATGGTATATTTGGTATGTGGGATGCTTAGAAAGTGCTGCATTGAGGTAGTAACCAGGATTTACTTCACATCTTACTTCATATGTACCCCTAACTGCAAATCTCCATTATCTTAAGAAATCCAAATTTATAATAAGATTGCATTGGAAAATATGTATATCCATTTTTAATTGTACCATCATACCAATAAGTATACTCTTACGTAAGGGATCCCCCATCTTCCTTGCTACTGTTCATTGCTGGGTTGCTAGTGATGTACTCAGGTAACAATCTGTGGGCTTGCACTCTCCAATCCTAAGCAATAGGCACCGTCTGAAAGTGGACCAGACTGATGTGGGCTGCTACCAATCAACTCTGTCTAGCCCACTTTTGCCAATCTACAAATACACTGACTGTGTTTTTGCTGATTTTTTGTTGCACGTTTTTGAAAAAACATGCATATGGTAAGTGGGGTTAAGGTATATGTGGGAGCGATAGGGGTAGCAAGGGGGCTGCAACGGGTCTCCCCCTGTATTTTGCCACAAAAAGTGCAAACATTTGTAAAAAGAAATTCAACAAAACTGTAGTAAATGTGCATATAAAATTGGGGCAATGGTTCATAGAAGCTTCAACTCACCGTCATTGTGAGCTTGTCACATGCCCTGGACACATTTTCACTCATTATACAAAAAAGGGGTGCCTGCTTATAGTCCCAGGTCCTTCAGGCGTTAAATACTAAAACGAAAGAGGTTGGACCTAACGGACAGGGAATAGCCACTTAGTACATTTATTTTTTCATGAATACCAATAAATGTTCAAATTTCCTTTCTAAAAACTTTTTATTCTCATAATAAATTCATATACAATGCTAAAACATTTCAATAAACAATTAAATGTAAATTCAACTCAGACTGATTCACTCCTACCATTCATACTGTTTTTACTTTTTGTAACACACTAATGACATGTGTATATTTTGTCCTCATATATAGAAGGCCTCTTGCTCTATTGAGACAATTCCACAAAAGTCCTCCATCCACTGTTCTGATGGTTCCGTCTGTGCGTGCTTATCACACCGACATTCGTCTACACGTCGTTCAGTTGTCTATTTTCGGGACGTCAATATTCGTCGACCCTTAATTCATACAACCTTCTTCAGGACAAGATTAATGGGAGTTTGTTTATTCCCACAGATATCAAGTAGGGTGAGTATCACCACCTAAAATACAATAAAAAACTTTAGAACGCTAAAAGACTAACAAAACATTTTAAACAGATTTCAAATTCATTCCCTGTAGGCTATTCCCTCTTATTTAGAACACATTTAATGTGAAGATATGATTCTAAAAAGTAATCATAGTACAATATCCATGAGTGATTACCTTTACACCCACTCGTATTGCTACCTGGATAAATCCTATTTACATTTTCAATTAGTGGCCACCTCAGTCTGCCCACCAACCTAGATGCAAACAAACAGACCGTTCTTTTTTTATTTTTTAGAACGTGATACTTACTTAGAATAGAATCCAATTGATTCTCTCTATTTATACGATCTTTTGGCCCTTTTATTTCTTCAAGAGGGGTTCTTCGCAACTCGGGTAGTTACCTATGAGGGAAATGGGAGAGTGTTACAGGGGAGTGAGTATTTGAGTGTATCTCTGATTGGGCGATTAGAATGGCACTTACAGCTAGCTTAGGTTCAATTCTGAATCCGAAGATTTTCCATAGAAGGCCGCCTTTGGTCGCGACCATGAAGTAGATACTTTGAGCAAATCTGTGGAGTTGAATTTACATTTAATTGTTTATTGAAATGTTTTAGCATTGTATATGAATTTATTATGAGAATAAAATGTTTTTAGAAACGAAATTTGAACATTTATTAGTATTCATGAAAAAATAAATGTACTAAGTGGCTATTCCCTGTCCGTTAGGTCCAACCTCTTTCGTTTTAGCACATTTTCACTCACACAGCAATTCATGTTGTTAGTAGACTTCAGTGGGAACACCCTTCTTGCAAATGTTCCCGACCCTTGAAAGACTATTGGTAATTTCCTTTGACTTCAATGGGATCCCCTGCCAAAGCATTCGACTTCACAGCCTGGGAGACAACACGGCTTGCTTAGTATGATGCTTGTGTCTTCCCTGACCTCTCTGGGACATTTGGTTGTAGCAATGACTGAAACAGATAGCAGCGGTGAGATACTCGAGTCTCCACACCCAGTGTAACCAACTGTGTAGCGGATGGACTTTTTCAGTCCCCTCACCCATAAATATGGAGGGGGAGGGCAAGCCCTTCTCTGGCAGTCTCTGAGCTTTTATAGTAACCGCTGACACTTTGGCCCTTTTTTGTTCTGCACTTTTATTACATTTTGCACTTTTTTATTTTGGCACTTTTGTTTACCTTTTGCACTTTATTCATGACCCTGTATTTTCTTTGGGTTGTCATTTATTGGGGATTGCAGGCACGCAGCATGGGATGTCTGACCCTTTAGAAATGGGATAGGGTTAGCAGTATGTTTATAGGAAAAAAGTATTAGTTAGGAAAACCCGTTTTTGTTTAAATTTAAAGCTACTAATTGATTACCATAACCTATGCTTGGCTTGTCTGGTGGGAAAACAACGTGTGTTCACATCATCCATAATAAATAGTTGTGCCCCATTTTAAAGCAATGACTGAGAGCAGTCATCTGTTTCACACAAGTATAACAGAGAGAAAAAAATCCGAGCAACCATAAGAAATCCCATTACGGCAGGCTCTAAATAGCACATGTAAACCCTATTCTTCCAGGATCTTTTGCTTCAAGCTCTTGATATACGTTTAGCTTAATCCAGTTCAATCTCTGTGCCGCAAAAGCATCCATACTTCTCTTTAAAGTTTGAAATTGAAACCGGCTTTCTTACAGCAGATTTAATTGGCACCTACAGTACTCGCCGCCATTTTATGGAACCGTATTTCCCCTCAATCCAATCTCAGGGATAGATCTGCCGCTTTTGTTGCCATTGATGTAATGGCATCGTTCAATTTCACGTGTGAGGGATTTTCTAATGAATCTCCTGCGTGAAGGCTACAGCATTCGCATGGTTTATTATTATTTTTTTTTTTACTTCGGTTTATTTCTAAATCTCGGAGATAGATATCAAAAGATCAGAAAGGCCTTTTGGGATAAGAAACTTTCTTTTCGATTCTCATGACAGGACCACAAAAATGCAAGTTTTGCTAAAATCTTAGACTATTGAAAAGATTTGCATTTGCAGCAGTCTAATATCCCAAAGGCACTAATGGACCATTAATACCCCAGGGGAAACTGATCAGCATACCACATGCATGGCAGGATGTGCTTTGCAAAATGAAGCACGCAATGCAAATTTCTCCCATGAAGCAAAAGTACCCGACTGGATGGAATACTCACCTGAGTCAGCTGCCTGCGCCCAGCCCCCCTCACACAATTGTCAGTGGCTTCATCTAACATTAGAAACGAGCACATAAGACATCTAGTAAAGAATGGGGACACAAAAGAAAAGGCACTGGAAAGGTACCCTGAAAACTCCTCAAAGGAACCAGTGAAGTCACAGCATGCGGCCCCCACCTGCAAAGAGAAATAATGAAAGAAAATGCAGAGGGCCCATACTCCACTGATTAATGTACCCTGTTTATGACTGATGAGAAGGTTTAACTGAAAAATGATCCTACATCTAGTGGAATGACCGAAAATGCAAATGTCACCAGAGCGGCTCCAGTGCAGTGTGTACTGTTTCCAAAACACTGGTAACGTTAGGCTAGTAAGGGCATTTTGCAGTTCCCCTTTCCCTCTGTTTAGGTTCATGGATAATCCAATTAACTGTCTACTGGGCCAAACGCCATTTAAACATGAGGGTCTCATTATGAGCATGGTGGTGCTTGTCAAGCATGTGGTATTTTGTTTAGATACCACCTGATCAGGAGTTGGGATCATATGGAATTTTTGGCATGAGGGTTTCTTAGGAAGTACTGCATTGATGGAGTAACTCAAATGTACTCAAAGTCTTGCTTTCTATCTACCCCATGTGGTAAAAACCCCATTGTCCCAAGCAATCCCAACTCATAATAAAGTTGTATTTAAAAAAAGGAGTGGTATATAAAACTCCATCTGTTTTTACCGTGACCACATACTCATAATGAGGCCTTAGTTGGTCTGGGAGGATAACTCATGGGCAAAGCCCAAGCATCACGGGTTCAAAACCCAGTCCCATGCGTAGAGGCGGGACTGGGGCAAGGAGCGTGATGTAAGAACTCACTTTATTATAAGGTATTCTGCATCTTTCTGCCTACTGTTCATTGTTGTTTTGCTAGAGATTCACTTATACATGGATCTGTGGGCTGTCACCCCCTTTAATCAATGGGCACTGTTTGAAGGTGATACTAGGAAAGATGCGGGCAGCTCTAGCATACCTCTCAACTCACCTACATTTGGGTGGTGTCACAATGCCCAGTGCTCATTTTCAGCCACACAGCCGGTCGTGCGCTACATAGGATTCAGTTTGAATACCCTCCTTGCAAACATCCATAACCCTTCGAAGACCATGGTTCATCTCCATTGACTTCATGGAATCACCAGCCAAAACCATGTGGTTTCACAGCCTAGGAGACACAAGGTGCTTACCTCTCTAGCTGTGACTGAAACAGATGGGGCAGCCGTTGTAGGATACTTGGTTCACTTTGTGTAAGCAATTACGTGAGGGATGGATGTTTTCATGTCCCACTCTTAAATATCTAAAATATCGAAGGGGAGGGCAAGCTCCTCTGTGTCAGCCTTGGAACTTTCAAACCAACTGCTTACAATGACTGTTTGCACTTTATTTCACGGTTCTTTGTGTTGTTATTTACCGAGGACTGAGGGCGCACAGCATGACATATGTGGGGCTTGACAAATGGGATGGGGTTATCAGAATGTTTATAGAAAAATTGCTTACTTAGTAAAATCACTTTTCTTAAATGTACTAGTTGATTTTAATAACTTATGTTTAGTTGTTTGTATCAGCTGAATGCAACTTTTGTTCACATCATGTACGGGAACACGTTGTGTGCCACCATAAATCAATGACTAAGAGCAGCTGACTTTATCACACAGGTATAACATAGAGAAGAGTTTGCAGCCATCTCAAGTTGCTCCAAGTCAGGTGTGAAATGATCAGTCAAACCTGGCTTTTAGTTTCTCGTCAATTTGACTTTTAGTACTTGTACTCCTGCATTTATAGTAGGAAATCAAATACATAAGGACGTGAGGTAAAAGCCAGGACTTGTGGAACCTCTCAACATTATGGGGTTAACGTGGTAGTTTTATTTCCACATTTTTTAAAACAGTATTAATGTAAGTGAGCATCACTTGCAGTCATTTAGTTCTTAGTCTTCATCCCCTTGCTCCCGGCGGCTGTCATTTCTAACATGTTTGGTGCATGTTACCCCTTTCCCGTGTCTTCAATTCCGGCTTGGGTAAAGGTTGCACTCTAAGATTTGCCCCTTCCAACTGCCCTTGAACCCCTCCCTCCCACTGCCTTCCCCCACAGGAGATCTGGAGGTCAGAATCCATGCACAGATCATAGTTTGGCTCTTAAAGATGCAGCAGGAGGAGGCTTATTCTGAAAAGTAGCTAAAAACTGCAAGGTGCAAATAGGCAACATGGGTCTTACTCTCCTTGACTGGCTATGGCGAGATCACTTAGATGTGATTCTGTTAAGTGTGTACCACACAAGAATCCCCGCTCATGGGTACATACAATGCTGTGTTGCACAATATAATCTAACAATACAATAAAAGGCTAGATGTATGTTTGTCCCTGTATGTTTGTCCGATGCAGTAGCTTCGCCTGTTGTCACCGCTAGAGGGGGCTGTTGCCTTAGGAAATATAGAGACAATGCCAATTCACATAGCTTTGCCGTTTGTCACCGCTAGAGGGAGCTGTTGCCTTAGGATATATAGAGACAATGCCAATTCACATAGCTTTGCCATTTGTCATCGCTAGAGGGAGCTGTTGCCTTAGGATATATAGAGACAATGCCAATTCACATAGCTTTGCCATTTGACATCGCTAGAGGGAGCTGTTGCCTTAGGATATATAGAGACAACACCAATTCACATAGCTGTGCCTGTTGTCACCACTAGAGGGAGCTGTTGCCTTAGGCTATATAGAGACAGGGCCAATTCACATAGCTTCACCTGTTGTCACCGCTAGAGGCAGCTGTTGCCTTGGGATATGTAGTGGTCCAACTTTACTAATGCAAACCTGCACTTTGGCCCGTTTACACGGGCTTCTACACTAGTACATTAATAATAGTCATCATTTATGTACGGCACACACCATTCTGATTTGATACTTAGGGCCGAATTCATGGAACGTTTAGCGCAGCGGAAAGTTACTTTGCACTGCCAACAAACATGTTGAACCGGGCCTAATTCACAGAGCAGTGCAAAGGGTATGTTTGCAGAGCAAAGTGTCTTTGCACTTCAAAAGTACTCTTTGCACCGCACCAAAAGGGCCCCCATTTAGCAAGGTGCAAAGATAATTTTGCAGTGCAGTGACTTTGCTCAGCAAAAATACACTTTGCACCGCTCTGTGAATTAGGTCTGGTTCAATGTGTTTGTTGGAAGTGCAAAGTCACTTTGCACCACACTAAAAGTTCCATGAATTAGGCCCTTTGTTTGCTCACTGCAGAGGCCTGCTGGAGCATGGGACTTTGGTCCAACCTAGACTAAGAGACTGGCTGCACATTTGTTTTTTGACACCAACTCAGGCTTGGGAGCTTTGGCCATTGGGGTCCTACCTGTTATCCCATTAATGCTTGAGCTGGTGAAGGGGTGCTCATGATTTGAGCATGTAGGATCCTTGTCCAGGACTAAGACCTGGGACTTGCCCTGGTGCACATTCCATTAGCTTTTCCCCACAACCAGGACATGGGGCTGACGGTAGCTTTTCCCTTTTCTTCCTCTAAGGGAAGTTGGGGGCCTGGCTTGCCATGATTATTCTCCCTTAGGGAAGTGGGGTGAGATAACTCAATGTTTCTCATTTTATCAGCCTTAGAACGATAACATGCTTTACCGGATTACCCAGGATACACACCTTTGACCTGCAACCTGCACACCGATCTCTGTAGAATTTGGACCAACCAAAGGTGGATCAAACAGCTGAGGTACCTTGCAAATTATATTCACATGATCTTCTTTGTGTGTTTAGCCCTTAAGGTTAGCTGGAACACGGATGGTACACGTGAAATGCATTTCTTGAGGGAGAAAGCAATTGGCATTGGAACATAAGGCCATGTTCATTGGTTAAACGTTTGCACCTCAGGCCCCCCTAGTAAATCTAAAAGTTGGCAATAACTGACTGCACCAATCCCATAAGGGCAACAACCAAAAGAGGTGCATCGGTACGCACCTGGGTGAGCGTAGAGCGAATCGGTACGCAAATCGGGTGAGTGCGTAGAGCGGGTAAGTGCGTAGAGCAGATGAAGCGCGTCGATCGGGCGAGTGAGTAGAGCGGGTGAGTGCGTAGAGCGGAGGAATGCGTGAGTGATGAACTGGGAAGTATGTGGATGGCATGGATGATGTTTGTGGATAGAACAGGTGTCTTATATGCATGGAATGGGTGACGTATGCGGATAGAACGGGTGATGTATGTAGATAGAACGGGTGAAATATGTGCATGGAACGGGCGAAGTATGTGGATGGAACAGATGAAGTATGCGGAAGGTACTGGTGTAATATATGAAAGGTACGGGTGAAATATGTGGAGAGAGCGCATACATCAACTTGGAATACACAGACCGGATGGGAGTACATGGAACAGATTAGAGTACATGGAACTAATTCGAGAGCGTGGAATGGGTTGGAGTGCATGAAACGGATTGGACTGCACGAAACGGATTGGAGTGTACAGAACGGATTGGAGTCCATGGAACAGATTGGAACGCATAGAATTACGCGACATACATGAAATGGTTTAGAGTGTACAGAACGTTTGGAAGAGCATGTAAACCATCATATCACATCACCTTGCATGTATACCGTCATATCACATCACCACGCTTACTCTCTTCTTTACACCACCACTCAACTAGAACACAGAGATACTATGACACCATTCGGTATAGCTGTTCTCATACCAACATCCGCCTCATACTCCCCATCACTCTAACTAAACACTGCTGGTTACACACTCTCCAGCCTGGCATTCTCCTCAGGCCTAACGCAGCCAGAATCAGTCTGGATAAACCTGCCAGAACGAACACATACTCCTGAACTCTCAACCACCACACCTAATGCTAAGAAGCAGCTATTACACGAATGCCACACCAGCTACACACATATACGGTGCTCACACGCACCTTTCACGCTTCTCTACTCTCTCTACTGACTTGAACTTCGGTTCCTGAGGGCGTTCAACCTACCAGCGCCTTGAGACTATACCAATGGTATGTAAGGCGCTATATAAATGCAAAGTAACATAACATAACACAAAATCTACCACAGCAGCCCTTACTGCCCCGGTATTACTTTGCAAATCCGATGAACTGCAAATCTGATGTGAAGGCCGATGTCAGAGGGAGGAGGAGAGTGAATAGTGGGATTTTATAGCGAGCAGGGACAGAGGGGCTGCCTGTGCAGTGTTGACAGGCTAAAGAGTAGGATACCAGTAGCTGACACAGGTCTGGTGCAGTGAAGTACCTTGCAGACAGTGTGTAATGGTACTGTGGGCTTAGGCCAAAGTATTTTAACTATCATAAAAAAAGTGTTTTTTGTGGTGAGTGAGTAGTAATAAACACTCTCTCAAGAGGAATAAATGTTGACAACGCTTCTCCCAAAATAAGTGGGACACTACTGAGCAATTGACAGTGTCTTGCTGTCATGACGTGGCATCACACCTCATGGGGTCTGCAGGATGTTCAATGCCAGTGCAGCAGTTTGGGGTACTCATTAAAGAGATAAACGTGCAATCCACACTCTTTGCGAAAACGATTGCCTCTTCACCGACTAATACATTACCCACTGAGCCAAATCTTATATCCAGGGAAAATTACAGATCCACCCCCTCTCAGGGGGTTCTCTGATTTTGGTTAAACGTTTGCACCTGAGGCCCCTCGAGTAAATTGCCGACCACATTGACGCTTATAAACCAGATCTTTTTGCTGTGACCGAAACATGGTTGCATGGAGCGGCCCACATTTCTGCTGACAATTTCACCCCTGAAGGTTATAAATTGTACAGTGCAGACCGCATTGAAAAAAAAGGATGAGGAGGGGCATTCCTTGTGAAGAACCTTTTCAACTTCCTTGTGGTTCGAGCCCATTATCTGGAGGGCTGTGAAAATGTTACTTTCAAACTTAAAATTAACACTAATGTGCCCCTTACCTTGCTTCTTTTATATAGACCTCCTCAGATCTTGCCACTCGAACAATTGCTAACCATGGTGAATAGCATTACTAAATCTAATACTCCAGCTATTCTACTGGGCATTTTAATTTATGGGCCAATGACCCCACGCACTGTAATGCGGTTTCCCTACTGTCAGCAATGGAAGTCCTTGGCTTCTCTCAGCTGGTCAAAACTTCTACTCACTAGTGTGGCCGGATCCTCAATTGGATCCTGTCTCAAAATCTATATAATACCAATATCCACTCTCAACCCTGCCCGTGGTCTAATCATTTCTTAGTTAATCTTGAGTTTATGTCACCTACTGCTCCTCTTAGATTGGACAGTAATCCAAGGACTAAAATAATATGTCGGGATCTAAAAAATATATCACCCGTCAATTTTTCTGCATTGGTGTTGACTAAGCTAAATGTCCGAGAATTCTTTGATAACACGAACAATTTGGTAGATCATCTTTCCAGAGCCATTAAGTCATCTATTGACACCCTGGCTCCTGAAAACATTAAGACAGTAAAAACAAAGACCACAAAGAAATCTTGGCTCTTGGATAATGTCATCCAAGCGAGGAAAATAAAAAGAGCTTTGGAATGCGAATGGCGGAAAAACCCTGATACTTCCACCATTATCAAATATAAATCTGCTGCACATATATACAAGAGTGTCATTATCGAAGCTAAGGTTAAAAACTACAACCAACGAATTGGCAAAGCCAAATCCTCACCTAATGAACTGTTCAAAATTCTTAAAGAATTTGAAAATCATTCTTCTCCTTTTCCCCCGGTTATCAAAGACATAAGCTGGTGTCAGAGTATTCAAGATGAATTTCTGGTTAAAACCTCTAGTCACCAGTTCAATATTGCTAATCAGTGCATTCATCTAGCTACCAGCAAAAACACATCTTTGCATAACACTGGTTCCACAAGAAGCGGTAGCCCTACAAAATATCCCCACCAAAAATATCGGCGTACATATGGGCGTTTGTCTCGCCATAGGCAATATTTTTGGGGAGGATATTTTGTGGGAGCGGGGGTTGCGGGGGTGTCCCCCGCACATTTTTAAATAATGTAGGGGTTGCAAGGGAGTCCCCCGCAGGGTCCGTGGGTCAGTATTGCAGCAAAAATATGGCAATATTTTTGTATCACAATATTTTTGCGGGGATATTAACACATGGAATCCAAGAAGCAGGACCACAACCAGGACTACATGTCTGTTTTGGGGCTACATCATGCTTGTCCAAATATTCCTGACCAGGCAGTGGATAGGAAGGGGCAGTGCCACACCGCCACCATGTCCTGCTGTGATATCTGCTTTCTCTACTGGGGATATGCTGACAGAAAGGACCATTGAAGCCCACCAACTGCTCTTCAACTGTCAGGTGCCACCATCATAGTCCATGCATCCCTGATAGGTGCCAGTTTGTCCATGTGCCTTCTTTCCAGGCGTGTGGCTTTGCTGTCAAAGTGCAGAAACCTTGTAATTCTCTGATATCTTTGGAGACTCATCGTGCTTCAGAAATGTGGGCATCCCGACCACTCTGACTATAATTCATCGAGAACATTGGGGTTGGTGTGAAACATGTCAGACAGGATCAATAGACCGAAAATGTATTTTAATGTTATTGTGTCCAGTTTCTTCCAAGTATTTTGTTTCTCTGGACACACCCCCACCCTCCCGGTTGGTTTCCATCAGCATTATCTATAGGAGTTCTTCTGTGACGGTCTGTTCAATTGATTTTTTAATTTTTAATGTATTATTTAGAGTTTACAGTTTTTATATAAACTTTAACACATATAATATAATCGTTTTTTTACCTTCATGCGGTGTGCCACAAGGCTCCTGCTCACCCCCATCCAAAGTAATATCTACATTAGACCCCTTCTTGATCTCTTGGTTGGACTGGATGTCCATTATGCCAATTACGTTGATGATACCCGGGTCCTTTTTGAATTGTCCGGCATTCATGCCATTGACTCTAAAACCATGAATAACATCTACAAAGAAATTCCGAATTGGATGGCCTAAAATTCTCTTGCCCTGAACGATAGCAAGACCAAGCTCGTCATCTTTAACGCAGGCCCACGCCTTAAGAAAATTGATGTCAAATATTCCCACTTTTCCATCATGGGCAATCAAATCACAGTTACCACAACAATAAGAATTCTAGGTGTTACACTGGATTTTGAGCTACCCATGAAAAAACATTTAGCGAATGTCCCTTCATCCTGTGGACACGTCACTAAACTTCTCCATCAGATCAGACCCTATCTTACTACCAAAAATCGATCTCTCCTGGCTACTGCGTTTATCATCTCGCGCCTAGTCTGCTGTAACAGCCTTCTAATAGGAAGCTACAAAGCCAAAAATCTTAAACGTCTGCAGAATGGTACAGTTAGGGCCATTTTTGGATTAGCAAAGGGTGACCATGTTTCGGATTTTAGAAAAAAAACACTACTTGTTACATGTTAAGGAGAGAGCCAGACATAAGATCTTGTCTTTGACTTACAAATGTCAACATTCCCTGGCACCTCAATACCTGGAAAGAAGAATTTCCCAGTTATTGCCCACAAGAACCTTGCGCTCTATCAACTCCAAGTCTCTGAACCAACCTCACTTTCATCTAGAGAGGTTTGCATGGACACGCTTTAAAGTTTGGGCACCTCTGGAGCGGAACCTCATGTCCTTCTTCATCAAATCGTCCACATCATTCTACATATTAAAACATCGACCAAGACATTCTTTTTCAACTCATTTGACTAGATTATTCCTATTTTACGCAATTGATTTTTTATTTTATTTATTTATTTGAATTTATAAAGCGCACTACAGCCCATAGGCATCGAGGCGCTATGAAGGACAAGTATGGAGGCTTGATTCAGGGCTACATGAATGCGGCCCAAGAGGTTACTTAATGCCTGGTGGTTCTCTACAATAAATGATATAAGTAATCGATTGTTTCTCACATTTCACCATAACAGACCCGTTGGGTGCTGTGGGCCGGTAGTACATCACGACACTAACATGCAAGGGGGCAAGTCGGAGCCTCTTTACCCAGCCCACTTGAAATGTGCAGGCTACCTTTCAGAATAAGGGGACCTGTGCTTTTCAGAAAGTAGCGCAAATAAAAAAAAGGGTTTGGACTTGTTTTTATTTGAGCTACTTTTCAAGAATGTTCGCTGTAGGATTAACCCAGCCTCATGGAGGGGCTTTGACGGACGCAGTGAATACACGGCAGGTCGTAGTACCAGTGTATCCGGCAGTGGCGGGATACAGTGTAGCAGTGGGAGCCGAAATGAACATTAAAGCGCGCCGGAAGTAGAAAGCCCAGCGGGCCCGCAGGTCAGGTTCAGTGTACGCTAGCAGTGCAAAGGGGCTACAACAATGACCAGATACTGTTCACATGTTGGGTAAAGACGGACGCAGATGCTCGTGATATAGAGATGCTCAAAGACAGAGGCACACAGCCGAGAGAGGGCAAGAGGGAGCGAGAGAGAGAGCACGTGAGAGAGAAAGAGACAGGGAAATAGAGAGGGAGGGGGGAGAGAGAGAAAGAAAGTGAGAGATAGTTAGAGAGAGAGAGCAAGAGAGGGTGAGAAAGAGGGAAACAGGGTGGCAGGAAGAGAGAGAGAGTGTGAACGAGAGAAAAGGAGAGGGAAAGAAGGGGAGAGAGATGGGAGAGGGAAAGAAGCAGAGAAAGAAAGAGGGAAAAGGGTGGGAGAGAGAGGGAGAGAGAGAGAGCACGAGAGAGGGAGGGAGAACAAGGGAGGAAGAGAGAGAGAGGACAGAGAGAGCACAAGAGAGTGAGAAAGAGGGAAACAGGGAGGCGGGAGAGAGTCAGAGAGAGAAAAAGAGAGGGAAAGAGGGAAGGAGAGAGAGCACGAGAGAGTGCAATAGAGAAAAAGAGAGAGCAAGAGAGGAAAAGAGGGAGGGAGAGAGAGTAAGAGAGAGAGAGAGAGAATAGGGAAAGAGGGTTGAAGAGAGAGAGAGAGGCAGAGACAGAGAAAAAGAGCGAGATCAAGAAAGAGAAAAAAGTGAAAGAGGGAGGAAGTGAGAGCGAGGGAGAGAGAGAGAAAGAGCAGAAACAAGGGAGGCAGGGAGAGAGAGAGAGAGAGTGCAAGAGAGGTAGAGAGAGAACGAGAGAAAAAGAGAGAGAGAGAGACCGGGAAATAGAGAGAGAACGAGAGAAAGTGAGAGAGACATAAATAGAGAGAGAGATGGAATCAGTGTGAAAGACAGTAAAAGAGAGAGAAATGTATAGAGAGAAATCGAGAGAACGTGAGACGACACGTGTGAGAGAGAGAGTGAGAGAGAGGTCGTGGGCGAGAGAGAGAGAGGGTTAGAGATCCTTAGTTTTACAAGTATGAATGTTCTAATTAGCTGAATTATTTCTCATGGAAAGTCTTAGTTACCCAGAAGTGAATAATAAGAGAGGGGTCTCAGCATGCCTCCTAGGTCTAACGCAGAAATGGACGTGCTCTAATTCACCAAGGAGTGGAGGCAATTCATCACATGTTCTGCATGTGCCTGAGACTATAGAGTTCGGGGCTTCTCAGAACCCTGACCTGCGCTGTACACTGGAGATGTAATCTGCATCTCAGAGGGTCTTTCATGCATGGAGTACTGGTGGCCATTCAGTGCTTGGTCTAAGTATGTGGACATGATGTATATTGCTATTTCCAAATGTGTAAAGATCGCACATTTGTTTTTTGTATTTTATTAGTGTCGTAGTCGAAACAGGAAGCAAAGAAAAAGAAAACACATTAAAGAAAAACATTTAAATGAAGTTCACAGTTACTTAAAAGACTAGAGCACAATAAAAAATATTTTACAAAAACAACAAAACATATTCATAACTCATTAATCTCAATATCAAAACTTGTTGTTTTCACATATTTCTTAAAATCACACTTTCAATTCATAATTCGACCATATCTACAGCTAAAAATCGAGATATTCTCAGAGCAAAACGGTCAGTATAGCATTAAGGGAAAGCGAGAGTAGGCGTGTGCGTCTGGGGAAGGGCAGTAACAGGTATGGGGGGTATGCTATCTAGACTCAAGGTCTAAAGAAGGCCAGAGTTTGGAGAAGTACACAACCTGAGTTGTTAGAAGAATCTCATGGCCAGCCATCAACCACTCCCAGAACATTTCTGACAATAATATTGTACATTTGTTAGTGCTGCAGGCACTCTGCTTACCTATTGTTCTTGTAAATAAATGGTTCTGGTTCGCCTAAAATCCAATGCACTACACACCTCCCCCTTCTCCTCTATCTGCATTTTTCTTGGGCCAGTTTATTACTCCTGTCACCAATGCAAAAAAAAAAGTAAAATTCATCCTACAGTCAAACGTTGACTCTGTGATCATTGATGAGATGACTGTTAAGGTCTACACATCCACGCATTTTACTATTGAGATGCAATATGTGCTCCGACGGGTTGCAGGCTTGAATCACTGTCACAGACACATTTGTTGAATATAATAATGTGTGGACATTATTATGCTCCCAAAATGCATTTTTATTTTATGTAAAGCAGCCAGTAGCTTACATTGTTGCTGTTTGCCCCCCCTCTAATTACTCATAGGTGATTTTAGGACTGGATGAAGGTGCATGGGGGCACATTTCAAAATGATGTTTGGTTCCCCCTCCCTTAGCCTCTCTGTGGCGACTGTGTTGTTTGCATAGATTATAATGGAGATATTTCCAAATACAAACTCCATTATCCCTAGGTTTATCATTGAGGGTGCATAACATGAGCCCTAGAGTTACCTTCATTGTTCCTCATGCATTTTTCATGCCCCACACCAAAGAGCTGAAACCAGGGTCAGACATGTCTGTGTTTAGTTAACACCTTTTAAAGAGGTCTGCCATTGGTCAGAAAGTGCACATTTAAAGTGACACAGCCTTTAGTTTGCACACACCATCAGGCCCACATTGTGGCTTTGTTCTGTGGCAAGATGCTGGGTAAAGCAATGGTGGCTGGGGGAAGTAGCTAGCGATTATCAGAGCACAGGTGCACTGGCCTCTCCACAGCAGAACAAAGGAAGGCATCCAGTATGGAACTGAACCCCTACATGAACATTTAATCAGGACTATTGAGCTGGCCCTGGATCCAAGCCTGAGTAACTTATTTACAGAATGAGGGTAATTTACTCACTGATTGAATTATTTACTATACTAAGAACCTGATTGCCTGACTGTGATGTATTTCCAAACTGAGCCAGAAAGCGATCTACTTACAATTTGCAAACTGGGCGCAGACAAGACCACCTGAAACAATGCTGATGCCCACAAAATACATGTTTACATGGTCTCATGATGTATTGTGTGGGGCAGGGGGTCCTGGCCTAAGCCGCCTGCCCCTTCTTTAGGCCACGCCCAGCACTCTTTGGGGAACCTGGCCCCGTCTTTAGGCCACGCCCAGCACTCTTTGGGGCACTTGTGCAAGTTTGCCACACACTCTTGTTAGAGCCCCACTCCACAGCAGGGGATGCACCTATAAATGCATTCTTGGAAAGGACTCAACACCCCAACAACCAACTTCAGTTCTGCAACCCTATTTACCCCCGTCAGTCATCTCCAGAGCCTGCGAAATCACAGCAGCTGGAAAGGAGGCCAGTGATTTGCTGTCCAGAAACCGTGGCCATGGAACCCACTCCCTTTGGCCATCATCAACAAAGCTCACAATCTCGCCTTCAGAAAACAGCTGAACGCTGTCTATTCACCTACTTGGAAGCGCCTTGAGGACATTGAGTCTTCATAGCGGTGCTATGTAAATGCATCCCTTTATGCATGCACAAGCATATGTTGTGGAAGTTTCACACAGAGAGGGAGCACTGTAAAAAGAATAGGTTTACATGTGGTAAAGAGGAGCTGTGTCCTTAACTGCATGACTCGTGCTAATCGCCGCAAGCAGGGTGTACCTCTGTCAGAAGCTAAGCCGCAGCCTTGTGTAAAAGTGTACTTAGAAATTGGGAAGCACAGAGAAGGTAAAGGGGAGAATGCATATCTCTCTCTCTCTCTCTCTCTCTCTCTCTCTCTCTCTCTCTCTCTCTCTCTCTCTCTCTCTCTCTCTCTCTCTCTCTCCATCAGCAACACACGTATGTACGCCTACCCAAAACAAAGGACTCTTGCTATCTACCTTTAAACAAATACAAGGGGATGGCACTTAGATCAAAAAATATTGTCCTTTATAGAAAACATATGTCACAATGTATTAATACATCAGAGCACAAGTAGAACCACCTGCTAAATCTTATAAAAAATGGACCTGCGTGATTTTTCCGTCGTGGAAAAAAGTCATCGATGGAAAAGTTTGCATGAGAAATGTGCGAACCACAAAAGGTTTGCACATTTCCCATGGGAGCACGCATTCAAAACCCCTACATACCGACATCCCCACCCACAACATACCCACAACACTCCCCCACCCACACCCTCAACACACCCCCACCCACACCCACAACATAAACAAACCCTACTTATCTTTTTTACACGCCGAGTCTGTGCAGCGCCAGTTCCCTTTCACTTCCGTGATCGAGAAACGGCGCTGCAGGGTCTTTTTCTCATAATTTTTGTATTTAAATTTCTTGTTTTTTGGGAGCTGCAGGGGAGTTCCCCGCAACCCCCACTCACTATACCACAAAGTATAGTGAGCGGGTTTTGCGGGGGGGACCCCCACGGCCCCCGTTTTTTTTTTTTCAGGTGTGCTGCTGGGGTGTCCCCCGCAATACCCCACTCACTATACCACACAGTATAGTGAGCGGGGTTTTGGGGGGACACCCCCTGCAACCCCCATTTTTTTTCTGCGTGTGCTGCGGGGGTGTCCCCCGCAATACCCCGCTCACTATACCACACAGTATAGTGAGCAGGGTTTTGGGGGCACACCCCCTGCAACCCCCATTTTTTTTTCTGGGTGTGCTGCAGGTGTGCCCCCGGCAACACCCCACTCACTATACCACACAGTATAGTGAGCGGGGTGTTGCGGGGGACACATACCCTGCAGCCCCCACAGTCTTTTTTTTTATACTTACCTACAATGCTACCAGAAAAGGTTCGATCTTTTGGTGTTCAAACCTTTGGTGGTAGCATTTTTCAGTCTTTTTGTACGGTCGGACCTTTTTTTTCGGTCCAATCGTAAAATTCCATCAAAAACACCACCTATTTTCCCACTGTGTCCACATTTGCCCGACCTATCTGTGGTTCTTTCCTATAATGCTGTTACTAGCTGGACTTTCCTCAGGGGCAGAAGATGTATAGAAAATGTGTTCTTATAGGTGACAAGGAAAGAAATTCCCTCTGGTTGCTCCTTGTATTACTCGTCAGAGTCCCTGAAAGAGTCTGGGTTCATAAATCATCAGACAGAAAATGCAACTCCAATTAGCTCACTCCCACTCCATCCACCACCTTCCGCCATCCAAACTGACCGGAAGTGGGACTTTCAAGGATACCGCAATGTATCAAAGTTCAACACGTGTAATACTGGCTGGTCCCTAAAGCCCACAAATCCTCTCAATCAAAGGTAGGTATTCCTTATTCTATCCTCAAAGACTATTGCTGTCCTCCAAACAAAGAGCAATCCTAGCTCTCAGCCTTCAGCCAAAATGGTTGACGGCTGAGAGCTAGGATTTCACCTTTCTTTTGATTGATGACAGATGTTATATTCCCATCTAGTAGGAAGGTTTCACACCGTTTAGTGGGAAATGCCTTTGTGAGAATATTATTCTACTTTTATTGATGCCAGGGGCTATTTTTTTGCCCCAGTACGACCCTTTTCCATAGTGAGACATTGGGGACCTGGCGTCTCACACAAACACACGCAGATACACTGCAGTGATGCAATAGATTGGGATGCGGGTGTTATGTAGCCCCTCCTTTGCCCTCACCCCACACACACTCTAGTGATTCACTAGAGGCAAAGGTGGGAGAGCTGCTCGAGAGGTGGGAGACCTGAAGCCCCAACCCACCACAAACTCCATTGATGCAATCGAATGAGATGTGTGAGAGAGCTGTAGCACTCGACCCCACACATACTCTCTAGTAAATCAATAGAGAGGGGGGGGCAAACTGATGTACAATCTGATTACCTCAATTTGACGCAGAGAGCTGTGCGCCCCCCCACCCCCCCTCTCTCTCTCGGTAATAGAGAGGGAAGTGGGTGAGCTGCTCTAGTGATGCAATAAGGTAAGACTTGTAGCCCCCCCTCAAGTCATTTTACTAGAGTGAGAGGAATGTGAGCTGGTGTCACACGCGCACATACACACTAGTGAAGCACTAAATTGGGAGGAGTAAGAGACACTGTCACACACGGGTATCCCTAGAAATTACCGACTAGAAATAACCGTGTGGTACATTTGTTTGAATTTCGGCTGTACAAAAATTATGTACACCCGAACATTTCAAAGAAATACACCATTCGGTGACATTATAGCGAACAAGGGGAGCAGGAGGTTGCGGGCGTGTCGCCCGCACCCTTCTTTACTATAATGGTATTGGGAAATCCGGGGACGAAGAAAAGAAAAAAGAAAAGCACCCTGCAGCGGAAGTTCCGCCTCTAGATGGGTGGGGAGGTGGAATTCACATCGCAGGGTGAGCACTGTGCTGAGGGAGAACAGGAAAGTATGAGCATTTTTCGAAATTGTAAATATGGGATTCCAAATTTTCCTAATCGAAATAATCATGGATATCCATCACACACACGTATCACATGTTATAAGGGAAATATTGCTCCATACTTAAGTTGTTGTGGGAATAGAACAATCATTAAAGTGCCAGTGCTTTGATGCCCCTTCAGCACGAACCCCAGTTTGCAAGCAGAGCTATTACTATCGTAAGCCTCAAACGTGGCATGTTTTATCTGTAACTGTCTGAAGAATTGCCCGTTTTTCTCATGTTTCACATACAGTGGGGCAGCAGGACACTCTTTCACATGCCAACACAGCTGAATAGAGGTCATCGTGGGCAGGTACTACAGCTTTATTCACTTATTTATGAACTTCTCGCCTACCAGGGAATTAAACTTGGGCCGTGCTGATAACACTACAGTGGTACTGAGGCGAGGGAACTTCTTGATTTCCGTGTTATATCTGAACTGCATTTAGGAAGTGAACTGCAGTCGGAAGCGGCCCTATGTGGGGTGCGGCTTGATTTCTGGGTCATTCGCGGGATGTACGTGGAACGTCGTGCCGCCTCTAGGGACTTTTCTTTAACCCACAGAACGCCAGGAAGCCGGGAAGCAGAGCTGGGGTAACAGAGTGCAACTTTACGTCCTTGTTAATGGGGAAAGTTGGAAGCAGCGAGATGGAGTGGGGTGTATCGTGGAGCCAATTTGGGGTCAATGGAGCCTAAGCCTGAGCCGGCCCACCACTTGGAGATGAAGTGGTACTCAGCAAGTACCTCAAGAAGTGATGTGGCGCTTACCATGGAGAAAGTGTGAGGTGAGGGCGGACCACTAAGCATGTGTTTGGCACAGAATATTTTTCTGTTTGTCATTTCTTTGGGTGTCATCTCCCCAGATCCATCCCCTCTATTTTCACGTGTATAGTGTATTGTGTTTTTGTGTTTTCCCTATTCGCATCAATACTGTCTGCTGATATACCATGCCTCCGTAACTTAACACTGGAGGTATGTTAACGCGGCAGCATTGTTTTGAGTAATTGGGTAATTAGTGTGACTGCACCCAGAAGTAATGGCAGGACACAAGAGAGGTCGAATGTGCTGCTCCTAGCGGGAATAGGGTATCGGAGGTCTTGGTTGTGAGTGCCCATAGAAGTGGGCGACTTCAAGTAGTCAAATCACACTCCCACACCAATGGTGATACAGAACCAGCAAAAGAGGGACAATCTATGCCTGATTCTCAGTACTGCAAACAGGATGAGGACAGTGTTTTGCACTGTGGCAGCCTTAATCATCTGGTCCTGATGTGGCTGTGCCTCGATTTGCCCCCACGGCCCAGTGAGGAAAGGGAGGAGAAAGAAAAGGACACTAAGTTGGCTACTACTGTAAAACCTGTGGTGGATTCTTTGGATGGGTATATTGTGGACCCTGAAAACATTGAACCAATGTGGCAGATAGTCAATGATGCAATCATGGCTGACTTTCAGAAGTGTAACAATGTTCACGATTTTGGCATTTGGCTCAAATTCCTAGACAAATCAGCACAATATGTGATACCCATTAAGATAAATAGCTCATGTCAAACCGATGAGGGTTCAGGTGTGGCAATGGAGGATACAAGTTGCCAACCCTTGCAGATAGATTGCGACTTGCTGATTTGTACACCTAATGCTGAACCCCAGATAGGGGACTCTGATAAGCAGTGGAAAGGGTCCAAGGATAAAAACTGTCAGACAGAGATGGACGCAACAGATATGGCTCGATTACGGAATTTCAACGGAAGTATAACCAGAGTAAGGCTCCTGCCATTACTTTATTAGAAGGTCAAACTCAATCCTCTTCGGCTGGGCCTCACATTGTGGCTGAGGTGTCGAGTCAAACTTTATTCTTAGGATCCCAGTGCAGGAAAAACACAAGCAAAGGGTTGCCTAAAACGAGTTCACAAATAGTCAAATCTCAGATGCCTTTTATCCAGGATCAGTCTTAAAGAGAATTTGTTTCTAATCCGAGAAATGTTATAATTTATTTATTTCTATAGCGCCAAAGTCCGCAGGCATTGGGGTGCGGGGAGGCTGAAAACAATAACACAATACGACGAACTGAAAGGGCAGTTCAGCACGATGATCCATGGCCAAGACAAGATTGCTAAAATAGATGACTTTTCATTTGTTGACGAAAGTTCACCAGATTAGTTTCAGTTCTCATGGTTGGAGGTATTGAATTCCATGGGCCATTGGCACGTTTGAAGGTGGGTTGAGTCACTAGTGCCTGGTTGGAAGAGCAAAGAGCTCTAACAGGGAGATAAGGAGTCACCGTACTCTTAAGATATGTGGGAGCATGCCCGTAGAGACATTTGTGGACAAGCAAGGCTGCTTTAAATTGTATACGTGCATAGACGGGCAGCCAGTGAAGGGATTTCCGGCTGCTAGTAATGTGGTTTTCCCTAGATTCACCTTTGATGATACGAACAGCGTAATTCTGAGTGATTTGCAATTTAGCCAGATTTGGCTTGCAAGTGTCAAGCAGCAGTGCGTTGCAGTAATCAAGACGTGAAAGAATGGTGGCATGAGCGATTGTGGCGCAGTTAGTCTCTGAAAGAAACAGGCAAACATTCCTGAGAAGGTTGAGATGATATGAGCAGGATCTGGAGATCTGGCTAACAGTAGTGTCAGCGTTAAGAGATGAGTTCAGATAGGACCCTAGGGTCTTTACTTTTTCCACGACAGGGATAGTACAGTCGTGGATTACAAAGGACTGATAGTCAGGTTGCAGGTTACTTCTGGCGTGAGGGGGACCAAAGATCAGGAGTTTGGTCTTATTGCCATTAAGGCACATCCAGTGAGGGTTCATCCAAGACTCAATCTGGGCATAAATGTGTTTAAGACATGCAGAGACTAGTTTATAGGATCCTGACAGTTTGAGGCCAAACTGGGTGGGGTCATCATAGTTTGTAAAAAAGACCTCGTTTTTTCCAGAGCTTCACAGAGAGGTCTGATGTACAGGTTAAAGAGAAGTGGGGATGTACAAGCCCCCTGAGGAACACGACAGGTAATGAGTGAAGGTGGGGGTGGCTGCGCCCCAACATACTCCAAAAATGTGTTGGGACAGGAACAACTGGAACCAGGTAATAGAGTCTTCACAGCATTGGCCTACATTTCTGAGTGTGGAAAAGAGTTGTTTGTGATCCAAAAGATCAAAAGCGTCCAACAGGACCAGAAGACCTGAATTTCCCTTGTCAGTAATTTCAAACATCTGAGAGTGTAAATCAATAAGGGCCGTCTCAGTACTGTGACAAGCTCTAAACCCTGACTGTCTTGCGTGTAGGATTCCTGCATTTTCAATTAAATATTTGATATTGGGTGGTTACAACCTTGTCCAAGATCTTTAACAGAAAGTGACAATATTTCTGATGGGCCTTAAATTGTCGGTATCAATAGGGTCCAGGCCAGGTTTCTTCACCAAGGGAGTAACGGAGACCGCCTTGATGGATGTGGTACAAGCTTCCATTTAAATGAGGAGTTGACAAAATGAACAAAAAAAGGAGCAAATGTCTCCTTGTTCGCGAGATAATCTAAAATAATCTCTGATGTTAAGGCACCAACATGATTTGAATCCAGACAATCCTTGAGGAAAAAGGTAATGGCTTGGCTTAGACTAAGGACTGGACCAGTGATTATAAGAACTACTGACTTTAAGGCTCTTTGTAGAATTAAACTTGACCCGCAGTGTTCAGTTGATAATAGAGACTGCATACTTGTTGGCTGCAGTAGAAGCAACCTTCCAATGTTTCCATCACCTTGCTAATAACCTGGTTAATGTCCCATCGGAGGTGAAGCTGATCGTGAACACTACTGCCTAAGGCCCC
Source organism: Ambystoma mexicanum (assembly GCF_040938575.1). Taxonomy (NCBI): domain Eukaryota; kingdom Metazoa; phylum Chordata; class Amphibia; order Caudata; family Ambystomatidae; genus Ambystoma; species Ambystoma mexicanum. The sequence goes on along the minus strand of NC_090939.1, from coordinate 140,437,550 downwards.
AATATCTACCACGGACTGCCTAACTCTGACCTATCCTGCGCTATTCTGTTTATATGCACAATTGCATTTTTCTAATATAGTTAGATCCTGGTCTCATGTGTTATGTTACTGTATGTGTATGTTTCCATGGTGTTATGATCGTCTGTGTTTGCTCTGTGACCGTACGCCTCCGGGCCTTTTGGGGCACAATATAAATGCAATAAAGTACAGTAAAAGTGTTGCACAATGCTGCGCCATCTTGCAGTTACTGGCCTGCTCTTGTTCATTTCTATAGACTGCCTGGGGCATAACGCTCATTGCCGAGAAGCAGATGCGTTGCTAGAGGGGTGGCGGGGTGTGTGGGGACTACAGCCCTGGGTCTTTTGGTTGTAGCCCTGGATAGAAGCGCAGAGGCTAGAATCAAAAGGCACGCTAGCCCCGAGTCTCGACAGTCCCGACATTACCGTAGCCCCCCCTGATCTTTTACAGACCTAGCAACACCCCTGCCGAGCAGTCACAAAGGCCCGCCGGGCACTGATCTTCTGCAATTAATCATGGATTGCTGCAAACACAGCATCTGTATTGGCGATAGCCATAGGCACATCCCTTAGGCGCTGTGAATGTGTGGGTGATTGGAAGGGGGAGGCTTCCGACAATCACCAACTAATGGTGGTTATTTAAATGCCATTTTTTTGTTTGTGTTTTCGTACCTCTTAACAGTACTGCTGCAACACAGCAGTGTGGGGGTGGGCTGGAGAAAAGGAAGGTATGGTGTTTGAATTGTGGGGGGTTTGAGAATGGCATCAGTCAGGAGCGCAGGGGTGGAGAGAGAGTAGAAGGGGGTGGGGCAGCGGGAACATAGTTCCACTACTTTTTCTGTTACACTTCGACCACTGCAGCTAAATAATTAAAGAACCTGGGGCCCAAATAATTCCAGAAGGCAGAGAGGGCCCCACCTCCATGCTCACTGCCCCTGACTTAGTATTCTAAAGGAGGGCACGACATATCCAAAAAACAATATTGCGCTGGAATTAATCCCCCGGCATCTATTTCCTTGATAGAATGTGGTGCCTGCGAAAGGAGCCGGGATCTGCATGCAAGCTCATGCACACGTGAGAGATAATGAGCACTCCTTTCCGTGCCAGCTCATAACTCATCCGCGTGCAGAGCCGCAAAAGGTGCTGCGGTGGGCGGGGCCTGTTCCAGGAGCAGTCAAGCCTGGAGATTAATTAGATGGAACTGTCCCTGGGGGTAGACCCTGCACTTTCGAATAGAAGAGCAAACCTGTGCCTTCAGCAGAAATGCTCCACGCCGCCCAGGGTTTATTTATAACCCCCTGCACAATTTCGGGCATGGGGGCGGGGGTGGCTTTTACATGCATCATTACCAACCAAGAAGGTGGCAGCAGCTGAGAGTGCTAAAAGCAGACTCCAGGTCGAGTGACAAGAAGGTGGGTCTCTGATTGGTTACATTCTGTTTGCTTGTAGAGTTTGATTAGGTTATTAACTCTGTTCCCTCTTCTTTGTCACATCTACTACAATATGACGGATGCCCACATATTCTCCGATGGCGCCCAAGTATCAGCTGATACCTCTTCTCTTTCTATTAAAACGGAAAAAGGCCCTCCCACTAAGATCCTGTGCTATATAAAGGGCAATGAACCCCCTTCAACTTTCTCCTCTTTTTCTGGCACCTCGCAGCAGGTGATCTTTTCACTCCAGGTCCATAGGGTTGATCTGTTTTATGGACAGGCTGGTGGTGGAAATGAAAAAAATGTAAAGTGGGACCCGACAAGGGCGGGGGTGGGGTCGGAGTTTGGAGGAGAGGGGCAGAGTTCCGAGGAGGCACAGGTCACAAGGGGACGGAGCTGGCAGTTGAACTCCACTCAAAGGAAATGTTCAAAATAATAGTTTAAAAATTGTGCAATTTCCTGCAAGCTGCTCCTTTCCAAATTCCACTGTAGATAAATTCCACTTGAAACCAATTCCATGGCAGTGGTGTGCCCACAATTTGTTATTATATTCACTTTAAAATCGCTTTAGGATCCCATCACCAGAAAAATTATCTGAGGGATGAAATTTTCCAATAACTACGCTGGCAAAGTATAAAAGGTGCTCACCTTTTAAACCCAGAATGCTATAATGCAATATTTCCCAGAAAACAAATCCAAATATGAGACATGTGCTTTGATGTCAATTTGATATGATCTTGTGGGTAAGTGTCAACACTGGGAACGTGGCAACCTGTGGAAAGTCCTGGTAGCCGAACAATCGAGCAAGCTTGCTGGCCTCGAAAACAACCAAGGAATGTTGCGCCTGCCTTCTGGAAAAAAATCGACACTGTCCACCCACATGTATCCTTTCCTTGTGCCCTGACAACATGGCCATAATCAGGGAAAAATAACCGCTCCAGTCTCCAGGATTGCAAACTCTCTTGCCACATCCTGGGAAAATATTCACGACTCACTTGCACTCTCATCATCTCGCAATCTAGCCTCCCACTGTGTGGCTTTCAACAATACTGTGCTTTATTAAGATGGCTTGAAAAGTATACAGACCATAGTAAGGTACTCACACACATATATAAAACTTTATGGAAATATTTTAGACAAAATGTGTACTATTGTGACATTATTCCCTCATCTTGACTGGGAGACTACAAATACCAAAATCCACTTCAGCAAAAGCCATAAAAAATTGTGATGCCGGAATGGGCATATTCGTCTCAGCAGCACAGATTCATTGAACAAATCGGATTGGCGAATGGAATGAGTCTGCACTGGCAGTTCAGTCACACAGCTTCTTTCTTCCTTCCTTCCTGATTGGACGGTTGTCACCATGAAAAGGAGAGCAATGCTCCAGATGACATTTGAAGGAATATTAAAGTCAGACACAGACAAGTGCTATGACTCAGGCAGTGTAGTTAGTTAATTTCACAAGCAGGCTGTGGGGAGATCTGAAGGAGAGGGCGTGAGATGGGAACAGTACCTGATACCAACAGCGGCCGCAAGACATGGGATGTGAGAAGGGCGACAGGAAGATGTTGCTGAGGCACTTCATTACCAGATTGCTCTGCTCTGATCCCAGTCACCCCGTCCCCATACCTCGCACATCCTGTATCTGCCACCTTTGGAATGGAGACACATAGAGGAGAAACAGGGGGGAATCCATCACTGAGATCACCGAGCCCCTAGCTTCGCTGAGGGAGAAAGATGCCTCGCTTTGTGTGTTAACATGGAGACCCTCCTTCAGTGAAGCTGGGGGCTCTGTAAAGCCATGTCAGGGCTGAGGCAGGCCGGGTCGGAGACCCAGGGAGACATCTGATCCCATATCTTGGGCACAGCAAGTGTAGGCTCATTGACCAGAGTAGCATTTGGTGCAAGGCGCCTCTGGGCAGGGGTCGGGTGGGAACTTGGTCCCTTTTTTGCAGCCCATTCTTAGGGAAGTGTGGGGTGCATTCAAGGGCCCCAAACTGAAGGTCTCTTTCACCAGAGAAACAGGATTTTTTAACACCAATCCAAAAAAAGGCTTTGCATGTGTGGCTGCAAGGGTAAACTGAAGGTCCCTTTCACATGAAAAGCTGGATTGTCCAACACTAACAACAAAAACTGATTTGCATTGGTGATTACAAATTAAAACTGAAGGGCCATGTGAAGAAGGCCTACCTGTCACTATCCAAAGAAAAGCACAAAAGAAGTAAAAAAATCAAAGGTCCCTTTCACATGGATAACAGGATTTTTAAACAATGACATAAAAAATGGCTTTGTATGTGTGTTTGCAGTTTAAACGTAAAAAAATGTCCCCATGTAACATTAAAAAAGAAAAGCCCCTTTTGTTTTCCATGGAAATGCTTTTGTAAGCTAGAGACAAACCCTTTTGCTGTGGACACTTCACAAAGTAAGTACCCCAACTGCGGGTCTGGATTTTACACCCCCAGCTAATTACACAGGCAATAAAGCATCTTGCTAAAGATGTGGAAAGCTCTTTGCTCCCCAGGCTTGTTGGATCTGAAGGCAGTGACTGCAGGAAAAGTTCCCCTTGGCTGGAGCATGACCAAAAGGTGTGAAAATGGAGGCAACCAACTTCAAAGAGAAAGCTGCAAACACAAAGAGAATAATACAAACTCTGGTTACAGGCTGACCCAGTGAGACCAAATGGCCTGAAGGCAGGAGAATGGCCATTTGTCCCACATGAAGATTCACAATTCATTTAAAAGTACTATTATCAATTAGGCTTTTTTCTCACCAACCATTTGTTCCACATGAAGATTCACAATTGATTTCAAAGGACTATTATCATTTAGGCCTTTTCCTCAGCAACCATAAGTCATACTGATTACATATATGTGTTATTTCTAATGTAATTTCCAGGCGATTGTGAAGATAGAAAATAGAAAATTAACCCGCGATTCTGGGAACTGTAATGGCCATCTGAGATGGGTTTCTGGCTGATCTGAAAAGGTTCCAAATATGAGAGTTGGTGAACGGGTGGAGGGAAAAATTAGGAATATGAGTAGTAAAATATATATTCATAACTGTTATGCTTTTTGTGAAAACCGCAGAAAATTGCCAAACAGTCGTGCAACATGGTGCAAACCCAGCTATTATTTGATTAAATGCCCCACGATTAGCTGAAAATAAAATGAAAAAAATGAAAAAATTATATATAGATATCATCAAGAAACAGTTTTTGTGACAAATTAGTTGAAATTATTTTTTATGACATAGGGTCTCATTACACGATAGGCGGTAAGGGTTTACTGGTACCGGTAAGGGCACCGGTAGACCTTTACCGCCTTACTACGAGGTCCCTTTTTGGGACCCGACCTTAACGGCTGGTGTAGACCAGCCGTTAAAGTTGGGACGCACAAAGGGACCTTGGTGCTAATTACGGTACCGCAATTTGCGGTACCGTAATTAGCCCCTTCCCCATTCCCATTGAGCCCTATGGGGCAAAAATGGGAATGGGGAAGGGTCATGGAGAAAGGGGGAATTACTGCCCCGCCAACCTTGGAATGGGGTGGTAATTCCCCTTTTCTCCATGGTGGTAGCAGTATGGTACTGGTGGGACCATGCTGCTAATAGCACCATGCTTTACCGCCTACCGTGTAATGAGGCCCATAGTCATTCTTAGTCTTGTCTTAATTGTTCGAAGTGAAAACATGTGATTAAAGGTTGTCAAATGTATAACCATATGATCACGTTAAATAAATAAAATAAAATAACAAATATATATATGTATATATATATTATGGCAGTTACTACTAAATTACTACGTTTTTGATACATAAGTCGTTTTTAACAAAAAATTGAAAGGAGAACAAATGGCGATTACAAATGGGAATTGCCCTATGTTGCTCCAGACCCCTAAACCAATCCTGAGAGGGAGGCTGGATTTGGGAAGAGAGAGAAGGGTAACTGTCCAATCCTAGTTGTGGGGACTTGCAGGGTACTTCCCCAAGATTGTAAAATTGGTGGTCATCGCTGCTATATAAGGGGGACTGCACTAGGAGGAAGGAACAGAGATTCTGGAATTTACCATCAAAAGACTGCTGATGCAACCTACCATTTGACTGCTGCAAGGAAACACCAGAGGAGTGTGCTGAGAGTGCATCTGGGTGGAGCTGTCTATTGCTAGAAAGGCCTAAAGCGGACTGGGTCCTATGGTGGAGAGTGAGAGGCCATCCTTGAGAGTGGAGTGACCAGACCCCTGCCCTATCCTTCCAGAGGGTCCTGACATGCAGCTGCCTTTCCTGAATTTTAAACAGAGGCTTTCTATACACGTAGAAATGAGTCCTGGGAAACCAAAAGGTGGGGGGAATCTGCTTGCCTTAAATATTTTTCCTTTATAGTGGGCGGGGGCGGGCAACATTTGTAGATCCTTAGCCTATTTAACTAAAAATATTAATTTAATTAATTCCCCAATTGGCAGACACTACGCAGTACATTTTGTTAAAAATTCAAAATGAACAAAGCTCACTTACCAGTGTGCTCTGAAAAATATAGCCTATAATTTAATTGGGCAATGCTTTTTGTCCTGCTGACTCCGACTTCTTTAAGGGAGAAGGGGCTTCCCCAACACAGGCCATTCAGTAGAGTGGGGTCTGAAATCCCAAATTCCCCAAATAATCCCAATTTTTCTGTCTGACTTCCACAACACAGACCAAAGTAGGGGGGCCTAAAAAACAAACTGCTACATCACCCTCTGTTTATTTTAAACCAAAAGTGTCAGTGAAATCATAATTGCCATATGTATTTGCAGCAATCTTGAAATCCTACTGCTAGCCTTTTAAGACCGCACAAAATTCAAAATTGCACAGCACTACATTATAATTGTTTTAATTATTGATCGGTTTAATTATCTCTTGAAGTGAAATTTGTAGAAAGTAAACAATTGTGATTTGTGCTATTTTCAACTCATGTGTGTGATTTATTTATTTTGGGAGAAGCTGATTGAGTTGTGCCATGGATAAAGTAGTTTTTGAAATTTTTATTTAAATAAATACAAATAAACTTTCTGTACACTGGCCTGGTTCTTGGCTCATTTGTATCTCAGGGGGAGGGACCCAAGGGACATGATATGATTCCAAGATAGGGCTGAATAAAATAATCTGTTAAATAGTTTTTGCGAGACACCTTGAGTGGGGAGCAAAGGAACTCCTGTGTTGAGGGTGGCCTCTTAATAAACCGTTATAGAAGAATGACAGAAAGGTACATACAGCATTTATGATATGATATGATATTTTATTTCTATCGCGCTCATACACAAGTGTATCCGAGCGCGACAAGGCAAGGGAAGGGGGACAGGGAAGAACAAAACAACAATCTTACTAGGCCCAGTGACATTGAGAACATGCAAGTGCATGGGAGAGGGGGAGGGGGAAAAGTGCATGGAAGGGGGGTAAGAGGAGAGTGCAGAGCAAGGAGAGACAGATAAATAATAATAAATAAAAAATGTGATGGCAGGCCTTAGTGAGGGACAGTCCAACTATAGGAGGGTCCTGGATTTCTTGCCCTCACAGCTTCTTGTATTGAAAAGGTGCAGCAGATGCGGTTCTGTTAGTCTTTGTACTGTACCTGCAAGGCACGTGGGATGGTGGTGGATGATATAACAAAGGAGATATCCTGCTGGATGGATCAGTCTGGGAGGACCTTATCATTCTTGATCTGCTTTGCCGTACCACCATGACTTCTGATGAAGCCATTCCCGTTTAGGCAAAGAAACATAACAGATATTATTTATGGTTTCAGTTTGCTATGTTATTGTATATTATAAGTTATTTATACAGTGCTTCTGTACGAACAGGAACAGACAGCCAGTGAAGTTGATGTAGAAGTGGAGTGCCGTGAGAACTATAAGGTGCATTACAATGTTTCCTAATGGTGATGTTATGTAGCACCTGGAGTTCTTGACCTAAATATTTTGGTAAACCGACATAATTGGAAATGCCATAGTCCTGCTAAGATCTGACGATTACCCTGGAAATGGTGGCCAGATGATCAGAATTCAGATAAGGTCGAATCTGTTTAAATAAACAAAGATTGGTTCTCAAATTTCATGTATAAACCAAGACATTGAGATTGTTGGAGCCTATGCAGCCCCGTTAGTAAAGCCTTAGACTCTGAACCTCAGGATTTGTGGTTGTGGGTTCCAACCAAAAGTCCAACAGAGGCCTGAGGCAGAAAACTCACTATCACTCCGCCCATGCTGTGTAAGCTTAACCTATAGCTAAATGACTGGGAATTCATTTAGAATTAATGTGGAATTGTAATAGGTATTTTTATCAAAACGTATTTGACACCCCTTTTTCACTCATTCAGCACAAATGAAAGTGAATGGGGCAGAGGTGACTGGGAGGCCGTCTGGTGGAAGAATAGAGCAGGTTGGGGGAGAAAAAAGGAACAAGGGAAGAGAAAGGGGGGAGGAGGAAGGACGAACAGGGAAAGGATGCCTGCTAAAAGGGAGTCATCAGCTTCACTGCCCCCACCCACATTTTCAGCACACCACTTCAGGCAATTAAAAAAGAGAGAGTCTCAGGTCCTCTCTCCACACACTTATAAGGTTGTCACTCCCCCCTCCAGAGCCCACCCACACCGACCACCATGATGCACATGACAGGGGGAATATTTTTCTGGGCTGTTCCCAGGGCTCAAGGAAACTTGCTGACAGGAAGGGATTGGGAAATTACAGGACATTGGTCAAGTGGGCAAACACAGGCAGGGAATATAGATGAAAACGGCTGGCCAGAATGTTAGATTGCTGTTACTGGAGAGGGGAGGAGGCTCTCAGGAAGAGATGACCGAGCCAGCCCTATGCTGCAGATTACACTGGCTGTAAAGTTGGCAGCTGTTGCCTGGGCTGGGAACAGGTTTAATGACAGGAGGGTTGGCCAGGCTTTGGAGGGAATGGAATCCATTTGTCTGTCTCGGGTGAATCTGTGTAGATCCATCAAAGACATCCACAGGCTCCAGGCCTGCCTCACACTGATCTAGTCCTGGATGTCCAGTGTTTACCTGAATCTCAACCCCTCCAAGACTGAATTCCTTCTGCTGCCCAACACCACCAAACACCCTGACATCCAGACCTGGCTCTCTGCGATTAACCTCGAGGGCTTCACACCCCAGCTGGCCACCTATGTCAAGTCTCTTGGGTTCAACATCGACAGAGACCTCACGTTCAAACAGCACCGAACACGGAAGACACAAACTGCTTGGTACCAACTTTCTCACCTCTGGCAAATCTAGTCCTTCATCCCAGAAAACAACTCCAGATCCGCTGTCCAGCCTTGGTCCTCTCACACCTGGATGGTGCCAATGCCCTTTTGGAAAGCCTTCCGGCGATTAACCTGGCACCCCTAAGATGTGCCCTGCAAGACTTATTAAAGACCTCTGCAAATTCGATGACATCACCCCAACCATCATCAAATTGCACTGGCTTCAGCAGCAAGCCTGTATCATCTTCAAATCCTGTTGCATCATCTACAAGGCTGTCACCTTAAAGTCCCCAAGCTACCTCACTAAGAAACTCCGGAGGCCTGCGATTCATTACAAGTACAGAAATGGGCAGATTATAACTCTGACGGTGAAGGAAGGAAAGAACCAGAACATAGACCTTCTTTGTCTATGCTCCAAAACTCTGGAACCTCTTCCCCGTCAACTTCAGACTTGCCCCATCGCTCTTAAAGTTAAGGAAATAGCTCAAGATATTCCTCTTCAGGGAATGGCTCCTCCCAAACACCTAGGTCCACATACCCTTCATTTCCATCCTACTTGAGACTTGACGATCTGCTCTCCACTATCTCCTCCCCTGGTTGCTTGTAGAGCCCTTGCTGTCAATTGCCGACTCTCACAGTTAGCTCCCTGCTCCCTTTTTCTCTGCTTCCGTCCGTGTTTGCTTCACCACCCTATGATTGCAAGGCGCTCCGTTGCTCCCTGATGCTAGGTTTACGCTCAATAAATACCCTAATAATAACGTAAACTACCCTTATTTTTGTTTTGATCTGGCTTGCGTTTTAGGTTGTTAGCTATCATCCATTCACTTACTTGTATGCGACAGACGCTGATGGTGGTGCTGAAGTTTTCCTGACCTATTTATTTCTATCTGACTTGATTGTCATCCTGGCCATGTGCTATATTGATACAGCCTGGCCTAAGAACATAACATTGACTTTGAGGACCTACAAGTAACTGCATATGTTCCACTACATGTTCTGTCACTAATCATACCAATTGCACCTATGGTATTGATATCTGCAAGTACCACAATCCTTCTGTAAAGCTCTGTGACACCATCAATCTGTAATAAAGCACTAAAAGAATTCAAGTAAATACAGAAATAAAAGAAATGTATACAGTAAGGCCCATGCAAAATTATTTTGTGGGAATTTTAACAAAAAGAGTGTCATCCAGGGTTTGGTACCAAACAGTATTACTGTTGAAGAGGAGAGGAATTCACTGATGGGCCCATAGGTCAGCGCTCACCCTCTAGGACTTGTAAGACAAGATAGCTGCACCATGTGAGGACAGGGGGTGCAGGATTCACTTACTCCAACACGACTCAATACTGAGGACTCAGTAAATTGGCAAAGGGAAGTCTGTTTAATGACAAGTACATCAAACAGAGAAACAAATGGAAATCAGCAGCATTGCGATCACCTGTCTCGCTCCGACTTCCTCGAACTTCAGTTGAACAGCAATTCTTATAGGCAATATTCGTCATCATTGGCGTCTAACTCTACAAAACTCGACATGCAATATAATTGGTTAGGAAAGGTAACTTAAGTATAGGTGCTATATCTGTATATGATAATAGGGCATGCGGATTGGATAACTCTTATCGGGTGGGCGTCTACACCCATCCCACTACACCACACGAGATTGACGTCTCTACAAGTACGACATCTTATTGGTTCTACTATCTATAGGACTCCAGATAACTTGGTCCATTGTGATTGGGAAGGTTACACCCCTAGACATAAATCCTCATTTTAATTAGTGGCATGTAGAATGGACAACCAGGTGCCTGGTGTCCCAAGTTTCACCCTGCCTCCCTTCAATCAATCAGTATCTTAGGGCTATGTGTCAATTAGTTGGCTGGGTATGGCCTAGAAACTGTAGTCTCTTATCAGGAAAAGTTATGGCATCCTCGGGTCCTGGATGACATCAGGCTGTGGTACTTCGTCGCGCCTGGCTGGTCACGTGTTAGTTCACCATGAATCTGCTTCAGTTTCCAGCTTTTAGTGCATTTAATTCTGTTTCAGCCTCTCCACCTGCATGCTCCCCCCTTATCTTGACCTTCATGGGGCAGGCTGGTATGCTCTGAAGTTTGAGTCTTGTTAGCTGACGCTCTCCTCCCTTTCTCTGGTTGACCTCGATTTCCTAGGCATGAGCCGCTCTTTGTTGAGTTTCGATTCCGCTCCTTCTCTTGCCTTTGGCTGGGTTATGAAACTTGGCCTGTCAGGCCTCTGCAGCCTGGGTACATTTCTGCTTTTACAAAATGGAGTCGCACTTGTATAATGTGCCTTATTGAGGTAGATATATGGTTGGCGCTTGCCGCTCTAATCTTCTACTAAGCATTGCAAGCAGTATCGTTTCTTTTGCCTCTTGCGTTCCAAGCCTATTTACACACGTTTGACAGGTCGGTTGCTTCCATCTTGTCTCGTAGCAACTTTTCCTCACGTTTTAACATTGTCTCTTCTCTGTGTCCATTACATTTATTTTCGTAGTTACTCGCACTGGCGTGCTATCTTCGATAGCTGCTTTTGTTCATTCATGAGTCTTTTCATGCCCTTGAGTCATTTCCATTGGCCTTCCATTAGGGCTCTTTGAGTCTCTTCATGACTGTCTGTAGGTACTCTTCATTTCGTATCAGCGGCTGGTACGGCTGTCTGATAGGGTACCGTGCTGCCCAGGGTTGTCTGGTTATGGATGCTTCAACAGGTATGGATCTTCAGATGTATACTGGGCAGAGTCCCAGTGCAGCTCTTTGTTGGTTCATTTGCTCCTCATACATCACATACCTTGGCGAGTACGCTCCTGGTACCTCGGAAAGAGGGGATGGGGTGCAGGCCATGTCTGGGACCTCCTCTACATTACCATTATTGCATGTGGTAAGCATGCTACAAGGGTAAGGGGCCGCATGATTCCACATGATTCATAGTCATGCAAACCCTTCGGTTTTCCCCATTTTGGAGGTTCTTAAGACTATATGGGGATCGTTAATTAAGTCATGGCATAAATACAAACGGTGGTAATTGCCACATTGGTAACACTTTTCTTTGGCAGTAATTACCTTCAGAGAAAAGCATGCAACATTTATGCGTTTCAGATTTGAAACTCCGAATTTGGCAGAGTGGGGCCTCATTCTGAGTTTGACGGTATTTTGCCAGTAAATCCACCGAAAATAGTGCAAACATTGGTTAACGTTACCACCACTTGGTCCTGTGGTGGTAAGGCAGTGTTAGTGCCCATTTATTGGGGATTCTTGGTAGAATCACCACCAGCGGAATAACCAATTCCACCAGTGGTAATTCTGCCTAAACTTGTAATTTGGCGGCACAGGAAAAATGGAAGTAATTCTGTCACCACCAAAAAAAGTGGCGGTAATGAATTTACTGCCACTTTTTTCCCTCACCACAAACCTCGGAATGAGGCCCATAGCATTTCCAAATACCACATATTTTACCACTACCACCAAACTCTGAATGGACCCAAAAGTCAGCAACTGAGTGAAATCATGTTGTCGATATTGGCAATGATGGCAGTAGCTTTTCTGTTTATCAATTTTATTTTAGTGCATATGAGCAAGTCAGCTTTTTTCTTACGCACAAACATGACCTTGTTTGCACGGCTATATCGACCAAATATACATTCAGATGACAGATGCATTTTCATCTTCACATCGGAAATTCTGTTCCAGCTTTTTTCTTTTAAGAACCTTGCCGGCCACTTGTTGAATTTTCTGGTTCTGGAGGGGCTGGCCACTGATACTTTTCTATGAATTGGTCCCATGTGTTCAGGTTAACCAATTCCTCTCTTTTATTTATGACAGATCCGGAAGTACTTTAGCAACTAGAAAGCACTTTTGAAGCGATGTCTACTTGTATTTCCTATATTTCCAAGGTGAAGAATAACTGGTTGCTTGGATTTTTGCCAAATTTCTGACCGGCCTAATTTATTTTATCGATGTGATATCAGGTAGGTGGAAATCTGAATCGAACTTGGAGAAGATCAGGTGAGCAATATTTTGGGCCTCATTACGAGGTTGGAGGTAGCCTTGCTGGTAAGAGCAGCAAGGTTAGCTCCATACGGCATGAAAGTCCGGCACCCGTGAATGGGCAATTACCGGGGTATTCCGACCCCACCGGGCCTGGTAATTGCCCTTTCGCGGGTCCGGTAGATCCCCATTCCTATTTCAGCCCCATAGGGCTCAATGGGACTGGGGATGCCTGTAGCACAGGCACCGTTTATAATGGTGCAGGTGCTGAAGGCATGCTGTGCTCGCGGGTGCCTTTCATTCCTCCAGGGCAGGCCAGCCGGAATGAAAGACAACTCGGAGTTTGCCGGTCCAGTAACAACGGTACCGGCAAGCATACTGGTACCGTTGTTATTGGACCAGCAACCTCGTAATGAGGCCCCTTGGGTCTCAATACATCGGCCATATCCACCGGCTACAAAACCTTGCTGCCCGGGTAGCTACTAATAGTCCTTATGAATGTCCTATCACTCCTGTACTCTGTTTACTCCATTGGCTCCTTGTGGCCAAGAGGATTGAGTTTAAATCTCTCTGCTTGGTCCACTGGGCATACTATCACCAGGGGGACGATGATCTTCAAGACATGTCTGCTCCCGATCTTCCCAGGCGTACTCTTCGCTCTGGCAGTGCTTGCTTAGTTTTGGTCCCTACATTCTCACTTTCTAGGGCTGAGGGCCACGCGTTCTCAATTGCAGATGGCAAGTGGTGGCATTATCTGCCCCTTGCTCTCAGGTGTATTCAGAACCACCTTGAATTCATGCACTCACTAAAGACACTTCTATTCTAAATTATTGTTGTGATTTGTCCTGGCTTTGTGTCTCCTAGCACCAAGATGCCCTTGGGTAAACGTGAGCTATACAAACATAGCAAACATAACATAACATACAGAAATTATGCACAGGCACAAGTACAATTTTGTATGGAATTAGCTCTATGTCAAAAGTTGCACTAGTTCAGGGTTCTGCAACGTGCAGCTCTCCAGATGTGTCAGACGATTCTTATGACTGTGAACAAAAGGTACCCTAGTCAGTGGAGTATGCAACCCCGAAAGAACAGTGTAAAAGGGGGGAAATAATGCCTTAGAACACTGTAAACTAAATACTTATTGTCACCTCATAAAAAAGTAAAAATACATTTTTATTAAAAAAACAACTACATGAGTACGCTCAAAATAGATGTAATATAACGAGACATCAACAATCTGCATACCAGGTGTCACAAACCTAGTGAAAACAATACAATGTATCAATTGTGCTCTTACTCTTATTTCTTGTAATATGGTTTGTTTCACCACCACATTCGGACACAGAGGCAAATTAACATAGAAACCGCATTTGTTGACATTCTAAAGGCTCCCACATACCTCTGTGTATCTTGATGCAGATAATCCTAAACCCTGCATTGGTAGCCCTACATGTTTCAATCCCTCTTCTCAGGTGTGGGGATTTTCTTCAGGGCAGAAACTGTTTTAAGTGCCGAAGGGAACCTGGAAAACATCAGTGTCCGAGGTTAGGGGAAGGTATTTGCATATCAGATATTGAGATTAATAAACTCAAAAAACCATAGGAAGACCTATTACGCATGTTACCTATTGGCAGAATGCGAACGCCTGTGGAAGAAATACTGACACTCCCATGGGTGAAGTGTGTAACTCAATGTTTTACAATAGGTTCCAACAGGCTCTCTGAGAGCTAGGAAGGACCTTGTAAAAAGCACAATAAATGGTATTGGAGAAATTAAGAAGGGAGAATACATGGTGTAAACTATAGCACCACACTCACCTTCTATTCACTCCAGAAGTTCGGTATCACTATGATGGAATGAAGCCCAGTCTAGGGATCCGCAGTGAAAAACAAGAAAGATATTTTGGAAAAAAATAGGAATCCTGGTTCCATGACAGCTAGATGTGCTAGTCCTAACTTTCAAATGGTGAAATGGAGTGGACAATAGCCAAAATGCTGTGCCCAAAACACGGTCTACATAGACCATTCTTGCACTTACTTGTGAAGGAGGGCTCATCTGATGAGAAAGGGGTGCAGCCGCTGCCAACCAAATTGCGTACATGTGGTACTTTGCCAGATGAATTTATAGTGTGTTTGAAGAAAAACTAAGACCGCTACTTCAAAGAAGTCGGTAGAAGAATGGCAGCCATGTTGTATAAAATGGATTCCAGGGAAATGGAACAGGTGAGCGCCATATTAAAAAGGAATAAGAATAGCCTTAATTCTATAATTATGGCTGGATCTCTAAGTTTACAGCAGGCAGAAAATACATCTATCCAGTATACAGGCTACTGAGTTAACAAGTTGATATTGTGTAACTCTGTTGCAAATTAAAATAGGAGAGAATATTTAGTTTTTTGTATTGTAAGGAACGTAGTCTTATAACTACCATAACTTGGAAGAAGTCGATCACACAAAAGGCGGCCATATTGTGAAGGAACCTGTTTCCTAAAACAAGGGACAAGTGAGCGCCATGTTGGAAAGGAATACGTGTAGCCCTCAAAGAATATGTTTAAATAGATATTAATTGGTGAGGGAGGAATACATGTTAAAGCAGTAGGTAATGTAGACTGCCTTACACCGCGACATCATTTGGAACTGAAAAGGAAAAAAAAGGAAAATTACGTTGTTTTATATGTTATTTCAAAGCATTCACTTAGAATGCAAAGAAGCCAATTTTGGAAAAAGTTGCCACTGAGTGCATACCGCACACACTTATCAAAATCGGACTACTAATGTATCCATTGATGCCAAAAGGGGAAATGTAGTCATAAGCACTTATACACACAAGCATTTTTTCGACGAGAGAGTCTTGGACATAGCAGCCATTATACCAGTAAGACCTCTTATGGCAAGAAGGATAAGGAGACGCCATAACGCGAAGTAGTTTAGATAATTGCACGTTTGTATGGTGAATAATAAAACTCTTATGTGCGTGGTCGAACATGGCCCATAATACGATTCCTATGATCCTTCACCACCGACTACAGTGATTAAGGCTTTTGGAAACTATAGCCAAAATCTCTGCTAAGCCAAAGGTTGACTACCACTGCCCGAGCGCATATTCTTTCAATGTGCTTTTGAGCGCTTTGAAACATTTGCCTGTGTGTAGGAGCTTTATAAATAAACAATACCATACCTTACCACTGGGGCACAATAGGGCACAGTATCAGTGCTAGGCCGAACATTGCCATAGTACAGAAATTCACTGCAAGATTACTGATTTGAACTAGTGCTAATGCCTGCCACACTTTCTGTATGGTGACCTCAGCAATGGATATGAGTGCATAATTAGTATGTGTGTATGTTTGGGATTTATAAAGCACAAACATTGCTGGGAAGCAAAGGAGTGCTGTCCACAGGAGATTTAGGTACGCTCCATGGCTAACGTATTCAACTAGAATGGGTGAGGGGGCTACTGGTGGGAGGGCACCAAGAGGGAGAAGTAGTGTAGACTGGATCGATTGGCCGATGTTCTTTGAAGAGTAGGGCCTTAAGGAGCCTCCTGAAGTGCAGTGTGGGAGGCACTTTGGTAACGTGTTCCAGAGATAGGGCGTTTAGCAGGAAAAGGTCTTTGTTTCCAGTCTGTCGCTTTAAGTGGCACTGGCCTCCGGAAATTGTGAGTTTCTTGACCAGGCCCAGTAGTGTTTTGGTTGTGGCTGTTTTGAATGTGATACAGGCTTTCTTGTATTATAATGTCATAGCTTTATGGTAAAACTCAAGGCACAGCAACATATCAAAGAGAGAAGGGTGCAAGTCCATCACTGCATACAGAAGAGCAGTCATCTGGTCCTTCCCTCCCTACCCACCATCTATCTAGCACAGGGGCAACACGCTGGTCTTGGAAACAAGACCGTACAGGGCAACAGGGGTTTGAATCCCAGATCTGATTTTAGAAACCGAACTCAGGTACGGTATTAGGCGTGTTATAAAAAAACAATTAAACAAATAAATAGTTTAAAGAACACTTCCTGCATAGGGAGCTCAGGGTATATATTATCATTTGTGAAGGTGGTACAATCCCATACTTTGATAGCCTAATTCCAAGTAAGTCACCATACTGTCTCACTGAAAACTATAATGAAGTCTAGAATTACATCATACAGAACAAACATCAAATACTACACTTTTTGACATCAAAGTGCGAGCCTTTTTAATTTAACTACTCAATTCCCTTGCGTTCTGTTAACAACAATAATCACCTTTATGCACACGCACAGTCTAGCCTTCATTATGCCACTCTTGGCTCAGGTTTGGCGGGCACAGAATCAACATTCTGGAGTTTGACCTGAAGTACAAAGTAGAGGGATGCCTAGGGCAAGTAAGCCACCAAACGTGGATTGCCTGTGCACACTCGAGCCCCTCATGCATCCAACTTTACATTGTATACCAACTTTCAATTCTCCAAATCTGACTTGGAAATACAACCCAATTTTTCCAACAGTTTTTAGGAGTTGTCCGCCACCTCCCTTTTGCAGAACCGAGAATCATCTTAGAGGACTGCCACTCACCCATGCTATCACAAAACATTAATCCCCCCGCTGCATCCCTCCCTCCCATCATCTCTCTTTTTTTAAAACATTTTTTTATTTTATAAACAACACTCCAAACATTACAAACAATTAGGACTTACATAATTAAGTTTCACAACATTACATTACTGAATACACTCTTCAGTCCTTCCCCCACACACCTTTTAACTCGAGCCCCTATATCTGTGTCATCAGCCGGTTCGTCTTCAGGCGTGTCTATTGCCATCATCTCTTCCGTGTCTTATTCACTATGGTTGGCCTGGGAGGGACCCACCATTGAGGCCACCAAATGTCTCCATGCTATTAGGGGTCCCATCTCCCCCCCTACTAACTGCATCATACCAAACAGCCGTTTCTGCCTCAGCCCACTTCATGAGGTCTGCCCACCACATCTCAATACTAGGCCGATGGGCTGCTTTTCAGCCCATTGCAATCCTCCGTTTGGCCAGGATGTAGGCCAGGGCCTTCATCTTACTGACATGCCTCAGGTTACGTGGTCTGGGGAAGCCCCCAAGCATGCATGCCCAAGCTGACTCCACATTCAACGGGATCCCTTTTCCTGCTAAGCGTATCTTCAACTCTGTCCAAATCCTTCCCACCTCCGGGCAAGCCCAGAACATATGTAGCATCCCAGTCACCTCCTCCCCGCACCTAGGGCATTCCTGTATCACCGGACCACCAATCCTGGCTATTTTACTGGGGGTCAAATATGCCCTATGAGTGACATATAATTGTATCTGCTGGAGTCTCGCGTTTCGGGACACCTTCTTATGATAGTGATGGTGGCATCAGGTGGTTCCGCAAGCACTGCCGCAGGCCATCTTTCTCGCACTCATTTAATTATTCTGGAATAGGTAATGTGTTGACCCCTATGCACCCCAGTGTCCTCTATTAGCCTCTGAAAGTCCAATGCCTCCCCCTCCTGCCATATATCTCCCAGGGTAGCCAAGCCCATCGGTTCCCAAAATCTATGAACCCCTTTTATCATTTGGGAGTCCCCTCCACATGGCGCCACTAGCGGTACCTGTGTAGAGAACGGGGCTGAGTATCCCACCATCTGCCATGCTCTGTACCACATTTCCCAGCCAAGCACCAGCAATCTCGCCATTCCTAGTATCTTCGTTTTAGATAACCACAGTATCTCTCTGAGGAAGTAGGGAGCAGGATCGTTACATAACAACCTGGCCTCAGCCGTTTCTTCATCAGACAACCACCTAGCCACATATTGCAGCTGTCCCGCCAGGTAATATAACTCAAAATTCAGCAGATTTATACCTCCCCTGTCACACAGGTTTTGTAGTTTCCAGAGGGCCACCCTATTCCTGGAGTTATGCCATATAAACCCCCTGCACAGGCCATGGAGTTTGGCAAAGAAGTGCTTAGGGATTACATACGGGTTGTTTACGAAAAAGTGCAACAATCTGGGCAGGACTACCATTTTAATCAGAGCCGCTCTCCCCACCATAGCCAGGGGTAGTCTAGACCAAAATGCCGTGCTATTTTTAATGCCATCAACAGCCTTTTCCGTGTTGTGTTTGTGTTCTTCTCCTGCCGTGTGGTATCTATCAATGCCTAGGTATTGAAACGTCACGGTCCGGCAGGGTATTGGCAAAACCGCCAGGTTCTGCGGTAGGGCGCTTCTATACCTCCCCAGGGGGAACACACTGGACTTCTTGGGGTTCACTGCTATGCCCGAGAGGGTAGCGTATCGTTCCATCACCTCCAGGACATATTGTAGGTTCTCCTCTGGGAAGCGCAGAAATAAAAGTATATCATCGGCATACAATGATTTAAGATGCGTTCCTCCCGCAGTGTGAATCCCTATCTCCTCATATTGTTGTCTGAGGCAGACGGCCGGCGGCTCTAACGCTAGGATATATAGCATGGGCGACCAGGGGCAACCCTGTCTAGTACCCCTGCTAAGTTGCCCTTTATCTGAAATTGTGGCGCCCATTTTAACCCTTGCAATTGGAGAACTTATCTGAAATTGTGGCGCCCATTTTAACCCTTGCAATTGGAGAACTGTATAACATCTTGACCCACCTCAAATACCCCGACCCCATTCTGTAGCCCTTCAGAGTCGCTAGCAACCAAGGCCACCTCACTGAGTCGAAGGCCTTGACTGCATCTAACGAAACAATTGCCTGTTCGCCGGGGTCCTCCTCTGTTTGGTCAATAATGTGGTGAAGTCTCCTATGATTGTCAGTAATGTTCCTGCCAGGGACATAACCCGTCTGGTCAGGGTGTATCAGTCTGCCGATGACTCGCTTAAGCCTGTTTGCTAGCACTGCTGTGAGGATTTTGCTGTCCTGATTAAGCATCGACAGGGGCCTAAATGACCCACAGTCTGTGCTTGGTTTACCTGGTTTTAAGAGCGGGATAATCACCGCTTCCCGTAGGGACTCCGGCAGCCTACCACGCTCATACGCTTCGTTGAGCATAGCCAGCAATGGTGGGAGCAACTCTTGTTTATATGTTTTATAGAATTCGCTGGGGAGCCCATCCGACCCCGCAGCTTTGCATGTGGGCAGGTGCTGGTTCATTGTCTCTAGTTCATCTGAGGTGATTGGGGCATCCAGGTTCGCTCGTTCCAGATCGTCCAAGGAGGGCAATCCAATGACTTCTAATGTTTCCTGGATCTCTTGATCCATATCTTCCCCTACGTCCTCATACAGACGTTTATAGTATCTAAGGAACTCCTCATTTACTCCCTCTTGGGTATCCCAGATCTGGCCCCCATCCTCCTTGACTTCCCTGATCACTGGTTGTGATGTTTTGTTTTTATATAACCAGGCCAGCAATCTGCCCGGCTTGTCTCCTCCCTCATGTTGCCTTTCCACGTATTTCTTATAGCTCAACTTACATAATCTGTCCCAGTGCTCACTGCAGGCTTGTTGCAGCAACCTTACCCTTATCCCATCCTCCCGAGAGGTGTCCCCCTTACGCATTATATCTTCCAACGCCCTCTCCATTTCCTGCAACTCCTGTGCAAAGCCCCCTTGGAGCCCTCTGGATTTTGATATGGCTACACCCCGCACTACTACCTTAAATGCCTCCCATACGGTTCCCTCAGATTGAACACTTCCGGTGTTAATGTCGAAGTACTCAGTGACTGCCTCCCTCAAGTCCTCCCGGAATCCCGAGTCCAGCAAGGCCGGAAGCTCCCTGGCCTTATATTCCATGCTCACCATTTCTCCTACTACCTCAGCAGCAGCAAACACATTATCCAGCCTTGTGTGCAAGTCATGTGGCGCCACTTAGTGTGAGTACTGCCTGTCCGCTGGGTGTAGCTGCCTCCAGACATCTTCGAGTTCAAAATCTCTCAACAGGGCTTGCAAAGCCTTTGCGGCTGGGGTGGGTTTATCTGGTTTACCGTCTGACCTATCCATTTTGGGGTT
Organism: Ambystoma mexicanum; assembly: GCF_040938575.1. Lineage (NCBI taxonomy): Eukaryota > Metazoa > Chordata > Amphibia > Caudata > Ambystomatidae > Ambystoma > Ambystoma mexicanum. The sequence continues at coordinate 140,416,887 of NC_090939.1, read as the reverse complement.
CAATGTACAGTTAAAGTCCCCACCCCATAGGATCACGCCACCCAGCAGGGGGCTAGTTTTGCCATATAGAGTCCTAAAGTAAGCCGCTGTATCTTGTTTGGGGGCATATAAGTTTATGATGCTCACTTCCTGATTTTCCAACATCCCCCGCACTACAACCATTCTGCCTTCCGGGTCCACCGTAGACCGAATCATCTTAAATGGTACATGCGGTGCCACCCATATAATAACTCCCCTTGCATACGGTGAGTATGTGGCTCCCGTAATGCACCCCCTCCATTTTCTCTTGACCACCTCCAGTTTCTCCCTAGTTAGGTGGGTTTCCTGTAATAATGCTATGTCAATCCTCATCCTTCTCAAGGACATCATTACTTTATTACGCTTTAGATAGCTATTGAGGCCCCTCACATTCCACGTCACCACTCTGAGGCTACGTGACGCCATTTATCTGGTATTCCGCTTCTCCTCCCAGTTTCCCTTACCTCCTATTATTGCTCAAAGTTTGGCTTGATCCCCTCCCACTCCCAACAACCTTCCCCTCCCCCTTTTCCCAACTCCAAACCACTGCACACAACCCTTTCCCTCCCCCTGCCCAGCCCAACCCCAAAAAGTGCCCAGCTCCATCCCTGGATCTCAGGCCCCCCGCGTTTGGTCCTGCCTCGGGATGCTGAGGTCAGGAACCCGGCAGGGTGTCACTGGGCTACCGGTGACCTAACTAAACTTCTCGTCATGGGGGTATGAGGGTTGGCTCTGTAAGGCTCCCGCGCTATTATCAAGGTTACTCAGTGCAAACGGATCATGCATGCATGTATAGCCCTAGCAGCACCCTCCCACAGACTATGTTTTATGCTATATTCAAGTCCCATTGTCTTGGGCTGTGACACCCTAGGTGCTGCAGACACACGTTACTTATCTTCTCCTTCTCCCGTCTGGATTCCCGAGTCTTGGGGGCAACTCTGCGTGACCAGCCACCCCATAGCGTCCTTCGGGGTTTCAAAAAACAAGGCCCTGTTCTTGTGGAACACCTTCAGCTTAGCCGGATAAATCAACATATACTTGTTGCCTGCTTCCTGCAATCTTTTTTTCACCGTCCCAAAGTTCATGCATCTGCGCTGCACCTGCAAGGTGTAATCGGAGAATACAGTTATGTTTGTAGGCCCCCTCTGTATTTTTCGGGCCTTCCGAAAGTGTTCAAGAATTTTTTCCCGATCCCGGTAGTTCAGGATCTTGGCTATCACCGGCCTAGGGGGGGTTCCTGGCGGTGGCCTCCTCATCAGGGCCATGTGCGCTCTTTCCACAGCAAACCCCTGAGTCAACACTCCTACGGTTATCTCCTGCAGCAGCATAGATTCAATATACTCTGTGGGGTTGGATCCCTCCGCTCCTTCCGGCAATCCAACGATACGGATATTATTCCTTTGGGCGCGTCCTTCCGCCTCCTCCTCCCTACTTCCCAGGTTACCCACGCGCTGCACTAGGGCGTGAAGTTCTGATTTATGGGCTGCACAGGCTGCTGTATTCGGGGCCACCTCTTTTTCTAGATCCCCCATGCATTCCGCCAGTGACCTGACATCTTGCCGAAGGAGGTTCACCTCCTCCTGCACAGCCCCGACTTTGAGCTCTAGTGCCACCTTCAATTCGTTCATAGCCAGTCTCAATTTGGTCTCCCAGGCCACTTTCAGATCAGCAATTGCGGCAAGGATCTCCTGGTTCGAGCCCATGGTGCCTGCGCCCCCGGCGGGGGTCTTATCTTTGCTCCTGGCTCCCTCTGCATTCGGCGATGTTCTGGTGTAGTCGTCGAGCGTGGGCTGCTTGCCCTTCATTCTTAGGGGTTTGTTGGACATCTTACTGTGTCAGAGAAGTGTGGGCGAGCCCGGCCACTTGTGGCCCCTGGCCCTAATAAAGTTAGGCTGCTCTTTGTGTCAGGGCCCAGACAGGCCGTCAGGGGTGTCTGCAGGCTGCCTATTCTACTCCTGGAGTGGTCTGTCTCCTCCCACGTGATTAGGTGGGTTTATTCAGGCCTCTCGACCTCCAGGCCCCGGCTCCAGTTGTCCCGGGTCCTTGGGTGCACCCTCAATGCTCGTAGGGCTTCCTGGGCATATTTGCTGGCCCCATGCGCATCAACCCTGGGCTCCGACAAGTTGCTGTCACTTCCCACCTGGCGGTGGTGTCTGTGGCGCTTCCCACCGGGCTCGGTCCATGAACAGGCTATGTTGAGAGTGCCCATGGGTTTCCTGTGCAGGCCCTGCAGTGGGCTATATCATTTCATGCTGTTATTTTGGCTAATTGAGCTCCTCATAGCAGGAGTCCTCTCTCAGCGGCTCTGCTGACGTGCCATCCACCTATGGCGTGATGTGTAGGGGCCCTGACACTGTGTTATGGGCCTCCGCATCACCTCCTGCTAGAGGTCGGGACCGTGGCCTCGTCCGGGTGTCAGGTATGCAATGTCACTGGCCCGAGTGCAGTTTTTTGATGTCAGTAGGCCATTGCCTCTTAGCAACCTCACCTCTGCTGTTGCAGTCCACTGAAAGCCGTCCTGTTACCGTGGCGCGGCAGTGTTTCAGGCACGTTTTTTTAGGGGCTCAGCCCTCAGCTGCGGGTGCGCATATATCCGTGCTTATTGGGTGCCCAACGGGAGACCGGCCACATGCTGTTCCCTAGGCCCGGCGTCTAACCGTTCGGGCCCCCACCTGCTGGATGAGATCTCCCTCGTCGGGCATCTGTGTGCTCCTCCAGCGCTGGTCCCAAGTGCTAAAAGATCCCACCGCAGCCGGCTCTGGCACTTTCTCGACACGGGTGCATACGTTACTGCTGAGGCGGTGCAGGGCAGGCACCGGCGCCCTCAATGCGCTATTCAGGGCCTCTCCAGAGACTGGTGCCCCCACCGCGTCCACGGTCCTCCAGGTCCAGGCGTCACAGGCAGCATCAAAGCCCGATGACCGGGCGCCGGACACGGAGCTGCAACATCTCCACTGTCCAATGCTCAGGCGCCGCCGCGGGCCCGGGGGCGTTCTTCCTTCATGCAGCATGCCGCTACCGGTGCCACCCGCGACCTCACGCCGCACTCTCACGATCTGTGGACCTCATTCCCGATCGCCTGACCCGGCAAGACCCCCACCCATGCGCAAGGGTCCTTATTTGTTGGAACATGCGCTGGACTCTTCTTGTCCTCCCGGGACACAACGGGCACAATCTCTGCCACGCCACGCCTGCCAGCTCTCCCAACGACTCAGCGGTCAGTTAATGGCCCTTTGTTCGAAGTCCGCCATGTTGTGCAGCTCCAAAGCCCCAGATCCCCAAATCTTCCTGCAGCCTTTCCACGCCCGTCACACCGCAGACCCGGCCATCATAGGGCTCCATGCGTTCCCCTGATATTTATGCTTCTGTAGGTGTGCTGCAGGCATACGTGACAAGGATTAAGCACGTCAATTTCCAAGGATCAATGTCGTATCCGCGAGAGCCGTCCAGGAACACATCCACTCACGCGGCCATGTAGCCACGCCCCCCTCTCCCTTCATCTCTGTTGTTATTCAGGCTCATTATAAATTCCACGGTCCGGAAATAATCTTGGAAAAAATGCCGGTAATTCCAGCACCGGCATGTTTTCCAGACTGGGGAAATGCAAGTTTGCCGGTGGGGTCAGTGATCTATTGGCAGGCCTGACCTGCCGGGAGTTCAGACCCCTAGCGGCAAATAAATGCCAGAATCACTGGCACCGGTACTAACGATGCCGGTAATTCTGGCAATCCCATCCATGGAGTGGGAAGTTACTGGCGTATCCACCACCAGTAATATCCCGGTAATACTGGGATATCAGGCGGTGGAAACAGTATGACAGTTTTGCTGGTATCCCATATTACCGGTGGGATACCAGCAAAGCTGTAATGAGGCTCATAGCATCTACTTCCCGCTTCCCATCCTCTTAGCATCCCCTCACTCATTTTCTTTCTTGCTACAGACTAAGATCTGGATACCTCTGGCAGGGGCATGGTGCTCCACTCAGTGGACACACCTAGGTGCTCTGAAACTATCACGGTGGTGATTCGGCACAGTATGAAAGCCTATTAACATGTGTTCAATGGGTTAAATCTCCCATTTATTTCCCCTACGTTTGCCTGGCCCTGGATCATACTCACGCTTGAACTGGACCCAAAGGAATATTGGATCCTCTCGCTGCGCCATACAGGCTTCATTCATTAGAGGTAGAGCGGGGGTGCACTCTACGGCTACAGTTATTACAGGCTGAGATCTGCTCCTACTCCCACTGTGATAAAGTGAGTCGTTTTGGTGCTTTCAGCCTGACAGATTTGAAGGTTTATAGCACCGTGGAGTCTGTAACCCTCCTCGCTTCAGGATGTGTCCCCTGTGTCCGGCCTTGGCTTGTCAGGTTGTAGTGGACATTGCTGACCTTCTCATGGATCAGGGGCTGCATCGCTGCATCTTGTCATGGATGCGAGTGGGCGATGGTGCAGAGCCTGCAAATGTCGCTGCTGGAAATAATTCCTGGCGCCAATCACCCATCGGGCAACGCAGGTGATACAACAATGGGCAGTGGGGAGGTTATTCCTTTTCTACAATGCTTGATCCTAATGTGTGCCAGTCCTGATGGCATTCCACAGTGACCAAACTCAATGAAGGCCCGAATTGCTACATACATTCTTTAAAGGTCTACAGATATGATTTGTAAACCAGACTTAGAGTATTTAAACAGTAAAAGACTGGCCTTTGTTCAGTGTGTGGCACTGGACAAGTGCGGTATCCCGGGTAACCGTGATTTCACCGAGTGCCAACATTTCAAACTCGAAATTGCTGACTACGGCAATACTGAATTCGAAATCGGCTCCTCTGTGAAATCAGCACGCCCCACCCACCCCCCTACTTGCCTGTTGGCGGCACTTCGCATGGTGTGCCGCTGATTCCCACACCGGTTCACCTCTCTGCAACGCCGGTTCCCTTCACTTATGCAGAGGGGAACCCGCACTGCAGGGTCCTTTTATTGATTTATTTTTTAACTTTGTTTGTCTCCTGCATTCCTGGTCATGGAAATCCCATAATGACAATCAGGGATGAACAGGGGGGCCACCCCCGAAACCACCGCTCCCTTTGATCGTCATTATGGGTCTTCGGTTATTTTTCCAATGCCGAATTCGACATTTTTGTCAATTCGTTTTTCCCCCCGTTCCTTTCTACGGAACCCCTACATCTCATGTGTGCGTGGCGTGTCCCCACTCTGGGGCATTTTGGCTCTACACCACTTTCTCCTTTTTGCGCCGCGGTTGCAAAAATGTCAGAACCTTTCATGGCTGGAGGTCCTGGAGTTCATAGTAACCCTATTTAGTGCAGTTTGGCATCATGATTATGTTATTAAGGGCCTTCAATGCTGAACTGGGCTAATATCTTAGTGCAAAAAGGCACATATATCAATTTAATAAAATAAGAGGGGTCTATAAATTGCAGCTGCTGGGGTGTAGGAGGGAGAGGGGCAAGAGTCAAGATGCACAAGCAGCAGCAGCTCCTACAGGCAGAAGAGTGCTGATCATGCACTCAGTGCCATCCACCCCTTAGCAACACTTCTTTTTGGATTGGATACACGCAGGTGGTTCAGGATGTCTGTGGTACTCAGAGAGATGGTGGCAGAGAGCTTGCCCTTCCTGACGGATGCCCAGCAATCGGTGCACACCACCATCGGTGCAATCATCTAAGGAAATAATCCTTCTGGTCCTCCCTGATTTTCAGAGGAACTGCACCTCCTCCGCTGTACCCTTATTAGTCTACGTGTATCTTGACACCTGCTGTGCTGCTTGTGCTGCCCGCTCATTCTCCTACGTTCCTGACAATCGCTCTCAGACTCCTCCGCAACCTCTGCTTCTGCCACAAGCTTCTGTACCATAGCCCTTGTTTCAGTCTACTCTACCACTCGATCATTATTAATCCCTACTGGTTTCAGTCTACTCTACCACTCGATCATTAGTAATCCCTACTGGTTTCAGTCTACTCTACTACTCGATCATTATTAATCCCTACTGGTTTCAGTCTACTCTACCACTCTATCATTATTAATCCCTACTAGTTTCAGTCTACTCTACTACTCGATCATTATTAATCCCTACTGGTTTCAGTCTACTCTACCACTCTATCATTATTAATCCCTACTGGTTTCAGTCTACTCTACCACTCTATCATTATTAATCCCTACTGGTTTCAGTCTACTCTACCACTCGATCATTATTAATCCCTACTGGTTTCAGTCTACTCTACCACTCGATCATTAGTAATCCCTACTGGTTTCAGTCTACTCTACCACTCGATCATTATTAATCCCTACTGGTTTCAGTCTACTCTACTACTCGATCATTATTAATTCCTACTGGTTTCAGTCTACTCTACCACTCTATCATTATTAATCCCTACTGGTTTCAGTCTACTCTACCACTCGATCATTATTAATCCCTACTGGTTTCAGTCTACTCTACCACTCGATCATTAGTAATCCCTACTGGTTTCAGTCTACTCTACCACTCGATCATTATTAATCCCTACTGGTTTCAGTCTACTCTACCACTCGATCATTATTAATCCCTACTGGTTTCAGTCTACTCTACCACTCGATCATTAGTAATCCCTACTGGTTTCAGTCTACTCTACTACTCGATCATTATTAATCCCTACTGGTTTCAGTCTACTCTACTACTCGATCATTATTAATCCCTACTGGTTTCAGTCTACTCTACTACTCGATCATTATTAATCCCTACTGGTTTCAGTCTACTCTACTACTCGATCATTATTAATCCCTACTGGTTTCAGTCTACTCTACTACTCGATCATTATTAATCCCTACTGGTTTCAGTCTACTCTACTACTCGATCATTATTAATCCCTACTGGTTTCAGTCTACTCTACTACTCGATCATTATTAATCCCTACTGGTTTCAGTCTACTCTACCACTCTATCATTATTAATCCCTACTGGTCCTGCAACTTGATCCACATGTTTTTGTATGAGGTTAAGCTACGGTTTAAATCTCGAGCCGACTCAAAATTAATCTATAGCTAAATGTCGATGGCGAGAGAGTGGAATTGAGTCGAGTCTTCAAATGTCCGATTCGACTCGTACATGGTTCAAATTGGCTCAGTCCTCTCCGAGGCAATAGGTCTTCATTGCTAGAATTGGATTGCTGCTTTTTCGAATGGACATATTAATTAAAATCAGCTTGATCTTTTTCAAGCCATAGGACTCTATTGATTTGGCGGTGGTGAGTGGGCACGACCTCGTAAGAGAGAGTGAAACTGAATAACAAACTTCCTGTTTCCTGTTGTTGCCTTTTGGTGGGGAGGGAGAGAGAGAGAGAGAAAGAGAGAGAGAGAGTCAAAGAGAGAAAGGCAGATCAGGGAGACACAGGGAGAAAGAGGTGGATGGTGTGTGTGTGTAAGAATAGAGACATGGGATGGGTCTGGAAGCGCAGGAGCCGAGGGGGGAGAGGAAGTTACAAAATTAGTAAAGGGGGAGCCTTTTTTCCTCGGCTGCCCCAGGTCCCAGGCACCATGGCCGCATCAGGAGGAGCAGCAGCCGTCACTGTCACGGGCTGCTCGGGTGCAGCAGCCTCCACCAGCCACAACTGCGCTGCAGCAAGGAGGCCCCGGAAGAACCCAAACCTCGGCGGCTTTGAGTCTGAAAGGGAGTACAGGTTCTGAGGCATAGTAGTATTTTGCCATCGCTGCCAAGTCGGTGTTCGAACTTGGTGGGGAGGTGGTAGGCATCATAAAAGGCCCATTTGACGTCCTCTAACATGCAGAGGCTCATGGATAAGAGCCAAAGTAGCTATAGATCTATAGGCGTCTCAGCAGCTGCACTTAACATGTCCTCACACACAAAGAGAGGCTGCAGCAGCAGCCAGCATGGACCTCTTCCCTCCTGAGGCCACAGGAACCACCAGCTCCCCTGGGATTGCCTTCTCCTAGGTACGCAGCATTTGCCATGTTGTAGTGTCAGGGTGCACAGTGAGGAAGAGGGGTGATGCCAGGGTGAAGAAATACCATGCTGCCACAGAGGGTTTATAGTGATAACATCGAAATGCATAATTTCGAAAAATAATGTAAAAAAAAAATCGAATTTCTTTTTCACTACGGTTTTTTTTACCTTTTTTTACTCGCGAAACCCCCCATATAAATAAAATAATAAAGAATTCGATTTTTTTTTTGTTGAAATTATTGTCGACATTTTTTTTCTCGATATTATGACTGAACACCGCCACAGAGACATCTGAGCTCCTTAATTCCCTTTATTTTATGTTCAAGTTTCCCAGTTTTGATCCTTTTCCTACAATGAAATGCAAAAAACAAAACATACAAACATTAAAAACACCAACTAAAACAATTTACAAAACGAAAAAAAAAATACAAATAACAATTCATAGTTTATACAGCGCTTTATGGTGGATCCTGCCATTTCTAAACACGTACAAATCATGCTATTGTTACCCATGTCAAAGGTGATAATTTTCTGATTGCTATTTTCGGAGAGGCATAGAATCTCCCATGTGACTAGCTTGAGTGAGAAATACCTACGACTTATTTTCTGTGGGCCAGAAAGAAATCCTTGGACTGGGTCAGCAATTTATTTAGGGATCCAAAGACATATTAGAGCCCAGGCGGCCTTGTCCCTTGTAGCAAAGCCACTTCTTAAAAAAGTTGTTCAGGATCATCCCTTGAAGGAAAGACCCACCTTGAAAAACGCTCATCTCTTGTATGAAATCTGTTTCAAGCCAGCTTGTCTATCCCTATTCAAGACTCGTTGAGCCCATTGGCTGCTATGGGTTGGAAGAGTCTCTCATCGGCTTGACCTATAAAAGTCACTCCATGTATTCTTTTAACAATGGGCCTCATTACAAGTTTGGTGGTATTTTGCTGGTAAATTTGTTGTAATACCGCCAAATGGGTTTACCATTACTGCCACTTGGTTCCACAGATTTATCTCAGGAGTACAAGTGGTGGCAGGCATGTAGTCCCCATTTATTGGCGCCCATAGGACTCCATGGGGATTTTGGTGGAATTACTGCTGGTGGTAATTCCACCAGTGGTAATTCCATTGATTTTGATGTTATTTGGCAGTAATTTGGAGAACTTACCTCCAGATTTTTACTGGAGGAAAATCCTCCACCTTACTGGCAAAGTTGCAGTACCGCGGTCCAGTAATGCATCAGTCATGTAGTGCCAACCTGCAATTGCACGTTCTGAACACTCACAAGGCATAGTAGGTTTGTCTCCCCCTGCCCCTCGCACTGAATTAATATTCTTATGTATTTGTATCATTTTTACATCCCCTTCTCCCCTCCGCGTTGCCCTGTGGGTGCTTTGAAACAGTATTTACTTCCTGTATAAGCGCCTAAGAAGCAAACTGTCGGGGGGAAATTCTCCCGGGGTCGGCTGAGCCGTCCGCGGACCTCCGGGCAGGGAGGCCCCAACTCCTCCCGTGTATCCCAAAAATGAGTATGAGGCACACGCAAGAAGCAAGGTAACTCTGCTGTTTTATTGAACAAACGGCAGGGATGGGTCAAGGATCGTACGCGTCCGTCCTGACACACACTCTTCATCATGGGCTCGCAGGCCCTTTTTATCTTAATATGACGCGCTACTTGCGTCACCTGGGAAAGTTAGCAAAAAACCTATCGCCACTCTGGATTGGCTCCTCGAGTGGTAGGGTTAGTATAGCATACGTATAGAGAGCTTTATTAGTGGTTGAGGGTTAGTCAGGTGGTATACTTGGGTTGTCCCTTCAAATTGATACATAAAAATTGTTACATGGAGGCCCTTGAGGATTGGTCAATGTTAATGGCGTCAGTGATAAGAGCCCCATGTTCTGATTGGTCCACACACAAGCCCCCCAGTCAGGGACCATCGCTCTTCCCAGCTCGCGGTGCACCTGTCATTTGCAACAATGTTTCACTATGGGTATGTACAGACAATGTGAGATTTATTCATGTGCTGGAAGGCCGGCTACTCCCACCGCTGCAGATGTCCTTTGAGACGCTTAATAGTATCTGCCTGAGTCTTGAAGCGGGGAATCCAGGCGTCTCCCACCTCCCGGGCCTGGCACCCTGTCAGGTTTGTCTTGATCACGTGAGGTGGGACCGTGGTTGAGGCAGAATTCTGCACAATTAATATTGTTTTTTCCACTGTGTGCCTGGCTTGATTGCAGGTGTGACCTTGGCGTCGGCTTGTGGCATGCGAATTAGCAACATTGTGCCCTTGACTGTCTGCTTCCGCCGGGCTCATTCTGCGGGATCAGCAAATGAACTCTGGCTCATTCGATGTTCAAGGGACTCTTGCTTGAGGCCTACTTGGGCCTGGTGTATAAGTGGAGCCATCTGATACACAGGCGCTTTAAGTTATGGTATCATATTGCTTTATCTCCAGTATCGTGTCTTCATTATATTTTCCATCATTGCGCATGGTTTTAGGAGAAGCGTGAGCAAACCTTTTTAGATGCGTTCATTGGGCGTCTGGCGTTTCTGCATTTTGAGAAGCCTATGTGAAAAATAATAAAGATGCGCGTCTGTGGGTGTGTCCGTCACCTATGTCGTAGCACTGAGTATGTTCTTTGTGTGGATTGGTGTGGGAGTGTCCAGTGTGTATGTTGTACGGGTATTCTGACCGTTGACTAGGTCGTCATGGCATCTCTAACGATGTGTTGAGTTAGTGCTGGATGATTCAGTCGAGTCCTTCCATGCCGCAGGCATCGGCAAGGGTATGGCAGGCTGGCGGGCATGCGGGTGGGCACATCCATATGTTCTTATACCAGGGTATTTGGTCGTCTGGTAGCTGGGCAAACTCTTCTCGTGGCGGGTGCCTGGGCCGCGATCCTCTAGGCCAGGGAAGAGAGGGGATTGGTGGGAGCCCTTTCTTCCATTCTCCCACTTCAGTCCCCCCTCTGGTCGACTTGTCGACCACAAACATATCCTTTTCCTTATCTCCTCTCACTCTCCATATTTTAGTTACTCCTCCCAGATGTCCGTAGTGGTTCACATGGTCTTCGAATGACCAATACATATATACACACGTTCCTCCAGGTGTGCAGTATACCCACTTCCCTATGTAGCTCCTTGGGTGTTTTGGGTTTTCGAGCTTCACAGATGGTGGGTCCAGATGGTTGGTGATGATCTGGTTGCGCAACTTCTCTCTTTCCTTTATTATTATGCCTGTGTGTTGACCGTCATCTGCTGGCATCAAGGGGTGCATACCAACCATTTCGATCATCTCATCAGTGGTTCGTGCCTTTCGGGCCTTCCAAAATCTTATCACGATCAGTGCAGCTCCAGCCAAAATAATGCATCCAACTATAATCTTCAGTCCATCTGACAGCCAAGATGGCATCCACGACCATAATATCGAAAACCAGCTGTCGTCCTTTTTCACGCCTTTACTTTCATCCATCATTTTGGAGTGCATCTGGGCCAATTGTGATACTGCTTCCGTCAATGTACCATTGTCAGCATCGTTAGCAGGAATAAATGTACAGCATGATTGTCCTATCTTTGCGCAAACTCCTCCTTCCATTGCTGTGAGGAGGTCCAGTACATAACTGTTCTGTAGTGCTACCATCCGCACTGCTCGTAGCTCTTCTTTTATTGCGTTGAATCCGTTTACTGTAGAATTAATTGTCATCATTAGTTCCCATCTAGTTATCTGGAGCCATTTTGCGTTTGCGTAAGCCTGTAGTCCCGGATGTATGATTGAGGAGAAGAACATTGCTGCTCTGCTGAATAGTCTGTGCTCTGGCGGGATTGAAGTGAGTGCTGTTTCCGACCGTCCCCATAGGTAATTTCCTGTCAAAGGTTCTCCTTGTCTTTCTTACTATTCAGGACAGTGTGGTTGTCGCTGTTTTGGTTTTCTGGCTCCTTCTGGGAGTGTACAGATCTCTTCTTCCTCTTGTTTCCTTCATCCATTTTGGGAAAGTGTGCCACATTCACATGTTTCTGGGGCACCACTAGTGATGGTACATTGACGTGTACCATTGTGCATATGGCATTCCACAGAGGGGGCAGTGTGTGGTATGCCTTGTCTCCGCAGGCCCAGTAATGGTCCATCACCACTGCTGTCCCTGCTCCCCCCTCAGGTAACTCTGTCACACTTGCACAGTTGGTGTTGTATCCCACGTCCACTTCTCCTTTATGTTGGTAGCATAATTTAGGCGCAGTCAGCGGCAGTATTGTTATTGGGTCTTCATCCTTCTCTATCCACGTTAGCAGGGGTACGTACTTGACCCAGGTCATCCAACATCTGTCGTCGTGTTCAGCAATACTCTTAGTATCCTCTCTCGTTATTACGTTGCTACCAACCACTCCTATGTCCCACTTGTCACCCAGGTACACCTTCCCTGTTATTATTATCAGTGGTCTTTCCCAACATCCTTGTTTACCAGGAACTTCAGTGGCGTACCAATCACATGGTAGGTACTGTAATGTTACTTTCTTTGTTTCTCCTTTTTCAGGACCGCTTGTTATGTATCTGAATGCTTCAGCGTGCAAACTGGCCTTGTGGTAACTCAAGTAATCCTTGAGGAAGTTGTTTTCGTACGGGTATGTGTCTCGTGTTTTCCATACCAGGTGCACCGTGCTCCCTTGAAATCTCCCTTTCGTTTGGAACAGTGCCAAATATATTATACATCGTGTTGTTTTTCCATCAATTTCCGTGGCAACGAAAGTTCGGGAAGCGCTCATGGCGTATGGGATCAATGAGCAGACGTAGCAGCTGTCTTCTGTTGTCTGCTTACCTATTTGAGTCATGTGTTGGTACCACATGTTGTTCGAGACGTGTGCTGAATCTTGTATGTAGTCGTCAATACCTTTGTTTTCTGAGTATGTGCTGCGTTTAACTCTATTTCCCTTGTGTGGGATTTTGCTAGTACCACCTGACGAAACACCTGTTGCAGCCGGGGGTGGGGGTATGTTAGATTTGGGAACAGCCAAAATATGGATAGCACAACTGTTCTGCCATACAGAGGCAGCCAAGAACCCGGTGATCATCAAAATCCCTATCATTTTTATTACAGATGCTAATCTCACCGGCATTTTGCTCTTACCTTGCTGCAGTCCGGCAGCTAATTCTTGCGACGTTAAAGTTGCCCGCCTGAAAATTCTCAAAAATGCTCGTTATTAGTGTTAGTTGTTTTTCAAGCTCTCCCTATCAAGTAGTCGTTCAGTGCCCAGGCGAAGAGCTGTTCCCACGCCAATCTAAGTGATCTATCTCTTAGGACAGGCAAGTAAGGGAGGAGATGGGGCATCGACTGTTCTATGGCCAAGAGAAATGCTGTGTAGTAGACACGTACCCTCCTTCTTTTTAGGTACTTTGGCCTTTTTATGTGATAGACAAATTGGTGTGATAATTCTTCAGGGTAGTTATCGTCTGATGGTAGCATCTACTCCTGGGCAGTGAACTTTGTTAGTTATTTACTTTCTTAGCAATAATAATACACGGTACCTGCATGTGCGAGAGAAAGAGAGAACATTCAAGTATTTACATGTGTATATGTGAAAAATAATGTCCTTCAGTTGGGTTACTGCTGCAGTGAGAGGGACGTCGATAGGCAGGGGGTTTATGGTTCAACTGGCGGAAGTCTCTTTACTCTTTGATCGTGTGACCATGGGGTGGGCGGTGTGGGAATTACCCTTCTCTATGCCGGTAGTTGTCTCTGGGGAATCTGGGGGGTGGTGGGGTAGGGAGACACTTGGGCCGCTGGCTGTGGTAGAAATCTCTTCCTCCGTCGGTGACGCTGTTGTTGTTTTTCCAATGGCCCTGTCGTTGACGCTAGGGCGGGTCTGGAGTTTGCAGATCTTTACGTCGTGTAGGTGATTCCAGGCACGTTTGTCCTGTAGCTTTACTGCCCTTGTTGATACTTCCTCTACCAGGTGGGGGCCAGTGAAACGTGGACTGTTCCACTTCCTGTTGAAATTGCGGAGTAATACGTGGTCACCTTTAGCAATTTTGCACAGTTTTTCTTTTTCTTGTTCTCTGTCCTCGTCTTCTTGTTGATCACTCTTAGACCCGCCCGCGTGCGCTCGAGCTGTTGAGACACAAAAACTACACTAGTAATCAAAGAAGACACATATTGGTACATTTCATCACCAAGAACAACTGCAGTGCTTTCGTGGTCAGTGAATGCTCTTGAGGTTGGCGTCAGAGGAAGGCGCATTTGACGTCCGGTCACCACCTCGTGAGGGGTGAGGTGGTGGTCGGAACCTGGTCTATTCCTCAACTCAAATAGTGCTAGTGGAAGGCAATACAAGCAACTCTTCTTTGTCGCTTGCTGTATTTTTGCAATTGCCTCCTTTAGTAGGCCATTCAGGCGTTCGCATATACCGTTGGCCTGTGGGTGATATGCACATGCAAATTTATGCTTGATATTCAGTAAAGATGTGATGTGCTGAAACATTTCATTGGCGAAATGCGGGCCATTGTCTGACCGCAGTACCTCGCACACTCCCCACCTGAGGAAGACTTCCCTCACTAGGAATTTAGCTGCTCTGAATGCGTCTGGATGTGAGCAGGGTCCAGCTTCAATCCACCTGGAGAATGGGCATACTACTACGATCATATACCTATTTCCTTGACATACGTTAATCATATCAACATAGTCAATGTGGATGTGTAGGAAGGGTCCCTCTGGCCGGGGTATAGTACCTTTAATCACCTTCAGTGTGTGACCAGCCATGAACTGTTGGCATGTGAGACAATTGCTGATGAAGTTTGTCACATGGGAGTTTAACTCGGGGCAGAACCAGTCTTCCCTAATTTGTGCTGCAATGACCTCCTTCCCTGTGTGGGCTGGGTGGTGTAGTTGGCTCAGGGCGGTGTTCAATAGTGTCAGTGGCATTACCATCTTTCCAGTGTTACCCTGGCGCCATAGTGCGTCAGTTGGTGACATTGTACATCCTCTTTTTACCCATATTTCTTTTTCTGCCATTGGTGCAGCTGCTTGTAGTTCCATTATCTGTGTTAACAGTGCTACATCTAACAATAGATAGTTCTGGTCTGGATAAAATTATCTCATAACCTGACGCCCTCTGCGTGGTCAGTGTGGACTTAGGCTTGTTCAATATAGCAAATAGTGCGTGCTCTACAAACAGCGTGGTTGGGCACCCCATGGTAACTGCTGATGCTTTCTCTACCGCAAAGGCAGCTGCGGCGAGACCTTGTTCGCAGGGGAAATGTCCTAACATCACAAGATCCAGGTGGCCGCTGTAAAACGCTACTGGTTTGTGGCCCATGCTTGTTTTTTGAGCCAGTACCGCTTTCATCACTGCTGAGTCGCAATGTGAGAATATAAAAAATTGTCGTTCATAATCTGGGGTGGCCAGTACCGGGGCAGTGGATATTGCATCTTTTAGTTCATCAAAAGCCTCTTTCATTTCCATTGTCCACCCCAACCTTTTCTCCCCTCTGTTAGCTTCTTTCAATCCCTCAAGTAGGGGTCTTATGTATGAGCTGTAGTCAAATACCCATTCTCTACAGTAGTTGCATAGTCCCAGGAACTGTTGTAGTTCCCTTACTGTTTGTGGCAGGGGCGTTTTTGAAATGGCTTGTGCCCTTTGTGGTGCAATCTTTCTTCCGTATTGGGATATGAGCTGACCAATGTAAAGTACCTGTTCCTGACAGTACTGTATTTTTTCCTTGTCTACCTTGTAACCCTTTTCGGCCAGTATTGTCAGCATCTTTACTGAGTCTTCTCTGCATCTCCTCTCACTGGTGCTGCAAATTATTATGTCGTCAACATATTGCAACACTGTGCTTTCCACTTCAATGTTACCTAAATCCATCTGTATTACTCTGTTGAATATTGAGGGCGACTCGCAGTACCCCTGTGGTAATCTGGTGTGTTTCCACTTTGTGTTTCTGTAAGTGAAGCTTGTCAGGTCTTGTGAATCTGGGTGTAGGGGTATTGAAAAAAAAGCATTTTTGAGATCTATCACTGTGAATCGTGATGCCTCTGCTGGAATGCCGCACAAAATTGTGGCCGGGTTTGCTGCTATAGGGTATTCTGCCTCCACTATGTTGTTTAAAGGCCTGAGGTCCTGTATGAAGCGCCAAGACCCCCCCTTGGCCTTGCGCACTGGGTATACAGCTGTGTTACATGGTGATTCTGATGGGACCAATATGCCATTGTTAATAAGGGCCGTTATTGTTTCATATATGCCCTCATCTGCCTCTTTTGATAGTGGGTATTGTTTCACTCTGGGTAGTATTGCGCCCTTTTTCACTTTTATCCTTACTCCCCCAATGCTTTTTATGCACCCCACGTCATAGGGACTGGTGGTCCATAATGATGTGGGTACCTTTGCCATATCCTCCTCGAGGAAAGGAACTGGAGTGGACGCGGGTGCCTCAAGTGCCATTGCAATTTTCTGTGCCACTTGTTTGTACGTCACTCTTAGCCATATTTCTACACTCATCATAAACACCATTTCTCCTTCTTCCTTTTCTTCCGAGAAGAGCTCCTCATCTGACACCTGGGTGAGTCTACATCCTTCTGCTAGTGCTATCACCACCCTCCATGCTCTTCCTTCTCTGTCTTGGGCATGTACTGTGATGTAATCAGCAGTTGCTGTTATACTCTCTATGTTCACCGAAATCACCTTTCCTTCTGATTCATTTGTGGGCGTTTCAGGTCTAAACAAGTAGGCTGCTGGTCTCCTCCAAACTTTTCCTTCAATCCCTGGCATCCATGCAAATGCCATGTCTGTCCCGTATTGGAACAGTTCACCATCCACTGGCTCAGCCCTAATCACTGTCTGTCCACAGTATGCTTGCATAATTTGTCATGCAGTGAGCATGTTAATTCCTGGGGTTGAGCAAATTATGCCGTCCTCCGTAAAGGAGATCGTCATATTCAGTCTGCTCATGATGTCTCTCCCAAGTATATTTACTGCCGAGGCCCTATGATACAACAGTGGGACTGACATGTCATAATCCCCTATAGATAAGGGAATGTTATCAGTAAAGGGAACCAACCTTCTAGCCCCAGCGAATCCTTGGGTGTTCATGGCTTCACCTGACATCTTAAACTTACCTTCCCTTATGCAGGACCAGGTTGCCCCAGTGTCAACAAGGAATGATAACTTTTTGTCACCTATCGTTACCTCTATGCGTGGTTCCTCCGCACTATTAGGTGTTACTGACAGGATGGGACACACCAAGGCCATCTGTGGGCTGTCCTATTGGGGGTATAATGATTGACCACTTCCTGTGTAAGGGTTGTGTCCCAAGACCATCACCCTACCCAGTTGTGTTTGCTGTAGTTGTGTATTGGTAGACGATATGTTATTATCTTGGATTTGTGCGGGTTGTTGTACCTGCTGTGTTTGGGGTTGTTGTGCTATCGCTACCTGTTGTTGTGGTAGTGGATATACCAGTGGCAGTGGTTGCGTTACCAGTTCTTGTTGTCCATTTCCCTGTTGCAATGTTTGCTGTTGCTGGATGCCCTGCTGTTCCTCTGTGTGTCCTTGTTGTCGCTGTTCACTCCATGATGATGTGCCTGTTCTCACTCTGCATGTGCGTGACATATGCCCTACTAATCCACAGATCCAACACACCGGTGGTTCCCTGTTCTGCCATGGGAAGTTTCCTGTGTTGTCCTGGTATACTGGTTGCCCGGTGGGGTAGTAATTTCTAAGTCCTCCCACCTGCTGGTGTGTATTATATCCGTATCCTCTCCCTCTCATTATTCCTCCCCGCCCCCTGTTGTAATTATAATACCCAGCTCCTGGAGTTGAGTATCCTCCTCCCATGTTAGTTGTATATGGTGGGAGTGGCAGCTGCTGTTGTGTTATGATCTGTGATGATTGTATTTGAGAGGGATCTTGTGCAGCCACTACTTGTGTGGGGTTTTGAGTCATTGTTGTAGGTGTGGTTATTAGTGCACCTTCCATCGTATATTTGTTAAGTTTTTTCTGTACTAATTTAGCCTCTTCCGTTTTTCTATCCTCTTCCTTTTGTTTCATCTTTTCTTGCCATGTTCTGCAATGATGCACTATCGTCAGTTGTATTTCCGGCCATGTTTTTGCTTCCATCCCTACTACTTTCTTCAGTTGTTTCTGAACTACTTCTGGGAGCCCTTGTATTAGTATGTGGTAAAATATTGCTGGTGTCTTGTCCCATTGCTCTCTAGTTTCCATGCGCCACTTCTCTTGAATTTCCTGGATATAATCAACAGGATCTTCGTTGTCACGCATCTTGCGTGAGGTAATTGCTCCTATGTCTGATGTGTCCGGGTACTGTACCCTCAGTGCCTGCCATAATGCATGCCTGCAGTTTGCGAATGGTGCCCCATCGTGTGATGTGTTTGTTATTGTGACCCCGGGGAAGCCTGCTCTCTTCCAGATGTCATCCGCTGCATCCCTTAATATTGATATTAGAAGGCCCTTTACATCCCCCACTGCCAACTTCTGTCCTGCAGTATGTTTTTCCATTTCATATATCCATTTACCAGCACCTCCACTTAGTGATGGGAGTCTGCACTTTATATTTTCCTTGTCTGCATGCTTCCAGGGGACGTATTGTGGTCTAACCCCTCCCCTCTCCAGGAGTGGCATTAGGTTGTGTCCTTGTTGGCCCTTTGGGTCCCACACAATCAAATCCGTACACCCCTCCTCTTCTTCTCTGTCTTCTATGTCGTCAATGGGGTCCATATTGCACGTAGCTGTTTCGCCTCCCTCTTTTCCCTTTCTTATATTTTTTCCTTTATTTAATATGGGCGTGTGTGTTTGTTCTCTCTGCCTTCGTCCAGGGAGGTCTCTAAGCTTCCCTGCATAGGGTGTCAGTTCGTGTGGGAAGGGCGCTAGGTTAGATGGGCACGCCGCACGTAATGAGCGCGAGGTAGTGGAGCATGTAGGACGGGATGGTGATGGTGTGGCTGCACGTGTCTCCTTTTCCACTGTTCCTTGCTCTTCCTCCTCACTTCCCTCCAGTTCTTCCTTTCTCCTGCATATCCAAGGTGATCCTCCGTTTGTCCGAGTGATGTATAGTTTATCTAAGCTTTCCCTTCCACTGTCTCTCCCTTCCCTCTCCATTCCTCCTTCTTCCTCACTGCAAAAGTCCTCCATTGGTGGCAACCCCCAGTCTGTTTTGTTCCCCTTAATCGTTACTGTTTGTAAGTCTATTAAGTCTATTCCTTCATTGCCTCCTTTGCCGATTGTTCCCCTTTGTTGTAATGTTGTTGCTACTTCTGTGTCTCTGTAAAGCCACTTTCTTACTTCACTCCCCCCTTTCCTGTCTTCTCTCTCCCCTTCATTTTTTTTCTCTATTTCCTTACCAATTTCTTCTCTTTTCCTTATAAATTCCTCCATTGCTTTAATATTCATCTTTTCCATTATTCTTTCTTCTTCTCTTTTTCTTTCCCATTTCGCTCTTTCCTGTTCTAATATGCCCTCTATCATTCTTCTTTCTTCGTATTTCCTTGTCGTTTCTGATAGTAATTTTCTTCTACATATTTCCAATTTATTTTCTTCTTCTTCCCTCATTTTGTCACGCAGTGCTGCTCTGGATACCCTTTCTGCTACTGCCTTCACCCTTTCTGCTTCTCTCTTTTTCTCCTCATTCCGTTCCCTTATTTTGTCCAGCTCATCCTTGCTTTCTTTCTTTTTTCGTGCTCTCTCTCTTTCCTCTTTCTCGAGCTGCTTAATCAGTGTATTCTGATCATCCCTTAATCCTGCTAGTCGTTCTTCCAAGATCTCTTCCGTCTGTCTTAACAGCTCTTACCCCTTTCTTTTCCCCTTTTCCCCTTGCTCCTCCTGGTGTCATCCTCGTCCATCTTCCTCACTACCTCCTCCTCCTCTTCTGTTAATGAACCTCGTAATTTTAATAATATCTGCGCGGCTACCCACTCATCCTGTTCCATTCCTGCGATCCGTTCCCGGCTAATCCCTCCTTCCCCTACGGGCATTTTCGTGCAGGTGGATCCCGTCGTGCTATTCTGTTCCCTTCCTGTGTGGCTACCTGAGGCTATATATGGTGGCGGGCTGTATGGCGGGTTCGAGTACCCCTCAGCTGCCCTCAATTGAACCATGTCCCGTAGTTCTGTTAAAGGATATAACCCCCCTTCCTCCTTTTTCACCACTTTCGCTAGGGGTATATCGTCGGTCTGTTCTTTTTTTATTTCCTTTTCCCTTATGTTGTTGCTCTTCTCTCCCTCTTCTCAATTCCCCGTGTTCTGTGGGCTTTCACTCTCTTTTTCCCCATTCTCTCCTTCCTCTTTAATCTTTTCTCCCTCCGTTGTTTCACCTATAATAAACATTCCGTTTGGTCCTGGTCGGGACCCTTGGAACATTCTCCATAAGTTAAACACCTCCACGTGGTGTGTCAACTTCTTCCCCTTGTATGTGTTATGCAGATAGGTCAATAGAGAATGTTGGGTAAATGGATCGAAACTACCATTAGGTGGCCATGGTGTCGTCATTTTGTTATCCGTCCCCTGTGTCCATTCAATGCTATACTTGATCAGTTTCTCCCTATGGGGCGACAATGTTTTACATATGTGTAGTAGCGGGGTAGTGAGGGTGTTCCCCCACCCTCCCGATCCTGCCCCGTATGACATGGTAGCTCTTTACTTGCTGTCCTTCCTTTATTTGGTAGCCGTTATCTTACTGACGGTTTATAATATACAGCCTCTCACCTGGCCCCGTAAATTTGGGGACTTGTGATAATCCGATAACCAAAATTTGTAAAATATAGCATTCACGTTTGTATATTCTTTTCTTTCTTTTCCACCCTTACGGCCCCCTGCGGCCGAGGCGCACGTAGCCCCCTGCAGCTGCGTGCCCCTTATTACGTTCTTATACAGCCGCCCCACTTCCACTTGCTCCCCCTCTCTCCTTTACACTTGCCGTGGCCGGCGTTCTCCGTGCGCAGCCACGCCCCCGTTTCCGCCTTTTCCCCGGTCTATTCACTACCGTTTATCTTTGTTTTCCACTCCACTACCACAACTCTCTTTCCCCCCACTTTCAAAAATAAAAATAAAAAGGCCTTGTGCTCGAGATATCCTATGAAAACCCTACTGGTGACGTCACCGATTTCTTCAAACTACTGGTAAGTTCTTCACAAGTTCAAAATATACTTTCAATCCACCCCCGTTAACCCCACAGCTGTCTTCCTGTCACGCCTGGAACAAGGTAATCAACAATATAATCGGACTGCGCACGCTGCGTCGCCTCGCGTGTGATACGCCCCTCGACAGGAGGGCTTAACCAGCCAATTATCTTCCGTATTGGGCAACCGGCTAGCTACCCCCTACAGGGAACCGTCATCTATCTATCGAGTTTCCTGCTCGATCAATAGGGATCCTCATCTACTCATTGATCAATAATCACCAAATCGTAGGAAACCGTGCATGCACACACACCCTTACACGTGGTCGCGACCTAGGCCAATCAGTGTCTCCGAGCGGTCGCACGTGATGCTTTCGTGCTCCGCCCCCTTCTTTCTCGTAACGTAGCGGACTGCTCTCGCACTTGTCCGGCTACCATTTATTTCATTGCCAACACTAATTTGTCAAACCTTCGCCGCGCACCTGTGCAACACCTCCCACCTCCCGTATTCAATTCCTCCCCCCTCCCTCACAATTTCACATTGCTTGTTGTGTGTGGCATACTCACCAAGTTCTCTTGATGCGGGGCCACTCGACTGCATGCACCCCTCCAAGCGGCTCGCCACCTCCCCTCGTCTGGACCACGTCTGGACACTCGCCAACCGCGGGCGGGATACTTCTCAACCGGCTGTCGAAGGCCAATATCCGGATTGCGCTGTCCGGTCTTCTCGCAGTTCCGTGATGGTCCTGTAGTCCTTAAAAGGGGGCAGCGGCAGAGGGGGCCGCGCCGCCGGGCCTCCTCGCAACGGGAGCACTCGGAAAAATAAAAATAAAAGCAGACCTCAAACAGATCTCAGCAGTGCCTCCAACTTGTCGGGGGGAAATTCTCCCGGGGTCGGCTGAGCCGTCCGCGGACCTCCGGGCAGGGAGGCCCCAACTCCTCCCGTGTATCCCAAAAATGAGTATGAGGCACACGCAAGAAGCAAGGTAACTCTGCTGTTTTATTGAACAAACAGCAGGGATGGGTCAAGGATCGTACGCGTCCGTCCTGACACACACTCTTCATCATGGGCTCGCAGGCCCTTTTTATCTTAATATGACGCGCTACTTGCGTCACCTGGGAAAGTTAGCAAAAAACCTATCGCCACTCTGGATTGGCTCCTCGAGTGGTAGGGTTAGTATAGCATACGTATAGAGAGCTTTATTAGTGGTTGAGGGTTAGTCAGGTGGTATACTTGGGTTGTCCCTTCAAATTGATACATAAAAATTGTTACATGGAGGCCCTTGAGGATTGGTCAATGTTAATGGCGTCAGTGATAAGAGCCCCATGTTCTGATTGGTCCACACACGAGCCCCCCCAGTCAGGGACCATCGCTGTTCCCAGCTCGCGGTGCACCTGTCATTTGCAACAATGTTTCACTATGGGTATGTACAGACAATGTGAGATTTATTCATGTGCTGGAAGGCCGGCTACTCCCACCGCTGCAGATGTCCTTTGAGACGCTTAATAGTATCTGCCTGAGTCTTGAAGCGGGGAATCCAGGCGTCTCCCACCTCCCGGGCCTGGCACCCTGTCAGGTTTGTCTTGATCACGTGAGGTGGGACCGTGGTTGAGGCAGAATTCTGCACAATTAATATTGTTTTTTCCACTGTGTGCCTGGCTTGATTGCAGGTGTGACCTTGGCGTCGGCTTGTGGCATGCGAATTAGCAACATTGTGCCCTTGACTGTCTGCTTCCGCCGGGCTCATTCTGCGGGATCAGCAAATGAACTCTGGCACATTCGATGTTCAAGGGACTCTTGCTTGAGGCCTACTTGGGCCTGGTGTATAAGTGGAGCCATCTGATACACAGGCGCTTTAAGTTATGGTATCATATTGCTTTATCTCCAGTATCGTGTCTTCATTATATTTTCCATCATTGCGCATGGTTTTAGGAGAAGCGTGAGCAAACTTTTTTAGATGCGTTCATTGGGCGTCTGGCGTTTCTGCATTTTGAGAAGCCTATGTGAAAAATAATAAAGATGCGCGTCTGTGGGTGTGTCCGTCACCTATGTCGTAGCACTGAGTATGTTCTTCGTGTGGATTGGTGTGGGAGTGTCCAGTGTGTATGTTGTACGGGTATTCTGACCGTTGACTAGGTCGTCATGGCATCTCTAACGATGTGTTGAGTTAGTGCTGGATGATTCAGTCGAGTCCTTCCATGCCGCAGGCATCGGCAAGGGTATGGCAGGCTGGCGGGCACGCGGGTGGGCACATCCGTATGTTCTTATACCAGGGTATTTGGTCGTCTGGTAGCTGGGCAAACTCTTCTCGTGGCGGGTGCCTGGGCCGCGATCCTCTAGGCCAGGGGAGAGAGGGGATTGGTGGGAGCCCTTTCTTCCATTCTCCCACTTCAAAACAATAAATAAATAAATACATAAATAGCAAAATTGCCACAGTATTACCACTGTCTTTTCCCACACTGCCGTACTTAATGAGGGCCAATCAAATCAGCCCGGAAAATATCAATGGAATTGTCAGGCAGGGAACTGCACATTCAGCCCAGGGAGGTAAAGGAGGAAAAAGTATGTATATTTATTTTCTAGAGACCACACAAGAAACTCATCCTGCAACACCTGAAAGTTATTGCCAGGTAGGGAAGCACACATTCACCCCAGTGAAGTAAAAGGTGGACACGTGCCCGTATACCTTTTTCAGAGGGGCCAAAATAAATGTGCAGCCCAGGACACATGCAGTCAACCCATGGAAGTATGAGGCATTCAGGGGGAGTGACTGTCCTCTCAGGAAGACCCTCAAACATGCAGGAGTGGTGTAGTTGTGTGGGACAGTAGGAGGACCTTTGGACAATTGTGAAAACAGTAAAACGGCAACATTTCATTGGCACAAAAAGCAATGGTTATCGTGCAGTGAATGTCTCTCAATCACTACTAGAGCTATTTGTATCCCAACCACATGCACCATGAAACAACTGTGCACCACATGTTGGTGTCCAACATGTAGCAGCGGTGGAGTGTAGCAAGTCATCAGAGTCATCCAAGCTGCTCTGTTGGCTCTGGGTAGATGACTTCCCATAGATCGCTGCAATGAAGTTCTCATTCATTTTTAAATGCTGGCCCTACCCGCTGCTCTAATAGGCTCCACCTGCTGTCGGAGACAGTAGGCTGTCCATATGGACCGTCTGCTGTTTTGAAACTGTAACGGGTCGTCATCCCTTGCCACAGGTGAAATATCCGTTAAAATATCCGTTAGATACGCATCACGTAGCTGTGCAGATAATTGGCCACTCTCTGCTCTTGTTGATGTATTATCAGAATTCAAGATGTGAGAATGCCTCAGAAGGGTGTTCCACAGCATTTCTTCTGCAGGTGCTAATGATGGGTTACCGGCAGACTCGCCTTACCGTTTCCACCATCTGATATCCTGGTCCTACCGGGATATTACAGGCGGCCAGGGAGCATTCATTTTCCATTCCCAACTTCATGGGAATGGGACCCCTGAAGCACGGGCCCCATTGGTAATGTCGCCGGTGCTTCAGTGAAAAATCTGCCGGCAGGCACCTACCGGCAGGTCAGGCCAGCCCCTACCGGCAGACTCGAAGTGAGCCGGTCCGGAAAAAGTGCAGTTGACGTTACCGGCACCTTTATTTCCAGACCGGCTCACCTATAATGAGGGCCCCCGACTCTCTGAAAGCTGCTCAAGTCTGCACGAAGTTCAATCACTTGGCTCCCTCATATAGTGTCTTGGTTCAAACGTTTGGTTCAACTTTTTAAACTACCTGAAATGCAGATGGTTCAAAGTTTAAACACATGCATTCACCCAGCACTACTCCCAGCATCACGCCCAGCTCTGCTAACAGCAGAATCTATTTGCCAAAGGCAGATTCTCCATTATCAAAAGGTTGCATAACTCTGTCTTCCCTGCTTCGGCTTCTAAGCAGGAGAACAATTCGCTATCCGCATCACTCTGAATCTGCAAGGAAAGCACTGCACTTGCTCATAGACACATTCTCCTGCCCTGCCATTTTTTCAACAATCAAAAAAGAGCTCAACAAAAATAAACATAATACATCGTTAAGTAAACAGGGTACATCCATTGCAAATACAAATAAAAAATAAGAACAAAACCTACAAATCCTGCAAAAAAACCTTTGACTAATATAAAAGAAATCAACATTTCCCCAAATCATTAAAACCCTCACAAACTTAAAAGAAAAGCAAAGTAAGTGTTCCCCCAGAAAAACAATAAAACAATAAAGAAAAGTCTTCATGGCAAATATGAAAATGGTTTCCCTAACTAAGAAAAGAAAGTAAACTAAGGTTTCCAAAATAACATCTACAAGGAAATTATTCTCTAACAAAAGAGGCCTTTGGGTGTGTGGCGGATTGTAAAAATTAAAGGAAAGAAAGAAAGAAAGAAAGAAAGAAAGAAAGAAAGAAAGAAAGAAAGAAAGAAAGAAAGAAAGAAAGAAAGAAAGAAAGAAAGAAAGAAAGAAAATGGTTTACGTATCTGAACTAAAGTATACAAAGACTGATTTCCCAACTAAAAAATAGAACAATGATTATAGCTTCAGCGCTTTGGGCTGGGAGACTTACTGGGGTGGATGCCAGAGCCAGTGCAACCCAGGAGGGACGGTGACAGTCAAGGAGACCCCAATTCCTGTTCCCTCCCCAGGCACCTGTTTGTATTTAAATAGTAGCAGCTCGCATCACCCCATGCCTCTTGAGAACCATGCTGGCCAGTTTCTCTCTTCTTCTCGTAGACCAATTCATGAAGCAGCCAAAGTTTGAAAAGACCCTCCCCCCGCAAGACAGCAATCTCTCAGCCCCTCATGCTTGACGCCTCCAGTTGCCAAACGGCTGGAACCAACAGGAGAGGGATAACCGGAGAATGAAGGAATAGGGGGACTGCACAAGCGCCAGGGATGCCACAAACTGCTCCTCAGCATCGGCACATGCGCCGCACTAACTGCTGTGCCAGGCCTAGCACAAATGTTGCAACACGGACTTGCCCCAGAGCGGCTTCCACATAAATATTACCTGCCTAGGAGGGTGATGATAACAGGGGCTGCAGGAAACAGGAAGTTGTTTGGCTGAGCTCAGAGGAAGGGGAGGTGGCAGGCCAGGAGATCACCAGGAGGAAGGAAGGATGGTGGACTGGAGTGTGGAGGCAATGTAGAGAAAAAGTGAGGTATCGGTTGGTGAGAGCAAGTGGTACTGTGCGTACAAGGTTGGTGAGTTAGAGCGCTAGAGGGAGTGCAGAGAGTGCCTGAGTAGAAGGTGGTGTGGAGTAGTTAGCATGGAGATATTATAATAATTTTGTATTTATATAGCGCTACAAACCCTCAGGCATCTGAGCGCTGCTTATTATTACCCATGGTGCGTGGTGTTCATTTATTGACCTGGGAAGGATGAAATGTTGAGTTTGGCCCTGCCGGGATTCGAACCTGCGTAGGCAGGCTCTGCACGGATGTCAAAGCGCGTGCTCTACTTGCTGTGCTATCTGACCGGCTCATGGAAGGGTGGAAGAGGGAGCAGTAGTGTGGAGGTGGGGGTAGTAGTCTGAGGTAGGGAGAAGAAGTGCGTAGGAGGGAGTCACATCGAATGGCGGAGGCAGAAGGCAGGAGGAGAGCGAGAGACATCAGAGGGACAGAGGGAAGTAGTGCTAGGAGGCGAGGAGTTGGAAGGAGGGGAGTAGCGGTAGGAGGGTGCGCGACAGGGAGAGGAACATCAGGGCATGAGAGGAAGAGGCCAGAGTGGGGTTTGTGTGTCTGTAAGGCACAAGCCTACAATCCGTTTAAAGCTAGCCCTGTTGTTGGCATAGGCCCAGTTTAAGAAATCCCAGTGTGAGCTTAGATAGATAAGGTGATTGCCTTTCAGACCTTACTGAAAGACAGCCAGAATATAGATCGCAAGAGTAAATGAGCTCTATAGACTAACTTTGGGAATAAGCGTGCCTGGGTTAGGGAGAAAATGCGTTGTCTAGACAAGGGAGGGAGGGGCAGCCATAGCGCCCTGCCGAAAAATTCAATAACAACCTGTGAGCTATCTCGGAGTTGGAGTGTTCTTTAGGCCAGATGTGACACGACAGAAACAAATACTTCCCTGACTGAAA
This sequence comes from Ambystoma mexicanum, assembly GCF_040938575.1. Taxonomy (NCBI): domain Eukaryota; kingdom Metazoa; phylum Chordata; class Amphibia; order Caudata; family Ambystomatidae; genus Ambystoma; species Ambystoma mexicanum. The sequence goes on along the minus strand of NC_090939.1, from coordinate 140,389,700 downwards.
GGTTTCACCAAAGTAACTAAAAAAATAAACGGTTCCCTAACGAATATCACTTTAAGAGATCTGCCCCTTCAAAATGCTGCCCAATCTTCAGTACCGGCGTCAGGGCCTTTCAATTTTTTTTTCTCCAACTGAAATGGGCTCCACACATTGAGGGCCCCTTGTGAAAGAAAGCTTATCAGCTTCTTTAAGTGTTGATTTAGGGATTCAGCTCCCCATCTTGTCTGCCTTCCTTTCTATTGATATGCAAAGGACAATAAACATCCCATCGAGAGACACACACACACACACACACACACACACACACACACACACACACACACACACACACACACACACACACACACACACACACACACACACACACACACACACACACACACACACACACACACACACACACACACACACACACACACACACACACACACACACACACACACACACACACACACACACACACACACACACACACACACACACACACACACACACACACACACACACACACACACACACACACACACACACACACACACACACCCCCCCACCCCCCCCCCCCCCCCCCCCCCCCCCCGCGTCATTGATTTATCTAGAGGATGTAGAAGCAAACAGATAATTTTCCAAGAATTCTTGCCATTCAGTATATTGATTGTGTGATCAGATAAGAAAGAGCACTGGGCATGCACACCCGAACCAAATGAAACGCCCCAGAAAATGTATAGAAACCATTTTGTCTGGTGCACTTTTGCTTTTGAAAATGAAAACTCTAAAATGATCCCCTTCTGTGCACTACTGTTGCTGTCATGTGCAGGCAGGTTCTCCCAGCGGAACACAGGATATCACTGTGAAATGGCCCTCTGTGCACCTTCAGCCGGTCCTGCTAAACCCGCTCCAAAAATGGTCCTAACTCGTGCCTTCCTGCAGGGCATCCAAACTGCCGGGGCATTGCAAGCGCACCTGAGCCTTGATGAGAGATCTGCGCGCCCAATTCATCCGTGGGCCTAGGAAATGGACTCACATTGACTGGGGGCCGCGCAGGGATTCGCAGAACACTTTTGAGGTGATTCGGGTGTGGCTTCTCGTTGAGCTTAGATAAGAGCACACTTTTCAGCCCGTGTCTGGCAGTCGTCACAAGCTACTTTCAGTTATCAGCGGTTTCTAAGGGAGTTGCGGCAGAAGGGCCCGTCCTTTACCAAGTTCACCCGCCTGCATTGGCGAAGCGAATCGCTGTGTCCGTGCAGAAGACGTGGCAGTGATTGACAGGTCCGGCTGAACTGCGCGCTTCTGCTTGATTTCTTCACCCCCCCCCACTCCCCCGCTACGCCGACTCCTAAACGGTTGATAAATTGCCCTCCACTTGCCATCGTTTTGGATTGTCCCTCGTTGCGCACCGTAGCATGGCGGCTGTCAGATACAGCGCGACGTGCGCAGAGAGCTCGGCTTGAAGTCCCAATTCCCTGCTGTAGCCTTTGCGTCTTGTTAGTCAGATATCACTTCTGAAATGCATCAACATGATATCAAATAACTGCACAAGAAGGCTGGGTTTGAAGACTCACCCTATAGTAAAATACAGCCAGGAATTCAGGATATTTGTTTTTTTTTTTATAATGGACGGTTGCCCTCATAGACTTTTGCCCTTAATGTGAATGTCTCCTTTGACCTAGCGTGCCTGCCGTGCATTGCGTCTAATTTAATTCTCTCATACTGCATTCCAGTGCCTTATTTACCAATACATGGAAGGGGCGATACTCGTTCTCTCTTCTCCGCCAGGGGGAATCTGGTATTGCCCGGGGTGGGGGAGATCCCCTGTCCATCTCTCCTTTTGCACCCCCTTATTTTGCACACAGCCAGTTCCTGGCTCTGACCCCACCATCAGTCGGCTCGGATTTATCTGGAACCTCTCGGTCAATGTGACCCTTTTTTACTTTTCACCCGACAGGCCATTTATTTATTTATTATAATTTTTGTAACGCGCCCACTCACCCATAGGTCTCAGGGCACGCATGGTCGGGTTGCCACCCTTTGCTGGGACACAAGTTGCCTTTCCATGGGCAAGTCTTAAGACCACTATTGTGGTGTGGCGTGCAATATAAAAGACTAATAACATGACATGAACGTATTCACGATTAACATGCGTGAAAAAACAGTTACATGCATGAGTTTCTTATTGTTAAAATCACATTTACTCCTGTTTCGCTGCGTTTGGCCACTTCTTCTTTTATATTTCATAAAGATTTATAATCTTCTTGCTTACCTTTTTATTGTTTTAACTGCTGATAATTATTTATAATGTACTTGTATTTTTATCTTTTGTATTGTGCTTTTTAAAAGCATTAGCATTTTAATTGTACAGTAATGCATGTGCTAGCTGGCAAGGTTGGCACTAAATTAAATATCTGTGATAAAGTACCTACATTCAAATAATTGATTAATTCAAGGAATATAATAAAAGTGAAAAATCCAAGAACGCATAAAATAATGCTCCAATGTCTTTAAAATAAAACAGCACCTATCAAAGCCAAAGATATTACTACTCAGCTTCTCCAGTCCGCCCTGCCTACCATTACAACATTGGTCAAAACTTCAATTGTCTCTACATTTTATCAAAGACATAACAGGAAAATGAAAAGACACTAGAACACACAGCACAACAAATGTTGTGGGTGCATGGAGGGAAAGGGGGGAGAAGGGCACACTACAATTCGGGGACATGCAATACATTTTAACTCAGAATATTTTCATATATTTATACTGATATTTTATTTCTATCGCGCTCGTACACAAGTGTTTCAGAGCGCGACGAGGCAAGGAAGGGGAGGGAACAAGGGAGAAAAAAACTACGATCTTACTAGGCCCAGTGACATTGAGAATGCGCAAGTGCGGGGGAGAGGGAAAGGGGGAAAGTGCAGGGGAGAGAGAAAGGGGCAAGTTCAGGAGGGGAGGGGAAGAAGTGGAAAGTGCTGAGCAAAGGAATAAAAATGTAGGCCAGTCACAACACCTAACTGTATTTTGCAATTCATTGTGCCTCATTATGAGTTTGGTGGTAATTAGGGGGTAAATCTGCTGAATTACCACCAACCGTGATTACTGTTACCACTATTGTGCCTTGTGGAGTTACCGCGGCATTGCAAGTGGTGGTAATTCCCCGTTTTTGGGTCCATTGGACATGCTGTACATCTGCTGATTTTTGGCAGTAAGCAGGATGAGTAACCTCCAACATTTTGCTGGCGGTGAATCTTCCTCCCGATCGCCAAACTCATAGTATGGGGGTGCAGTAATGTGGCGGTAAAGTGGCAGCAACAGAATTACTGCCACTTCTTTTACCCTCACAGCCATACTTGTATTGAGGCCCATTGTCTGCATCAACCAAGTTGTACTAAAATAACAGCGTGCAAAATATTGCAGAGTTTTTTTTTTACTGATTATGTTTTGTTCTGCCCAGTCCAAATGGGGCCACACACTGATGAATCAAAATGCTGAATTCAAAATAAATAATGAACTAATGAAGAGGTCAAGATATGGAGTATGAGTATCATGACAGATGGAAAGGAGGTGATGTAGGAAAGGTGAGGGGCTGCTGCGTGGTGGGGGAGGGCGGAAGGCTTATGGGTGGGAGTACACAGAGTCTTGTCTTGGTAACTCTGCTTCCGCTAGCCTTTTTCTTATTCGTAGAAGATTCAGATTATGGGCACTGTGCCAAACACTGTGCACAGTGGTAAAGATTATATCATTTCCTATTTCTTAAAAATGGAATGTCATTTTCTAAGAAGTGTTATCAGAGACAATCGGGAGATAGTTCGGGGGGATTGCTCAGGGGCAACCTGCTTGCCTTGGAAGCAAGACGACGCAGAGCAACACAGGTTCGATCCCCAATCCGCGCTTAGAAACCTCCAGGTATTAAGCGTGTTATAAACAACCAATCATAATTACAGTAAGGTTAGAAGAAAATGTGTTGCCAGTTTTGAGTTGTGTCTAATGTATTCAATAGGATGCCAATAGTTTTTATTTAAAGTCACCCCTCTCACTTCTTCTCCATGAATCATCTGTACGCCCTCTGCGCACCCCATAGCTATGTGTGCTATAATTACATCAAACCTACTCCCTGTCAGAATTTACACAAGTCCGGGAACCCCGTGACTGGGGACGAACATGGCTCAAATAACCAGTTCTATGGGGTGAAGCACACTCAGGGGGGCCTGCAACCATGTTTAAACTCCATGCACCCCTCACAGAACAGAAATATCCATTCGCGTATCCACAGCCCCAGTCACATTCAGACTTACAGCCCTTGCTCACTGAGCTTTAGAGAGGCTCAGTTTACGTTCACTGATGAGGCCTAACAAGACCGAAACACGTGTCTGGTGTGTATGTCATGTGTTAGAGGAAAATTGCCTAGCATTTCAGGGCTGGGCTGCCCTTGTGGGAGGGATCAGAATGATTTCATAGAGCAGGTTATTTGCACCATATTCATTCTCACTATAGGGGAGCCCACAATGTTGTATATTCCAAAATGAGTGTCACCCTAAGCCAATATGGGTAATTCCGACATGTACCCCGTGCACATTGTGCCTTAGAGAGGCACAGGTCTACCTCACTGATGAGGCCCAACAAGGCCGAAACACGTGTCTGGGGTTTCTGTTGGTACTGTAGTTCAGAGGAGAATTGCCTAGCATTTTGGTGCCGGACTGCCCTTGTGGGTGGGACCAGACTGATATGCAAATTGATATCTCTCCTCTGGGAAGGGTGAAGTGAGCTAAAACATGGTTGTAGATCCTCCGGAGTAGAATCCATTTAATAGAACAGGCTATTTTTAACATGTTCGTTGTCAGTAGAGGGGCTCCCACATCTCTTCTATTGTTGTAATCATTGGGGCTTAACCCTACATTACCTAGGGTAATACAGACATTGACTCCTTGCTCAGAGGAGGCCCAACAAGGCCAAACACGTGTCTGGGGTTTCTGGTGGTACACTTCTTCAGAGGAGATTTGCCGGGCATTTCGGGGCTGCACTCCCCCTGTGGGTGGGACAAAGACTTATATGCAAATGAGAATGTCTCCTTGGTGAAGGATTCACTGAGCTAAAACGTAGTTGTATACCCTCCTGAGTGGAATACGTTCCGTAGAACAGGGTTATTTTTAACATGTCCGTTGTCAGTAGAGAGGTGACTATAGGGGGGCTTATAGCCAGGAGTATATGGTTAGGCAGTTATGGCTCCAAATAATGACAACAAGTTAAAATGTGGGTGGGTTGAGGGAATCGCCATCCCCTGGAATATTCTTTAAAATATCATGCCAATAGTTCAGTGTGGCTACAAAATCCTTTGGTGGTTCTGACAGGGAGCCCTTCGGGTAATGAACATTTGACCATCGATCATTGGTCTACCAAGAACCGTACTCTACTACAGCAAGAACTACTGTTATAGATCTGTGGGGGGAACCACTTTGGGGTCCATAAGCAATGCCCTTGTGCCAGAACAATATGCACTTCAGAATGCCGGAGCCAGAGAATATGGGAGTGGGATTTCCTGACTACTGCTATGCGCAGCTACGTTCCTCTTCACAAGGACAGCATAGTGACATCACTTTCTGGTAATGGTATAGTAGAAACATACAATGCATTTGATAACTATTAAGCATTATTTCAGCATGCACATATAATAATACCCTGTCACAAAATACCAGGCAATGAATGTCACAAAATAAATGTCAGACAGTTACAGCATAACAACATTTGTAAGCCAACCTTCTGTGGCACCAAAGACCACGTTCTATTCTGCACCCAAATGCCTGCCCTTCGGCTACTTTCAGACATGTACATTCCATGTTAAGCTGTCATTAATAAGCTTGGCAGTCAGCTACTATGCACATTTAGATTGACGCACAATATTTAATATGCATATGAATATAAACAAAATTATATCACTGAATGCCCTATTTTTCCTACCCCTAATCAATGTGATAAAAGGTGTTATATGTATTTATTTATTCAACATTTGTAGAGCGCGTCTAACCCATAGGTATCTGGCCGCTGGATAGTAAGGTAATACAATGTACAGGTTTTGCAACAGGCAACAATGTGAGACATAGGATTTACAGGTACCCAGAATAAGCATTTTTACAATCAATACGCATTTACAGATACAGTAATCGATAAGTATTGACAGATACAGTAATATTATACAGTGATAGGGTTCTCAATGCACTGGTCCCAAGTGCAGCGAAATGATACACAGGGTCTGGCGAAATACTTACCCAATTGAATTGTGCTCATTCTTTTGTCCTGAGAAGATAGAATGCAACGTCAGCCTTGCTGGGATTCAGATTTGTGTCTTTAAGGCAGTACAGGGATATTTGAGGCGAGCGCTTAATTTACGGAGCCACCTATGCACAATATGTGTCCCCACTCGTTACTGTGTGACGGTAGAGCTGTTGAGCTTATGTCAATTGGAACGTGCATTTGTAATGGTTGGGATTACACCAGAATAATTATGAGTCCAAATAACTACACAAATTCAAGAACATGGCAAGTGTCTGTTATATAAACCATTATCTAAAACAGGGAGGTTAAAATGAACATCAACGGACGTACGCTCAGTCTCTCAATGATTTCCACGAAAAAATACACTTCATATACTCCATTATGCGTCAGAGTGACATTATACTACGTGGCAATAGTGAAAAACCTATTAAGGGTCGCGATTGGTTAATGGAATCAACTAAATATACAATCATATAAGAGCTAGGATTGTTATTGGCTGTCCTTTATCAGATGGACAATTTAAGCCTAACTCTTCAGACATGTCATTTAAGAAATAATAGTTACAGAGTGTTTCATTGGTCTTCTAAGCTATAGGTTCTTCGTTATACGGACTAATACAATTGGTTGACAAGCTTGTGCCATGTCTGGAACATTCGGTTCATTTAGCAGCATGTAAGCCCAGACCCAGGTGCAGGGAGATAGGACATGAAGCTACCTCACCACCCAATTGGTCCAACATCTCTCATCACCCATACCTTCTGCCATGAAATTGTCTTTGTACTTGGCCTTGCAGAGTATTCTCGTCCTGTTAAGGATTCTAATCAGGCGTCACACTCCAGACCAGGACTTTTGCCCTTAGCCTAGGATGTAGCGCTCAATTAGAATACTTTTTCTTTATTTCCTGAGCTGGAACCCAACCCGTCTCAAACCCCCTTTTACAAATACCCCGGGTCACAATGGACCATGAACCAGGCCAGTTGGTGGGAATACAATATTTGCTTATTTTAAATTCAAAGAAAAGCACACAACGTTAATATTGGGCAGCAATCACCAATGGGGTGATAATTGCAATGTACACTGATGAAATACACTTGGTTGACCTTCTACTAGAACAATATCTAAAGCACAGATGAATAGGAACAATTTTACTGTTCAGGTAGATAGCCGCCGAGTTAAGATTTCCCCCTGCAATGTTCCCTCAAACCCCTTTTAATCGAATTTTGAGTGGATGGATAGAAAGGAGCAGCAAGGTGCCAGGGATGCTAGGCAGCAAACAGAATTAAAATATGACCTTCCCTCACGAAATGGGAGGCAAAATTGGGTTTGAAAACCTTTGCAATTGCATAAATGACACTCAGAATTAGTAAATAATTAATTTAAATGTGCAGTTGAATAAATGAGGTAAATATGATTTCTAACAGTATCAGCGATGTAAGAACACTATCAACTACCAGGCAAGCTATCAACAAAGGGCATACAGTTCAAAAATCCACTTTGAAGTGACAACACAGTGCAACCAGAATCACATGCAAAGAATTTGCATTTGCTAAATTACATGGGTTTAAATGTCCAACACGGTTTGAAAAATGGCTGAAATGGACACAATCGCAATGCGGTTTTTATACTGGGTGATAGATGCACATCACAGGGATAGTAGGAAAGTAAAGAGTGATTCTAGCTGGAGAACTGGATGAGATTTTCAAGGTGAAATGAAGTTCAGTTTTGGTAAATAAAAGCAGTTAAAAGAGAAAATCGGTTTAAAGAAAAGGAAAGGACACGTTTCACTTTAATTAGATTTAATGTCTAGATTGTTAAAGAAAGACATGGTACGCTCAAAGGTTAATTTGCAAGGTTAAGCTTTTCACCCCGCGTTCAGCTCTATGTGGGAATTAATAAAATTATTCAAAATATGACTAAGGATTTATGCAAGACAGAATGAATCGAAGAATTGCGCTAACATTAGGAAATCAAGGAACAGAATACACAGATGATTCAGACAATCTTCAACAAGATATCAGGGTATGGATGGGATTACTTAGAAGGTGGAACAAAGACAAGGTATCAAGATGGGGTAGGCTATGTGTTGCTATGGGATGGGGTAATACTCACATGCAGCGCTTGAGTTTGGGATTTTGGTACAAGCCAACCGAGTTTCTGGACAGCGAGGCAATATCTGGTCACTGGTCACAGCGGCGGGCTCTCCTAACAGAAAACAGCTGGGCAAAGGTCTGGTCACGGCACAGTGGCAGCTAGTGGGGCAAAAAAGCCGGTCTGGTCACAGGATACTCTCAAAAAGGGTACCACACCTTTTCTCCCTTTCTCCCTGAGTTAGTGGGATTTTGTTATGGGGTTTAGTTCTGAAGGGTGGTTCTGCATGGATAGGATCAGCTATGCTCTGGCCTGGCAGTGGATCTGGAATCTTGGAGGAGGAATATGAAACATCAGGATACGGAGAAGCTGGAAAATTCAGAAGAGAGTGTCCTTTGTCTCTGTGAGCTTCCCCCTTTTATAATGTAGATGACATCACAGAATTATACCGTGGGAAAGGCTTAGGCTGGACATGCCTCTAACAACTGGATTGGCCAGAGATGACTGTTACCGCCTTCCTGTCAGCCGGTTGGACTTCAAGGACATGACATCAGTTTTTATGGTGTATGTTTACTATGCCCAGGCCCTCCCACAGTTAATTTTGCCAAAAATCCGTTTTGACATAAATTGCACATTTTTACAGTTGTGGCATTCTCGCAAATCACATAAGCAAATGACATATTCCACACAGAGCATGGCAGTCCAACTCCCAGGTCTGCACAACATTGTTTCATCCTTCTAATAATTTTTCGTGATTTTCAGTCAGAAATATTTTACCTAAAATTCTATAACTTTATACATGTGTACATATTATCATAAGGCATGTTAGTATTGAATCTCAAAGTGGCACCATATACACTTTCCTCAGAATATACAATTCTCCATCATTTCCGTCCCCAACATGCTAGTGAAGGCTACCACGTCTTGATTTAAAGCCACAAAAATTGCATTTCAATTGTAAACTTTTTACATTCCGTCGTGGTCCGGTTGCAGAGATATAAGTCTTAAAGTTTATTAGTAAAATAGTCTTTTGAGCCAGATGGCCAGCAGTGTCTCCCAAATAAGGGCATAACTTCCAAGGCTGCTCTGGAGCTGGCTTTAAAGCAGTCCCCCAGTTGAAGTTGAGAGGAGGTGTTATTTGCAATTTCACACCTAAGTGTCCTGGAACTCTATTGTAACAGGCTGAGGCCCAGACGCGCATGTGATATGCTTCCTCTTGGTCCATTCAGAGTTTCTAAGGGGCTGGCCCCTTTTGGGGGAGGGCAAATCCTGTTGCCAGCACACAAATGTCCTTTGAAGCCAAGTGGAAAAAGTGTTTTGCTGGTTCCCCAGTACAGCAAATGCATTTATCTTCTGGGCCAAAAGCAAGGCTGTTGAAATAAAACATTATATTAGATTTCAAACCAACCCACCCCCCCCTCACATTTCTATGCAAGGACGGGTCCTTAACTCCACATTTCACTTTAAACTGGATTTATTTTGTTTGCAAAAAGCATAAATATTTACATATGATTAATTCTGCTGGGATATCACTTTCAAATGCAGCCTTCTTACATGCATTTTCTGAAACTTTCCAAAGTCCCAGTCATGTTTCTAATGCACAGGCATCTGTCAAAGTAAAGATCCCTTGAAACTGACGTATGCACAGAGATATAGAGTTTCTTTTGAGGAGTTTATCTGGGATATTTTGTAGCAAAATGTCAAGCATTTTTCCGTACGACTGGGAGTAAAGTTATTTGTGATTCCACAGATTTTGCCTGTCACAGCCCGTCATTCATTGTGAAATGCTATCTTTTGCTGGAGCACAACCTGAATATGGCTGGGCATAGCTGGGTCTCACTGGATCAGAACTGTATATTGTTGAACAGATGAAAAAGAGCATCAGGGCGGCATAATTCTAAATGTAAAACATTTCCTTTTTCAATGGGAAATTCTGAGCTAACAGCAAAGCAGCACTGCCTTTCCATTTTCTTCTTTGGTTCACATCAGGAAACACACTGGCAGCCTTTCTTCGTGCGTTCCCGGTTCCGTCTTGCTCCACATGTGCTTGGCAAAGACAGCGCAGCCATTATTTTGGTGACTGAAAAACACAGTTTTTAAGGAATGGCGAGAGTGCTCAACAGTGCCAGCGCAGTCATTTTGCTGGTAACTGCTGAAGTGCAGATTGGTGACGGAGGGGAATTCTGCTGGGTGGGTAAATGTACCCCACAAACCCCCCGCCCCCTGACTCTCCTGAGACTTCATGTTGAGGGGAAGTAGGGCAAAGTGGGGTTCATCAGGTGGAGTCCTTCTTCCATCAGGGAGCGGTACGCCACGATCCTCCTGTTGTCTTTTGTTGGAGTGTAGAGCGACACTCACAGATTTTCCTTCGGTCTTTCTTTGGAGTGTGGAGCGACATCCACAGATTTTCCTTCGGTCTTTCCTTGGAATGTGGAGCGACACTCCCAGATTTTCCTCCGTTCTTTCTTTTCCGGGTCCCCGGGGAAGTCCTCCTTCGTAATCAGGAGCAGAATCAGTACTAATCTAATGGATGAATAAAGACAGGTTACAACATTTTCCCACCGACTGTCTTCCCGGAAGGTTGACAGCAGTGGGACACACATACCTTACGGTCATTCACACACTCTGTCAATAACAACAAATAATTCCTTACAAGACAAAGATAACTATTACTAGAGTTTTGGGTGATACCTGTTTGCACTGACAATTAAGAAAAGTACTCCCTGTTAGATAGATATACCTATTGTTAGGCCCAAGGGCTAAACTCAGAAGTTGTGGCTTGACACGTCGTGAAGCAATTGAGTCTTTCTGACAATATACCCCTAAAGAGTACAAAAGGACAGATTGAGGTGAGTATTGCCTGAAAATATTTGGTACACCCTGGTACCCACACAGCTGGCTGCAAAAGAAAAAAACAAGGATTCATGCACAGTTCAAGGAAATGGCAGAACTAGGCGAGATTAGTAGCCGTTACTCACAAGTGAAGAATGAGAGATATGACTAAGGTTTTCCAAGCTAGGATGATGAGTACTCTGGGAAAAATAGAGGTAGCAATTACTGAGGGTAAACAAGGTAGGGAAGAGCAAAAAGACACAAACAGTAGTTAGCTTACCGATAGAAGGAGGTTAGGTGTCGTGGAGTGTTTCTGAAGAGAGTATTGCAGCAATAGAGGTGTAATCCCAGGAGCACAAAAGTCTTGTAGACTATTCCTGCCGGCACGAGGATGCCTAAACAAAGTATTTTGATCCTTGCGCCGTTGCGCTAATGACCCCTGAGTTCTTTAAAGTCTTCAGACAGGAGAAGAAGCAAAGATGTGATGAACCGTTGAATGTTCCAGATTTGTGACGATCCTGTTAATGTATGCAATCCAATAAGCATTCCGAGTTGGCAGCAGTTAGGCGAGTTGTAGAGGGCTGTAAGCGTGTGCAGTCCTGTAAACGTTCTGGGTTGGCAACAGGTAGGAGAAGCGTAGCGGGCTGAAGTGAGTGCAGTCCAGTAAGCTTTCCGAGTCAGCAACAAGTAGGCTAAGTGTAGCGGGCTTAAGCGAGGGCAGTCCAGTAAGCGTTGCAAGTTGGCAACACGCAGGCTAAGTGTAGCGGGCTTAAGCAGGTGCAGTCCGGTAAGCGTTCCAAGTCGGCAACAGGCAGGCTACGTCTAGCGGGCTTAAGCGGGTGCAGTCCGGTAAGCGTTCCGAGTCGGCAACAGGTAGGCTACGTGTAGCGGGCTTAAGCGTGTGCAATCCGGTAAGCGTTCCGAGTTGGCAGCAGGTAAACGAGTTAAAGCAAAATCAGGAGATGAAGCATGGACGTCCAAATACGGACCAGAGGATCGAAAACCAGGAAAACAAGGTAACAACAAGACGTAGAGCTTTCAGAACAAATTCAGAAGCAGCGCCGTGCAGAGTGGGCAGGGTTTATATTGCGAACAGCTGACTGCACGCACAACACACCGCCGTATTCCTGAAGGCATACGCATATGCAATGGAAGCCAACGTTTCCATGGCAGCCCATAGTGTTCTCTGAAGGAACGTGTGCTTCTGGATGAACGAGTTTTCTGAGGGCTTAGTTTGAGTCCCAAATTCATAGGAATACAGGCAGATTTGCTGGAGACAGGGGAGTGTTTCCTCTTGTGTGTACCTGGTGCAAGACATGATGAGGAAGAACTGAATGGAACCCTGACACCTACGAACCTACCTGTTCCCTCCTGGTTCTTCTTTTTCCTGTTCTCATTCTCCAGATGTCTCCTCTATTTGATTTTCTCTTGGCTCCTCAATCAGCTGCTGTCATGGTCATGAAGTCAGGGGCACAGGCATGCAAGGGTCGCATGCACAGGAGACCTGCGTGGACACTGTCCTGGCACCTTTGGCGCCAGGCTCATGAACAAAAGTAAACAAGAACATCCATTTAACACCAAAAAGCTTTTATTATGGACATAGCAGTTCAGATGCATTAACCTTGAACATTCCATCCATTGAGCAGGATGCATTAACCTTGAACATTCCATCCATTTAGCAGCCCCAAGTGTATTCTTGGGTGGGGCTGCTAATGGATTGCCTTTGCATGTGCTCACTCTCTAGGAGTGGCAGGGTGTGGCTGGTAAGCCGGCCTTAATGGGCATGCCCACGATTTCAGCTATATAAGCTGCCCCGATCCTCAAGACAGACGCTTCGCGTTATTCTGCACTTGCAAGCAGCGTGACGCTCACCGTCACCTGAGGTCAGACTTACCTTTGAATACCCTGCTTCCTGGACATCCTGCTTCCTGCCAGAATACATACCAACTGGGGGAAGCTGTTCTTACCTGTACCTCTCTTCAGCGAACCAAGTATTCATCTTTACACTTTCTGGAACACCGAAATCTTCCTCTTGGCACAACAGCACGACACGCTCCATCTTCGACAGCAGCGCCTGCAAGGAAAAACAGAAGACAAGGTTGGACATCGAAAAAACAGCCAGTTTAAGGTTGCGCTTCGCCATACTTCGCACATTTCCTTAAACCATCACTTACCTGCTGTCGAACATTGCGGTAGCATCCATCTTTCATCCGGCCGCGTCTCGCATCCCCCAGCTGCATTGAGGCTGCATTTCCATCTAAGGGAAGAAAACAGAAGAGAGACATTATTGCGGGCATAAATAGGAGCAACATATAAAGACATTAAACAGAATGAACAGCATCACAAGAGCTCAAGAAAGACTTACCAATCATAAGGAGAAACTTAGTCACAGCTGAACTGGACTAATCCTTATCAGGGATCAGTGAAGGAACTAGATCCCCTGCCAGAAGTAGCAGGATGGAGAGCTTATCTTCCATAATTCACAGGTGAGCTTTATGGGCCAGCGTATGCTCACAGAAACCGTACTTTGGGGTGAAGGGTTCGAGAGATACAACAATCACAGATTGGCGCACTCACACACTCTTATCTCCACGCAGGAGCAGTATCACCAGGTACCACCGCTCACAGGTTTTCTACTGAGGGAGAGGCCTGAAGGGGGTGATTCAACTTCAGGGAGGGCTGCAACCGTGCCCCCACACCTCTGCATAGACCAGGTGAGCGTAACAGCTGCAAAGTGTGTCTGGGGTGATAACTGTTTAACTGATTAATATGGACCCATTTGTCTTCTGCCAACTCTCCTTTGGGGATGCGGATTCTGTAGGCGACAGGTGAAATTTTATCTACAATTTAAAAAGGACCACGCCAGCTAGGGAGAAATTTCCGCTCCTTGGTCTCGTTTCTTTGGAAATTGTACAAGTAGACCCTGTCTCCTACTTGGTATTCCTTTTTGGTTGTTTTTAAGTCATATTGAGGCTTTATCCCCTCTGCAGATGTTTCCAGATTCTGCCAAGCGTACACAAAAGCATGTTGAAGATGTTTTCTTAGATTTTCAACATACTCATGTATTGTGGAGGCGTTTATCAGTGTCTGCTCTAGTGTTCTGTAGAGCACATGCTGAAGTATCACCATCCTTCGTCCAGTCATTAACTCAAATGGAAACATCTTGGTCACAGAAGATGGTGTAGATCTGATGGCCATCAGGACAAGTGGTAATCGGATGTCCCAACTTGGCCCAGAATCTGCCCCAATTTCTTTTAGAATGCTCACAATTGTTTTATTGTACCTGTCAACTCCCCCACTAGAGGGCAGCGGTATGCAATGTGAAGTTTCCTTTTTAGCCCAAGTATCTCCCACATCTTTGTCATCACTTCGCTGGTGAAGTGACTTCCTCGGTCTGACTCCATCCTTTGGGGTAAGCCAAAATGTGAGAAGATGTGGTTGATCATCAGGGCAGCTGCCGTTCCCGCCTTACTATTTGGGTCCAGGAGACATTCCACCCACTTGGTAAACAAGCATGTTATGGTTAACATGTACTTGTTCCCTCTAGAGGAACGAATCACAGGCTCGATGAAATCTACTTGTAAATCTGACCAAGGCAGTGTCATCCCCCTCTTCTGGAGGGGAGCTCGGTGTGTGAGTGAAGTTGGCTGAAATTGTGCACACACAACTGCCATCCACTCTGCCACCTGACTACTGCGGGGAACGATTTTGTACCCAGTGGAGGGTTCCAGGGCATCATTCACCCAAGCATTCCCAATGCCGGCCACCAGTTCCTTTTCCCCTATGTTGTCAACATGGTAGGAGCACTTGTCCACATAAACTGTGGGCATCCCCTGGCACTTGTCTTCTTCATAGACTTTGTGTGGGGAATTCAGGTACGGTTCTATATTGTGCTGGGTTTTAAGATTTTCATCCTCGAGGCAGTTTTCTCTGGCACAATCATGCAAGTCAGCCAGACCTTGCGCGAGGGGACTCTTCTTGTTTTGGCCATATCTGACCTCCACAGGAAAGCCTTGCATTGACAGAATCCAGGCAGTAATTGTGGAATCACTCACATTTCCGGGCCGAATTCTGTCACTTTGGAGGTATTGCAAAGGCTGGTGTGGAGTCTCCACTATGATGTGTCCCCCCTGGGTGAACGGGTAGTAATTCTTCAATGCCCACACCATTGCCAGGAGTGCCTTCTCACAGTTGTTGAATTTTTCCTCCTTAGAGGATAAAGTCTTGCTTGCATAGGATATGACTTTATTGACCTAGTCATGCTTTTGATATAATACTGCTGTCAAGCATGTATTCGAGAACCCTGTCTCCAAGAAGAACTCCTTGTTTTTGACAGGGTAATCTAGACAAGGCGCTTGTGAGAGACTTCTTTTGAGTTGCTTTACTGCCTCGGCTTGTTCTGGACCCCACTCCCACTTGACCCCCCTCTTCAACAGATGGATCAGGGGTCTTGTGACTTCTGCGTAATCCTCAATGAACTTCCTACTGTAATTGGTCAGTCCAAGGAGGCTTCTTAGCTCACGCAGAGCTGTGGGGTCTTTTAGTTTTAATAGTGCTTCCACTTTCTTCTCCTGGGGACAGAGACCCTCGAGAGTTATTTCATGTCCCAAGAAGTTTACACTGGTCCTGAACCATGCCTTCTGGAGGGACAGTTTTGCTCCGGCAACCCTCAACTGGGTCAGAACATAACGGATTTCTGCTATGTGTTCCTCCACAGTTGAGCTTTTTATCAGGACATCATCCACATAGGCCAGGTTACCCCTTTCACCTAAGTCGGGCATGGCCTTGTGTAGGCAGATGTTGAATTTGTTGCTGGAGTTGAGGTATCAGAACGGAGTCCAGGTCCATGTGTACTGATGCCCCCCGAAGGTAAAGGCCAGCTTGTATTGGTCCTCCCTACTGACGGGCATGGTCCAGTACCCATTTGTAAGGTCAATGGCAGTGTATACCTTTGACCCTTGGATCTGGGCCAGCCCTTGGTCAATGTAGGGGAGAGGCCATCCGGACATGTGAACCCGTTTATTTAGCTCCATAAGGTCTGTGCAGAGTCTCCATTGGCCATTTGGCTTTAAAATCCCCAGCACCGGATTTTTAAAGGTGCTGTGGACTGGGCGAATTATCCCACGGGACTCTAGATTTTTGATTATTTCTGTCAGGGACTCCATGGATGCGAGAGGCAAGCGATATTGCTTCACAAACAAAGGAGTAATTCCAGGGTCCGTGGGAATTATTGTAGTATGGATCTCGGTGCGACCACAGTCATACGAGTCCACAGTAAACAGATCTTGAAAATCTAAGAACACCTGTTTCAACTTTTGCCTTTGCTCCCCAGTCTCACAGGCATCAGCGAGGTTGACCCGCTCTTCAACCATTTGCCTGAATCCTGGAAAGACTTCGGGTTTTGCTATCTCAGCGGCCTCCTCCGGCTGGGTGGAGAGGTCTCTGGTTAGAGTATTGACCTGGACAGAGGGTTTCTGGTAGGAGAGGCAGTCATTGTGGACCTGGAATATCACCTCATCCTGCCTGGTGTCACAGGTCACCTCTTCCTCCCCATAAGGGCAGGAAGAGTACACCAGGAAATTCCCCCCTTGCCGGGTAAAGATCCTGCCTGGTGGTATGTCTTTGTCACTGTCATTGTCAAAGCAGTCATTGGGGATTGGTCCTGTCATTGTCAAAGCAGTCATTGGGGATTGGTCCTATCAGTTTGTTTCCTAGATCCATGGAAAAATGTTGGTCATCAACCGCCATTCCAATAATGGTGCCTGCCATTCGAGATGGGCATTGAGATGTACATAGGCTTCAGGATTTTGCAGTTTCTGTCCTCTTTTAATTTTTAATTCAAGTGGGAATTGTCGGGTCCATCCTGGTATGGTGACTTCCTCTCCAATTTGAACTTCAACTGCATACAGCAGCAATTGGGCTGACCAAAATGCTTTTTCAGAATTATCAAAGCCCAGGGGATTGCCCCCTAGTCGGGACCAGGCCTTGTAATTTATCAGGTCCAAATGAATTGCAAACCGATTGAGAATGTCACTGCCTAAATAGAATGCAGCAGGGATATCTCGCACAACCCAACAATTATGATCTATGCTTTTATCACCTATAGAAATTCTGAGCATACACCTGGAAGCAGGAGATGTTTATAATTGGGAGTTTCCAGGCCCATTCCTATCAATCAATTTAAATGTGGGAATTTCTGGATCTTTTGGGAGCTTTCTGAACATGGCTTCGCTGATGAAGCTCTTCCCGTTGTTCACGCACACTCTGGAGAGAACAGACTCCTTCCCCTCATTTAACTGAATAGGGAGGAACAACTGTTCTCTAATTTTCTGAATGTCAGCTAAACTTTGAGCTGGTTTCTCATCACTTTTGATTATAGAATGGTGATTTGTAGATTGTGAATCAGTACAAAATTTCAAGTATTTCCTTCCAGGGTTAAATGCCACTTGAAACAGGAAGGAAGGTTGATTTTCAGAAATGGAGAGGAGTTCCCATCACCAGTTTGTTGTCCTACAGCAATTACTGTAACGTCAGGTATTTGATTGTTTTGGAAATTAAACTCCATGATTAGACTTTTGTTCAACCATGTGGCATGTGCCATTTAAACTAACATGGTTGACACTCTGTTTTAATTTTATTGACCGGTTAGTCTGAGTCCAGAGGACCCTGTTCACACAGTCTATTAGGGGAGACTGCCTGCGAAGGATGTAATTCCATAATAGTCAGGGACTTCCTTCTGGAGTCATGGCTATGACCGGGTGTTTCACCTTATGTCGCCATATTTTAATTTCCAAATCCGCAGTCCCCTCGTCAGGAATTTCATTCCTGTCGAAGGTCTGGAGTTGCCCAGGAAGAGGGGTGAGAGGGATCTGGTGTCTCTCCCCCTTCCTGAAATTAGCTGCTCAAAGGCCCTTTTTGACAGAAGAATGGCTTGGGATCCAGTGTCCACCAGCCCCAAAAATGCACATTGCCCTTGCACTCGAACTGGTGCATAGAATCTCCCCTCCTTCTCCTCAAATGGGCAAAGGTAATGGGCACTTTGGGCAAGTTGGGTGGTCAGTTTCTTTATTTTGGACTCCGACACAGTGGAGTTTTGCACAATTTTCTGTGCCGGAGTCTCGGAATCTGTAATAAAAATTTGGCATCCTGAAATAGATGGGATTTCGGAATCCCCTTTTGCCCATAGCTCTGTGCTGCCCTCTCTTACATGGAGGCAGTCCCTAGAACCAGTTTGTGGGGAGGATCCCCCCCATTAATATTTTCCTCTCAGGATGACCATTCTGGGATTCCCAGATGGGTGACTCTGAATCAGTCCCCACACCCACACAGTCTTCATTCAGATCTCTTGGGACCCATTTTTCTTTCGAAGGAATTCCCCCGTCCCTGAAGGAGAAGATTGTTTTCCCAGGATCCTCTATGGGTTCTTCCCCTTCTAACTGGAGGACACTAACTTCCTCCACAAAATGGGCCTTTTTGATATCTTTATTTCTCCTACCTACCCCCTCTGTTCCCTGGGTTGCTGATTTTCGGGGGCAAGAGATTTTAGTTCTGGTTCCGGGGTGTCCATGGGCTTTTCACGGGTGAGGAAGGAAGCTTCCTGTAGGGCTTTGCACCCCCCTTCCTCCCGAGCCTTGTCCTCTGGAACCAGTGAGTTGTCGGGGTTCTCTCCCCGTCATTGTTCTGGGGTGCCATATCCTTGGTTTGAGGGGTTCTGAGCTGCTATGTTCATCTGAGGGATCTGCTGAGCCCTCAACATGCGACTCAGATCCTGTATTAGGAACTGGACCTGGCGCTCCACTTGGGACACCCGTTCGGGCTGGTACAGTGGTCTCTGTTCATACCTACGGGGTTCACGGGAAGGGTAACTATCCGTTCTACAGGAGTACCCTGAGTATTAGGGATTTTGGTAATCCTCCACCCTTGAACTCCGCTCTCCCAGATTGGGTGGTCTGTTTGGGGTTTTGTAGATACCGGGGGAAGAAACTTAACCCAGGATTTTGGGGATTACTGCCCTCCTGAGGGAAGTTAGGAGGGAAGTTTCCCAGGGCAGTACTTACCTGGTTGGATCCCCCCCCCCTTGGCTGGGGGAGTCCATACATACCCCAAGATAGGCCGGTTGCCCTTGTATCTGGGACTTATATAATTAGGAGAGTTAGGGGTCCCAGTGGTGGGGTTACCTCCCTGACTGTCACCTGTCGCTTATTGGCCAGAAGACCTTCTTTGCCTCTCATTTTGCTGGTTTTGGGTAGGTGCATTTTAAGGCTCCACCCCCATTTCTAGGTCCAAAATGGGGGCAACCTTCACCTCTGCCACCTTAGCAGCAGCAGCGGTGATGGTTGTTTTTTTTTGTTTACCTGATTTATATTTTCTGCAGGTTTTTGGACCACATAGATGCGGGTAGCCTGCTCTATTACCCAGTCCAGGGTCCTTTTATCATGAAAATCCCTCACCAGCTGGGTCATGATGTATTTTTGGAAGCGCATGAATGTATGTAGTTATAAACACCCTGCTATCCGTGCGCCCCCTCCTGGTAGTTTGAGCAAAGGCGCGTTTTAGCTCCTGCACAAATTCTCGTGGGGCCTGATCTTCTCCGCATTGCAAATTGTAGGCCACTTTGCGAGCCTCTTAGGGGTTTTCTGTGAGCGGAAAAATGCTTCATGATGGCCGCCTGATAGGTGGAATGGTTTTGGTCTTCCAGTCCAGCAAAGAAGCTGGAGTACTCCGGATAAAAAGTCCATTTGGCATAATCTATGCAGTTCTGGCTTTCTTTACGTTAAAAGTGTCCATCATTTGTACATAGAGTTCCAAACGCTCCCAAACAGAATATTTTGCGTTTTTGTGGTACGATGTTCTGAAATTCCTAATGGCCTTGATCTGCCTAATGGGGTCTTTCACCAGTGCTCTCTTTTGTTTATTTGCCTTTTTTTCCGCGTCACCTGATTCCACTTGCTTTCTGACTGAGAGGCGCTACTGTTTGAGGACCCCTCATGACCTTGCAGAAAGGTGGGGCCTAGTTTATTCCCCCCTGTGGCGCACAGGGGAGTAGTCTTCTGACTCCTCCCTGCTTCCAGGGTTGTTGGAGGATCCCCCCGCTGCCCTGATTGGGTGGAGGTCTTCAGAATGCTCTTCTGAGGCCTGATCTCCTGCTGTTTTTGTGCAAATCGAACCAAATGGTCCATTTGGAGATGGTGCCTTTGCAGATCTAATTCCCTGACTTTCTCCTCATAGGAGGCTTGCCGGTCAGAGACATCAATCAAAATATTTTTGTATCTATACAGGGACGCCCGTCCATCAATTTCTGAGGGGCGCTGACCTGTCAGCTCCATCATGCTAGGCCTATTTAATTCTGATGGCCTCATGGTTTCTGGCTCATGTGAACCAGTTGACATGAAGTCAGCAGTGCACAAAGTATTAGTGTTCTGACTTGAGCGTCGTGTAGACCGTTGAGACCTCCGTCCCCAAGTGACGCACAGGGGAACCAAAAGAACCCCGCTATGCAACCTTTGGAGCCACAGGTGGGAGATGTTACTTCCCGGATCCACTGAACCTCTGGAACACCGATGCTGCTGCAAAAAGTACGAGGTTAAGTACCAGGCAAGTACAGTATAACACAAGAATCAGAGGATCTGAATAATCTTACCTATCCGGTGGTTGGAAAACCCGGGAAATCTAGTGAAGGAGGTTCGAGACTCAGATGAGAGGCGGTCCCCAGAACAACAGGGAACGGAGTCAAGCGTGGACACAGGATAGCCCACCTGTGGAGCTGAAGACGTAGCTTGAGTTCCCAAAGGGCAATGGCGTAGAAGTCCAACAGAGTACCAAGGGATGATCCGAAGACAGGCAAGGGACGTGTCGAGGTTCAGCAATGGGTAAACAGTTCCAAGCAGAGGTACAAAAGGGTAATCCAAGGCAGTCCAGGTGAGAGATCCAAGATCAAGGTAAACCAACAGAATATATCAAACATAGCGCCAAACAGAGTCGAAAGACAGCTGAGAAGCGGTGAGTGCTCCGTGCATCAAGCTTTATATACTGTGCGCTTCTGAGTCATGTGACGTCCACCATGGTCACGTGGGAAACGCCGCTACGAATCACGTGAGCGAATGAATGATCGATGCGGAGGTGTTCCGCCGCCCCTTCTGCTGTATGATCTCCATGGCAACTGCCAATGCAGGAAGGGCTGCAACCGAGCACGTACATTGTACCTGGTACGGAGCTTTCGGTCCTTTGGGGTAACCACATCACGTGAGTCTCGAACCCTGGAGGGAGTAGTGTGGGAACCCAGGGAAGGTGTTGTGGAGATGTTAGCAGTGTTCTGGTGTGCAGAGGAGCGTCTAACAATTAGATGAGTTTGAGTCCCTTAGTACAGAGGGCATCCCACTCGGATTAAGGGTGGCCCTCTACTTGTTCAAAGTCCCTCAAGTTTGAGTTTAGCCTGGCATACTCTTTCTCCAACCTCCCTAATTTCTCCTTCTCAGCTCCTACCTCTTGATAACAGGAAAAGGTCTGAGCTTTTTGCTCCGCTATTAGGGCTTAACTGGCCTCTATGACCCGCTCTTGAGCTGCCACCTGCTTGTGTGGTCCATTGTTCTCCTCACATAGGGCCTCATTGTCTCTTTGCGCTACCTGTAAGGTATGGGAACACTGAGACAATTTCTGTTGCAGGAGGTGACCCTAATTTTTCTGCACATTTAGAGCCTCTATGGCCTACTCTAGCTCGAGTTCCATTTGTCTCCTATGTCCCATTAATGTATTACATTCTTCTTTTATGCCAGTCAGTCCCTGGAGGTCTGACTCCCTTTTCTCCAGACTGGTTTTTAAATTGCACATTTCCTGGTAAAGGGCCTGTTTCAGCCAGGTCATCCATTTGTTGTGTTATGGTGCCTAATTTCTGACGCTCTTCATCAAATTCTAATTGAGAGTGGAGTTCTTTCATAATTAATTATTATCCTCTTCCAATTTTTTATCTGATTCTGTAAATTGGCCATTTTCTCTATGCTGGCGTTATTGTATTTCACTTGTTGTTTTAATTTCAGTTGACTCTCTTCCAAAGAGTCAACCTTTTCTTGACACTCCACTCTTAAGGCATTTAATTGGGCCTCTTGGTCTACATTATTTTGCTGTTGTAGATCCAAGTCCTCCTTTAACTGTTTGATGTAGTTCTCAACTTGGACCTCAGAATCTTGGCTCTGTTGTATTTTTTGTTCCGCTAATTTTAACTCCATCTGGATTTGAGTTAAGAGTTCAGATTGGTTTTGTGCAAGAGTTCTATTTTCTTCATGCTTTGCCCACATCACTCCCATATGGCGATACATGTAGGCTGTGATTCTAACAATTTTAATCTACTCCTCTTTAATTTTTGGAGTCATGTACAAGTCGCTCAAAGCTTGATGTAATAGGACACCGTCGTGCCATATATCCATGTCCATGGCGGTGAACTGTTTCATCATCTCTTCTAGCCAGACTGCCTCATCTTGCTGCTGCCATTCTCCCCTGACAAATGATTTGTGCAGAAGGTGCTCCCTGGCGATATTTATATATACTGATGTCAATTTTGAGAGTGATATTTCTTTATTAATTTAGTTCTATAAGGGTAATCTGTATTACGTTGCTTTTTGTCTATTTTGGGGTTGATTTAGCTTTAATTTTATACATAGGCCTGGTACTTAGGGTCTATGTTTGAGGAGGCACTTTTTACAGAGTAACCCAGCTTTCCAGCCACACAAAGTATTACTACCTTGAAGGTTAGCCTGCTGTGTTAAGCTGCCACTGGTGGCAACACTTACCCAATCCCCGGCACGAGCTCCCAATTTGTTAACGATTCCAATCGGACGTCACACTCCAGACCAGAACTCTTGCCCTTAGCCTAGGTTATAGTGCTCAAATAGAATACTTTTTTTTATTTCCTAGAATTCAGATTGAGCTAGCACCCAACTCATCTCACACCCCCTTTTACAAATACCCAGGGTCACATTGGACCATGAATCAGGCCGGTTTGTGGGAATAAAATATGTATTTATTTTAAGAATAACACACAATTTTAGTATTGAGCAACACTCATCAATGGGGTGATAATTACAATGTAAACTGATGAATTACACTTGGTTGACCTTCTACTAGAACATATCCAAAGCACAGATAAATAGGAGAAATTTTACTGTTCGGGTAGATAGCACCTGAGTTAATATTTACCGCTGCAATGCTCTCTCAAACCCCTTTTAATCGAATTATGTGTGGATAGAAAGGAGCAGCAAGGAGTCAGGGATGCCGGGCAGCAAACAGAATTAAAATATGACCTTCCCTCACAAAATGGGAGGCAAAGTCTTGAAAATCTTTGCAATTGCATTAATGACACTTGGTAAATAATTAATTTAAATGTGCGGTTGAATAAATGAGATGAATAAGATTTCTAACAGTATCAGCGATGTAAGAACACAAGCAACTAACATACAACCTATCAACAAAGGGCATACAGTTCAAAAATCCACTTTGAAGTGACAACACAGTGCAACCAGAATCACATGCACAGAATTTGCATTTGCTAAATTACATGGGTTTAAATGTCCAAAACAGTTTGAAAAACGGGCGAAATAGACACAATCGAAATGCGTTTTTTATGCTGGGTGATAGATGCACATCACATGGATATCACATGGATAGTAGGAAAGTGAAAGAGTGAGTCTAGCTGGAGAACTGGATGAGACTTTCAAGGTGAAAGGAAGTTTGGGTTTGGGAAATAAAAGCAGTTAAAAGAGAAAATCGGTTTAAAAAAAGGAAAGGACAAGTTACACTTAAACCAGATTTAATGGCTAGATTGTTAAAGAAAGACACGTTTTGCTCCAAGGTTAGTTTGCAAGGTTAACCTTTTCACCACGCGTTCAGCTCTATGTGGGAATTAATTAAATTATTCAAAATATGACTAATGATTTATGCAAAACAGAAATGAATGGAAGAATTGCGCTAACACTAGAAAATCAAGGAACAGAATACACAGAGAATATCAGGGTAGGGATGGGATTACTTTGAAGGTCAAACAAAGACAAGGTGTCAAGATTGGGTAGGCTATGTGTTGCTATGGGATGGGGTAATACTCACAATCAGCGCTTGAGTTTGGGATTTTGGTACAGCCAACCGAGTTTCTGGACAGCGAGGCAATATCTGGTCACTGGTCACAGCAGCAGGCTCTCCTAACAGAAAACAGCTGGGCAAAGGTCTGGTCACGGCACAGCGGCATGCAGGCAGTGGGGCAAAAAAACGGTCTGGTCACAGGATACTCTCAAAAAGGGTACCACAGCTTTTCCCCCTTTCTCCCTGAGTTAGTGGGATTTTGTTATGGGGTTTAGTTCTGAAGGGTGGTTCTGCATGGATAGGATCAGCTATGCTCTGGCCTGGCAGTGGATCTGGAATCTTGGAGGAGGAATATGAAACATCAGGATACGCAGAAGCTGGAAAATTCAGAAGAGAGTGTCCTTTGTCTCTGTGAGCTTCCCCCTTTTATAATGTAGATGGCATCACAGAATTATACCGTGGGAAAGGCTTAGGCTGGACATGCCTCTAACAACTGGATTGGCCAGAGATGACTGTTACCGCCTTCCTGTCAGCCGGTTGGACTTCAAGGACATGACATCAGTTTTTATGGTGTGTGTTTACTATGCCCAGGCCCTCCCACAGTTAATTTTGCCAAAAATCCGTTTTGACATAAATTGCACATTTTTACAGTTGTGGCATTCTCGCAAATCACATAAGCAGATGACATATTCCACACAGAGCATGGCAGTCCAACTCCCAGGTCTGCACGACATTGTTTCATCCTTCTAATAATTTTTTGTGATTTTCAGTGAGAAATATTTTACCTAAAATTCTATAACTTTATACATGTGTACATATTATCATGGCATGTTAGTATTGAATTTCAAAGTGGAACCATATACACTTTCCTCAGAACATACAATTCTCCATCATTTCCTTTCCCAACATGCTAGTGAAGGCTACCACGTCTTGATTTAAAGCCACAAACATTGCATTTCAACTGTAAAACCTTTACATTCCGGCGTGGTCCGGTTGCAGAGATAAGTCTTAAAGTTTATTAATAAAATAGTCTTTTGAGCCAGATGGCCAGCATTGTCTCCCAAATAAGGGCATAACTTCCAAGGCTGCTCTGGAGCTGGCTTTGAAGCAGCCCCCAGTTGAAGTTGAGAGGAGGTGTTATTTGCAATTTCACACCTAAGTGTCCTGGAACTCTATTGTAACAGGCTGAAGCCCAGACACAAAATCTGAAGAGTGTGTGATATGCTTCCTCTTGGTCCATTCAGAGTTTCCAAGGGGCTGGCCCCTTTTGGGGGAGGGCAATTCCTGTTGACAGCACACAAATGTCCTTTGAAGCCAAGTAGGAAAACCTCTTTTGCTGGTTCCCCAGTACAGCAAAAGCACACATTTATTTATTTATTTTTCTGGGCCAAAAGCAAGGCTTTTGGAATAAAACATTATATTAGATTTCAAACAAAATCCCCCTCACAGTTCTATGCCAGGACAGGGCCTTAACTTTACATTTCACTTTTAAACAGCATTTTCTTTGTTTGCAAAAAGCAACCATTTTTACACATGGTTAATTTTGCTGGGATGTCACTTTCAAATGCGGCCTTCTTAGATGCATTTTCTGAATCTTTCCCAAGCCCCAGTCATGTTTCTAATGCACAAGCATCTGTCCAAATAAAGATCCCTTGAAACTGACATATGCATAGAGATATAGGGTTTCTTTTGAGGAGTTTATCTGGGATATTTTATAGGAAAAAGTGAAGCGTTTTTCCATACGGCTGGGAGTAAAGTTATTTGTGATTCCACAGGTTTTGCCTGTACCACCCTGTCATTCAGTGAGAAATGCTATCTTTTGCTAGAGCACAACCTGAATATGGCTGGGCATAGCTGGGTCTCACTGGATCAGAACTGTATATTGTTGAACAGTGAAAAAGAGCAACAGGGCGGCATCATTTTAAATGTAAAATATTTCATTTTTCAATGGGAAATTCTGAGCTAGCATCAAAGCAGCGCTGCCTTTCCATTATCTTCTTTGGTGCACATCAGGAAACACACTGGCAACCTTTCTTCGTGTGTTCCTGGTTCCATCTTGCCCCATAAAACA
Organism: Ambystoma mexicanum; assembly: GCF_040938575.1. NCBI lineage: Eukaryota > Metazoa > Chordata > Amphibia > Caudata > Ambystomatidae > Ambystoma > Ambystoma mexicanum. The sequence goes on along the minus strand of NC_090939.1, from coordinate 140,363,386 downwards.
GCACAGCCATTATTTTGGTGACTGCAAAACGCCATTTTTAAGGCAAGGCGATAGTTCTCAACAATGCCAGCGCAGTCATTTTGCTGGTAACTGCTGAAGTGCAGATTGGTTATGGAGGGGAATTCTGCTGGATGGGTAAATGTACCCCACAGTCCTGGGAATGCACAGGACCGAGGGCACATGCTATCGTGCCTGGAACCCCTAGTTCGAACTTTATTTCCATCTTTGGCTCACATGACAAGAGACACAAGATTAAGTCCATTCTGCAGCTTTTAAATGCTTTAAATGAATTAAAACTTGGCATCCTGTGTGTTCTTTCTTGCGCCTCAACTTGAGAAGGTTCATTCTCTGCACACTTCTTCTTCTTCAGAGTAGATAGCTGACCTCAATTTTTAGGATCTTGACTTCTGGCCAGACAGCTTGGCCATGCAGTTTCAGCAACCTGTTATTCTACTGCGACAAAGCTTTTCATTCCCTTTTCATGGTTTCTGGCATATTTATTTCATGATACCAATCTCCAGTTTCTGTACAATGGTGGCTTCGCCTGCATTCTATTCACTACTCATAGCTAGCCTATACGATTATTTGATCTACTTTGCGTTTCAGCGTCTGTACATTTATTGAACTTCTGTTTTAATCAGCACTTTGCTAACGTGTAATCTTCTTCTTTGCCACTTTGATAGTTCACTCGATTCTTTACCTTGTTATTTGTCTTATAGGATCCATACATTGTCTTCATTCAGTATCTCGGGACATCGTGCACACTTTCTTATGATGGCATCAGTTCATTTTCTTAGCTCTTTCTCATATTCCTTCTGGGAGTGCCTCCTGTAGGTTGTCATCAACTAGAGGGTACATTCGATAGGGTTGTCTCAATGGATATCTCCTTCCAAATACTCGCTGCCGTATTGGCACAATAGCTAATGTCAGGCAAGGCACTGTCTCATGCCTCCAATACAAAGGAGGTAGGTGGGTGGGATCTCCTGAGGATGTATACATCTGCTCCTCTACAAAGGAAATATGCAAATGCTCAATAACATATCATAACGTAACATAATACATTACATTGTATGTTTCTGTCTGTCCAGTCCTGGATGCCGTCTCACTTCCTCGATCTTTTTTCACCGCTACCTCCACCCACTCCCTCCTCCGTCTCTCTCTCCTCTCCCCAATCGTTCCCCTTTTCCCCATCTGCCTGAAACATTAGTGTTATTTTTTACCCCTCCCATTCGCTTGCGCTTCCCATTTTTTCTACTGCTCCCTCCTGTCGTTATGCACGCTTCAATATCTGGCGCGCTCGTCCTTAGCTCTCTTTTCACGTTACTAAGCTTCTTCTTCTCTGTCTGGTTTTCTCTTGCATTCGCTATTGCTCTGCTCTTCTTCTAGGCCTTCCTACTTCTCATTTTACCCCGCTTTGATCTGTGTATAATACATCTGTTTGTCTTCTTTTTCCCTCTCTCCTCATTCTTCTATCTCTTCTACTCGAGGTTCTTCTTCCCTTTGAATCTCGTGTTCTCTTTCACTTTCTTTCCATTATTTTTAAGTGTATCCATGGTCTCACCTCTATCTCTCTTCACTAATCTCCCTTTACTCCCGTGCATTACATTCCCAGCACCAATCCTTCTCTCTGACCCCAAACCTCCCGGCGCGCCTTCACGTTTTTTCCCCGACACCTAGCTTGTCCCTAAGCATTGGAACTCCTTCCCTCTACCTATTCGTTCTTCTACCTCTCTCCATACCTTTCAAACCAACCTGAAGACGTACCTCCTAGCTCAGCTTTCCAATTAACGGCTGCATTTTCATCTTTTTTTCTGGGATGTATTACCAATGTTGATGTATTGTTATTTATCTTTTATTCTGTTCCGTGCTTTGGCTTAAGTGCTATAAAAATCAATAAATACAAATACCAGTGGATTGCATGCAAGATATCAAATCCGCCATTTTCTGCTGTGTATACCGTTAGCTGGGAGCCATTTTGGAGTGATCGCTCTTTCAGGAACCTAATGATTTTTTATTACGATTTACAGAAGGAAAAGGAGGCTGGAACCATTTTCTGTGCACTTGCTCTGTTCCCCAAGGACAATTCATGTCTCCAATGCATTACTTTTCCATCGGTTCATCCTAGAGGCAAGCAAGTCGAAAACAAAGAAATTGTTATTCATCAAGGGAGGAGGGGCCTGCCGGCTATTGTTATTAAACTGGGCATTGGGCTCTCACTTTACAGAAGAACACCTTACTCTGGTGAAATGATCACTCTGCCCCGAGATAGGACATTCACAAAGGGCACCGGGCGCCAGACACAGATATCATAAACTGCACCGGTAGCAGACGTTCAGCCATTAAGCTGCAAAACCTAACTCCCTTGTTCTAGTGAATTCTCTATTTTGTAACCAATAGTGACTTCATTCTTCTGAGCAGGATTTCTGCAAATGTTTGCAGGGATGATCTGTACACCCAAACTAACCGGCTTATGGACTGGCTGCACAACCCTTGGGTTATTGCAGTGCCCCTTCATTGAAACTGCAGAGACAGTCCGGCGGGCGGCCATCATTGATTGAGAGACTCCGCCCAGGAACAGGAAGGACTTTGATAGCTGACACAAGAGTTCAGTCATAAATACGATTAGATGCAAGTCACTAGGATGAGCACTTTCTGGAGCTTTGGCCTCAGACCACTGTTTATGGGGAATAGAATTTGGCCATGCCCAGGCAACAGCCATCCTGGCTGCTGCACTTGTAAGACAAGGCCACATGTCCCTGTTAGGATCAGCGGAGAGCAGGAATTCATGATATGAGGCCTGTTATAGTATGCAGCATAAGGTGTAGAATGCAATGTTTTTCACCCAATGTCAGCAGCCCATACAAACCGAAATAAATGTCAAGAAATGTGCTTTGAGTTGGCCAGAATGTCATAGGGGTTAGGACGTGGGTTAAGGGAGTCTGGGGGACGAGAGGACGCCATATTGGATCACATGATGTGTTTTTGAAGAAACATGTTGAAACTGTCATATTTTCTGCAGACTGTGCACAGGGTGCCAGGATGGAGGAGTTCCTAAATAGTGAAAACCACACACATGAATCTACCTAGAAAGGTCAATGACCGAGAGCCCAGAACCGGGATCGTCTTTGTAGAGCCTAACACATTAAACAGGCAGACCGTGAAGTCTGATTAGAGTGAACTTTGCAATTTAGGTACTTTATAAAATATCATAAATATGATGTTTGTGATGCGTCTTACTTGCCAGCTCACCAGAGGCTGACGCTAAAAGGCACACCCCTGGAACCGCCTCTTAATGTCGTCTCGTCGGGAGGATAGCTCAGCGGCAACGTGCTCGCCTTGGAAGCAAGAAGACAGGGAGCAACACAGGTTCCATCCGCGGGTCCATGCTTAGAAACCTCTGTGTGTTAAGAGTGTTATAAATAACCTATCATATCATATCAATATGGTCACCTTGTGGCTTGGTATTGGGGGCTACTTGGGACATAACTCGAAATTCACAAATGTATATACTGAACACTGAAATGCATACCTTATATATTTCAATAGGATCTTGAATTCGAAATGCATACTGCAGTGAAATCATGCATGATTTCAGGCACATTCCCCTACCCCACCCCCGCCTGCCACCCTACTTATCTGTTGGCAGCGCCGGCACACCTCGTTGTGTGCTGCCGACTCCCACATCTCCCTGCAAAGCCGGTTCCTTCACTTGCGTTGTTGAAAACCGGCGCTGCAGGGTCCTTTTTGTTTTGGTACAACTTTATATGCATGGAGCAGGGGATAAGGTGCTGAATACTTACATTCTGAAATTCCGTCCTTACATCCTGCCACAGCGCTCGCCACAAGCTTGCTTAGTTCTGGTTCCATGTGCTAAGCGTGCGCATGTAGGTGGCCGGGCGTTTTTCATCGCAGCTGCTATACTTTGGAACTCGCTTCCTCTGCTGCTTCATTCCACGAGGGACCTCCTGGAATTCAGGTGGTCTCTTACTTACCTGTTTTAAGGCCGTGACTTGATAGTTCTCACCACCTGCTCCTTAGCGCCAAGATGGCATCTGCTCCCGCTAATTCTCCCACTGCGGAGGACACATGGAAGATTCAGGAAATGTTACTGGGGTTAAAAGTGAGGAAGTGTGGTAGTGTGGCATGGCAGAATGTAGACATGGGACCTCATTACAAGTCGTGTGGTCTGGTAAATAAGTGCCTGTACTTATGGATACCAGCACTTTACAGGACCTCCCGACTACTGGTTTGCCGGTGGGGCACCTGAGTTACCTCCAGCTGGAGGTAAGCCAGATGCTATACCGGCAAAAAAAGCCCTGATTACCTGCAGCAAATCCCCTCATGGAGCCCTATGGGACTCCATGAATGTGGATTAACTCTGTCCCTCCGGCACTCGTAATCTGGCAGTAATGCCACCGGACCAAGTGCTGGAAACGTTAATAGCATTTGCCGGTATCCTGGAAGGTTTTCCGCCAGGATACCGGCAAGGCCATGATGAGGCCCTATGTGTTCAAGAAAGCTGGAAGATGCCCTGCAAATTTCATATCAAATAAGGACAGATAAATATTTAAGTTCCAGTGTGAATTTCCAGCAAGTGATGCAAAACAAACTGCTTATATTAAGTTAGATGAATCAGGAAGGTAGCGCACGAATGCTACTGAAGACCGAGAGAAGGAAGCAAGTTCAGATGAACAAAATGGGGAATGGTTATTTTTTTATTTTTTTGTCTTACATTTTATTCAACTTTTCACAATGACATACATTCTACAGACACTCCTAATCTATTCGTTGAATATAGCGGAGAAAAGCACCACTTTACTCGGTTAAGAATTCAATAATTTTCACAAGTTCCATCCAAAACAAGGTAAACTACGTGAGGCACACATGGTCATTGCCCTTCATAAAGCATTCCCATTGATCCTCTCCCGTCAAAGGTAGTGCGATGCTGGAAATGCATCGGAGGGACAGGGCCTCCGTATCCTTGTCCTTTACTGCTTTTTATCGTGTGTTCTGTCGTGTTTTCCGTGCAGGAGTTCATGTGGGACTCCTGGCGGTGCAGCTCTCTTTATTTTGGTTTGGTGAACGGACCCGTGGGATACCCTTATGGCACCCATGGTTGGGGGTACAACCCTGTGCCCCTAGTGTATGTTTTTGGGCACCTGTGGGTGGCCCACAGAGCAGGGTATGGGCTGGTGGGAGCTCCATGCTGAATTTGACAGGTGCGCGGAGTATCCTCCATTTTGGGATACCCCGGCCCTGCCATTGGGATCAGTTGATCCCTGATGGAAAACAAGATGGCCCCGGTGGCCTCTTGCTTTCTATTACCCATTACCTTGTTTTCCCAAAGTCCTGGGAAGCCCTGACTCTGTCCCTTCCCCCTGACTGGCTGTTGGATGGAAGTGCCATATATGGTGTTGTTGTGAAGGCCCAGTCAGACTAGCTGGAGCCTTCCCGGTCATGTATGTTGTGGGTACCTCCTGTGGGTGGGATCTGGGTGAATAGAGTGTGTGACGAATACGCATTCTGTGTTGTGGGTGTCTAGTATCTGGTGGTTGACACAATGACTGAGACAACCCTGCCCGAAACCGGTATGAATGCAGCTTGGAGTGTTGAATGGCTTGGTACTTGTCCCAATACACATAACTTGTTGTGAGTGTCTGGAGAGAAGTGAATGGCCTGAATACCTCATGTGCCTGATTGGCTGCCTGCCTGCATGAATGCCCGTAGTCGTGATTGGATGCTTGAGTGTGACCCAGCAGAATGAATGGGAGATCAACAGTATATCTGGGGACCTCTCACTGCTAGGAATCGTGTTCAGAAGCTGAAGTCTCCACTACAATGAGTAACTGGATTAACTGACGCTTGACCTTGAAGCCCTGCTGGACGAGAAGAATTGCTGTTGCTCTCCTTCACGATCCAAAAGCTGCTGTGCCTCCAACGACTGACCCAGAGAGGACCTGGTAAGGCACCCTCTTCCCGAGCTACGAGGGACCATCGTGCACAGCTGATCTTTGCCAACGCTCCCTGGTAGACAGACCTTCGACAGGCTGCCGACCCGATGTGTGGACTGCTGCGGAACTCCAAGGAAAAGCACTCGGACTGTTGTCCGCCACTGTCGACGACCGCCGTCGCAGACCGGAGCCGCTGTGTTCCCGTTTGCCTAAGAACTTTCATTGATCATTGGACGCTCTCATCTGCATCGTCACCCGCTTGTCTCCCACTGGAGAAGGCCCGACCGTCGATGCGCCGAGGAGCATCCACCGGTGGGTTTCCTGCCACCTACAGACCGCAGAGACGCCGACGACTCGACGCCCTTGCTGGCCACAGTTCTTCATCATCTCTTTGCAGTCCAGAACTATTGTCATCGAGGTGCCCCGCATGCCTCTTCCTTGCAGGACGCCAATGCTCTGTCGTCGACGAGCACCGCTAGGAATGCAGCTGCCACTTACCTGCCTTAGTTCACCCTGATTCCCCGACACCGAACGCCAAGTTCTCCGACACCTCTCGACGATCCGTGGCTCCCGCCTGAAAGGGAGGCACTCAAGAAGGATCGGTCGGTGCATCGTCGGAGAACTCTACTCCACCAGGTACATTGGGGGGGGTAAAACCTTAACAAGAAGAAGTAAGACTATTGAACATTTGGACTGGGCTTGTGCTATATATCTTTATTTACAGGTTGCCCAGGTGGGGGGATCTCCACACAGAAATGTGCCTAGCGGTAGGGGTCAGCATTCTGCCTATTGTTTCAACCATCTTGCGTTCCTTCCTATCTCTATTGCTGGTTTACTCGTTATTGATCTGTGTGACATTTTAACCGTACAGTTGATGCACTTTAATGAGATTTGATAACATTAGTGGTACCACTCTAGACGTGTATATATTTATCATTATTGACTTCCAAGTACAAAGTGCGTTATTGTGATTGTGTACATACCTTTGAATATTAATTATATAAAGACTGTGTTTTCAGTAATACAGTGTGTGGACATTCCTTTGTGGGGGTTCGGGGACTACACTGTACTTAAGAACCAGCCCGCATCACCTCCTGAGAAGCTAGGCCTTGATTGCTCGTCCATTGCTACCTTATAGAGAATCTTGGCTGGGGTCCGCTGTGCCTCCCCTCTACCATATAGAGAGCGGAAGTACAGACACCCCCTACCGGTCTTTACACTGGTGGCAGCGGTGTGATGCTTATGGTTTTAAGACTCAGTGTATAACCGTGCCACTTACAAAATATCTGCACTTTATTCGATTAAGGTTTGGGTGTGTACAAAATAACTGCATTACAAGCAATGGAGTCTATTGCGAATGGTAAATTGACTGGGATGAGCTTAGAGGCTCTCCAGAGTGCTTGTGAAGCCAGGGAGTTAGACTTTGTGGATAAGTCCAGAGCTGAGCTGATAGCTGCCCTGGTGGACTACCAGACCGATGGTGAAACTTTTGAAAAGGGGGGAATGCAACCACTGAGGACTCTGCCCCTGGGGTTTCTACTGAATCTGTTTCTGGGAATGCCGCCATTCCTGCTGCCTCTGTTCCGAACCCCAGCAATACATTGCAACTTGAGTTATTAAGGATGAAATTGGCCTTTGAATATCGCAAGTTGGAAATAGATGCTAAGCTTAAGAAGGAGGAGTTGGCGCAACAAGTGGAGCTCAAGAATAGGGATCTTGAACTCAAGAATAGGGCTCTTGAACTCAAAGACAAGGACACTGAATGTCAGAGTATCCAGCTAGATAAAGCTCGAGTGGAGACTTCAGCGAAACCCAGTGAGAGTGTCAGGTCCCCAGCCACTAAATTTATGAAGGATTTGGTTGGTGTGTTTTCGGAGGGTTCTGATATCCTCCAATGGATTGAAGCGTTTGAAATGGCTTGTGCAATTCATGATGTTGAAAAAAGAGATTGGGCTAAGTGTTTTCTAAGCAGAGTGCCTCAAACTGGATATGACTGTATTCTGACGCTGAGTGTGGAAGAACGGGGTCAGTATGAGTGTATGAAATCTGCTTTGATTGCCAAGTTTGGCAAGGCACCTACCCAATACCTTAAAAGGTTCAGGGATTTTAAGAAAAGAGAGAATGTGTCTTGGGTTGACTGGGTGAGTGCTGCGCACATGAATATGATGGGGTGGATTGACGGTTACAAGGTGAAAACTTTTGTTGAATTGTCCCACCTATTGTTTTTTTAGCATTTTTTTTAAGCCTGTTCACCAGAGCTGCGTCAGTATGTTGCTGACCAGAACATTTTGGATCCCTTTAAGCTGGCTAGGTTGGCTGAAAAATGGGTCTCCCACCGGGTGTCCCCTAAGGACCGCAGTGGGAAGGACAAGGACAAAGAAAAGGGGGCCTCTCAGAAAGCTGAGGAGTCCCAAAAGCAGTCACAGTCAACTAAACCTAAACCCTCCTCTCCTAAGACCCAAAAATCTAGTGGGGATAAGTCATCTGTGGGTGGGAATAAGAGTAGTGGTCCACCTGCTGCAAAGCAGGCTCCCGGTGGTTCCAGTACCGTACCCCACACTCCAGGCACTTGTTGGGACTGGGGGGCTCTGGATCACAAAAGGGGTGACTCCAAGTGTAAAGGTAAGGCACTCGGAGTACAGGCTGTCAGCCTGACCTACCCTTACCCCATGTCTGAGGTGGAGGTGACTGTCCTCCCCTCCTCTACCGGGATCACTTTTGGTGCTCCCGTAGAGATTTCCTTAGTGTCCCTTGGGGCCTGGGACCAGTACGTGGAAGTACTGGCGACTATCCCACAGAACACCCGTAGAGTTTTGAGAAGTGTCCTCCTGAATGGCCAGCTTTCTACTGGTTTGAGAGACACTGGGGCAAGCATGACAGTGGTGGACAGGACCCTGCTCAAGCCAGAGGACTATGCAGATGCTCCTCTGAGAACCACCAGGTTAGCTGGTGGGCCTCCCAAATTATCGCCTGTCGCCCGAGTCACACTTGTAATTGGAGACAAGACAGCAAAGCTTCCTGTCCTGGTTCAGGACAACATCCCTGCTAACATTCTGTTAGGTAACGATCTAGTCGAGTTGGGATTGATCGCGGATGGTCTTCCCATGACTGCTGCTGCGGTCACTAGGTCACAGGTGACACCGGGTCTGGCTGAGAGTCAGGTACGCGAGCCGAAGGCACGGCCTAAGGCACGATGAAGGAAGAGCAAGAAGGCCACCTCTGCGGGGGGAGCCCCTTCTCTTCCTGCTGTTCCTACAGCACCCATTGGGATCCATGCTCCGGGCGGGCTGGGTCCAGTGGTAAACCCCGTCTCAACTCCTGTGGGAGAAGAGCCAGAAGACTCTCCTGTGGGAGAGGTTCTCAACCCGGAGGATCATCCCGATCTTCAATGCTTGTTAGCTGAAGGGGTACCCCCCGGGCAGACTTCTGTAAAGGACAGAGAGAGTGTCCCTCTCTCAAGGGTCTGAGGAAACAGGCCCTGTCCCAGGCACAAGGCGAAGTGCCTAGGACTTTCCGGATTTATTGGGAGGGTGAGTTCCTTGTTAGTGAGCCCACTAAGCCTGAACCTGGTGCCCTCAAGAGGTTGGTGGTACCCCAGGTTGACAGGCCCTTCCTACTGCAGTTGGCGCATGAGGTGCCCTTGGCTGGTCATCTTGGTACCAAGAAGACTATGCAGAGGCTCTCTGCCCATTTCTACTGGCCTCAGATGGGAGTAGAAGTGGAGTCCCACTGCAGGACCTGCCCAACTTCTCAGTTGTCTGGCAAGACTGGAGGCAGTGTCATTGCCCCACTGCAGCCATTGCCAGTGGTTGGCACACCGTTTGAGAGGGTGGGCATCGACATCGTCGGTCCCCTTGACCCTCCCACGTCAGGTGGACATCGGTTCATCCTGGTTTTGGTAGATCATGCCACCAGGTACCCTGAGGCTATACCCCTTCGGACTGTTACGGCCAAGGTGGTTGCCAGGGCTCTCCTGGGCATTTTCACCCATGTTGGATTCCCCAAGGAGTGTGTCTCTGACCGAGGATCCAACTTCATGTCTAGTTACATGAAAACCATGTGGAAAGAATGCGGGGTAACCTACAAGTTCTCCACTTCTTACCACCCCCAGACCAATGGTCTGGTTGAGAGGTTTAATAAAACTCTCAAGGGCTAGCTAGGTGCTTTGGAAGAGCCCCTAGGAGGAAATGGGATCTCCTCCTGCCATGCCTGCTGTTTGCTTACCGAGAGGTACCTCAAGAGGGTGTTGGTTTCAGCCCCTTTGAGTTGCTCTTTGGACATCCCGTGAGGGGGCTCCTCGCCTTGATCAGAGAAGGTTTGGAAGCACCCCTCCCGGTCCCGCCAAGCAAGTGGGGGACTATGTGTTAGGCCTCAGACGGAGGATGACACAGATGATGGGACAAGCAACGGCGAATCTCAAGGCCAGCTAGGAATTGAACAAATACTGGCATGACCTTAAAGCATCGCAAGTGGAGTGGACTCCGGGACAGGAGGTCCTCGTGATGGAGCCTAGCAAGCCTCGGGCATTGGCAGATAAATGGACTGGACCCTTCCGGATAGTCTCCAAGATGGGCGAGGTCAATTATCTGGTTGACATGGAAATCCCAGGGGTAGCCCCTCAGGTATTCCATGTTAATAGGCTCAAGGCGTTCCACGGGCGAGTAGAAGTCTCATGTCTCTTGCTGGCTTCAGAGCAAGAAGAGGATGAGAGTGAGCCCCTTCCTGATTTGCTGCATAGCAACCCTCAGGATGGCTCAGTGGATGAGTCCAGCTCTCTCCAGATTTGACAACCGAGCAGCAGAGGGCCTGCAGGACTTTGCTCCCGCAGTATGCCTCTCTGTTTTCGCTGACGCCAGGCCTTACACCGTGGTGTAAGCACGAAATTGACACTGGTGACAGCGTGCCTGTCAAAAGCAGGAGCTACCGAATGTCAGATACGGTTAAGAACCACATCCAGGCTGAGGTTGCCAAGATGTTGGATCTGGGTGTCATTGAACCCTCAACCAGTCCCTGGTCCAGTCCAGTGGTCCTTGTCCCCAAGGCAAGCTCCCAGGCTGGTACCAAGGATTGGAGGTTCTGTGTGAACTACCCAAGAGTCAATGCCGTCACCAAAACTGACGCGCACCCATTGCCCCGGGCTGATGAGCTCGTGGACACCATAGGTGCTGCCAAATTTGTGAGCACCATTGACCTCACCTCAGGCTATTGGCAAATAGCTCTGACGGACCATGCCAAGGAAAAGACGGCGTTCTCTACACCAGAGGGACTCTACCAGTTTAGGGTCATGCCTTTTGGGTATAAGAATGCCCCTGTCACCTTCCAGAGATTGGTCAATCATGCTCTCAGTGGGCTGGAAGCCTTTTGTGTGGCTTATTTAGATGACATTGCCGTCTACAGTTCCACTTGGGAAGAGTACTTGACAAATCTGGGTAGAGTGTTGCAGGCCTTAAAGAGGGCTAACCTCACTATCAAGGCCACCAAGTGCCAGATAGCTCAGGGGAAAGTCACGTATCTTGGTCATGAGGTAGGAGGGGGTCAAATCCAACCTCTCCCCAGTAAGGTACAGGATGTACAGGACTGGGAGACTCCCACTACTCAAACCCAGGTGAGAGCCTTTTTGGGTCTCACTGAGTACTATCGCAATTTCATGGCGGAATATGGAATCATAGCTGCACCACTGACAGCTCTGACTTCACCCAAGCAGCCTAGGAAGGTCAATTGGACTGAAGGCTGTCAGAGGGCCTTTAAAGGCTTGAAAGAAAGTATGTGTCGGGCACCCGTGTTGTGTGCGCCTGACTACAGCTGACCCTTTATCGTCCAGACGGATGCCTGCAACACCGGAATTGGAGCTGTCTTGTCCCAGTTAGATGACAAAGGGAGAGAACATCCTATCATATTCATCAGTAGACAACTCAAGGGTAGAGAACTTAGGTGGGCTACTGTGGAAAAGGAATGTTTTATTATAGTTTGGAGCCTTAGGCGTTTTAGGCCCTACCTTACGGGGTCTACCTTCAAGGTCCAAACAGATCATAAGCCCCTAAAGTGGCTTATGCAGATGAAAGGTGAAAACCCGAAACTGCTCAGGTGGTCCATTAGCCTGCAAGGGCTAGACTTCACCATAGAGCACAGACCAGGGAAGAGTCACGATAATGCAGATGGCCTTTCCAGAAGGTATGTTGACCTTGAAGAGGGTGTCTATCCCATGGGAGATTAGGCACCCTCCACCTCAGTCTGTGGGGGGGCTACTGTGATGCTGGAAATGCATCGGAGGGACAGGGCCTCCGTATCCTTGTCCTTTACTGCTTTTTATCGTGTGTTCTGTCGTGAATTCCGCGCAGGAGTTCATGTGGGACTCCTGGCAGTGCAGCTCTCTTTCTTTTGGTTTGGTGAACGGACCCGTGGGATACCCTTATGGCACCCATGAGTGTGGGGTACAACCCTGTGCCCCTAGTGTATGTTTTTGGGCACCTGTGGGTGGCCCACAGAGCAGGGTATGGGCTGGTGGCAGCTCCATGCTGAATTTGACAGGTGCGCGGAGTATCCTCCATTTTGGGATACCCCGGCCCTGCCATTGGGATCAGTTGATCCCTGATGGAAAACAAGATGGCCCCTTGTTTTCCCAAAGTCCTGGGAAGCCCTGACTCTGTCCCTTCCCCCTGACTGGCTGTTGGATGGAAGTGCCATATATGGTGTTGTTGTGAAGGCCCAGTCAGACTAGCTGGAGCCTTCCCGGTGATGTATGTTGTGGGTACGTATCCTGTGGGCGGGACCTGGGTGAATAGAGTGTGTGACGAATATGCATTCTGTGTTGTGGGTGTCTAGTATCTGGTGGTTGACACAATGACTGAGACAACCCTGCCCGAAACCGGTATGAATGCAGCTTGGAGTGTTGAATGGCTTGGTACTTGTCTCAATACACATAACTTGTTGTGAGTGTCTGGAGAGAAGTGAATGACCTGAATACCTCGTGTGCCTGATTGGCTGCCTGCCTGCATGAATGCCCGTAGTCGTGATTGGATGCTTGAGTGTGACCCAGCAGAATGAATGGGAGATCAACAGTATATCTGGGGACCTCTCACTGCTAGGAATCGTGTTCAGAAGCTGAAGTCTCCACTACGACGAGTAACTGGATTAACTGACGCTTGACCTTGAAGCCCTGCTGGACGAGAAGAATTGCTGTTGCTCTCCTTCACAATCCAAAAGCTGCTGTGCCTCCAAGGACTGACCCAGAGAGGACCTGGTAAGGCGCCCTCTTCCCGAGCTACGAGGGACCATCGTGCACAGCTGATCTTTGCCAATGCTCCCTGGTAGACAGACCTTCGACAGGCTACCGACCCGATACGGGGACTGCTGCGGAACTCCAAGGAAAAGCACTCGGACTGTTGTCCGCCACTGTCGACGACCGCCGTCGCCGACCGGAGCCGCTGTGCTCCCATTTGCCTAAGAACTTTCATTGATCATCGGACGCTCTCGTCTGCATCGTCACCCGCTTGTCTCCCGCTGGTGAAGGCCCGACCATCGACGCGCCGAGGAGCATCCACCGGTGGGTTTCCCGCCACCTACAGACCGCAGAGACGCCGACGACTCGACGCCCTTGCTGGCCACAGTTCTTCATCATCTCTTTGCGGTCCAGAACTATTGTCATCGAGGTGCCCCGCACGCCTCTTCCTTGCAGGACGCCAACGCTCTGTCGTCGACGAGCACCGCTAGGAACGCAGCTGCCACTTCCCTGCCATAGTTCACCCTGTTCACCGTCGGACGTTCGACGACCCGAGACTCCTGCCTTAAAGGGAGGGCACTCAAGAAGGGCCGTTGATTCCCCGAAACCGAACGCCAAGTTCCCCGACACCTCTCGACGATCCGTGGCTCCCGCCTGAAAGGGAGGCACTCAAGAAGGATCGGTCGGTGCATCGTCGGAGAACTCTACTCCACCAGGTACATTGGGGGGGGTAAAACCTTAACAAGAAGAAGTAAGACTATTGAACATTTGGACTGGGCTTGTGCTATATATCTTTATTTACAGGTTGCCCAGGTGGGGGGATCTCCACACAGAAATGTGCCTAGCGGTAGGGGTCAGCATTCTGCCTATTGTTTCAACCATCTTGCGTTCCTTCCTATCTCTATTGCTGGTTTACTCGTTATTGATCTGTGTGACATTTTAACCGTACAGTTGATGCACTTTAATGAGATTTGATAACATTAGTGGTACCACTCTAGACGTGTATATATTTATCATTATTGACTTCCAAGTACAAAGTGCGTTATTGTGATCGTGTACATACCTTTGAATATTAATTATATAAAGACTGTGTTTTCAGTAATACAGTGTGTGGACATTCCTTTGTGGGGGTTCGGGGACTACACTGTACTTAACAACCAGCCGCATCACCTCATGAGAAGCTAGGCCTTGATTGCTCGTCCATTGCTACCTTATAGAGAATCTTGGCTGGGGTCCGCTGTGCCTCCCCTCTACCATATAGAGAGCGGAAGTACAGACACCCCCTACCGGTCTTTACAGGTAGTCCTCAGCCAATGGACTCCCCCACCTTCCATCTCAACTCTGCTAGTGCCTCACATTCACATAGTTAATGTCTTGCAGATTCCAATGCTCCAACCCCACACAACAGACATACTCTGTCTTGTCTAGAGACCTTTTGCCATGTACCCTCAGTTTCTATGGTATTCACCACATTGCATTTGACTTTAAGGTAATCCCAGATTAGATAGTTCCCCAGATAGTTTGCGATGTGTTTTGGAGGGTGGCATCATTGTAGGACATAATGTACAAATTCCCTGGTGTTGCTCCTTGTACTAAGGTTCACAATTGCCTGTTCTTCACCTTGTAGGAAGATGATGGATTTCATGACAGATTTAAAAGGGTGTAGGATCTCATCCAAAATTCCTTCTGGGGCCCTAGATAGCTATGAACCTGCCAATTTGCAGTTATTTGCCACAGAGCTCGATGCCATGTAGTTGGTGCGTTCAGTATATGCCAGGATAATAAGATTAGGCAGCCCTCCAGTTGGTGCATTGATCACCTTCCAGTAAGATGTTACATAACCAATTGACAAATTCTGGTTGATGGGGCGAAGGATGAATTTGAGTGTTAAACACTCAAAAGAGGTGCGGGTGGGGAGCCGGAGTAAGTTCTTGAGCAGGCCCCCTTCAAGACTCGATAAATCCTTTGTTTTTGACCGTGCCCAGGATTCCATACCATAAGGCATCAGTGGAATCACTTTAGCCTGGTAAAGATAAGGTGCCCACTGAGTAGCCTCCCCCTTTTCTTTGGAGAATACGCAAATTCCTCCCACGGCGATGTTACTCTTCAACCTCACTTGGTCCATCTGGGAAGATCCTTTGAGATTAGAGTCCAGATAGATTCCCAGATATGTATACGTGTGTACTACCTCCACCTGAAATCCTGCCAAATCCCAGGAAAACTTGGATCTTCCTTTTTTTCAGGGAGGTTCGAATACCATTATTCTGGTCTTAAGAGATGTTAATGCTCACACAGTTGGCATCCATATACTTTTTTAAGCTGTGTAGCGAGTTTTGGAACCCGACTGGGGTCAGGTTCAGGATGGTCAGATCGTCGGCATAACCAAGCCAAGGGAGCTGCGCAAAGCCCAATTTTTGGGGGGAGGGCAGAAGGATGGTTCAGTGCCACCCCCATATCCGCAGTGTATAAATTATACAGGAGCGGGGCTAGAGTTGATCCCTCCTTCAGGCCTTTGGAACTAGGCGTCCATGCTGTGCATCGTTCGGGTAGAGCCACTCTCACCTTCACCCTAGTACTGGAGTAAAGGAGCATCAGCATTTTAAATAGGGCCGCTGGTATGTTGAGCATTTCCAGTTCCTTCCACAGTCTATTGCGAATGACAGTGTCGAACGCTGTGCTCAGATCGATAAAGGCAACATAGACGGGGACCCTCCTCCCCATTCATGCCTGCTCAATGGCTATGATTAAGGCCAGCATGTTGATGCTGGTATTTGACTTCTTCCGAAAGCCAGTTTGAAATATCTGAATTATACCATTGGAGAATCAGTTATAGCAGAAGGATAAATGAGATAAAGGAAGAAGATCATGGGAAAACAGGAAACTCTTGGGATCCAGCGCAGCAGCGCACCATGCATCATGAACAAGAGGAAAAGGCAGTAGGCCCATATGTCTATGCAGTCCTGCATAGAGCAGGCATTAGAGTAGATCAAGAAAGAAAATAAAGTGACAGAAGTTGAGAGGCATACTAAGCTAGGACACACCTCCCCACCAAGATGAAAGGAAGGTGCACCACAGGGATTGAGTGTGGTTCGGACAATGCGACAGGTGACTGAGATGTTATACAATGCTTG
This sequence comes from Ambystoma mexicanum, assembly GCF_040938575.1. Classification (NCBI taxonomy): domain Eukaryota; kingdom Metazoa; phylum Chordata; class Amphibia; order Caudata; family Ambystomatidae; genus Ambystoma; species Ambystoma mexicanum. The sequence continues at coordinate 140,347,085 of NC_090939.1, read as the reverse complement.
GAACAGAACTGTGGTGAAAGGCAAAGTGGAGGGAGGTGGAGTCAATCCTTTATGCTACACTGCGCCCACTGCATCAATGCTGACAGAGAGGCACCAGCAACAATGTCAATGGTTACTTTGCAATGAATAAACGGACCACCATTTACATTGTCAAAAAAGGGTTTACAGGCCGGACTGGGAGAGATTGTGTTTGGCCCGTGAAGATGTCTGCCACAGGAGAGGATGATATAGTGCTGCATGAATGTCAACTGAAGGTGGAAACATGGGGCAATATGTTGTGGGCCTTGGAATGGCCCATTGGGATGGATCGGTGGGGAGTGGACCCACACGTCAGAAGATGCCATCACAGAGACAGTGTTAGCTCAACTATTGGACTCATGTTAAGATGTGTGTGCGACAGACAAGCCAGATGTAGGCAAGGTGAACACACCGGTTGAGATACGTATAAAGTATAACCCAAAGCAGGTGAAGCTATATTTACATCCCTAAGAAAGCATTGAGAGTATCAATGACACCATCAGAACGTTGCTTGTGAGGGCAGTGCTGGAGGTGCCGCTCACCCCCAAAAGGGTTGATTGCTTTGCTCATAGCTGGGCATCCTCCAGAAGCCATGGACCAACACATGCTAAGACTACTGTTTGGCAAAAGCTTACTGTGAGTTAAGCTAGGTCCTGCTGCCCACCAGTGAGGTAGCTTTCAATAAAACGGATTGCAAGGATTAGATGTTCGTGATAACAGATCCCTCGAATACTTTTAGGAGCGCGTTGCCAAAGAGGGTAAGGAAACAACTTCCTTTACATGGCAGGTAAGGCGTATCCATAGATCGCTTCCCTCTCCCCCGGTGGTTGAGGGACTCCCCTACCATCTTCCAGACAGCGATGAGGGACATCTTAAAAGGTATCAAACGTGAGGCAATAGTGATTGATCCTGCATAATTATAATTGTAATTTTTTTTTGTAACACGCTGAATATCGGAGCAGCCGTCTTGCTTCCAAGACGAGCACGTTGCCACTGAGCTATACTACCTATGCAATACCTTTTAATTGGTGTTGCAAATATGTTGGACCATGTCGGACACATTAAGGATGCCTTAAGCGCACTAAGAGGGCTAAAGATAAACAAGGACAAAATGCAACAGCATAGTCAAGGGGGAAGTTGAAGGGACTAGAGATATCGGGAAACGGGAAGAACGTTGACCAATACCAACTGATGCCGGTGATGCCCATGATGAGCGATTCCAAATGAAGCCCGCTCTCTGCACAGATTTTTATAATGCTTGGGTTCTGGTGAACTTTCACCCCACTGTTCGTCAAGTTGGCTGCACCATTGTATGAATGTTTGAGGACAAAGGAGTGGCTTTGGGCACAGGAACATACAGATGCAACAAGACTGAATCAAGATTTGTTTGATGTGCCAGCCCTGGCTGTGCCAAACAGGGAATTAAACATGTTCATATGGTCCTTGACCAGCATTGATTATATGGTTTCTCAGCAATATGGTGCAAAGTATATACCGGTAGCGTAGGAAGCACAATGTGCTATCTCTGGAGGGTAGCTCAGGGGCAATATGCTCGCCTTGGAAGCAAGACGACACAGAGCACCACAAGTTTGATCCCCGGGTCCGCACTTAGAATCCTCTGGGTATTAAGAGCGTTATAAATAACCCATCATATCATATCAATGAAGATGACAGAGCCAAAGTGCTGTTATCATGAGAAGACAGTGCTGTGCACCTATGGAGTCGGACAAACGTACGCACAGACCTCAACTCACATTACTGCGCTACTGTTAAAAGATGCCAGCCAAAATGCTGGCTACCCACACCCTGTACAGCACTCCGCTGCTCTCGAGGTAGATCCTCGCTTTAAAGAATAGAATACAAATCAAATAACTAAGCAATAATTATTTCTGCACAATCTTTCATGCTCATACTTCATCACCGTTTTGCCATGGTACCCTCATTCCGATTCTTCGCATATGTTGCACAATATTTAATCCCATAGAATTGAAGCATCTATTTCTTTCTCCCTTCTTGAGCACATTTCATGATCATATGTTATAGATGCGGAGGACCTCAGTAGTGGACACATTCATTTAGAACTTGTGTAAAGGCATACTAATGGTGCACTGTATACACTCCTTTAAGTTCCCATATGCCCTCCTCATCAGACATTGATTAGGTACTCTATGTAACAAGGGAAGCTATGAATGAGAAGGAGGGGTATACTTCTACCCTTTACACTCCTTAGTTGTTTTTTACAGTGAGATTTCTAACCTTACAGAATCGAGGAATCCATTACATTCACCTCTAACAAGCACAATGTATAACTCTGAGGTAGGAGAGTGAGACAGATGTAGAACTTTAAGCTAAATGTATTCTTCAGTACATCTTCTTAAACCCGCCAGCAGCTCAGCGTCCATCTGTCCAGCCTCACGCCTTTCTCTTAACTCCTCTTCCTCTCCCATTCTACATTCTATCACCTTCTAGGCTGGACGTCATGAGACACTTGCATGCCAGTACATTACACACCTCCCTCCTATTAATTCAACACAAACTCTTCAAGTCCCTCAGGTCTATTTGTCGAATTGAGTGGTCTACTGCCATGACCATCCATGGTAGACAGTCCATGATCTACCTGCTCTATCACAATGCCAAAAATAAAAGTCTTCCACCAGTCATACATTAATCATTACAAAAGAGAACAGTGTGCTCGCAGAGTCACCCACTCACCGACAATACGGTACAAACAAACACTAAGACAATTATGTTGTCAAATCCAAGCTTTTAAGTTTATTAATAAGGTACAACGTCTTTTCATCGCGGCATGTTTTTTCATGGGGGTTTTTACCACTGATTTTTTTTAATGAAAAAAAACTCATTGCATTTTTAGGGGGGATTAGAAAAATATATATATGGGGCGTGGGTGCTCGGGAATAGCAAAACAAATAAAGGGGATGGGTGGCTTGGGGGGCAACCCCCCAAAAAGAAAAAAAGAAACATTTGATGAGTTTTTGTTGTTAAAAAATCTGCAGTAAAAACACCCGAAAAAAGTACCCCGCGATGAAATGACATGGAACCATTAAGATATCTTAATGAATATTTCCTTAGCATGAAACAAATATTGCTCCAAGAAAAAGTAGTCTTGGATATTAGAAAGCAATTATAAAGGGAGAGGGAATAAGCACTTGGTGAAGAAGAAAAGACCCAAAGGATGTGTGGTGCCCAATGGGGCACAAGAGATATAGGGCCTCATTACGACCCAGGCGGTAAGTTACCGCCTGGGTCGTACCTTTACCACCATGGCGTAAACTATGTTTATGCCATGGTGGTTGGCGGACTTACCGCCCCATTCCGAGGTTGGCGGGGCGGTAAGTCCCCAATCCCCATTTACCCTTCCCCATTCCCATTTTTGCCCCATAGGGCATAATGGGAGTGGGGAAGGCGTTAATTACGCCACCGTAAATTACGGTGGCGTAATTAACATCAAGGTCCCTTAGCGCCATGGATTTTAACACCTGCAGTGTTAAAACCTCCATGGCGCTAAGGGACCTCGGAATCAGGCGGTAAGGGTCGCGCTGTTTACGCCACCGTAAACCCCTTACCGCCTGAGTCGTAATGAGGCCCATAGAAACCAAAGAACCTGTGAATAGTAATTTAAAGGACGGAAACAGAAAAGGGAGTTTATAATGGGTTACTTAGAAGTTGTGCCCAAGTATGATACACTCATTACAATGATGCAAGAGAAGTATCAATCACATGGAATCGTTCTTCAAATAAGTACGTTGTAGCTCAACAAATTGCTTTAAAGTAGTGCATCATTTTCCAGTTAGAATCAAGAATTGAGTTTCAAAGCACCACAAGGCTAAATGGGAAGGGAACAGGGGAGTGTAAAAGCATTGGCAAAACAGTTAATATACAGTCGTGGTCCTACTAGGCCTTGTGGAATTGGGACGTGCAAGTGCAGTGAAGAGAAGTGCAGGAGGCAAGATGGGTGGGGGTGGTGGGACTGGACAAGTGCTGGTGAGGGGTCCAGGAGGGCAGTGTCAAGGAGGGCCAAGGTGGAGGCATCAGACTAAGTGCTAGTACGAGTGACTCCCAAGGGTGGTATGTATGCAGAGCGCCAAGCAGGGACCCGCAGGGGTCCTCAGGGCAGGTGCAGTGTGTGGGGGTGCAGGTATTAACTGAGTAGAAGGGCCTGGTATCCTGTGAGATTCAGGAGGACCAAGCCACCGTTCTCAGCGGCAGTGGGGTGATTCGCAGGGAAGGGAAAGAGGTAGAGAAAGCAGAGTTTTGAGCAGTTTCCAGAACTGAAGGAGGAACGGCTCAAGTCAGAGAGGCAGGGAGGCTGTTCCAAAGGGAGGCAGCAGCCGAGGAAAGAGACCTTTCTCCCACTCTCTGCTCGGAGAAGTGTTTGTCAATCAAAGAGTTAGAGTTAGAGGAGCAGAGTATTTGGGAGGTTAAGTTGGTGATAGTGTGGCCCTAAATCCAGATTGATGGTCATGGAGGCAACCAACAAGTTCAGTGTGGAGGGTCGATTAGGGGAGGACAAGCTTCTCCAAGAGTTTACCAAGGAAGAGGGTAGTGGAGATAGTGCGATAGTTAGCTGGGAGGGGTCAGCAGACAGCTTTTTTAAGAGAGGGTCCACAAGGGCCACAAGGGAGGGAAAGAGCCAGTGGTGAAGGAGCGGTCGCATAAGTGAGTGAGAGCCGGGTCGAGAGAGATGTTGTCCTTAATGGTTCTAGAACAGCCGGGGAGCACCTGTTTGGAGGAGACCTTCATAGAGTGGACAACTTTAGCGATCTTGCCGGTGCTATAGGCAGGAGGGAGGAGAGTGCTGGGGGTAGAAGATGGGCAGCCAAGGAAGGCAGGGGTGCAGGCACGGGAGTGGAGATGGGGGTTGTAGAGGTGGAGGAGAGTGACGACAGGTGCCCTGGGTTTTTTCTGTGAAATGGGAGGCCAATGCAGTGCAGAGAGCCTGGGAAGGAAGGAGAGAGGTAAAGACTGCAGGCTCAGCCATATTGATTTAAAAATAGAATCAAGAATTCAAATGTGCAGTTTAGAACATGATGTTGGGTCTGCCGATGTGGCCGTGGAATCACACACTTTAAGCCGGGACTCCTGTTTTATGTGACCTAGTATAAAGACCCCTGTGTTCCACTTTCCACCAGTAATTTATACAATAATTCGACCTTTATCAGGGTCAGTTCAAAGACTCTGTAAAATGAAAATACGGTAATAAGAAAAAAGAAAATATAAATCAATGTGTATTATCATACACTGTGGGTAACCTACGTATAAGACCTCTGGGTTGCCTGAAACGCTTACCCTTAACTCCAGGCAGTCAAATCTCAATGTGGGGAGTAGGACACAGTGCGGATGAGATTGTAGGTAAGTCCCATTAGTGGGCACCACCCCTGTAGGGTATGGAAAAACATAAGCAACACTGAGCAAACAGTTTGTAGCACTGAATGTTGGAGACGCTATTGGATGCCATGTATGGCGTGGTAAAAGAAGAGATGGCCTTGTTTACTTTTAAAGAGCAAAGCTCTAGTGTGATGCCTGCGTGGAATAAGAAACCGGGTCTGAGTCTGCTGCAACCGCTCCATATGTAAGGTTGTGGCTGCAGGCAGTTAGGTAAGCCCTTTTGGCTGGGTTTACGTGCAGTGCCAACAATGCAGAGTCTGCAAAGAGATGTAATGTATATATGTGTATATACGCATGTTAAATTGGGACTCTCAAGCAATGTTCCCTCTAATTATTTTTCCCTAAGTGCGGGAATGGTTAGCTTTTTTTTTGCACACTTTATTTTCCATGTGCGCAACTTGATAACAAGTTAAGCCACTTTGTGAGCATGCATACTTAGTGAGCTACCATCTCTGAAGAGTTTGCAAGGGTATGTCCCTTCCTAACCACTGCAAATCTTTACAGATCAGTGTAAAAAGTGCATTTTACATCTTGTTTTCCAAACATATAAAGGCTAAAAAATAAATATATATTTTTTTTTATTAAAAATTATTTAGTTTGACATCAAACTTTACATTTTATATAGGCTAAAAAAATAAATAATGTATATGATTATAAGAAGAGCTAGCTTATCAACCAGTCCAAGACTTCAAGTTATGCCATAGTACCTACCAAAAGTACTCCAGTGCCGAGAAGAAAATGTGTATGCACAGAAAAAGCTTTGTATCCTCAGGATAAACAATGGGTTTAGTTGTGGCTATTCATTTGTCGACAATGCCCAGAGACATTGCATAAAGTGTTTAATGCCATTGCAATAAAACACTAGTTTGTTACAAAAACATATATTGCTTCTCACAAATGTGGTGGTCAAAGAATTCAGATAGGATCTAATTTTTGCAATAGGAATAATGGCAACTAAAAGGAGTGTGTAAGAATACATGCAGTGGGAATTAATTTGCCACTTTAATAAAGTAATTCAAGAGCCAGTTAACATGCTTCTAGTTGTATAAGGGCGTTAATTTCATTAGAATAATTGCACCACAGAATATGACTAGTATTCCTGGGTTTCTGCTTACTATCCACATTATATTGTCCTGTGAGTTGTGACAGCATTTACTCAAAACAAGCCTTAAGGCTAAAAGGCATACAAACATCAATTTTAATTCTCTAAAAACAGGAAAATTTGCCCAACAAAAATGGGAGACCAAGAACACATAGGAACCTTCCCCCTGCTTCTACCCACAAGGTTCCACTTATATTTATTTGAATCCGTGACCAGCAGAGCAGTGGCTTAGGTAGCTCTAATAATATTACTGACCGATGTCAAGAGTAATTTTAAGGGGATAAGCATGAAATATCCCTACTGTTAAAGCTAATTATTTTCTTACTCCCGCAAACATTGTTTGATTCCAAGTCGGGAGTAAAATCGTGTCAGAGCCCTGCTTTTAACCCTGAAATAGGAAGTGAAATTGCAAGGCACATAATGCAGCTTATAGTTTTGCCCACCCTTCCACGCCACAGCCGAGTTAAAATTCAAAAAGTGCCTTACTGAGGATTCTTCAGGAGCCTCCTTGAAGAATATCACATATCAATATCAGCAATGCTCAGGGGTACAACAGATTAGGTGCCTTTTTCTTTGACTAGGGACCCCTCTTCTGAAATTCACAGATATAATTTAAAGAAGATGCATGGGGATGCTAGCGGCAATAAACACAAACACATAATTATATTTAAAAGCTCTTAGCAGCAGAGAATAGAAAGAAAATGACGGTGCAGTTTCCTAGACTGTTACTAGGAGTTTCTTATCCTTTAGAAAACAAACAACTAATTTCCTTCACTGTACTGTGCTGCCAAAACATCTGATTTGATTTTTGAAAGTTGCTGATTTGTTCTTCACCCTAAAGGAGTCTTCTCTGTGCCCTTCCACCCATACCCATCCCCTGCTCCTGTGCTGCCCTCCAATACTAGTTTACGGGGCTCTGTAAAAAGGGAGGGATTTTAGTAACAAAGCACTAACAGATATTTGCATACCCACTATACTTTGCAAGCAAAACATATTTAAAGCCTCACCATGACATTATGTGCAGTTTAAGAACATGTTGGGAATCTGCATGTGCACAATGACTATGAAGTGAATACAAGATTGTTTGCAACATACACCACCTTTAAGTTGATGGGTAGGATAAGTGCTCAGTGAAACTTTTTTTGTAAAGCAGCAAATTAACACCTACTATGTTAAGGTCTATGCCCCATGGAACTCTGAAAACATTGATAGGATGCATATTGTGTAAAAAGCATGCTAGTTATTTGACTATATTTTGCCCTAATACTAGATACAAAAAATGGCAGGCATAGCCCATACCTATTATTCCTTGCAGGCCAAGTAAACAGTGTTGCAATGTTTTTCTCCACTTATAGGGTAATGTCAGCTTACTTACAGTCAGGATGCAATATTTGAGCTGACAGTTGGGTTACATAGTCTGGGTGACGCTTTTGCTAAGGCACCATGAGTAAGGGAGTAGTTTCTTACCTGTAACTCCATTTCTCCAGCATTGGTATCTTTCATGGATTCACATGCTTAGAATATTCCCCGTCGTCAGACTGGGAACCCTCGGTACACATATATATAGTCATTTCCAATAGGAAAACTTTTGCCCTATCCCCGTCTGCGTCCTCTACGGGGCCGCCCACGTACGCCCCGTTGGACGTGATGGTATATAAGCCCCGCCCCCGCGGGTCCCTTCAGATTTCGACCCCTCCAAGATAACGGGGGGAAAACTTGCTTACATACCAATCTTCCACATTGCAGTCCGGGGAGGCCGGAGGGCGCATGTGAATCCATGAAAGATACCAATGCTGGAGAAATGGAGTTACAGGTAAGAAACTACTCCCTTCTCCAGCATTGGATCTTTCATGGATTCACATGCTTAGAATAGATTGTAAAGCAGTAACATCAAGAAGGAGGTGAGAGTGCAATGTAACTTACATTCGTAGAGACACCCCCAAACACTACCGTTTACACCATGTATGTAAGCAACAACTTATTATACTGATACGAAACGGATTTCCGCCATACAATGCTATGTCATATGACTCAGTATGCACCCCTTGCGCACATATCTACCCAACCACTTATGTTTAGGTCAATAAACTATGCACATTCATGTATACACTCTGAAAAAACCAGCTGAGGCCAAATAATAATAGGCAGCATTCTTCTTGAAACTTTGGCTTACCTCATTGAAAAAGGTGGCGAAGCACTGCCCTTCCCATTTGTACCTCATCCGCGTGCTGCTTTTCCAGGCAGTAGTGGCGCGTAAACGTGTGCGGAACAGACCATGCCGCCGCCTGGCAGATGTCCGTCAGCGGAATTCCTGCCCATAGAGCCACGGAGGAAGATGTCGATCTCGTGGAATGGGCTCTGGGACGATGTAGTAGAGGTCTCCCGGCCTTGGAATGACACAGGGTAATCGCCGAGGAGACCCAGCGAGCCAGACCTTGTTTGGAGATAGCCTTACCCCTAGCCGAGGGGCCGTAGGCGACGAATAGCTGTCTGGTGGCTCTGATATCTTGCGTTTTTTGCAGGTAAAATTTTAGCGCCCTTTTGACGTCCAGAGTGTGAAGAGCCTTCTCCGCCGTCGACGAAGGAGATGCAAAGAAAGTAGGGAGTACCAGGGTCGAGTGCTTATGATAGACCGACGGTACTTTTGGGATGAATGAAGGGTTAGTTGATAAAATAACTTTGTCCTTAAAGAACCTCAGATATGGAGGGTCTATGACCAGTGCCTGTAGTTCCGACATTCTTCTAGCCGAAGTGATGGCAACTAGGAACGCGAGTTTCCAAGATAGAAATTGTAGAGATGAAGAGGACATTGGCTCAAAGGGAGGCTTCATTAAGGCAGCTAGAACCGTGTTCAGACTCCACGACGGTGGGAACCGTTTTTCCGGAGGGAAGGTTCTAAACAGACCCTTCATGAAATGCTTCACTAGCCTGTCACTGAATAGTGGAGGGGACTGTCTTCTTCTGGTAAATCTCGAAACAGCCGCCAGGTGTACTTTGATTGACGATGATGACAGTCCGCTCTCCGCAAGATGAAGAAGATACGGGAGGATTTGCTCCGGAGTTACTTCCAAAGGTTGTATATTTTGTTGTGTTTGACACCATATACAGAACCTTTTCCATTTGCTTACATATGATTTGTTAGTGGACGGGGCTCTGGCCGCCTGCAGAATCCTTCGGCAATCAGTCGAGACTTTTAGGTTCCCGAACTCCGAGAAGTCAGGAGCCATGCAGTTAAGTTCAGGCTGTCCGGATTGTGGTGCCACACGGTCCCCTCGTCCCTGGACAGGAGGTTCGGTACTTTCCTGAATGGTATCGGCTGATCCAGCGACAGATGAAGGAGGTCTGAGAACCATGGTTGCCTCGGCCAGCGCGGGGCCACTAGGATGACCCGGCAATTGTACCTGTGGATCCCCTGGATCGTCCTCCGTATGAGGGGAAATGGAGGGAAGGCGTAGAGGAACTTGCCTGTCCACGGAAACGAGAACGCTTCCCCCAGGGAGCCTGTTTGGGGCCATCTGCTCGCGAACTGAGCACATTTTCGGTTTCTTTCCGTGGCGAAGAGATCGATCGACGGGGTCCCCCATCTTTCGAAGATTTCCCCGAGTTGAGTGGAGTCCAGCTCCCACTCGTGTATTTGTGACATAGTCCTGCTCAGGGAATCCGCCTGTAAGTTCTTCGCTCCCGGTAGGTGGTATGCCACTAGGGAGATGTGGTGTTTTAAAGCCCAATGCCAGATCTTTTGAGCTTCCTTCGAGAGGGTCCTGGATCTGGTGCCACCCTGTTTTATCAGGTAGAACATAGCTGTCGTATTGTCCGTGAGCACTCTTACTTTTGACCCCTTGATGTGTGGGAGGAAAGATTTCAGGGCCCATCTCACCGCCCTTAGCTCCAGGACGTTGATATGTAGGCGAGATTCGGTCGACGACCACCTGCCTTGGGTTTGGTGACGTGACATGTGTGCTCCCCAGCCCGACAGAGAGGAGTCTGTAATGATGGTGTTCTGAAATTCCGGCTCCTGCAGGGGGACCCCTCTGTCCAGGTTGCGCGCCACTTTCCACCATCGGATGGCTTTGATAACTCGTTCGTCGTCGACTATTATCTTGTCCGACCAGCGGCCTGTGGCCTGCTTCCATCTGTCTGATAGGAACTCCTGTAGAGGTCTCATGAACAACCGGCAGTTCGCGACTAGGTGGATGCACGATGCCATGGAGCCGAGGAGAGCTGCATATTTTCTTACTGACAACCTTCTCTGTAAACGAAGTTGGCTTGTCAGGTGTTTGATCTTCAACAACCTTTCCAGGGATGGTTTCACTAGTCCCGTGTGGGTGTCGAATTGAGCACCTAGGAACTTCAAGCTCTTCGAGGGCTTTAGTGAAGACTTTTCGTAGTTCACTGCAAATCCCAGACGCTGTAGCAGTCGCAAGGTGGTCAATAGGCTGTCGTTGGTCGACGCTGGGGAGGATCCCCTCACGAGCCAGTCGTCGAGGTACGGGTAAACGTGATGCCCTTCCTTCCGCAGCCAGGCTGCTACGGGTGCTAGGCACTTTGTAAAGGTTCTTGGGGAGGACTTCAGGCCGAAAGGGAGCACAGTAAATTGGTAGTGTGTTTGGCCGACTAGGAACCTCAGGAACCTCCTGTGGTGAGTGCGCACCGGAATGTGAAAATACGCATCTTGGAGGTCCAGAGACGCCAGGAAATCGTTCTTTTGGACCGATCTGATTACCTCCTGTAGAGTAAGCATCTTGAACTTTTGACTCAGCAGGGTTTTGTTGAGGTCCCGTAGGTCGAGGATGGGGCGCCACTTCCCGTTTGGTTTCTTTACTACGAAGCAGCGTGAGTAAACCCCTAAGCCTCTCTGTGAAGCAGGGACTAACTCGATGGCGCCTTTTTTTAGCATGAGCGCAACCTCTCGACGCAAGACGCTTAGGTGTGGTTGAGACAGGCGTATCGGTGGACGTCTTGGAGGTCTGGATTTGAATCTTAGGGAATGTCCCAGTCTCACCGTGTCCAGAACCCACCGATCTGTCGTAATTGACTCCCATTCCTCGACGCAACTTGACACTCTCCCTCCTAGAACGTCATTGTTGATCTTTTTGTTTTCCCGTCGACGACGAGTAAGTGGGACGTCTCTTAGAGGCCTGGAAATTTCTGCGTCGGGTCGAGGACTGTGAGGCGCGTCTATAGCCTTGGGACGGATATGAAGACCTCCCGAATGCTCTATCCCTGGATCCCGCAAATCGTGCGTTTCCCGTAGCTCCTCTAAAGGGGCGAAAGGAACGAAAGGGCTTACCGCTTTGGAGAGAGCCCAGCGAGCGCGCCGTCTCAGAGTCCTCCTTCATTCCTTTCAAGGCCTCATCCACCTTTTCGCCAAACAGGTGGTCACCTTCGAAAGGCATGTCGACGACCTTATATTGCACCTCGGGTCTAAAGTTGGTGCACTTGAGCCAGGCCTGGCGTCGTAGAACCACTCCGTTGTTAATTTGTTTGAACCCCGAGTCTGCCAGGTCCACCGCTATATTGATAGCATGGTTCGAGGCTTCTTCTCCTTCACGAACCAGGGACATAGCTGATTTTCTGTGTTCTTCTGGGAGGTGGTCCAAAATGGGTGCCAGTCTGTGCCACATCTCCCTGTCATACCTGGCCATGATTGCCAGGGAGTTCGCTGCTTTCACTGTTGACGCTCCCACTGACAGGATCTTCTTACCGAAAGCGTCTTGGCGTCTAGCTTCGGAGTCCGGCGGGGTAGAGCACTTATGCTGGGCCTTTGCCTTTCTCGTCGCCGCCGCCGATACCACCGAGTCAGGCGTGGGTTGCGCAGAGAGGCATTTTGGCGTCGAATCTGGAACTTTAAATTTTTTCTCTACGCGGCCTTTGACCGCAGGTTCCGAGAATGGATGCCGCATGGTTTGGACGCCCTCTTTCCATACGTGGTCCAGTATCGGTATCGAAAAAACGGAACGCCTATTCTTGCCCATGTGGTCAAAGAGGAAGCAGTCCTTCTTTTCTTCTTGTTGGGTCAAACCGAACTCCTTGCAGGCCTTTTCCATCATGGAATGGAAGGCCCCTATGTCATCCGGTGGAGATGGGTGAATGGGACTTTTCGGAGGATCCACCTCCACATCCGAAACCCATGACGGGTCTCTCGACGGCGAGAGGGAGATATCAGAAGCTGACCCCTGTTCAGAGAGGGAGTCCGAGAGCTCACCTTCTTCCTGGACTGTTGGAGCAGTTGGGCCCACGACCGATCTAGTCGGGCGGTGTGAAGGTCCGGGCTCGTCGACGAGGGGAGTCGTCGGAACAGGTGGGAGCCTTTCGTCCAGGGACTTCAAGAGCGAGTGTAAGGAGGAAAGTACCTCCATGGAGAGAGTAGCCTGGGCGTTTGGAGGCTGGGTGAAAACTTGAGAGCAGGTTGCACCAGAAGGAAATCTGGGCCGTAGCCCCAGGTCTTCCGGGCTCACTATTCTGAAGCCGTCGTCTTCTTTGGAGGCGATCGAAACTGCCTGTTCTTGTAGCAGTGTGTCGGGTAGCCCCATGTCGAACGCTTCTGGCCTCCAGGCCTGGAACTCCGTCGACGAGGGAATCGTCGTCGACGATGAGCCCGTTTGAAAGGCGGGGGACTGTGACGGAGTGGGCACTTGGATCTTCGCCGTCGTCGACGGAGGGCCTGCAGGTGGCTTAGGCGGTCCCGCCTTCGCGGAGCTCTCCCTGCGTTTATCCGCCTCTCTACTCGTAGCTGATCTTTTCTGATCGCTCGAGGAGGATTTTGGCCTGTCCTTATCTTTCTTCGACGAAGAAGAAGAGGAAGATGATTTCTTCGTCGATTCTTTCGATGAGGCCTTAGAGGAATGACTTCGAGGCACGTCCTTCTCCGTAGGTCGTGATTTTTTGGCCGGAGGTTCCGACGGATGTGAGCGTCGGGAGGCTTCTGATGTTTTCGCTGAGGCGATACTGCGCACCGATCCTACCTCCGACTGAGGGTACGCTCCAGCGCCGTCGTTCAGCCACGAGACCAGTCGCGGATTCCGGTCCTTCAGGGTTTTTTGGGAAAACCCCTTGCAGATATCACATTGGTCCGCCGAGTGGTGGGGGTGAAGGCAGTAGATGCAGTCAAGATGGCCATCCCCTTCATAAACCTTCTTTAGACCGCACGTGGCACACGGGCGGAAAAGAGGCTTACCCGACATTATTGCCAGACCAACTAACAAAAACTCGTAGGAGTTAGAAGCGGACCAAACAGACAAACTCGCAGGAGTTAGAAACAATCGATAAGTATTTGAAGAAAATACACGAGGAGATCCCACTATCTTTGGAGACGGTTGAAATCTGAAGGGACCCGCGGGGGCGGGGCTTATATACCATCACGTCCAACGGGGCGTACGTGGGCGGCCCCGTAGAGGACGCAGACGGGGATAGGGCAAAAGTTTTCCTATTGGAAATGACTATATATATGTGTACCGAGGGTTCCCAGTCTGACGACGGGGAATATTCTAAGCATGTGAATCCATGAAAGATCCAATGCTGGAGAACATACACTCTTGTGCTTGAATGTTGTTCCTATTATAACAGAAAACAAGTGGATGTAGGTACAAGTCTGGTAAATGTTTGCTGAGCCAAGGTAGGTAGGGTGACTGTTCTCTGGTAATAACTGAATGTGAACTGGGGCAGAAGTTAGTCATAAGGTTTAAGTTTGGTAGAGTCAAGCATAGGAGTCATGGGTGGGGAGGGTATCTTATTTGGTTAATGTGTGCAGTCATATCTTAGCAATATCTTCTGTTTGTGGAGCTACCTTTTCATTTTAGTTTTGAACCTCTTGTTGGTGTACTGTGTGTTTAGGATTTCAAGGTTTTTAAGGTCAAGCTTGCATAGTAGGGCAATGAAAATAGGCTAGACCAGAATATCAAGACTAGTTAGTCCAATTTAGCTTTATTTTGGGAGAAAGCAAATATTGGGTACCTGTTGTGGCTTTTGCCTTATTAAATATTTTTGAATAGGTGGGCATTGTCTGTGTGCGCTGCTAAAATTCTTCTGAGCGGCACCCAGAAGGAAGCTGGGCAAGCACACCTGCGCACAGCTTAGAGGGAACATTGCTCTCAAGGGTATCTTAATAGAAAAGATGTCAAGCAGGTAAGCAAATGGATCACGCCTTATCTGAAATAGCTGCATAGGAGGACTAGTGTAGTTTCGCTCACGTATGTGTCAGAGCCCTCATGCAGGCATTGCGAGAGGCTCTCTGGACCGGAACATCATCTGGACCCCGACAGGGCCATCAAATACGTGGATACAGAGGAGTCAGTTACACGTCTTTATTTCTCTTCACAAAGTGGCGAACTGCCGAAACACCAACCCACGTGGCCCTTCTGTCCTCGCCCCCCTCCCTAGGCCAACGTCCCTCTTCTTAGGATGTGGCCTGAACTGAGAGCCACACACATAATGATGTGGAAGGGCTACACAAGTCACGTTACACCGTGACAGTATGAAATTGCAGTGGGAATGTAGCGGGCGTAACAATTCAAAAGTAAGTTCCTAAGGAAACATGAGAAATAAACACTAAATGTTCCTTGTGTTTAGGTTCCATTTACAAAGGTGAATCAACCGCAGATATATGCACTGACGACCTGCAGGTAGCTTACCCTTTTCAAGTGAAGCTCCTCTGTATATGAGTCGATGAGCGTAATCGCGCTGGTGGGGCTGACTGTGCCACATTGCCATGGGGATGCCTGCTTTTGCTTGGTCATGTGTGGACAAAGAAATGAAAGCTGGTATGGATTAATGTAATAGGGAAGCATAAAGTACCAGGCAACATAGGCACTATTGTTTGGCGAGTAACCTTTCCAGATAGTGGACAGAGTCCTACAACAGCAGACTAGATCACCAGGAGGCGTTAGTGAGATTGCGAGCACCGTGGTGCTATGGTTGTTATGGCAATGAGCTGGGAAGCTCGCGCGTGCACATGTATGATGAGTATGTGAAGGCGTTGAGTGTTTCCTAGAAAACCTGATGCAGTTGGAAACATATGGCCTCAAAAAAGAGTTCCTGTGAACACAGGAAGCACGCTGGCTTGGACAGGCCTGGAAACCCTTAAGTACAAAGAGGGCCAAGACACAGATAAATAAAAAACAAAAGTTAAAATAAAAAAGAGGGCAATTAACCATGCATGGGCAGTGTAAGATCAGCCAGGGGGAGTAGCGGAAAAGTATGAGCAGGTTGGTGACTCCTTGAATCAAAGAGGTGTGAAAGGGTCACAAGCCAGAGAGACTGTCAAGGACATGTCCCAAATATGCAATCACTGCAAAGATCCCTGGTGTTGTGAACAGACTGAACATTCAGGATGGGTGTAAATTGTTTGTTTAATCCATTCTTATGAGAATTCAGTCTATGGATCCAGCAAGTTTCCTCGTCCAATAGGCTTCTTTCTCTATTGGATCTGCCTTTGACCACTTCTAAAACCGATCATAGCGGGTAATTTGGTGTCTGCTGGTATTGGATGTAAGGATCCAAGAGATGTGCTGTGGCATTTCGGCAAGAGATTTTGCATCTGTGTTCTAAGATCCTTGTATGGACAGAGAGCATGATCTGGCACACATAGCAGAGTCCACAGGGCCATTGTATGCAGTAGACAACTAGGCTTGTTTTAAATTTGTCAAATTGCGTAGTTCCCATAGTGTGTCCTATATTTTGAATGTGTGCACTTTTTGGGGTAAATTTACAGGCCACATAATTGCTGCATGGAAAGTGTCCTGTTGTTGCATGTAAATCCCACAGCCCTGTGCTAGAGGCATTCTTGATGTATTGAGAATTCACCAAATGCTCTTGTAGGTTCTTAGACCATTTGAATGCGAAGCATGAAGGCAGCACGCCTGGCAGGTTGAGTTGTGCAAATGCCCAATACTTCAATATGAAATTTTTAACCTCAAAAGTGTTTGGACCATGAGTCAAGACACATATCAGCTGGTTTTGTGTCAAGTTTTCTGTAGTAGTCTGTGGGGTAAGTAGGGTTTGCCTAGGTGTGAACCGTGTCTGTTTTTTTGATTTATTAATGAGTTTCCTCCGGAAACCCTGCACTCTCAGTCTGTCATTCAGTTGGTTTGCATTGGGATAGAATTC
This sequence comes from Ambystoma mexicanum, assembly GCF_040938575.1. Lineage (NCBI taxonomy): Eukaryota > Metazoa > Chordata > Amphibia > Caudata > Ambystomatidae > Ambystoma > Ambystoma mexicanum. Next base: position 140,330,455 of record NC_090939.1, on the reverse strand, counting down.
ATCCTTGGATGTGCAATTATGCATAATACATAAATATTGCCTGCAGGGCACATTTTCCTTAATGTGCAATGGATGGTTGCTGTAAAAATGCAACACAGTATTTTGATTGCTAGGTTTGCAATAAAGGCTGCATTTAAGTACACCTTTATCAGTGTCTGATGATGAGGTCCAGGAAATTAATTTCTTGATCATTGTATTCCATCGTGAACTGGATGCTAGGATCACATCCATTTAGCCAGTCCTTGAATTGTTTGAGGGCTTCTTCAGGGCCATCCCAAATAAACAACACGTTGTCGATGTATCGCTTTCATGACTTCATATTGATAAGGGATTATAATCAGATATGACATTCTGGGTATCAAATTTAGCCATAAAAAGAATAGCCAAGAGAGGGGCGAATGCAGCACCCATGGCTGTACCTTTTGTTTGCAGGTAAAATTGGTTATCAAACATGAAGAAATGTTTGCAAAGTTCTATCATCATTAACTCTATGATAAAATTATAGGGTACAATTGGTTGTATGTTATAGGTGTCAAAGTGTTTGCGCATGCATTCTATCGCCTCCTGCTGGTGGATACCGGTGTAATGGGACTTTATGTCCGTAGTAACCAGAAGAAAATGTAGTCCTGGGTCATATGGCATGTCCTCAAATGTATGTATAGTGTGCACCGTGTCCCACGGAGGTAGGTCTCCGTCAGTTGGCTCCCTCACACCTTGACTTCTCACTCCCTCTGAGCTGATAACTTTCACATCCACTTTCACCACCCTATTCATTTCCAAATTCTTCCATCTTCAGTCTTCTCTGAATAATGAGAAGCTCTCAGTACCTTACATGGTTGGGGCCACCACTGGGTCTATGCCTTAAAGGACGGGTAGTTCGATCCTGACACAATCACCTTTTTGTACATTCTTTTCTTTTACTGATTTTCTCTCATCATACTTCTGTGTGTTCATCACTTGCTATTCTCTCACCCATTCTCTCACCGGATGCACACTCTCCCACATCCATCTCACCCTTTTCATCCACGCAGGACACAGCTTATAATTGTGTTTCCTTCCTCCACATAACTCACAGGGGGATACCCCATCATTGCGCGGGGATAGAATCTATGGCCCTCATTCCGAGGTTGGTGCTAGTCATGGTGCTATTAGTGCCATGACTAGCACCAATACCGGTACCGCCACCGACATGGTGGTATGGGGACTTACCGGTCCTTCCCGCCCTGTGCGGGATCGGTAAGTCCCCATTTGAAATGCCATTCCCAATTCCCATTTCAGCCCCCATAGGGCTCAATGGGAAGGGGGAAGGCGGCAATAACGGTACCGCAAATTGCAGTACCGTTATTGACCCCGGTATCCCTTTTTTATTTTTTTTATTTTATTGGTTTAAATTTAAACCTTTAAAATATTACACAGTAAACAAACAAACACGCAATCCAACACAACACAAACTCCTTCCCATCCACCCGTCCCTTCATTGTCCAATTTAATCATAATGAAGTGTCCATCTTGCTTTCACATCAGTCTCTCATTCTACGACTGCTCCCATCTAATTAACCTTGTGTCAATCAGTGCTAGAAAAGATGTCAGAGGCATTATTAGTTTCATATCGATGCCATTCCACATTCGCCTCCACCAATCTTCAGCACATAACGTTGGATGATCCTCACTCCAACGTGCCAAGTGAATTGAGCGCTCATCTTTCAATTTCGGGCAAAACAATACCAGATGTTTCAGAGATTCACTTTCGATCTTACAGAATCTGCACAAAAGATTTGCGCCTGTATTGCAGGCCCAATGGCTGGACTGCTCTTTGGTTTGTAGAGCATTTAATCGAAACAGCATAAAGAGTCTTCGTGCCCTGGGATTTGGGAATAGATGCTGGTATTTTTGTAGCACATTAAACCCTCTTGTCCCAGCAGGTGAATTTTCCATAGCTCTAGAGGCAGATCTCTCCTTTGCATGTAGCTTCCCAATCTGTTCACTGTATCTTTACTTTTGCTGCTGAGGGATTTGCATGCAGAGTTTCCACGCTGATGTCGTATTCAAGCAGAAGATCTTCGCAGCGTTTTACCCACAAGGAGACAATGTCTCTTCCATCCGATGGCGCATTGTGAAGTATTCGGAATTGCGGGATTCTGTCGTCAGCTCTGGATTTCCGATATAATGCCAGTAGGTTCCAGCTTATCCGTGCGTGCAAGGAGATTAAAGCAAGTTCATATCTCATACACGCAGTCGAAATGCCTGTTGGTAGACTTAAGGCTTTAGTCCAGAACACATGCTCTAATGAAGCCCAATGATTAAACGAGCATCCAAAGGCATTCTCAGCTCCAAATGATAGTATTGGTGATACTTTCTGTTCATAGAAGTCTCTCAAGGGTCGCATTGAGAATTTTCCAAACTTTCTATGCAGAAGTAGAGCCTGACATGCCAGATGTCCGCATTTCCTTTTTGATTCGAGTAACCATGGAGCATCACAAATGCTGGAATTTAGAGTCATTCCCAGGTACTTTACGCTTTTTGATATGCGAAGCGGCTCCTGACCTAACTTCCATGCAAACTTTGTTCCCTTTACATTTTGTTTATTGCTTAAGTTGTGCAGCAGCAGGATTTCACTCTTAGCTGCATTCATTTTCAGATTGTTCATGGTCACGTACTTCTGGACTGCCTCGAGTTTTCGTTGTAACCCAATCGGGGTTACATCCAGAATGACTAAGTCATCAGCGTACAAAATCCAGCTTATCTTGGATAAATGGAGCTTAGGTCGAAAGGACTGCACCGAATTTATTGTATCGCCAATGTCTGAAATGAACAAACTGAAAATTGCTGCAGCCAGCGGGCAGCCCTGTTTCACCCCCTTATGCATCTTGATCTGCGATGACAGGGTACCCGTTTGATCCAAGCGGATAGAAATTGACGTGTCCGTGTGCAATTCTTTAATGGCCTCTAGCAAACCAGCAGGGCAACCCCACAACCTCAGCTTTTGCCAAAGTAGCTCTCTATCAATCATGTCAAAAGCACATGAAAAATCCACAAAGGCGAGATATACTGAGGTGTTCGCACGTAGTGCTTCCATCTTTAGCAGGTTCAAAATAAGTAGGTTCAGGGAACATCCCACATATTTTACAAAGCCTGCTTGTCTTTCATCAATTCTATTTGCTGAGTGGGCCCAGGTAATTAGTTTTCTTTGGAGCAATGCTGCATAGATCTTGCCTAAAACATCTAATAAGGCCACAGGAAGGTAGTTTTTAGGAGACGTTCTATCGCCTTTCTTAAAGATTGGGACAATTATCCCCGTTTTCCATGAGGCAGGAGTTTGTTGGTGCGAATTAATTTTCACAAATAAGTCAAAGCACAAATCTGCCCAGAAGTCAGGGAGTTGCTTAATCATGAAATTCGTGAACCCATCAGGTCCAGGTGCCCTAGAGTTTTTCGCTTTCATAATAACTTCTCGAATTTCCTCTCTCGAGATGTATAACTCCCATGGTATTGTCTCATACACCTTTGAGGAATTGCTAGCCAGATTTTTGTTGTATAGTGTTGTAAAGTGTTTTACCCACTCTACCTCTGACACCAAACATCTTTGTAAGGCTCCTTGCGAGGTTTCCATACGATTAATGATTCGCCAAAACTTCCCGCTGTTCTTATTTGTGATGGTCTTCAACATAGCCTCTGCATCTTGTTGTTGTAGCTGGTATTTGTGGCTCTTTAACCAGTTCTTGTAGGCTTGTTTGATAACTCTGTTTTTTGACCTCCTTTCACTTGCTGGGCCTTGGTTGTTTCTTCGAATCTCGGCGCGCATCAATCTCTTACGCTGCATCACCGTTAGATCGAAGCAGTGGGTCTTCCAAAACGACCATTGTTTTAGCCCAATGTTTTTAACCTTAAATTGTTGCAGTAACGAGGCATATTCTACCTCCTCCGGCATTGACTTAAATTGATTGTAAAGCTTCGACACCTCTTGTTCCTCCAGTCTCAATCTTAGGCAATTAGATTCAACCTCAACCTTAGTCGTCCATTTTTTACCTTGGACAGTTTCAGATTCTTGGAACTTTAACTGCAACATTTCATGATCGCTGTTTTTCATGGGGAGAATTTTCTGTGATTTTACCCTAGCATGAAGAGCGTCTGTTGTGAAGATGTAATCTATAGTTGACGAATGGCCATCCCAGTGCCATGTCACCTTCGCCGGGATGTCCCCTTGAGTACTGCCATTTAACATTGTGAAGCCTCTTGCGTTTAATTCCTCCAACCAATCCAACCAATCCTTCGCAAGTTGTTCTTTCTCCGGGTGATGGGACTTGAAGAAATCGATATTTAAATCACCGCAAATTGCGGTACCATTATTGACCCCGGTACCCCTTTGCGGGTCCCGTCCTTAATGCCTGCTAAAACCAGGCGTTAAGGAAGGACCCGCAAAGGGACCTCGGAATAGGGCACAAAGGGATTACCGGCACCGGTGTCATTACCGGTGCCCGGTATCCCTTTGCGCCCACCTCAGGATGAGGCCTTATGTGTCACCATTCTGCTCATCACCACCTCTTTCCAATCTTCATCATTCACCTAGGCCCACCTGATGCAATCCTTGATTACTTTATTTAAATAGTCTGCCACCCCATTTGTTTGGGGACGATAGATGGCAGTTACTTTATGCTGTATGCCATTTTCCATGAGATAATTGCTAATTACTCTTGAGTTAAATTGGACACCATTGTCAGTCAACAACTCCACTGGGTATCCTTCCCTCCTGAAAATCTCCTGCATACAACTGATAACATCTTTCATCATGATAGACTGTGTTATTTTCACTTCCACCCATTTTGATAAAACATCCACTTAAACAATACAATATTTATCAATACGTCTGCCATGAACGGGGCCAACAATATCCATGCCCACTCTTTCCCAGGACATCTGGGGCACTCGCACAAGTGTCATAGAGGTCTCCCTTGGCACAAGACTTTTCTTGCTCAAACAACAGTGAATGCAGTCTCTCACCATTCTCTCCACCTCCAGATCACAATTGGGCCACCAGAATTCTGCTCTCACCGCCTGTTCAATCCTTCTCTTGTCACGCACCCACCCTCTGGAACTCGATCCCAGTATCGGTTCTGAATGCCCCCACAATTCTCTAATTTCATAAAGCTCCCAAAACATGGCTCTTTCTACAACACATGACCAAGGACTAATCCCAATGGATGCACAGACCACAACTCACAGAACTGCACTACTGTTAAACGACGAAAGCCAATCACTGGCTACAAACACCCTGTACAGCACAGTGCTGCTCTCAATAGTAGTTTGTGCTTTAAATAATAAAGTAGAATACAATTAATTTTAGAGTATACCTCCAACTATTTTAGGAAACGCACTTACATAATCCCTCACACAAATACCACTGTGCTGCAACATAAACATAATCTTTATAATATGCATGCATATCAATACTTATGTGTAAAGGTGAATTTGAGGTTGCAGAAGAAAATGTAAGAATACATTGCTAGCTTAAACTACTTAACATGACCATAATGACATATGCATTACGTTCATTAAACATAGTTCCTAAAAGGGGAAGAGCAGCACAGAGTATGATTAGTGTCAATAGGAACCCTGACAAATTCTAATCACACACTATATACAGAACTTTGCAAACAGAATTAGGTTTGCCGGGCATAATCCCCCTTTTGAAGCCATTGCTTGGATCATGGCATCAACAAGCCATGCTGATTTGGATCATGTAATACACTGGTTCTAATGTATACAACAATGATTTCTTTTATACATGTATTCAGTCACTTTCTAACCTTAGAGACCAAGCAGCCAGGCTTAGGTTTGCTTACTGTCTCCCTGTAACACCTTTGATTAAAGGGACCAGATATGAGGTGATCTTCAATCAATGTCTGTGTTAAAGTGTTAAAACCACAAGAGGGCATCAAAACAGTGCACATAAAATAACAGCTAAAACAGCCAAACCATATTGAACAAGAAACATTACATGGGAAACCCCAGACAGAAGAAATTGGCCTGACAATGGCTCTGGGGCATGGACATGATTTATTAATTAAATAAGGAGTAGAATGCAGATGCATGATTTGCTATTACTGCTGTCATATTAGCACATGGATATTGTTATTGACCTCTCAGCAATCAGAATGGTCAAAGTGTAGTCACTAGCTACTTGTATTGACTGAGCTCTGACTATTCTGTCTTCGGAAACGGGCTGGGAAACAACCATGCAATTTCCAAGCAGAGTTTTCTTTCAAAAAGACACTTCTCTGGGAGGACCTTTTTTGCTGCAGCATGCCATTTAGCACACAAAAGAGAAAGCTACAACATTGGACAATGCTTTCACTTCCTTATAGAGAAAATGTTTACTCATGAATGACACCTAGTGCAGGAGCATGTCACCACGGATCCAGTTCCACCACGTTGCAATTACAATGCTACATTTATCAAGGCAACGTGCTATTTTGTTTTGTTTTTGTTTTTTAAATGATATAGTTTATTAATAAACTTTTCATTTATAGAATACTTAAGTTTTTCGAGTCCTTGGTTTTCTGAGCAAATACAGAGTGATCGTCTTAATCGTTGTTAAGCTCAGGGTTGCTTCATTTTGTTTGGCTTATCCCTTTCCAAGATGTTTTGAAGGAATTGGGTGATTGTGAAGATGAGTTTGTTCGTTTGACCATTCAGCATCATTGCCCATCTTTCTTCAGCGTTCATCTGTTGGGATAAAATCTCAAAGAACGTGCCAAATCGAGCTCTCTGAGGTGCAAGCTTTGTGCATTCCATTAGAAGATGGTATAGCGTTTCTGGTTTCTTGAGATCTTGACAGAAGCGACAGAAGTTTTCCGCTAGAGGGATCAGTTTATGGTTAGCTAGATTGGCGCGTGCTGGAATCAGGTTCATCCATATTTTCATGTGTATTGTTCTGGTCTTGTTGTCTGGAAAGATGGTCAGGTATTTGGGTAATTCGTTACTGGCTCGAATGTCTGTGGAGCATTTGAAGTTCATGCAGTATTTTTCCTTCCGATTTATGGTCTTTATCCAGTCATTTTTCATTCATTTTTTTTCCCGCATGTTGTGGCCTCATGGTGAACACTTCGAGTGAGATGTCTTCATTTACAAGTTCTTGATTTAGTTTATCTTTCCAAGCTTGTAAACAGAGTTATTCATAGTTTTCGGGTGGGATCTCACTATTTGAATGGCCAGAGTTTTCTCATCTGATATTGTCTTACAAAGTATGTCAAATTGCTTCCAAAGGACAATGGAGTCAATTGATTATGTGGCTTTCTCGTATCTTATTCTCGCCATATGATAAGTCAATGGGAGCTGCAAAATCTTTCACCAGAATGTTGCTTCTAGTTTGGTCCCGTTGATGTCTCTTGCATTGAGCATTGCTTCAGTTCCATACGTGATCGTTGGAATTACTTTGTGGCGGTAATAGGAGATTACAGGTTTAAACGAAAACTTGCCATACTTTCGATGTAAGACACCGCCTTGACTCGCTAGGGACTGGATTTTTCCTTCCAGTGTTGTTATCAATTGTTTTTTCGAATTGGATTGATTGATGTTAATTCCTATTGATATTTGATTGAGGTAACTTTATCCAGTAGTTTTACGTTCAGTCTTAGGTTAATTTGTTTTTCCTTTTTGAAGCACTGTTTCGTTAATGGCATGACTTTTTTTTATGTTAATTGAAAGTTTGTTTAGTTACATGTATTCGCCCAATCGTAGCAGGCTGTTTTGCAGACCAGATAATGTTTTATCAAGTAGAAGGATGTCATCTGGATACATCATAATTTTCACTGCTGTGGAATTAATCTTAGGTGGATTCAAATCGTCAGTTGGAAGAGGATTCTCCATGTCTACTGTGAATAGATTATACAGTGTTGCCACAAGAGGGCAGCCTTGTTTTAACCCGTTTGATGCTTGAATGGTGGCTGCAGTCAAACCTTCTTTAGAAAGTCTGATCTTTATAGAGGTGCTTGAGTATAGTTGTTTGATCGGCTCGATGATGTCTTTTGGGCAGTTCCATGTCTCTAGTTTTGTCCATAGTTTCTGTCTAGAGAGCCCATAAAATGCCATATGAAGGTCGATGAATGCTGCGTATACAATGGAGTTATTTTTTATGGCTTTGTGATTGATCAAATTTAGCAAAAGCAAATTAATGCTTGTGCCGATGTTTTCTGTGAAGCCTGTTTGCCTTACGGCAAATCTATTGTTATTATTAGCCCATTTCTTGAGTTTTTGCAAAAGTATTGCTGCAAAAACTTTCCCTAAAGGGTCAAGTAAAGCGATGGGCCGAAAATGTGCTGGATCGTCTCGCGGGCACTGCTTATATATTGGTATTATCATAGCAGTCTGCCAAGAAGGTGGAATCCGGTTTAGGTGGCTGATCAATGAGAGGATTTTTCCGAGTAAGTTTGCCCATATTTGGGGGTCTTTCTTAATAGTTGCATTCGAGATCCCGCCAGGGCCGGTTGCACGGGATGTATTCAGGCATTGCATTTTTGTTAGCAGATCTTGATTATCATAATGAATGTGCCACTTGTCGTTCTCAGATGTTGTATCAGAGATTTTTTCAGAGGGGCGAACTTTGTATATGTTAGAGTAGTGCGGGATCCATCTTTCTTGTGTGACATTTGCAGTCAGTTTATGTTGGATTTGGTCGTTGTTGTTCACAAGGTTCCATAGCTTTCTAAGGTTGTGTGTTTTGTATGTTTTCATGATGGATTCTGCGTCAGTTTGTTGTAGAATCATCTGGTGCGATCTCCTCCAATTTGTGTAAGCTTGTTTGACAGCTTTGATTTCTGCGGTGGAATCTTTTCTGTTGGCTTTTCTCAGTAGGCGCACTGTTTTCCGCAATTCCTTTTTCTTCTCTGCCGATTCTGAGTTGTATGCATGGAGATGTGGCTTTGTGGCTTAAGACGTGTTCTCCTTATAGAAGCGATCAAAAGCCATTTGTCTTCGTTGTTCATGTTCGTTTCTTGGAATCGCGTTGGTAAGGTCACAGTATCTTTTTGGCATATGAGCAATCTTCTACCTGTGGAGGTGATTTCTATTTGAGTTTTTGGCTGGGTCTTTGTGTGTTGCTCCATTTCTTGGCCTTGTATGATCAGCAGATTATGGTCGCTTTTGATGGTCGGGAGCGTCTGCACTTTCTCTATGGATGCTTTTAGTGCCATTGATAGGTAGATGAAGTCAATTACGGCAGTTGATTTCCCTCTAGACCATGTTGGGATGATGTTGTTTCTCTCATCGGTCGCATGCTTGACCATAATTAGGTTACAAATGCTTGTTTCTTTCAGCCATCTTTTTGCACGAACTGTCAATTTTGTCTGGTTAATTGGTCGGCCATTGAGAGTGTGGAGATGGATGTTTAGGTCGCCACAGATAATAAATTCAATGTCTTTGTGTTGGCTGGTTAGTTTATCAATCGCTAGGAAACGCTGTCGAGAAATGCATCGTTGTTTAATGCTGTTGGATTCCAATATAAATTCGTAATTGCAATCAACCATTCATTGGTCATCCGTGGTGTAGAGGTGTATTCGATTAAGCCGCTGGATTTCATTTTTATTACAGTGTTTTGTATCCATGGGTTAATATTCTCCGAGTATATTACACTCCATGCGGGGTCAATCTTGATTAGTATGAGTTGTCCTGCCATTGATCTGCCTTGCATTCTTTTAGGTGCTGGATTGAGGAAAACTAGGAATCCGTCACAACAGGGTGGATCTGTCAACCATGTTTCTTGGAGGCAGATAATGTGATATGATTCTAGTTCGGGCAAGGGTTGATTGAATAGGCATGCATGCCCTATTGTATTCCATGAGCATAGGGACCAGTTGGTTCTCTTTTCTGTTAGTGGTTATGAACTGTGACTTGCATCATTTGAAGTGTTCAGAGACTGTAAGTCGTGGTCATCGTATTCTTGTCTAATTGGCCAGCGGTCGCTCTTTAGGTGCTCCCTGTTCTGGTTCTCTTTCTGCGTTGGGAATAGATCAAGGTTTGCTACTGGCGACATCGTCTGTATGGGTCGAACTCTGTCATTTTCTGTGGTTTCAGAGTTGCTTCTTTCTGGTTGTTCTCGTCTCAAGGCAACATGCTATTTAAATACTACAACATAAAACCACATTTAATTTACTATCAATTCATCTCTTTACTTTTCACACTTAAAGTAACATTTATTTTTAACTTCACCACCAAAACTCAAAAACATGCATTCAAGCTACCACCATGTGCTAATTATTATAATTATTATTATCATTATTATTATTATTATTGTATGTATTGAGTGCAGTCCTAGCATCAAAAAGCAACAGAGCACTTTGCAGAAGTATACAACAATACAGACACATAAAAGAGCGCTTCACAGAGGTGTACAACATTACAGATGCATAATGGAACGCTTTACAGAGGTTTATAACATTACAGCTGCATAACAAAGTGCTTTACATAGGTATAGAAAAATACAGATGCATAATGGAGTGCTTTACAGAGGTGTACAACATTACAGATTCATAACAAAGCACTTTACAGAGGTGTACAACATTACGGATGCCTAATAGAGCGCTTTACAGAGGTGTACAACATTACAAATGCATAACAAAGCACTTTACAGAGGTGTGCAACACTACAGATGCATAACGGAGCACTTTACAGAGGTATACAACAATACAGATGTATAACAGAGCACTTTACAGAGGTTTATAACATTATAGATGCATAACAAAGTGCTTTACAGAGGTATACAACAATACAGATGCATAATGAAGCGCTTTACAGAGGTGTACAACATTGCAGATGCATAACAAAGCACTTTACAGAGGTGTACAACATTACGGATGCATAACAAAGCGATTTACAGAGGTGTACAACAATACAGATGCATAACATAGCGCTTTACAGAGGTATACAACAATACAGATACATAACCGAGCACTTTACAGAGGTGTACAGCATTAAAGATGCATAACAGAATGCTTTTGAGAGTTAACAACGGAACAGATAACAGCTGTACTGGGTGGCGGAGAAGAGGGATGCGCAGCGTCTGACGAGTCAGGTGATGCGTGGGGCGACGCGATGGCCTAGGTGTTGAGGAGGAGAGACTCCTTGAACAGTTTGTTTCCGAATTGCTAATACACTTATAGACCACAGGAGGTGTCATTATCGCTTGGGATAATGACCCCTGCTCCCTCAGTCTATAAAGCTATATTATGTTCCTTTGATTACCCATAAAATGCTGGATTCACTTAGGCTGATTCTGATTTCTTCATAATGCAACATATAGACACATGTGACAACAATTAAGTTTGGATGGTGGTATTGCCTGCTTAGATGGTATGTACACATGTAATGCCTGTATAATCATTGTGCTTACTTATTGTTCCAATGTGGACAATAACATGAGCTGGGAAAATGCCATGATCCCCTGGGCATATGATGGAAATAATCCACCCGTGTCTAGGGGTGGCTAGCTACATGGCTAAAGCATTGGTCTCGGATATGGGGGCAGCTTGCGCTTCACAAGTGCTGCAGGGCTGACTTAGTCACTCATCCCTCTGAGGCCAATAAATCAAGTACCATTAAAAGAATGGGGGAATAATAACACCTGGTATTACAGCGCTTAGAAGGTGGGGCTGTCTGGCATGAAGTGATACACAAGAACACAATAGTACCACTATTCAATGATAAAGGGTGTACCTGTCAAATGGTGGCAATACAAAAATAAGATGTGACTACCTGGACTCCAGATGGCAATTACTGGCACAATGTAATACATTTTTGTGGTGAAAAAGCCAACACGATTGCCCTTTTTTTTAATGCTTGTTGTTTTACATCTATTTCATTTTTAGTTGATTTTTTTTCTTTGTGACTCCATTTTCTGCTTTGTATTAGTACATTTTACGCCTTCTGGTCAAATGACAAATATTGCTGTGAGCCTATCCTATTCTTAATTCAGTGTCCTTTTGCATACAATGAATAATTTCAAATTTCCTCCTTCCTCTCCGAGTGGGCGGACCTCTCCTCCTCACTCCTGTCCTCAACCACTCAACTCCTCTTTCTTGGTGACTTCAACATCCACCTGGATACCTCCTGTCCCCCCTCTGGACTCTTTCGAGACCTCTGCAACTCGCTCTCACTCTCTATTCTCCCGTCTGGGCCGACTCATTCTGCAGGGCACACTCTTGATGCCATGATCTCCTCTGACCTTCCCCTCTCTGTCCCTCTCTCCACTCCTCTCTCCTGGAGTGATCACTTTCTCCTCTCCTCCCACCTCACCCTCCCTACCCCACAGGCAAAGCCACCCCCATCACTGCCACCTTCCTTCTCGGTCATCCGACCCATGAAGCGCGTGTCAGTTGAGGCTTTCGCTGCCACCTTCTCGCCCCCTCCTCCCCCTTCGGCTGACTCCCACCCTGACACAGCCCTCTCCACTCTCCACTCTGCTATATCTGATACTCTTGATATCCTTACCCCTGTCATGAGTATCCACCTGAAGCCCAAAGCCAAATGTAACTCCTGGTATGACTCGGATCTCGTCACCCTCAAACTCAAGTGCAGGGTGGCAGAGAGGAAATGGCGTGCTTCATGTTCATCCTCTGACAAACTGGCCTGTCGCCTGCTCCAAAGGCAATACCGGCTCTCCGTTCTCACCAAGAAGAGAGCCCTTATCCAAGCCCGCATCTCTGCTGCATCTAACAATTCAGCCGAACTCTTCAAAATATGCAAGGAGCTGGCCAACCCTGCTGCAGCCTCTACCTTTCCTGTCCCCTCCCAGGCCCTCAGCACGGCACTGGCCTCTCACTTCATTTCAAAAACTCAGGACATCCTTTCCTCACTCTCCTCCTATATCCTCCCCCCCTCTATTCTCTGCCGTTCGTCTGGCCCTTCTGCAGCCACCCCTCCTCTCTCCTTCTCTGCCTTTCCCCTTTTTTCTGCTGACGAGGTTTCAAGACAAGTCCGATCTATGAAAGTCTCGTCAAAACAGGTCCACCGTTGTTCCTCCAAGACTATCAAGGACCACATAGACTCCCTGGCTTCTGCCCTTGCTGACTTCTGCAATCACTCCTTTGCCTCTGGAGTCTTCCCATCCCCTCTCAAGCACTCCCTTGTGCACCCCCTTCTTAAGAAACCCTCTTCCGACCCTACCTGCCCGGCTAACTATCGCCCAATCTCTATCACCCCCTTCCTGGGCAAGCTCCTGGAGAAACTGGCCATCACCCAGCTCAATCTCCATGCTGAATCTGTTGGTAGTCTTCATGACCATCAATCTGGCTTCAGAGCTGCCAGAAGCACGGAAACTGCTCTCCTGAACATCCGTGAGGACCTGCTCTCGAACCTTGACTCTAACATTCCTTGTGTTCTCATTTTGCTTGATCTCTCTTCTGTCTTTGATACTGTCAACCATACCATCCTGCTCAACCGTCTCCGTGATAACCTGGGTATCACTGGTCAGGCTCTGGCGTGGCTGACCTCTTTCCTCTCCAATCGGTCCAACTGGGGACTTTCCTCTCTGACATCTTTTTCTCTACCTGTGGTGTCCCCCAGGGATCTAACCTCTCTCCCTGGCTGTTCAACCAGTATCTGGTACTTCTCGCCCACCGCATCGCTGCTCTCTGCCCCAACTGTCAGTGCTATGCGGATGATACCCAGCTCATTTTCAGGCTACCCTCGACCTCCTCTTCTCCTTCCCTCAACTCTGACTGTCTTTCCAGGAATGGTGTGCCGTCAACGACCTCTGCCTTAATGCCAGTAAGACTGAGATTCTACTCATCGGCACACCCACTCCCTCCTTCCCTGCAGCTCTCTCGCCGGCCTCTCTTGGCCCTCTTCCTGCTCCTACCTGCAAGGCAAAAAACCTTGGGGTCATCTTCGACTCCACACTCTCCTTCTCTCCTCACATAGCCGACGTCTCTAAGAAGTCACACTACCAGCTACACCTCCTCAGAGGTATCCTCCCTTTCCTCTCCTTCCCCCAGAAGCTCACTGTCTCTAGAACCCTGGTTCTCTCGAAGCTGGACTACTGTAACTAAATCTGCCCGCCTCTACTCTCCGCCCTTTGCAACTCATCCAGAACAGGACTGCAAGACTTGTCCTTGGCCTCAAGCCCAGGGACCATATCTCTCCAGGACTGAAATCACTGCACTGGCTCCCAGTGACTGCGAGGATCAAGTTCAAAACCCTCTGCATTGTCCACAAGGCCGTCTGGGGCCTTGGGCCAAAATACCTTCAACTCTCTCTTCCTAAATATCTTCATTCTCGAGCTCTTCGCTCATCCGCCTCCAACTCCCTCATGGTCAGCCGCTTCTCCAAACAACGAGTTGGGGGCAGATCTCTCTCCGCTGCAGGGGCCTCCCTCTGGAACAGCCTTTCTGCCTCCCTGAAACTTGAGGAGAACCATCTCCGGTTCCGGAAGCACCTCAAAACCTTCCTCTTTGCCTCCGCTTTCTCTCCCCCTCTCCCCAGCTAATACTACTGAAACTGCACTGAATCTGCAACTGGGCCACTCACTGTTCTCAGTCCTTGGCCCAGCCTCTCTCCCCTGCACTGCCTCCATGGCAACCCCTGCACTAACGGGACTGTGTCTGTAACCCTACAGCCCCCCTTCCCAGCACTTGTCTGCACTTACTTCGCACTTGCCACCAGCTGGCCCTTGTTATTTATCCTGTTTGCTGTATGCTATTAACCCTGTACTGCACTTTCCCCTCGCCCTTTCCCCCTTCCACTTTTCCCTTTCCCTCTACCCTTTGCACTTGCGCGATCTGAATGACACCTGGCCTAGTAGGATCATTGTCTGTCTCCCCCTGTTCCCCCCCCAGCCTCGTCGCGCCTTGAAACACTTGTGTATAGGCGCGTTACAAATGCCATATCATATCATAATTCGATGTTTACAAACTAATATTGATAAAGTCTGAGCGATTCTGCTTCATTTTCTTTTTTTTGTTTTCTTTTTTTTCTTATTATACCATTTCCCCGGAACCTTGTTTTCCTTATTGGTGTTAGGAGTCTTTCCACACATTGGCAGGGGGTCCACTTTTGCGTCATGTACTTACTCTATTGCTCATTTAATCAATACCAGTGACGCTGTAGTGCATCCATTCCACCACACGAGGGCGGCCGATCTCCCTCGTTCGCCAGTGGTCTTTTTGGGCATTAATCAGCTGAAGCACGAGCACGCAGCTGTCCAATTAGAGCTGGGGGTTCCTGCGCAATGCAAATGGGAGGCTTCTGGTTCCCATCAGCAAGGATGTCCTTTGCTGGGGGTGACCCCACTTAGAGGTTTGGCACATCTGGCAAGGATAATGTAGCTCTGTTCCCTGCCCCCAACTTTCAGCAGCTAATCCCCTCCAACTGGCTCTCAGAGAGGAAGCAGAGCAGCGGCGCTCAGCCTCTGTAGGGCCCACTGAGTCCATCTTCTTAGCGACTTCACTGAATCCCACACCGCCCATCCCAGGGACTGAAATGGGTATACGGTGTTTATATCGAACTGTTTACACCGAATGACATATATATCGAATCTTTTATCTTGAAAACCATTATAGTGAATGTATTTAGGCTGGGGTAAAGGGTTCAATATTTTTTGGAAACGGTTGGGATGGGTTTTTAGGGGTGGGAAACGGGGTTTTATAATAAAAAATAAATAAATGCATTCACTATAAAGGTTTTCAGTATAAAGGATTCGATGAAATAGCGCTTCGACTACCAAGACACGAATTGATAACATGCTCAAGTCCTAAATATGTGTCATTCCTCACACCCTGGGTGGTGGGGTGGGGGGTCAGAGAGCGAAATCATGCGAACAATCAGGGTTCACCGCACCACACAATTTTGGCGGGCACATGTTGTATGCGCAGACCTATCTCACGAAAAAGAGGTACAAAAAAACTGTGCACAGGAGGTGCTATCACACGAAGTAAATGGGCAGTCTTTTCCCAAGTGACTGTGCACGGAACACATGATCAAAAGCATAATTAAGGACTATTACTCCCTTTTTAGCTTCAGAAAGTACACATAACTTTAGCAGCTTCCAGAGCAGGTGCACACGGGGGTGGGCGTCGGACGGGGTCACAAAGGAGGTACACATTAGCTAAAGAAGCCTCCCCGGCCTCTGCAGCAGCGCACATATGGTACCAGCTATCAGTTAGGAAGGGGGGGGGGGACACAAACGCCTACTTCACGTCCCCAGCCTGTAAATCGCAGCCCCATCTATGGAGCAGAGCGTGCATTTCACTTTCTATGGGTCGGCTTCAGGGACTCCTGGTAGGGTCTCTGATGGAGCTGCGGTGCCCACCCTCAGCAGGCAGCCCCTCATTCTGTCCTGCATGCCACACAGCAGCCCCCACACCCTCTCACACAGCCTTCAGACCACCGGGTGGGCAGCCCATCAGTTTACGCTGCAGCAGGGCTTTAAGTGGGGTAAGAAATTGAGGGGGGACCTCATTTGGGGACGTGGCTTGCATGGGCGTGGTTTAAAAATGACACAAACCATAGTACGGTGCGCAAACTAATATTTTTAAACGTACCTTACTATGGTCTATGTACTTTTCAAGCCATCTTTTATAAACATAGAAATATATTATTTCTATGTTTATAAAAGATGGCTTGAAAAGTACACAAACCATAGTAAGACACACACATACATATATAAATGCTTACATTTATAAATTTGTTTGAATACCTTACTATGGTTGTTCACTTCAAGATGGCTTGAAAAGTACACAAACCATAGTAAGGTACGCACACAAATATATAGCATTTATATATTTGTATGAGTAACTGACTATTGTTTGTGTACTTTTCACGTCTTCTTTTTTAAACATGGAAATATTTAACATATTTCTATGTTTATAAAAGATGACTTGAAAAGTGCACAATTCAAGCCATCTTTTATAAAGCTTTGCCTACGGACAAAGCCTGAGGCGTGTTTGTCTGTATTTATAAAAGATGGCTTGAATTGGATAATTTTCAAGGCATCTTTTATAAACCTGGAAATATGCCACAGAGTTCCCAGGTTCACAGAGGGGTAAAGACGCCTCGCTGTCATGGGATGGGGTGGGGAAATAAAAGGACAGTAATTCCTCTCGTGACACCTAGCGCGAGGGGTCATGAGAGGAAGTTACAGTGCCTGACAGAAGTGCCAGCCATGTGGCTTGCTGACACTTCTGCCAGCTGGTAATACTGAAAGGCTAGATACCCACTTTTTTGGTAACGGGGGCCTGACTCATGAGGGCATGGCAGAGAATATGTAGAACAGAGTGAGTCAAGGCTAACTCTCCCTTTAGCTCTAAGTGGAGGTAGACACACGACCAGTGTCTAATGTAACATAATTAGATTACACTTGTAAGGCACACATATAATTAAAACAAAATGTATTCTAAAAGAGAGTTACAAAATGGTGACATCAAAACAAAACAGAAGAGATTATCATCTGCATGTGCAAAACAAATTACATTCACAATTTTTTCACAATGCTCAGTACGTAGATGTTTGATGAGCTATAGATCAATACATAGTACATATCAAAAAATGTAAACACTATGTTTGGTGTTTCTGGCTCGGAAAATTGTTTGATTCAAAGGTGAAGTCATCTAGTGGTATGGTTCACAGAAGAATTCCGAACTGTCATCAGGACTCACAAAGCTTGAGAGCATAAGAGTTGGGTAGAGAGGGCGGGTGATACACCTTATCAACCATTGATCTAAAAACAATATAAAACAGCGCATGAGTATGTGTGCCACTACATTAGGATATGCCCAGAATGTGGGTGCAAGGAAAAAAGGGGTGTCAACGTACCACTTAGACCACTTAGTTCTGCAATTGGTGAAGCTGCGATAATGCCAACTGTTGCCATATAAATTGATTTCTTTTAGGTCTTTTGTGAGGGAGGAGATGGAACATGATCCACATTTCAAATGGCCGACAACTGGAGATCTTTTGAATGCGGTTTGTAGTCATTGGAACATTTTACACACCAAGTCTTTTAGACCTGAAAAACCATGGTTTGCATTCAAAGGATCTAGGAATCTGAAAGACTGTCTGTGCCATACATATGAGGAACCGAAAACTACATTGAACACCCAAACCACCTTGTGACACTTGCCTCCAGTTGTCGGCCATTTTAAATGTGGATCATGTTCCCTCTTCTCCCTCACAGAAGACCTAAAAGAAATCAAATTATATGGCAACAGTTGGCATTATCGCAGCTTCACCAATTGCAGAACTAAGTGGTCTATATACGGGATGAAATGCCCCTGTGAACTCATCTACAGGCTGCCCCTGTGAACTCATTTTAAGGCTCTCAAACACAAATACACAGACTTCTTCTGACTTGTGATAAAAACAGTAAACAGCCCTTTCCGAGGAAGAGACCGTGATTTACAACTTAAAAAACTTGAGCAGAAATTGATATACCGATTGGATTCCGTCATAACGTTTAAATGTGGCTATTGAATGGAGCCTCTTTTTTCATTAATTGCGGCTTACATAATTGTAACTTATGTCAAAGCAGGATTTCCATTTAGCTACTCTTGGCATTACCACACTCACCACGATTTCTGATTAATATCTGTCTTCCGGTATATAATGCATTTCGTTTGTTACAATAAGTCCATCATATGCTACTCAATATGTGACAAACCCGTAATGTCCAATATCCTAATTGACAGACTCATCTACCTTCTAAGAGATTTATATGTATGTTCTGTGAATTATCTGTGCCATCGATTGAACAAGAAACTGCCTGTTTTACAACATCCAGCTACCAATCCTTCTATATATGTAAAAGTGTATTTCATTGGAGCTTGTGGTTGTCTTTGCTTGCCATGTCACAAATTGTCCACACTGGTTATTGATATTCTATCGTTCTGTGTTATCCTGACAAATCTAATTCGGTTGTTAACACTTATGGTGCATATATTCACACTATTTATACACCATTCTACGCACTAATTGAGGCTCTTTTGGCACTGGTCTAAATAATGCCTTCCCTGCAAGTTTTGTAGCTCATCAGTTATTTATTATTACTGCTTGCTCAGTGCCCCGTCGTCTTTTATGACGTCTCACTCTATCTGTTATGAGTAGCCGGGCTCCTGTTGCCCTAGTTACTGAACGCTTCCTGAATATCTCTAAGGACGCACCACGCGTGCGCAAACAAGAGACACTTTTTCCCGCTTACGCGTTGACTACACTGCAGTGGTCAGCTTTCTCGGTTCTCTGCATTAAGGTATTTGATTTCTTTCTAATCCACCGATCATATAGCAGACGGTGATGATGTGAACTGTATAATTTCAAAGTTGAAATTCGGCTCTAACATGCCGTTCCACTCGCAGCACGAGCGATTTCCTGCCCATGAGCACCAGTAATTGCAGCGAGGCGTATTCGCCAACCTGATACTCAATTCGTATAACATCAAACAAACTTTGTAGATGTATACATTCTCTCTTGATTTCTCCCATGCCTGATATTTTAGTAATTTTTTTAGTAATATTATTATTACGTCGGCCACATTCATCTTTTTGTTGTAAGTCATCGGGCCTCCGTTGCCTTATCAAATGAACCATCCCCTAATACCTTCAAGGATGCACCACGCGTGCACCAACGAGAGACACGCCTTTTGCTTCCGCTGTGATTCCACTGCAGCAGTCAGTTTTATTCGTCTCTTTAGAACTATTTTTTAACTTATAGATCATTATTGTGCACAGGGCTCAACCCCCATATTGAGTTGTGCTACCACAATATGGCCTCTATCACGTCGTCTTACCTTTAATACGAGCGGTACGCTACCAACGAGCCCCGTGAATGCAGCAACGCCTATTTGCACACTGTCTGACATTAGATCTTGGAAATTACCTATTAATTTATGCTGGAGTATACAACTTCTTCAGCTTCTGCATATGTGTAACTTGGAGTAAGCACTGTCACTATATTCTCACCAGGAAACATGTCCCTCGTGTAAATAAATTAGATCACTTGCCATCACGAATAAACTGAAAAACATGCCATCTAGCAAAAAACGTGATAGACGATAGAGGTAGTTAGTTCATATCAACAGCTTACAGTTAACAATCATTAAATCAGTACTGTGAGAAATACATATTCAATCGTTTATTAATATTCAGTTTAGTAGAAAAACACATTTTCTAGCTTAAAAAAGCAGTGGGTCAATCCCTATCGCTTAACATGATTGAAATTAAAACACTGTATAAAAAACAGACAATATAGTCGTGCCACAGACTTAGAAGCAATGTAGTAGTGTATGTCTAATAGACATATATTAGATACGATGATAGTTGTGGGGACATTTGCTATCTCGCACTAATCATAAGACCTTATGTTGGAATAGATGTTTCATCAGTCTAGTAATTGCTTGCCTAGATGGAGAAAACTCAACATGTTTCAGTTCTCTAATGATTATTCTGAACTTTCTTCAGGAGTTGTGCCACTGTATCTTATGTTGTTACAGTAAAAAGCAACAAGAAGTGCTATAAATGCATATCTCAGTAATGATAATCATTCTTGTTGTCAATGTAAAGTATCAAACTTGAATGTTATTTCTGCAGCTGTTGATATGGAACAAAAAAACAAAAAAGAAGAAGAATAAGCTATGATTGCTTTATTTCTTTAAATAATTTAATTTATCAGACCGGGCTAGGATAGCTAGTTACCTAGTCCTGTCGGTATAAGTGGATCTTGTAGAGGTTGGTTCCTGAATGAAGCAGGAGTTGGTCCCCTGGGTCCGCTATTGGCTCGTAGATGAGTCGAAAGTGACCTGCAATTTTAATTTGCATTGTTTATGTGACTTGCTGTCATCGTAGTTAGACTAAATCTGTAGGACACATGAATCGAGTGAAATACTGGCTTACCTCTTGTGGAGAGGCCCTGTGCCACTACAGGGTTTTTCAATAGGAATAATTTTCCTTGTTATTCTTGTAGGATGAATCTTCCCATAGGTATTGTTGGGGTGGTGTTATTAGGCACTGTACTGAAGCTACAAAGAAACACAGAACAAAAACCATATTATACTGTTTTTCATAGAGGTAGATAAACCTCTTTTATCTGGCTCACCTTTTGTTGGGTGTAGAAAGCCTTGATAGTAGTGGTCCCAGGTGGTTTTATGTTTAATATCTGGATGTTCTTGATCCTCAGTATATGGATCAGAATTATATCAGCTTTGCCAATCTGGGGGAACAGAAGAGTGGGGAGTAGGTGTTTGGTCACCTTAAAATAAATTACAAATTTTCACGTATGTCGCAAAATGCGGCATGATTCTACATGTGCTCTTGTTCTACACTTAAGCTATACTAATTATACGGTGATTCTTTCCATATAAATGGATTTACCTTCTTTCTGTGCTTCTCCACTCGCTCGCGCAGTAGATCTTCATACGTGGTTGCCGCCAAATGCAGTTTGAACAAATATTGCGGTCGCCATCTTGGATTAGGGACACTTTAAAGGGCGCAAGGTCCTATCTTAGTTTTTACTCTCTTCTAGTCTCTTCTGTCTTGTGTGCGCAAACGACTCAACAAGGAAGGGGATCTAGATCGCCATTTTAGGTGTGGGTACTCTGAATTAGTAGTACTTTTTTAATGTAAGTTTTACTCAGGCAAAGGTCATCTGATTAACCCTAGAAGGATCACTCTGCAGTGAACTTTGAGACTCTATGATTATTACCATATTGGAGTCTCTATAACTGGTGTGGATTTGATTAATGGTGAATTAGTAGTCACACCTCAGTTATATGTAAACTGAAAGTTACTTCTATACATAGCAATTAATGATGAAATCTACATCCAATGTAAGTTGGAGATCACAATCACTCATGCTATCGCCTTTGATAGATAGGCTCTATACTAAATACACGGTATAGCATAACATATTGCATTTTTAATTTTAGATTTTTAAATTTTATGCCACTCAATGACTTCATTAAGCCCTATTTGGTCACTTTTAGTCTGCAAGATAAGTCTCTGTTCTTTTTCTAGGAGCATTTTTTTCTTCTTAGTAATATCATTCCTTTTGAGTGTTAAAAGGACTGTCCATTTCAAGTCTTCACTCAAGTGGTTCTGTTCTTGGTAATGTGTCACCATGGGTGCCATTAAGGTTTTATTTTTAATACAACTCCTGTGTTCTATGATCCGAGTTTTTATTTTCTGGATAGTTTTTCCTATATAGTTGAGTCCGCGCGGGCAAGTTATCATATAAATGACAAACTCTGAGTTGCAGTTAGTAAATTGCAACTGTTGCCATGGTGTTGCTAGGCCTATCTCGATTTCTTTAGATTTATTAGTGAATTTAGACACTGAACATTGTCTGCAGGGATAGTGACCAATAATCGGACTAAGACCCCACACTTCAGTAAGATTTTCTACCTGTGGTTGTTTGCCTCTGAATTTGCTGCTACTCACCCTATTGCCTATAGTGGTGGATTTCCTATAGGCAAAAAGCGGACAAGGAAGTTTGATGGTGGATTGATCAAAGAACTTCCATTGTGTGCGCACTATATTGGTAATGGATAGACTAAGGTTAGTGAATGTATTAACACTCACTATTCTTTCTTCCGATTGTTTTTTTACCTTATGCTCCATTAGGGATTTGCGATTATTATTGTAGGCTCTTTTGGCTGCCTTTCTTATAAGTTTTCTAGGGTATTTCCTCTCTCTACGTTTTTTGGAGAGGGCTCCTGCTTCTTTTTCGTACGATTCTTTAGTGCTACTGTTTCTTTTTAGCCGCAAAAATTCTCCATAGGGTAAGTTATCTTTCAAATGTTTCACGTGATGACTGTGGTAGTGCAGAAGAGAGTTTTTATCTATGGTTTTATGGTAGGGTTTGACAAGTAAAGAGCCTTCTTCATGGAAAATGGTCAAGTCGGGGAAGTTTATTTCCTCTTTTTTGATAGTCATGGTAAATTGAAAATGGCGATTACATTGATTAAGCCATATTACAAAACTATTAGCCTCTTCCTCTGACCCTTTCCATAATATCATCTATGTACCTAGCCCATGAAAGGAGATGGTTTCCAAATGGATTGTTGGTATAGATATACATTTTTTCAAGAAATTCGACGTATAAATTCACCACGCTGGGGGCCATGGTGGCTCCCTTGGCCGTTCCTTCTATTTGTTGATAAAACTGGCCTTGAAATTCAAAGAAGTTTTTAGTTAGTGAAACGTCTATGCACCAGAGTATAAATGACGTTGGTACGGGGTCATTATCAAGGCGTGTCAACAATATTTCTTCTAGAGTTTCAATTGTTTCTTGGTGAGCTTGGTGAGGTATGTTTGTATACAATGAAACGATGTCTAGAGTTATTAGAAACTCTGTGTTGATACCATAAGGAAGATTTTTGAAGCGTTTGATAACCTCTTTTGTATCTTTAAGGTAAGACTCCATTTTGGTAACATAGTTTTTCAAATAGTGATTGGCAAATTTAGATAACGGTTCGAGGATGGAATTGATACTTGCTACAATCAGTCGTCCCGGAGGTTTAGTTAAGGTCTTATGAATTTTAGGGAGACAGTAAAAGGTTGGGATAGAGGGGTCTGAGTTAGTGAGAAATTCACTTTCTTGGCGACTTATCCATCCCCGTTCTTTGGCCTTTTCAGCTTTTAGTTTGATCATTTTTAGAAGTTCTTTTGATGAATTTTCTGCCAGTTTTTTTTATAGTATTTGGTGTTATTTAACTGGCTTAAACATTCATTTACGTAATCATCTTTGTCTAAAACCACTATTCCTCCTCCTTTGTCAGCTCTTTTATTATGATTTTGTCATTTTTAGAAAGGTTATTTAGTGCATCATGTTCTTGGCGACTTAGGTTCTGGAAGACTGGGTTGTTTTTCTTTTCCAGTATCTCAATCTCTTTCAAATCCCGTTTTTTCAAATATAATCAACTCTGGAGAGTGAGAATGGCTGGGAGGGCAAAACTGTGTATTAGACAAGTATGGTTTTTAATCTGTGTTGTCATAGTCTCCTTAGTTGTATCAGCGAAAAATTCTTTTAAATGGATCTTTTGCATCAATTTGTGAAAATCATTTCAAAAGAGGAAAGGATCATGTTTCTTAATGATTACATAGCCGAAACCTTTGTTTAGGACTAGTTCTTCTTTATCAGTGAGTTTGTATTTGGATAGATTAACCAGGAGCAATTGCTGTTCCAATTGCCCCAATTTGGGGCCTTGTTGTAAAAAATTCCTCGATTTATTTCCCCGATTACTTTGTCCTCTTTTGTTGTTACCTCGTCCTCTTTGGGGGGTGGTACTCCTTGTAGCCGTATTATCTGGGTCACTACTGCTGTTACTTGAGCTGAATAAAGTTACTCTGAATCGGACTGTGCAGTTCTGGTAAGGGTTCTGTGGTCTACTACCTTGTTGTCCTGCGGTCTTGTAGCCATCTTTAGTATAAGAATAGGCTTTCTCATGGGAATATTTTGTGAGGTCTTTCTTTAAATGTTGTATCTGTTCTAAGGTATTACTTTGTTTAAACTCTTTCATGTCCTTTTCAATTTCCTCTAGTCTCTTTTTTACAGCCTCGTTTGATATGGTCTTTTTTATATCTTCTTCCATTTTGGTTAAATCAATTTCTATTTTCTGTGCTACTTCTTTGGCAGTATCTATAATAAGAATTAGCCAATCTCGGCCACAGCGATTAACTTTATAACTCCATTGGAGCGTGAATTTAGATTTGTCGAGGAACAGACGGGGTTCGTTTAGGACTGATAGGCCTTGTGGTAGTGCCTTATTTTTAAGATACTCAAGCATTATAGCTCCATGGAGTTCAGTTCTTATAAGCCTTTTTTACGTAGTTGTAAAATTTCATTCCATTCATTGTTCTGTTCTTGATTAGATTCGAGCTTGCTGATATTAATAATGGAGATGGCATTCATAAGTGCCGTTGCATAGTCATCGCTATATCCTAAGGTTTTATCTTCAGCCATGTTAAGGTAGTACGAGATTTTTACAAATATTTGGAAATTGTTATTCCAACTCTAAGTAGCCATTTGAGATGCGTCTGAAGAAAGAAGCCCAACTACCTGTCAGCAATTCCACTCTTTCCCGTGATCTATAGCCACTATGAACTTTTTGTGCATTTGTGATCTAGCAAAAAACACCATTGAGCATTGCTGGTAAGTCGCATTAACTAACTAACTAACTAACTAACTTTTGTGTTTAGACCTTTGTTTTTGCTCTGCTATTACAGCATCCTCATTAATTATTATTTATTTCACAGTGTCTAATTGTGATTGGCACCGGAAACAAAGTACCACGCGTGATCTATACACTGTTTCCACCTTGGATCACTACGACAGGTATTCAATTCTCTCTTAAACTCTTGATCATTAACAGTTGTGGAATTTCTTGATTACTCAGTCAACCACCCATTGATACATATCTATGATCACCTGACTTTGCAGGTTGAAAATAAACTTGATTGAGGAACACAACGTCATCTATCTGGAGCCGTCGTGTCTAGCCCAAAGGTGCTTACCATTGACCAGTGGTACGTTGACACCCCTTTTTTCCTTGCATCCCCTTTTTGGGCATATCCTAATGTAGTGGCACACATACTCATGCGCTGTTTTATATTGTTTTTAGATCAATGGTTGATAAGGTGTAACATCCGCCCTCTCTACCCAACTCTTATGCTCTCAAGCTTTGTTAATCCTGATGACAGTTCGGAATTCTTCTGTGAACCATACCACTAGATGACTTAACGTTATAATCAAATCATTTTCTGAACCGGAAACACCAAACATCGTGTCGACATTTTTTGATATGTGCTATGTATTGATCTGTAGCTCATCAAACATCTATGTACTGAGTATTGTGAAAAAATTGTGAATGTAATTCGTTTTTGCACATGCAGATGATAATCTCTTCTGTTTTGTTTTGATGTCACCATTTTGTAACTCTGTTTTAGAATACTTTTTGTTTTGATTATATGCGTGTTTTACTAGTGTAATCTAATTATGTTACATTAGACTCTGGTCGTGTGTCATCCTCCACTTAGCGCTAAAGGGAGAGGTAGCCTTGACTCACTCTGTTCTACATCATTCTGTCAGCTGGCCTGACTTAATGGTGGGTGCATATCCCATCGTGGCTGAGGCCGTGGTGGGATAATGTGTATCGTCCTGGTGTGGTACGGTGGGACCGGCTCATCCCCACTTTTTGCAGACTGCCAGGGCCTGGTTAGCCCTGGGCCCACTTAAAGCGCCACCCTGCAGCCCCCAGCAGGCAGCCAATCATCACCCTGACGATTGTCCCTCCAGCAGGCCATCCATGAGCCTGACCTACATTTACCACAAAAGGTTACCCCTCTGCCTGCTTTGAAGACCCCCAAGGATGAACCTCATCTGCCTGCCCTGATGCCCTCAGCAGCAATGCCAGGTGAGTAGAAGGATGAGCAGGAGAGGGTGAAGGGCTTACATACCAACGTTGTACAGGTTCTGATTGTACCAGCTAGGCATGACTGACAATCGGATCCCTAATAACATAAAATCTTGGTTTATACAATGGCATGGCTCCTGTGGTGGGTGCTCTGGACTGCACTCACATGACCCTCAGAACGCTCACAGCAACAGAGCAGGTCATTTGGACAAGGTCTATTTTATTTATAACATTTTCGTTACGCCCAAACTTTGCGGTATCACAGCATTTGCACCAGAAAAGGATATAGGGAGAAACAATATACTAAGAAGTACGCATGAGTGAGAAGTCAGGCACCAAGAGATGCAGTGTGATGGAAGGATATGCATCCAAAAGTGGCGTCTGAACAATTCTGCAGCCCGGCTTCAGTGGTTAGTCTTATTTGTCGAACAACCAGGTTTTTAGCAGTCTCTTGAATGTTGCATAGGAATGTTCATTCCTGATGGTTGGTGGTAGGGAGTTCTAAAGAGTGGGTGTGGTAACACTCAAGATCGCGCCACCTGCTCTGACAAATTTGAAGCATGGAGTGGACAGAGAGATGCTGTTGGAGGATCGAAGGAGTTACTTCTGTTGTTTCCTTGTGATGGTGTAATTCAGGTAGAGTGGGGCTTCATTGTAGATGCATTGGTGGGCAATCAAAAGGGTCTTAAAGTCAATCCAGGCTTTGTCGGGGAGCCAATGGGAGTCACATAATGCTGCTGTGATGTGGTCTGACCGGTAGAGCTCCAGGGCTGCGCGTAGCACTTTATTTTGGAGGAGTTGGAGCTTAGAGAGGTTGGACGTTGACGTGGCCTTAAGATGTATATTGCAGTAAGTAATCGAGTTTACTGAGTATAAGGAATCTTGACAGAGTGAGGCAGTTATTGGTGGAGAGAAACTTCCAGCTCAAAGATATGAGCTTGTATGTGTAAGCTGTTGAGGAGGCAAGGGTGTTGATGAGCTTTGTCATGGTGAGCTTGGCGTCAAACCCTGATGGATTTAACTTGTTTGAGGACCAGGATAGTGACCCCATCAATGTGGAAGGAAGAATAGGGGGTGTCCAGGGACTTGAGGTGCTGTGATGAGCCAACAATGAGTAGCAGAGTTTTCTCAATGAGACAAAGATTGTGAGTGGCCATCCAATTTTGCATAGCACTGTAAACGTTGTTTATGGTGATAGTGTCCTCAATGTAGTTCCCTGTGATAGGGCTGAGGACTTGAGTATTATCTGCAAAGTTAGTGTATGTGATGCCAATAGATGGCAAAGAGCAGTTTGGTAGAGGTGTTGTACAGAGTGGGAGAGGCAGGAGCCTTGGGGATTCAAAGGGGGACTGGGGTGGGGTTGTCAGAACCATTATCAACAGAAACTCTTGCGGTGCAATCACTGAGAAAGGATATGATCCAGATGATTGCTTCCAAGGAAAAGTGGAAATGGGACCTGAGGTGCTGGCAGAGCGTGTCAGAATCGACCAGATAGAAGGCAGCCGAGAGGTCAAGGAGGAGGAGGAGAGGTAGGTTACCAGTGTCTCGAATCCTTTCCAACTATATTTTAAGGTTGAGCAGCACAGTTTCAGTGCTGTGCCTAAGTCGGAAGCCAGACTGTCTGGCCCTGAGTAGGAGGTGATGTTCTAGGAATTGTTGTACTTGTCCATAAGCAATGCGGTTTAGTATCTTGAGTAGGAAGGGCACAGCAGAGAATAGGATAGTAGTTGGTGGGCAAGTAAGGGTCCAGAGAGGGTTTTGTAAGGAGTGGCATGATCCAGGCAGATTGAATACTGCTGGGGATGGTGCATGCTTTAAAGGAAGCATTTACAGAGTCTGTGATGATGGGGGTCACGGTAGAGGTGCAGAGTTTTATGATATGTACGGGGCAGACATCTCCCTTACAACTTGATGGTTTTAGGGTTTGGATGGTCTCCAATGCTGTGATTTAGGTCACTTGGGAGAAGGAGAAGGGTGGCGGAGTGGCCCTCTTAGTGAGGCTGAACCTCCTTGGGTGGCCAGGGTGGTGGGTTTGGCTGCAAGTTGATGGTTTTTTTGGGTTAATTTTGTTACGAAGCATGTCAGTTTTATTGGCTAGAGTGTCTTGAATGGAGGTGCACCAAAGTTTGTAAACTCTAGTGTGGGTTTTAGCTAGGACAGGTGTAGTGGGGCAATTGTTCACTTGAGAGCATGTGCCCCCATGCCTTCCTTAATAGGAAACGGAATTATAAAATCAGAGAGGACACATTTGAAACTGCACTTTAAATTCTCCCGGAAATTCAGCTGGCACAAAAAATAGTTAGTTTCGACACACAAGTAGGGGACAGATAAGGCATTCACTTGCACAATTAGTGTGTTTTTAAATAGAATAAACTAGGTGACAGGGAGGCGTGTACCCAGGATAGGGGCTCACTACACAAGTATAGCAGAATGACTGTAGGTAGGATAAGTTTTCAGCTACCCATAGATAGAAGTATCATGTGCCAGGCATGCACCAGTACTCGGTAGATAACAAAATAAAAGCAGAACAAATGTTTCCTATAGAGGAAAATAATGTGACAAGCAGCTGCCATTTTAAATTGCACCAGCACAGCAGAGAATTGAACTCTGCATCTTTAAGAAAAATCCCCAGTTAAGCATGCTCAAACAAATACATTTAATTCTGTGGTAGCTAAACATAGCTTCTTCCAAGGAATATGAAAACCAAAGGCTTTGTAGGGGAGGCTTATATGGCGGAACAAGATACCATTGTGTGAATCCAGCTGTCAAGGTAAATTAAGTTACGATAACACGGCAGACCATTTCAAGTCTATGAGACATACTGAACATCCCAGAGAGTTCATAAGTAGTTGGCAGATTAATGCCGCTGCGATTAGCTAGGCGTGACAGAGGCACGCGATGCGACTAAAAAGACAACTAATTGCCATTATGAAATCTTAACGGGGTGGAAGTGGCATGACTCACAAAATAGTTATTCACAAATGTGTCAAGAACAGGCTGGCAGTTACTGATGCGAGAACAGGTCCTTGATACTCGACTACAACATGGCAGGAGATAACATGGGCTATTTTATTTAATTAAGAACAAGCGATAAGCTTGTCCTCTCTCTCTTGCCATCTACATAAAACATGTAATCATGCAGCCAGTTCATGGAGAGTGTGACCGCCTGTTAACCGATGAGCACATGTCTTTTTTCACTGTAGAAGTCATGTAGGGCCTACCAATAATATTCAAGTATGATGAGTAGCACATTTATTATGGGATGGGCTATGGGTGGGATCTTAGATAAGGATTGTCCAATCACTAGTTGTGGACATATAGAATTATATATGTAGCTTCGTAGAGGGAGCCAATGACCAGGAGAGATAGGTTTTCATAACTATGACATCATATTGCCTATAAAACCTGCTGTTTCCTGTCAAGATGTGGAGACATTTTTGAGTGAGAGCTTGGCTTTTAATCTTGATTTTTCCCCCAGTCGATATTGCAATAAAGCTAGGTCCTTGCCTTTGGCAAATGCCAGTTAGAGGGCTATTTGGCTTTTTGACCTCTGTTTGACAGGTGTCTCCAGTTCTCCTAGAATGGCAAAACGTTATTTAGTATTAGAACTGCATCTGATATTCTGTTGTAATAGGCAGCTTTGTTGGAGAAAACTGCCTTCTTGTATGCCCTGGTGGCCTTTGCTAGGTTTGAATATTTGCCCGGAGATGGGTGTCTCGTGGTGAGATGCTCTAGTGATCTGTTGGTTCTGCAGAGGGTGATAAGCTCATCAGAGAACCAGGTGCTAGCAGGTTTATGGGTTTGGGGTTTTAGGTTTAAGTGGAGCATGAAGGTTGATGGTAAGGCGGAGGCCCTGGTGGTAACGGTTAGGTAAGTATTCTGGATCACTGGAGCAGGGAGGGATGGGGGTAGGTGTGGACAGTAACATGGGCATTAGTTTCGTAGTGTTTCTGACCGTGACCTGGTTGAGTGAGGGCCTTTTTTCAAGGGTGTGTTTTGTGTGCAGAAGATTAATTTCTATTAGGTGATGGTGTGACCTGGACACAGGTTTAATAGCAGAGATTTTAATATTGGAATTGGTGGTGAGTATACAGTCAAGGATGCGACCTTTGACATGCGTGAGGGAAGAGACTAGTTGAGAGAAACTCATGTCTACGAGTGCCTCTGCTAATGCTGTAGCTTCTGGGTCAATGGGGTGTTGTATCCCAGATGGATGTCACCTAAAATGATGCATTTGGTTAGGGAATTGAGTAGGGGGTGATGAGCAGGGGGATGTCAGATTCTGCTACATTAGACGAGTTGGGTTGGCAGTAGAGTAGGTGATATTTGTCGGTGGTCTGTGGGTTGATGACTAGTTTTAGCAGCAGCGTTTCGTAGCCAGTAATGGTAGTTGTTGGGAGGCAGTAGATGGAAAGGGAGGATCTAACAATGAGGGCCACCTCACCTATGACTGCTTTGGTGCGATCTGCCCTGAAGAGAGGTATGTTCAGAGGGGATGGTGAGCCTAAGCAAGGGACCGGATGCACTATGCTGCCAGGATTCGGTGGTGGCAAGCCTGTGCAAGTTGTGATCCAGGATCAGATTATGGATTTCGATGGCGTGTGCTGCTAGTGAGCGTATATTGAGGAGTGCACACTTAAGTGAGACCTTCTGGTGGATGTGGGGCGAATCGCAAGAGGTGGTGATTCCAGTGGGAGTGGTGGTAGAAGGCAATGGAGGGGAGCTGGTACGTGAGGCAAGTCTTACCTTCTAGTTTTGCCAGTGATGGAGCAAGAGAATCCCAGCAGGGAAAGGTTAGATGTGTTGGTTCTGCAGCGTAGTTTGAATATCTTTAGGGCACCTAAAAGCAGTAGAGAGGGGATGATGGGGTGTTCCTGATGGGGTTTGCCCTCTCTCAATTGTGGAGGCTGCATCATGGGTGTGCCAGGCACCGGTCTGGCATGGCGGGTTGTGGTACAAATAGTGGCTAAGAACTCTTTATTGCAGGTGGATTAGTGAGTGGAGTTAGGCCGGGTCGGGGGACCGGGTCAGGGGATTGAGGGGGTCAATCTTGTGACTAGGCAAGGGAGGGGTGGACACCTTACAAGGTGCCAGCAGCATGTGCCATTGTACTAGGGTGCAGGCTGGATCTGCGATTGGCAGTGCAGGAGGC
Source organism: Ambystoma mexicanum (assembly GCF_040938575.1). Taxonomy (NCBI): domain Eukaryota; kingdom Metazoa; phylum Chordata; class Amphibia; order Caudata; family Ambystomatidae; genus Ambystoma; species Ambystoma mexicanum. The sequence continues at coordinate 140,298,920 of NC_090939.1, read as the reverse complement.
AACGGGGCACAGTAGTGTGCCATGGTAGTCAAAGCAGGTGGCAATGCAGGAGGCAACAGTGCACAGGAAGGTGCAGAGGAGGGCAATGCTGGAAGCAAGAACGAGGAGGGCATAGGGCACGGGTGGGGACACAGCGGGCATGCATGTGGAGACTTTTGGACCCTGGTGTCGCTAGCATCAGGAGACTCGTGGCAGCTCGGGTAGAACAGTTGGTTAGTGGCGGGAGGCAGAGGTGAGGTGGGTGGTATGCGGAAAGCAGGTGGTAGGTGAGGCGAGGAGAGTGAGCTAAGACTCAGGGGGGATTCCGAATTGGCTATGCGAGCAGAGCGGTAGGGTGGGAGGGAGAAGACACACTCCAATCCTAGTGCACCAGCAAGAACTGCATAATTGTATATCACACTGGACCCGGGGGTTTGCGCATGCTGGGTGCACTCAGAGGAAGGTGTGTAGCAGTGCGAGATTCCCTTCTTCCATGCATGCCACCAGGATCCTGGCTCAAACAATCTGCCATGTGCCATGGAGGGTTTACCCTAATGCCAGGCATGACTGCTGCATGTTTACATAAAACCACACTACCTAAGAAATGCATCTCATTGCAGTCTGGTCCTTCATACTTCCCTACCACTTAGCCCACTATTCACACAGGTAGGTGAGTAAGAACACATAGTGGTGAGTCCACACGTCCTCCTGGAACATGTGTGACAACACCAATACATATGAACAAAAGACAACACTTGGACACACTACCTACAAATTGGAATGCATACGAGACACATACAACACTTCCCTGGGCACCACAGCTTCACAAAAGCAGTGTCCTTGTGCCTGTGGGCTAAAAAGAAATGGCAAGGCTTGATCCATCACAAACGCATAGAAGTCCCTGTTCCTCCACACATTGAATAAAGCATGTGCGCATTCACACAGCACGCCTACAGATGATAGAAAATGGCTGCCTTCACCAAGACGGGCCCACAAGTGTATGCATGATTCACAGTACTCTCTCCTTCCCTTAAAAGGTGGCTCAGGATGACATATGAACCTTTGACTAATGACCCCCCAGTAGTGTAGCAGGGGCCTGCACAGCCCCTGCGGTGCCGAGGACCTCAGAGCAAGGGGGCTTTGATGCTGGCCAATCACACATGAGGATTGCAGCGGTCACTGCTACACCAGTCACATCACAATGTGTGTAGCCCACCTATCAGCATTCTTTAATTACACATGATTTGGGCATCTTTTTGAGGTGATTTGGGCCTGCCACCACGAAAAAGAGGAAGCAAGCCCAAATTCTCTTAGAAAGTATACTGAAACATGTGTAAGCCCACAACAGCTTCAAGAGTGGGTCACTGCAGATGCCATGATGAAGATAATTATTGGTTTACATGAAAATGTATTTAAGTGCATTTAATGTTCTTATTGAGGTTTGTACCACATTTCTTAATTACTACCAGATTAGGTAAACATATCCGTGAGTCTTATATATAGTACCAAGAGTATTTTTATTTGACCAAAAGACAAATGTCAAAGGCACAGTTGCCAACACGTGTTTCGACCAAATGCTCTTTGTCATGGCAAATTAATCATTCCAATGTCTTGAAATCATACAAGTTGAAAAGATCAGACCATAGGAATAGAAATCAGTAAACCATAGTGTTCCATATACACCATAACCATCAGTCGATTAGTAAAAAAATAAAAAGGAAACAACCATAAAGCCAAATGAAATATGAATGACAAACATAGAAGAGTTCATGATTGTGTACATTGGAGAACGTATGTCCATCACAAAAAGCAACCACAAAATAAAGCGAAACCAGAATAAAAGAAGATATGTTAGTATGTAATAAGGGATCATGCCATAAAACATGCACATATGTATGTTAGACATTGAAAGAATCCAAGCAAGCAAAAGGTTAATTGAGAAAATTAGGAAAATAGATAAAATCCCTCTAAAATTTGCTAATTTGCAGAAAGTACCCCTTACATGTTTGAATCCATAAGAGAAGTGCTGGTCGATTGAGGGCTACTCGGCGATGCAGTTTTTATGCAGTTACTTTCCTTCAACTAAGCATCCGTCATTGTTATGTATAGTTCTCCATTATCTAATATCCGTGTACATTTTCACTACCAAATGGGGGCACCAAAGACAACTATGATACGGCCAAGCAACGTTAACCAGAAAATTCAAACCACAGCTCAGCCCTGATTTTGTAAGGTTTAAGATGAGCCAAGCCCGTCAATGACTGAATGAAAAATTTGATGATTTAGGCAGGTGCCTCTGAGAGATGGCGACTAGGTGTGACTTTAATGATTAAGAGTTTGCTGTTAGCCAGCAAGTCATACCTGGGTTTTCTTTGGACAAACTATACAGGATAATTCTGTCAGAAACAAACCTGCCACTAGAGCGGATTCTCACCATGGGACGTCAACAAGAACTAACAGATGCCCATGTAGCTGAGATGGAGTCGATGATCAGTCGGCTGTCCTTGGACACAGAAAATCTCGAGAACAGCATAGCAGCCATAATCACATTCTGACAGGGGAGAGACAAGCCAGGACAAAAGCAAAAAGTGATGGTGCGGGGGACCCTGCTCTAGGGGTTACGTGCCACAAATGCGGAAAACTGAACCATTTTGCAGTGGTATGTATGTGCTCCAACTCCAGAGGCCAGAAGGACAACAGAACCACTGGACCACCAGAACACTGGCGCAACAACACCAGCCAGAGGAACAAGCAGGAAAGTGGCTTCAGCAGCAGGCTCCCACTAACCAACATCAGCGTAAGAACAGAGGACGAGTATGTAGATGATGACAGCGACAGTGACAAGGAAGGATGCTCGGAAGGAGAATCATCACTCAACAGGCCGTAACGCCACTAGAAGCCAAGGAAAGAACGAGTGCATATTGTTTTAGCAGTGAAACCACACTACAATAGAAAGAAACAAGGAACAAACACCCATCCCACATGCACGATCCTGGCTGATGGCACTCCCACGAAAATGATGATCGACACAGGAACTACCGCCAATGTAATGCCTGTCATCAGGTATGAGAAACTCTGCCCATGCCCGGAGCTGCAACACCAATCAGTACAACTGTTTGCATACGGGTGCAAGAAACTCTTACCAGTGAAAGGCTACTTCTAGACAGAGCTAGTAAACGAAGGGGAGAGATGCAAGTCACGCATGTACGTGGTTGATGCAGGCATTGAGACACTTCTCAGCTGCAAGACAGGAGAAATACTGAAGCAGATTTGTTTTGCTTTTGTAGTGCGCACTGGAGGAATCGAAGGCCTGCTAAAAAAACATGCCAATCTGTTCCAGGGCATTGGCTGCTTGGTTAAACTGAATATAGATCTTCCGGTATAGCCGAGAGCTGTCTGACACAGACGGGTCCCCTTCCAAATGAGGGCCGCAGAGGAGGACGAGCTCAGGAAACTCAAAGACCTCAACATCATCAAGAAAACGACCGGGTTGATACTGTGGGTATTGCCCATGTTAGTAACCCCGAATCCCAAACAGCACCAAACCGTACAGATCTGCATAGACATGCGACTGTCAAACGTAGCCATTGGGAGAGAAAGACATCACCCCGACTATAGGTGAACTGATCGTAGATTTCACAGGGGCAACCACATTCAGTAAACTAGACTTGCGCTCTGGATACCATCAGATCAGACTAGCGAATTAGTCCAGAAACATTACGAACTTCTCATCCCACTTGAGACTGCAGAGATATTGGAGGCTTAACTTTGGGATCTCCTCCACAGCCAAGGTGTTCCAGCATGAGATCAGGAAGGTGCTGCAAGATCTCCCCAGAGTGACAAATGTCCGCGACGACATTCTCATATATGGGACAACAGACGAAGAACATGACACCAGACTCAAAGCAGCACTCCAATGCCTAGATGAATCCGGGATAACCCTACACGCAGAAAAGTGTGAATTTGGGAAGAAGACACTTCTTCGGGTATGTGTTTAATAAGAAAGTGGCTGACATCAAGAATGCTAAAGCTCCCACTAGTGACATCGAAGTTTGCAGTTTCCTCAAAATGGCCACATACTGTGAAAGATTTATTCCTGACCTAGCCACCACTTCAATACTGCTGCAAGAGCTTACCAAAACAAATGTCACCTGGGAGTATGAAACCGCATTCCAACGAATAAAGGGTCCCTGTCAGGTGAAGCCAACATGGCCTTCTTCGACACTGCCCATGAAACCAAACTATTTGTTGATCCCAGCCCGGTGGGAACGGGTGCCGTCCTGGCCCAGAAAGACAGAGAAGGGACGATACACCCCAAAGAGTTTACTAGCTGGGCCCTGAACCCCTCTGAGAAAAATGATGCGCACATCGAGAAAGACTCGTTAGCGATCCTGTGGGGATGCAGGCCCTCCCTGTGTACATCGTCGGAAATCCAGTAAAAGTCTTCACAAACCATAACCCGCTAGTACCAATATTTAAAGGATCAGCTCCACACCTTCCTGCACGAATTGAGAGTTGGATGCCACAACTACAACAGTTTGATGTGGAAGTCCAGTGCAGAGCAGGAGCTGACAACCCTGCCGACTTTCTGTCACAACACCATAGGCCAGCGACCCCAAGAGAGTGCAAAGCGGCTCTGGAAGCCGAGGAACATGCCTGCCACGTTGTGGTGTATGCCTGGCCGAAAACAATGTGGTTGCAAAACACTGCGGAAGAAACAGCCAATCACACCTGTCTCCAGCTCACCAAAGAAGCCATCCTAATGGGAGAATGGAAGAACTACTTGACATCCATCACACCCCGCACAGCCCAAGCTCGAGAGATGCTACAAAGCCTATTCGGCATATACCATGAACTGTTAGTCTCCCCGGAGGGTTTTGAGCTAAAAGAGAACCGATTTGTTGTTCTGATGAACTTTGAAGAAAGGGCGCTACATCTGGCCCACAAAGGACACCAGGCCGTGGTCAAAATGCAAGCCTTCCTGAAGTCCAGACTATGTATGCCACAAATACAACAGAACGTAATGGCTCTGGTAGATGTGTGTGCATCATGTCAAGCTCCCCATCGCCTGGGACCCCCAGAGCCAATTGCCAGCCCTCCCGCAGCCAACAGAGATGGGACGCAGTCAGTGTCAATTTCTGCACCTTTGCCAATGAAACATATCTTCTAGTGTCAGTGGACGAATTCACCCGATACCCAGAAGTCGAGCCAGTATGCTCCACCGATGCAACATCGATGGTCACAGCCCTAGAGAAGATGTTTGCAATCCACGGCATCCCATCCACAATCAAGAGCGACAACAGACCTCCTTTTATGAGTCGGGAGCTACAGCTGTTCCTCGACAGTCTAGGAATTGGAAACCATCGGATCACGCCATGCTAGCCTCAGGCTAATGGAGATGCCGAAAGGTTCATGGCACCCATAAACAAAGTGGTGTGAATTGCCAAAGACAAGATCAGACCATGGCTCCCAGAGCTGTATCGTTTTCTTCGCTCATACCGCCAAACTCCACACTCCTAGACACAAGTGAGCACAACAGCGCTCATGTTCGGAGTCCCAATCCAAGTAGGGCTCCCTCTTCAGCATACATGGAGTCCACCACTGATTGACACAGAGAGGGTTGTACAACACTGCAGAGTGCACAACAGAAACAAGAGCCATGCGCTGCAAGCTACCTCAGCACCCTGCAAATAGGAGACACAGCATTGGTGACGAACAAGGCACCACCCAGAAAGTTGGCCCTCACATACAAATCGCAGCCATGGACAGTTGTGGACAAGAATCACGGCATTGTGACAGTGTCCCGGGGGAAAGAGACAGTGACCCGGAACTCCTCCCATTTTTGCAAAGTCACGACGGCCATGTTGCAAGAAGCCTCAGGAACCACCGCAGAACAGAGTGACCAGATCCTGCCGCAGGCAGAACAGCATCAAGGAGCAGCCGGATCACCCCAGAGCGTTGCCCAAGACCTACTGACCGGAGACAGTGGGGAACTAGTCAGTCCCAGTTATAGCGCCTCCCTGAGAGTTGAGAGCAACCACCGCTGCTCACTCCAGCAGCAACCAGCACTGTCCACCCGGCTCAGAGGGTTCGTGCTGCTTGGGGACTATCAGCGAGCTGATGAACCGGACAAACGTAAGACTCTAAAAAGCTGATTTATGTTTCCAAACTGAGTTCATTTTGATATTCAATTTGGGGAGCGATGTGAGATGGTCTTGTGACCAGAGATGATGGCATAACGAGTAGTGTCATGCTGTGCATTGAGGTAGGTAATAAATATGGGTAAAAAGCCCGCCAGCATACCAGTGAGTCTGTGTATTATGGGTGCGGGGGCCTGGTAACCCCATCCACACATCACACCCAGGAGCAGATAATGTTATCTCTGCAGAGGAACAGGGCAGCCCAGCCTTAACCCTGTGGAGCTGCTGAGAGCGATGAGGGAGGGGCTGTGGTTGGAGAATGGAAGGAGCACAAGGGTCTATTTTTGTACCTCAACCAAGTGCCCACCCAGTGCCTTGTTCCTTGTTTGTTTTCCTGTTGAACAATAGGATCTGAAAGAATTGCTTGGGCACTGGCCAGGAAAATACCCAGAATCCTTTCACGTTCAATATAGACCTTGTGAGGAGAGTAGAAATGCTGCTTCCACCCCCGCCCCTTGTATTTAGAAAGCCATTTTCTCAGAGGAAAACGCAGAAAACACCAACCACAACATATGATTCCTGTCAGCTTCTTTTGTGAATGTTCTGTGCTAGTTTCTTTAGACAGAGAGAAACGCGAGACGTTTTCAAACACGTAAAGATGGCGACTGAATTTTGGAAGCTGTTTACCTCCAACGGGACGCTTATTAAAATATCACTTCCTGCCATTGGTCTGTTGGTGTCACTCTCGTAAATGTACTAGTCACAATAAAATGGCCCGGGGAAGCCAGCGAGCGAGTGCGTTTTCGGAGAAAAATGGTTCCACGTGTAGTCTCTGCACAGGCGCCCGGAAGTAGCGGTGCAGCAGTGCAGCAGTGCAAACACGCATTTCCGCTCATTTTAAATAAGTATGAAAAGAATAACCAAAAATAAAACAGGACCATGAAGAATATCTCCACTCATAAAAGCAAAACAAAATACAAAGGTACACCATAAACTGTGGGACTCACCACCCTCCCCAGTACATGCCTCGATGGTGTTTGTTTTTTCTAGATTTGATAGTTGAGTGGACCTTTGGAAATTACACCGCACACATTTAATAGTAAGAGAGATCTTTGGGAAGTGCTTATCAAGGGTTACTGTAATTATTGTATGTGGAACAACACTATGGTCAGTTACAACAATGAACTTGGCTTTTCGAAGAGCGAACAACATGCAGACTCAAAATGTTGGCATAAAAGGCACAGTAAGAGAAATGGACTTGCCCAAGGTCACACACCTGTAGTTAAGAGGTGAAGCTGGGATCTGAGCCCCGTCTGCAATATAAGCCTTTTGCTGACCATATACCTTTTTCAGCTGTGGTTGAGACAAATAGTAAACCACAATGACCAATACATAAATCCTTATAGGAATACTTTAAGCGACAACAGTGTGATTGTAGCTTTATAGTAGCCGTTCTGAATGGAAGTATTCAAGAAAGAGAATGCAACAAAATAAAGTTTAAAAGGGGGGACTTGGTTACCTCCCAATATCCAGCACACCCTGGAAACAACAACCAGGATATACTCGTGAAAACTAATTTCAGTTCATTGTTTACCAACTCACCTCCTAAGTGTCTTGTGATTACATGAGGGTTACTCTATAAGGAATATGATTTAAATGTGACATTTATAGAGTGTAGCCCTGACAGGATTTAATGCTGAACAAGTGCCTTGCATTCATGTTTGTGTATGGGCACACCCACGTTCATCTATGAGGAATTTGAACCAACCGTTATGTTTGTTTTTTCTATTTTTTCTGTTCTCTTGTTTCCATAATAGGTCTGCCAATTATTAGGCAGGTGTTTATAAAAAAAACAAAAAAATACTATGGCAAACTATATCCAAGTTGACTGGACATTAACTAAATAAATATGTTCACAGTCACTGTATATGTGGTTTCTTGCTCTCATTTCCATTAAGCATGAATATACAGCTCCATTGATACTTGGCTTGTTAAATGGTACAATCTTTGCATTAAAAATGAATACAGAGATATATGAAATGTTGTTGTGGCAGGACGCCACCCTTATGTTTCAATAAAAGGGGTGATCGACGTTATTTTATGACTGCTGAATTGTCTTGAAAAAAGACAGATTTCGATGGCACGTATTTCGGTAACCAACTGGAGCTGTGTGGGGGCTTTCAGATGCAAAAGCCCTCCCCTTGTCACCCAAAGATTCACTTTAATATAGGCCGACTCACTGCCATTCACAATTGACAAAGAGCTGCCCTTTTAAAGGTGCAGTCATTTGCGAAACCCCACGACCAGATGCAGGGGAAGTGGTTTTTGGGGCACACCATTGTCCTAATCGTGGTTTTGGCGGTGAGTGCCAACTACTGCAGAGCGAGGACCTGGGCAGACGCAGAAGCGGCCCATGCCCTGTGCCAGCCATGGGAATGGTGCTGCCAGAGGCAGGTAATGACTTGAGGAAACGCCAATTAGGCTGCAAACAACTGTAAACCTTTGTGATGTGCACACAAGGTGAGTTGGAATGGGCTATTTTAGCAGCACCATTCTGGGTCAGGTGACCCAGGTATGTTGAGGAGCACCAGGCCCAATATGCTATTGTGGGGCACGTTTTGGGCCAAAGTGAACCTGTTTTTTGGCCAAGGTGGGAAAGTCTGATGATTTACTAGACTCTGCAGCTTGCAGTTTTTTTTTTTTTACCAATGTTTCCTGACAAATATTGTTTAGCATCACAATTATCAACACATTTTGCGAATAAAAATTCCCTCTTGGGTACTGCTCAAATGGTATGATTATAAGATGGGCAGTAAGACCCCTGGAAATCGACAGCTCAGTAATTAGTGATTGCAGGCGTTCTGGACAATTACTTCTTTACCGCCAAGCATGTGGTAACCATATCTACCGGCTGTGAAACAATACTGACACCACACACGTAACTGCAGCATGGCATGCCGAAAAACGATAAGAGAAGCGGAAGTAACAGACATCCAACAAATAGAAAAATACAAGCCCAGAAGCCCATCTGGGTAAAATCACCAGCTCCCAGGAATCCTGGGACGCCATTGGAGGGATGGGAGTCAATGGACGATGCCATTGGAGGGAAGGGAGACAATGGACGATGCCATTGGAGGGAGGGGAGGCAATGGTCGATGCCATTGGAGGGAAGAGAGACAATGGACGATGCCATTGGAGGGAAGGGAGACAATGGACGATGCCATTGGAGGGAGGGGAGGCAATGGTCGATGCCATTGGAGGGAAGAGAGACAATGGACGATGCCATTGGAGGGAAGGGAGACAATGGACGATGCCATTGGAGGAAAGGGAAACAATGGACGATGACATTGGAGGGAGGGGAGGCAATGGACGATGCCATTGGAGGGAAGAGAGACAATGGACGATGCCATTGGAGGGAAGGGAGACAATGGACGATGCCATTGGAGGGAAGGCAAACAATGCAAGCTGGAGGATACCCAAGTTCACAGACGGGGAACTGAGTGGACGAGCAGAGGAGGGCTACAAGGGAGCACCCATGCTGGTGGGCCACCTGATGAACACAATCACTCCTGCCACTCATGTCTTGCTATGGGACAGGGTACATGACAAAGCTTCAGCTGTGTCTGTGCATTCCTGTACCATCAAAGAGGTGGGATGACCTGAAGAGGTGGGTATGTGCCAACATATGGCACGCAGGCAAGAGGGCATGGCCACTGCAATGGGCTCAGTGCAAGGCCCAGACATGCCCACTTGGGAGGCAAGGGCTGAACTGCGGTGGGCATCACGGCATTACTGGAACAAGCGATGCAGAGGTTGGGGCAGTACTACAGGTTGCAGGTGGTGAGGATTGCATGCAAAGTGCCTACATTATGGCTTAGCATGTGAAGCTTGCAGTATCGTAGGATGATGTCTAATGTATTGTGAATGGGCTCTACCTGCACTTAGAATAGGTGGCAGTCGCATTAGTTGTAGTAGTAGAAGTAGCAGTAGTATTGGTTGTAGTAGCAGTATTATTGGTTGTAGTAATAGAAGTAGCAGTAGTAGTTATATAGTTGTCAAGGAAAAGAAATAAGGGGTGGCGTGCCCATCCTAGTATGGACAAAAACACACCAACGACAATGCACAAAAATTGAAAGGGTGTGAAATAACAAACATGAAGTTAATGCAATCTACATATGCACCAAAGAGAGATCAGCAGAGTTATTCTTTCTAGTTTCAGTATTGTTTACATTAACATGCAGGGCCCACGAATCATTCCTGGGAGACAAAAATCTCTTTCTAAAATCCATAGCATACACATCTGTGAAAGTACTCTTTGCACTGTGAATTAGGCCATTTAGTGTGGTGCAAAGGGTACTTTTGACGTGCAAAGTGACTTTGCACTGCAAAAATACACTTTGCACTGAAAAAATTACACTTTGCCCTGCTCTGTGAATCAGGGTGTTTGTTAGCAGAACAAAGTCACTTTGCACTGTGCTAAAAGATCCATGAATAAATAAAACCCTTAGTTGGAAAACACCTGAGTGCTCAAAGTCAGGCATGGGGAGACCATTCCATGCGTCGCCCCCCACCACCCAATATTGGATTTTCACACAGAAAGGATGTATCTCACTGGGGTCTGCTTACCCAAACTACCAGCTAGGACCTTCCAAGCTGGATGTGTGATCATGTCCTAATAATATTGAAACTGACAGACTGGAATCACGCTGCTGAAGAACTGAACGTGAGCAATGCCAGGAACCCTCACCATGCATAGGCTGATGTATGTCCTGGAATTGTACATTATATTAAACAAAGTATTGGTCTATGGGCAGCAGGTAAAGAGACTTGCGGGGGCATTAATATAGAACTTAGCTGGGAAAAGAGAATCCTTCTAGAACAATAGGACTAATAATTGAGAAATAAAGGTTCCTTGCATGTATCTTCTTGATCAGGGCACACTGGGCAAGAAGATGCCAGTTAAGAACCTGATTTGCCTGCCGAAGACCCTTAAGAAAAGGAATCTACTTTTTGATAGCGAGACTGCATTGCAAGTCAAATATCACTTGATTAAGAACATAAGAATTGCAATATCAATAGTTGCCAGATTGGCAAGCACTGAGCGTGGCATGGGTAAACATGAATTTGGAAATAATTAATCTGTCCTGATGAAGGTCGTCCGACAAAAGGGAGCACCAAGAAAGTTTAGCTCCAAAAAGGCCGAAACACCTTGTGTCGACACTGCCATGTATAGAAAAGTCATTTGAGAAAACTGATATCAATACAAGATTTTGTAAATAAGATAGACATTCCACATTATTGGTTGTGGTGTGAAAATCAATTATGAATCAGATTATATCTTTTGTTGTTGTGCGGTAGACCAGTCCCATGTCATTTGTGGCGTTCTTTTAATTCATTTGAAACTTTTCACCAAAATGTCTTATTATAAACGGTTGTATACTAATTTACATTTCACAATTGACCTCGGTAGAATTGACCTAATTTAGAAGGTCAATTAGGACATATATGTGGGGGAAACACCCAGCAACCCCCCCAGCCAATCGAAAACCCCCTGCAACCTCCCATCCTATCCCCTTATATTATTTATAATCCAAAACCAACCCAATACATATATAAATTAACTAAAATAATGTAAAGGTCAATTGTGCAGAAGGTCAATTAGGACCACTATAATTAGGTAAATTGTGCAAAAGGTCAACTGTAAAAGGTCAATTTGGGTAATACCTTATAAACAATTACTGTTGATATTTTGATTTTCTAATTTTTGTGCGCACCTTGAATTTAATGTGAAATTATTTGTTGTGAAGAAATAATATCATTGAAAAAAGAGTGGGTATTATTAGAAGGTAACATTGCCCTTTCCACTTCTTGACAATTTATGTTTTTTGTGATGATGGCCCTGAGTTCCAGGTTCCTCAGATATAATCTCAGCCATATCAAAGGCCAGTGAAAGGTTGGGTAAAAGGAAATCACGGACAGAGCCTGGATCTCTGTGCCCACTTAGATTGTCAAGTGCTAAATAGGAACTTTTTTGTTCTTGTGTCAATCTCTCTCTCGAGCTATACTGCTGCATGCATTCAGTGCTGGAGACATCTTCATTATGTTACAGAAGTAGATAGCAGGAAGATGTTGCATATATTCAGACATTTTGTGCACCGGCTCCACCAGGTCTCTCTCCTCAACTGACTGTAGGTAGAACAGGGGACTCCAAGTCCAGTGGCGACGCCCAACCTCACCACGTTTTCAGGAAAGCCACAAACTCTGAAAGTAACTCCCTTTGGCATTCACTGTATTCAAATGTATTTGGTGTAGTTATCCTGAAATAATGGATTGGATTTGGCTCGTGAACACGGACCCTGAAGACCGCCGAGCAAGAACCTACACTCAACTTTAATGCACACCTACACAGACACGACACAACAAGAAAATGTTGGCGTAGAGTGCAGCTGTTCAATGCATCTTTCTCTTAGTAGTCTTTTGTGATTTGTAGATCATAAAAAAATGCATGAGTAACTTCATTTGTATTTTAGGGCATTCTGCATTTAATGTTTTTAACTTGATATGTAACAATGAAATCCAATACGTCTAAAATAATAGTTCTGAAAGCAGGGCACAACTACATAAAAAAGCAACAACAGAAGAATCAGTGATTTTTTGGTCTTAAAACAATGAACTCTGTTAAACAAAATGTCATGAATTTGCATTCATGGAAGCTTTGGGCCAAATGGAAGCACCGCCAATGATCACCGGTTATGTTTTCCTATCAACGTGCCTTCACGCACTAGCTTTTGTTACGCCATCATGTGATCTCGATATCTTTGGCTCGCTCCGCCTAGTTCCTCGCATTGCAACCCTCGTTATACCTCTTTGAGTACTGACGTTGTTTTCTGCTCTCTCAGTTCCTTTTCTCCCCACTTGTCCTGCCTACCTGGTTATCCTGCCTACCTTCTGCTGCCTCCTGCTGTTCCTCTTTGGGTATTCGCTACACTCCTGTTTGGCTCACCCTGACCCACGCTCCTTTCTCTGCACGCTCTCTTGTCAGCTTCGTGTTCACCTCATCTGCAGTCTTCTGTTACCTAACGGACCTGATTGACTCCTGCTCGCCTGTTGCTGTCATCACCAGGGTTTTTTTACGCCTCACAGCTTTTTCCCTGTAAACGGGCTGTTTCCGGGAGGTTCGCCTCTGAGCCCCTTTGTTACCACTCTCAGAACATAGTGGCGACCTGCTGGAACAGACCCTATCTCTTCGACAAGACGGGAACTTCGAAGCTGTGACCAGAGGACGCCAAATCAAGCCACTCAGATCCGTCTGCCTCCTCCTCTTCAGAGGAGAGTTAAGGAGAGCTTGGTGTTAGTTGTGAGACAAAAAGGAAGCAAAGTATTTCAGTTGTCCACTGTCTAAACAGAGAATCTGATATCATAATGCCCAACCTCTCAAATGCCACTGATTTCTTTGAAGGGCGAATGTAACAGTCAATGGCACCATTTCACCAAAATCTTAGAGGAAGTGGAAGTGACATCACATGCTCCTTGACCCCCCCACAGGAAGTGACATCACATACCCTTTCATTGTAATGACATCAGCTATATTCCTTTTTAACAATCCTTATTGAAAACTTGTGGCAGCAGCACGTTAATAAGCTCTAAGTTAGGTAGCACAAACTAAAGGCATACCATCTTTTCAGATCTTATTAGTGTGATTGGTGGACGAGGCCATGTGAAGCACTCCAGAGGGGTGGCAAAGCTGCCATGGGGCAGCAGGACTTCCTGCAAATGACGCCCTTGGTGGTCGTACAACCACCATCCACTGTCCGTGTGTCTTCTGCATAGGTTCCTGGGTATTTGTGCCCCATTTTAAAAGTCACAGAGTAAGTGGGTGCTTCAAGAGTGCCGGTGGGGTTCGCATGTAGTGAATGGGCTTGTGTTTACGAATGAATACAGTTTATTTGGCAGAAAAGGAAGGCTTTTTCTCCAGACCCATTTGCCCTGAGGCTTGCAGTGCTGCTGTCTCTCCCACTCCTTGAATTCCGTGTTTGCACTTCTACTTTTCATGTTAACTCAGCGCAATTCTAATGCGCGCTGGACGGAGCTAAGGGTGGGTTTGTTATTTAAAGGAGCATCAACAGTTGTGGGGAGCAGGGGGGCTGGTGTATTTACACTGCCTCTTAAGCCCGCCCACCACTCCCCACTTCTCCCAGGCTTTCCTAACTGATTTTCTGGCACCCCTCCCCCGCTCTTCCCACTCTCGTCAACTTCTTGGAAAAGTGCGTGGGGATGGGCGCAGTTAAGCAGATTAGCGTTAACTGGGGAAGGAAGATTGGTATGTGGACAAGACTGGAAGCAGACAGTCCCAATTAGAGGAGGACGCCTTCTTCATTACAGTGCATTGCCTGCAGCCAATGGAAACATACCAGAACGTTAGCACCAAAGAAAGTGTCCAGCCCTAGTAAACATTGTGTCAAGGAACAGCGCGTTGGACGAATGCTTTCCCTGGGCAAGACTGCTTTTATTGCAGGGTCTGACCACAGTGCGCTGTAATGACAGGCCTGGAAGGAAGGGAGGAAGGGGTCTTTGTGGTCACGTTATGGAAGAGCCCTGAATTGATCTGATGAGAGAAAAATCCCTGTGGGATTCATTAGCTGTATTAGGATAGTAATTTATTGACTCAAAGACACGCACGGGCATGCACACACAACCACACAGACACACCACACAGACACATAAATTGCTTATAGCTCCTGGGAAGGGTGTATAGGTTTTGCTTACCTTGAGTATAGCTGTGTTATCCTAAAATAGCTTAGAGTAATTACTTCCCTTGGTCTGTGAACTGAAAAGCGCCTATGGTTGAATGTTGCACCACGGGGTCCGGTTCCCCTGGAGTAGCTGTGTTATCCTGAATCAGAGTTATAGGTTTATGCTGTTCCTGGTTAGAAGGGTACGTTCTCCAGTTGATATCGCTTTGTGGTTTTTTGCTGAGCTTCGTGGTACGGCTGATAGGGTCTACTACCCTGGTATTATTGAAGGTAATCTAGAGGTAACTTTTGGTGTTGACTTCCTTAGAACTCCTGTTAGGTGTTCCGGATGGGGTTATGTGCTTTGGTCTGTGTACCTTCAGGCATAGTTTTGTGTTTTTATAATTGTGGTTATATATAATGTGATGGTGCTTGTATCCCCCGGGAGTTATCTGGGCCTACTTGTATTTGAATGGGCCATTTGGTTTTGCAATACATAGTGTTTCAGTGTTTCTTTGGACCATTTGGATTGCGGTTTCATTTGTGCTGGTTCTGCAGCCCTGTCTCCGCCTGGGATGGGCCTGGCTGGTCAGGCTGCGCTGCCCTGAACTCGGGTGGTGCAGCCTTGTGCTGGGGGTGGGGTCTTGTGCTGCCTCAGTTGAGTGGCTTTGCTGGGCCCTCGGTTGGACTTCCGGGGAAATGTCCTAGCAGTCCTATCGCACAATACTGATGATCAAACATATGGCATACAGTCACCTTCAGGTTTGTAATAATGCATACAATAACATAGACTGCTAAAAGAAGGTAAGTAGTGATACAATAGGATGAAACCACTTCACACGAATTATACCCTAACTTTATAAGTCCAATCCCTATGAGGTACAAGACGATTCTGCTGGGGTAGCCCATTGGAGACCTAGCCAGTCCACAGAGTGGGCCAAGAAACTTCCGAGGGCTCAGGGTGGCTTCATCCACAAGAATGTGTCGAGACTGGTTGGTCCCACAAGCCCTATGGCAGAGGTACCGCAGACAGCCTTTACAGATCAGGTAGTCCAGCAAGGCTTCACCGGGCCAATCACAGGAAAGAATGCTGGGCCTTATCGGCAGTCGGATCTTCAGTCAGCTGCTTGTCTACACAGGATACTTGGCTCTAACGCTTATCTGAAGAAATGATATGATATGATAGTTTATTTATAGCGCACCTATACATAAATGTTTCAAGGCGCAACCAGGAAGGGGAGGGGAACAGGGGGAACAAGACAACGATCTTACTAGGCCCAGTGACATTGAGATTGCGCAAGTGTAGGGGACAGGAAAGGGGAAAAGTGCCAGGGAAAAAGGGAGGAGGAGTAAGTGCAGGACATAGCATCTAAACATCGAAAAACAAGAAGTGCAGCCAGCAGGTGGCAGTGCAAGGTTAAGTGCAGAACAAGTGATAGATAGTGCAGGTAGGGGGGCTGTAGGGTTACAGATAGAGCCTCAAGTGCAGGGTTGCCAGGAGGCTGTGCAGGTGAGGGAGGATAGCTCGGCAGGATAGCTCAGGGACAACGCGCTCGCCTTGGAAGCAAGATGACGCAGAGCAACACATATTCGATCCTCGGGTCCGTGCTTCGAAACCTCTGGGTATTAAGCGTGATCTAAATAAACAATTACAAATTACAAAAAACGTCTACAACTGGGAGGGCAGGGACCTGGACCTGTAGTTCAGAGGGTAGCCAGGTTACCAGTGCAGTATCAGACAGGAGTTAAGGAGGGAGGAGGAAGAGAGAAGGCAGAAGCAAAGAGGAAAGTCTTGAGCTGCTTCCGAAACCAGAGATGGTTCTGCTCAAGTTTCAGAGAGGAAGGGAGGCTGTTCCAGAGGGAGGCACCAGCTGAAGAGAGAGATCTGCCCCGAGCTCATTGCTTGGAAAAGCGACTGACTCTCAAGGAGTTGGAGGTAGAGGAGCAAAGAGCTAGAGTAAGAAGATACTTAAGAAGAGAAAGCTGGAGATATTTTGGTCCCAGGCCCCAGAAGGACTTGTGGACAATGAAAAGGGTCTTGAACTTGATCCTTGCAGTCACTGGGAGCCAATGGAGAGATTTAAGTGCTGTAGAGATACAATCCCTGGGCTTGAGGCCAAGGACAAGTCTCACAGTACTGTTCTGGATGAGTTGCAGAAGATGGAAAATAGAGGCGGGCAGATTTAAAAAGAGGCTGTTACAGTAGTCAAGCCTAGAGAGAACCAAATCTCTAGAAACTGTGAGCTTCTGTGGGAAGGAGAGGAAAGGAAGAATATCTTTGAGGGGGTGTAATTGGTAGTTAGACTTCTTAGAGACGTCGGAGATGTGATGAGAGAAGGAGAGTGTGGAGTCGAAGATAACCCTGAGGTTCTTAGCCTCACAGGTAGGATCAGGGCCAAGGGTGGCCGGACAGAGAGTGATAGGAAAGAGGGGTGCAGGTGTGCCAATGAGGAGGATCTCCATCTTGCTGGCATTCAGGCAGAGATCATTTGTGGTGCACCACTCTTGGATTGCAGACAGACGATCCGGGATGAGAGAAGGAGAAGAGGCGGCAGAGGGGAGCCTAAAAGCGAGCTGGGCGTCATCCGCATAGAACTGGAATTTGGAGCAGAGAGCAGCAATGCGGTGGGCGAGAGGTGCCAGGTATTGGGTGAACAACCAAAGAGAGAGGTTCGACCCCTGGGGACCACCGCAGGTGGAGAGAGAGAGACAGAGGAGAGGAAAGACCCAAGTTGGACCTCAGAGGGTCGGTCACAGAGGAAAGAAGTCAGCCAGGCCAGAGCCTGATCAGTAATACCCAGGTTATCACAGAGCCAGTTCAGCAGGATGGCATGGTTGACCATCTCAAAGGCAGAGGAGAGATGAACTAGGATAAGGACAGAGGGGAGATTAGAATCAATGTTAGAGAGCAGGTCTTCACAGATGTTCAGGAGAGCAGTTTCTATGCTTCTGGCTTCTCTGAAGCCAGACTGATGGCCATGGAGACAACTGACAGATTGAGTGTGAATATTAAACTGGGAGATGGCCAGCTTTTCTAGAAGTTTGCTCAGGAAAGGAGTGATAGAGATCGGGCAATAATTAGCCATAAGGGCGGGGTTGGCTGAGGTTTTCTTGAGAAGAGGGTGCACAAGAGAGTGCTTCAGGGGGGAGGGGAAGGTTCCAGAGGTGAAAGAGTGGTTGCAGAAGTCAGCCAAGCCTGGAGCGAGTGTGTCAATGTGGTCCTTGATGATTTTGGAAGAACTGGGAGGAACCTGTTTTGATGAGGTTTTCATAGATTGGACTTGTATAGAAACCTCGTCAGGGGAGAAGAGAGGAAAGGAAGAGAAGGGAGGGGGTGGCTGCAGCGGGGCCGGAGGGATAGGAGGGACTGGAGGGAGAATCATGAGAAGCTGTAAGGGTTTTAGAGATGAAGTGAGAAGCCATGGCCGTACAGAGGCCCTTGGAAGCAACAGGAAAGGTGGCGACTGCGGCAGGCTTGGCCAGTTCCTTACAGATTTTAAAGAGTTTGGCCGAGTTGTTAGATGCCACAGAAATGCCAGCTTGTATGTGAGCTCTCTTCTTAGTGAGGACAGAGAGTCAGCATTGCCTTTGGCGCAGGCGGCAGGCCAGTTTGTCAGAGGATGTACAGTATGCCAACCATTTCCTCTCAGCCACCCTACACTTGCGTTTAAGAGTGACGAGGTCTGAGTCGTACCAGGAGTTGCACTTGGCTTTAGGCTTTATGCGGCTCCTTATCACAGCGGCAAGTTCATCGAGAGTATCTGAGATAGCAGAGTGGGGCGTGGAAAGGGCTGTGTCAGGGTGTGAGTCAGCCAGAGATGCAGGAGGGGAGAGAAAGAGGTGGTGAAAGCCTCAATTGACACACGCTTCATGGGTTGCATGACTGAGAAGGTGGGTGGCAGAGTGGGCATAGGCTTTTCCTGAGGGGTAGTGGGAGAGAGATGAGAGGAGAGGAGAAACCGGACACTCCAGGAGAGAGGAGTGGTGAGCGGGTTAGAGAGGGCGAGGTCTGAGGAGATGAGAACATTGAGAATGTGCCCTGCAGAGTGAGTTGGGCCAGGGGGAAGAATAGAGAGAGAGTCGCAAAGGTCACGAAAGTGTCCCGTGTCTGGACAGGAAACATCCAGGTGGATGTTGAAGTCTCCAAGGAGGAGGAGTTAAGTGGTTGAGGCCAGGAGGCAGGAATCGGGGTCTGCCCACTCAGAGAGGAATGGGGGGGATCTGACCAGGTGGACGGTAGATTGTAGCCACTGTGAGAGAGTGGCCAGGGGAGAGGGAAAGCCTACAGACCAGGCATTCAAAGGAGGAGTAGGACTGCATAGGAATGATAGAGGCAGGAATCCACTCCGGGAAGATCAGGGCTACACCCCCACCAGAACAGTTGGATCTGGGCATGGAGAGGACCTTGTAGCCATCCGTACGGAGAGTGTCAAAGCATGTGACAGAGCTGGCCGTGAACCAAGGACATCAAGGTCAAGTTCTTCCAGGAGATGGCAGGTGTCAGAGGAGTGTTTGACAGCTGAGCGAGAGTTAAGAGTGGCGAGGTGGAGAAGGTTGCCATCCTTGAAATGACTGAGGGTTTCCTCTTCTTATCATAACTCCTGTCTGGAAACAAGTCCAGGCCTACCAATGGTAAGGATCTGCATCATTCAAACTGCCAGCAGTGGTCCAATCAGGGACCACTGTGGGTTTCACACCCAGACTCTGACACCACGATGTGGAGCTAGAGGTATTTCCTGACCTGCATTGTAAGCTGCTCTGTGCACTGTTGGAAAGTTGCCAAAAAGACAAAAGGGAAACATAGTTTCCCAGGACTGATAGTCTGAAGGACTAAACAGTTTCTCCAGAACAGAATGAGTAAAAAGTCAGTGGAGTGAAGCTAAAGGCTTCCCTTCTGTGAAAAAAAACAGGACAGGGTAAGAAACAAAAGCAAAAACTTTGGGGGTCCATAGAATATATATGAAAAGTTACCAAAAGAGAAATCTTTCCTAATACAGGCATCGGCTGGAAAATCTTCCATGGCGGGGGGATATAGCCCCCTGGACAGTGCGGGAAAAAAAGGTCTACAAGAATTCTACCCTGAGCTTTAGGCAGGCCAATGCTGAAGCAGTTAAGGCAGCGGTCAATCTTAAGTTGGGAAAGAATTGGGCGACTAAGATTTGCTCCTCCCTCTGAATTGCAAACTGGTTATCGCTCAGGCTTCAAAGAAGTCTGCTGAGTAGCGCAAGACCTCATGGAAGCTGCTTATCACCACCTTGATACAGCGTCTATGAGCATGGACATAGGTGCTGTTAAGATCGATTTCTAGATTCTGGCCTGGTGCATAGATTTTAGGAGACCACTCTAGTTATAGTGAATGGGGATCTCTGAGGGTAGCCAATACCCAATCAAGGTAGGAATGGAGAGCAATCAAGGCTTAGTCTCAGGAGTGTGAGTGAGGGTTCGGGGACCTCAATGAGCCCGCACAGTGAAGCACCCGATAATTCAGTTTAGATCGGAAAGAACAAAAATACTTTATTTCTTCAAGGCCCCAAAGCACACACTAGGAAATGAAACAAGTAGGTGATAGTATTACGCAACACTCAATTATGAACAGTGATACACT
Organism: Ambystoma mexicanum; assembly: GCF_040938575.1. Classification (NCBI taxonomy): domain Eukaryota; kingdom Metazoa; phylum Chordata; class Amphibia; order Caudata; family Ambystomatidae; genus Ambystoma; species Ambystoma mexicanum. Next base: position 140,278,464 of record NC_090939.1, on the reverse strand, counting down.
CACCTTTAAATAGTAGTGATGCAGTAGAATGGAACCACGTCACAAGAAATATACCCAAACTTCAGAAATCCAATCCGTATGAAGAGTGGGCCTTGTGCCCAAGAGTCGCAAAGCTTCTCAGAAAAAGGGACTGGTGCAGGAAGAAATCTTGTGCTAGTGAAATGTTCCAGACAAGATATTCAACAAAGTTACTGATGAGTAAAATGATGTTTCTATCTTTCATGTACAGCTGCCTTTAGATGCGCTGATCAAAAAGTGATGCAATGGAATAACCAAAATTCATTCTAGGGAGAAGGGGGAAGGCAAATGTGTTGTGCTTACTTATCTCCCCTAAATTCGATTTTCGCAGATGACTATATGGGTCAACTGGGGGTCGTTGGATATAGGTTTTCCCGCCGTTGTTTCTAGTGAGAAGTGCTAAGGAGCTGCAGGTGCAAGGATTCTTCTGGTCAGTTCCAGGAGCAATGTGCAAGACACTTCACAGGACGGCGCAAGGTGAGTTCCAGCGATGGCCTCCGCACAGAGACGACGGGAGGCATCCTTCCAGTCGCGTTTGAAGACCTTCCAGAGCAGGATCCCTTGAAGCTGGGAGGCTGAAATTCAACATAGAGGAAACTTGCAGCACAAGCTGGTGATTACCAAAGTTCTGGCAACAAACTCTGAATGGCGACGTTCCTAGCGAAGTAGCCCATTGGACAGCTGGTCAATCCACCAGGTGATCCAGGGACACTTGCGGAGGCTCAGGGCAGCTGCATGCTTGAACACGTAGAGACTGGTTGTTCCCACCAGTCCAAGGGTTGAAGCACTGCTCAGGGTTTACATAGATCAGAAGTGCAGCAGAGCTTCTGGAAGGGATGTTGGGCCTCATCGGGAGTTGTCCACGGACATTCAGTCAGTTGATCTTCTACACAGGATACTTGTCTCTAACACTGATCTGAAGAAATGGCTTCAGGTGTCCTCTTCTTATCCAAGATTCTGCCTGGAAGCAATTCCACGCCGCATTCAAACAGCCAATAGTGGTCCAATCTGGGACCAATGTGGGTTTCACTCATCCCACACATCTACACTTTCAGACACCACGGATGTGGAGTGGGACCAGACAATCTCACCCCCTTCCTGGGCCACCCACACACACATGCAATACTATCCCATGAAAGCAGCAGCTTTCCTGGGCAAGCACATGACCTTATATGGTATTTCCTGAAGGCAGGAAGAAGTCCAAACAACAATATGGCCAAAGAACAAGCGAAAATGTCATGGCGTGGCCATTTTAGGCGATTAGCCTCGTTCAGTAGCCATACACAGTAAAGGCCAATGTGCACACTAGAATAAGGCAAGAATTATAAAAATATGTTAGCTTCCAAGAGGTTGTCTTTAGGCACATCTAAAAGTAACCAAAAATCCCAAGTGCAAAAGTCTAATCTGATAAGGATGTATCCCCACTGCATTGATTTGTAAAATGTTGTGTGCACTGTTACAAAGTTACCTAAAAGGTAAAAAGACTAAAGGGAAACAGTTTCCCAGTACTGATAGTCTGAAGGACTATTCAGTTTCCCCATAACAAAATGAGCAGAAGGCCAAGGGAGTGAGGCTGGAAGCTTCACTTCCCTGTTAAAAGTGAGGACGGGTTCAAAAACAAAAGCAGAACGTTTTGGGGGCCATAGAACTATGGCGGGAAATTGCCAAAAGGGAAACCTTTCCTAACACTGTCCTCCACAGACTGGGGACAGGGGAACTAATTGCCCCTGTGTGGGTTTCCTTTTCCAGTCGGTTATACATTCTGGACAGTCCATCAATGCTCAATAGTGAAGTCAAAGCCTTGAAGTCGTATGGGCCACCTGTGCTACTTACGATTCTCTCCCTTTATTACAATCCCACTAAAAATGTCACCCTTCTGCATACACCTCTCAAACTCTAACCAAACACAACCACATCTCTAAAGCGCAGCAAACCGCACGTACTTCACTACACTGCAACAACAAAACAAATCACACATAGCCTCGCACAACAGAACACGATGGCTACCAGCCTAAAACCACACCCAAGCCACAGCGAACGTTGTTAACCGAACTGAAGCTGCCAACAGCACATCACTGCGCTCTTGCACTTTTCCTGCTCGGTCCCACTAATTCACAAGACCCCCTTTCCTTTTCAGATCCGCCACAGCACCAGGGGACCATTTCGGTGTTGATAGTGTGCAGTACAAATATCCATTTAAAATAACATAATATGTGTGCCCACACATAAACACATGCAAATCCACCCAAACACAGGCAGGCAAGCACACAAGCATAAACACACACAGCAAAAATGATGCGCTTTCAAGCACACAGCAGCAAACATGCACACACATACAATTACAAATCCACCCTAGTATCTAGGCAAGCAGGCCTGTTTTCACACACACACAGGCCCACAAATATACACAAAAGCATGCACACACGTATGCTCCAAGGAACATATACAGACACAGACACACACACCCATACCGAGGCATGTGGGCAGTTAAGCAAGCTAACATACAAGTGCAAGCATACACAGGTTTGCACACAAGCCCACATACACATACATGAAGATAAACATACATGCAAGGACACAACAATGTAGACTTGCAGGCATGCAGACACACACAGACTGCACGCACACAATGTGCATGCGTACAGACGCAAACATGCACATAGGCATACATACACACTCATGAGTACATGCACTTTTGCTTCTGCACATGTATACACACACCCACACACAGTCATGCAGATACAGGGGCATGCCAGCACCTTGGCAAGCAGGTATTCTCCACACAGACAAGCTCACAAATTTGCCTGCACACAGGCACATATCTATAGCTACCCGTCCACGCGCACATACACACACACACTCCCTCAGAAGGACACACATTCATGTACAGTACTGGAAAAGTGCCTCCACACTCATTTTAACATCGGCACATCTATTTGGGGCTGATTATAAGATTACTGGTCCAGAAAAAATGGCGGAAACAATGCTGGTAATTCCAGCACCAGCAATTTTGACAGAACAGGGAAACACAAGTTTGCCAGTGGGGACAGTGATGTACAGGCAGGCCTAACCTGCAGGGAGTTCAGGCCCCTACCGGCAAGTAAATGCGGGAATCCGGTGATTCCGGCAATCCCATCCCATGGAGTCCATGCAAAGGGAATTTACCAGCATCTCTGCCACCTGTAATTTTCCAGTAATACTGGGCTATCGGGCAGCGAAACCGGTAAGGCAGTTTTGCCAGTACCCCGCCTGAATTAGTGGCGGGATACCGGCAAAACTGTAATGAGGGCCTTTGACTGGCATTTTGGGACAGAGGCCAGCGACTTTGCCTCATTTATGCTGGTAAAATAGCTCAGTGGGTTGAGCGCTCGCTGCCGCGATCTGAGCGTGATCTGCAGGCCGCAGGTTTGAATCTCGGCAAGGCCAACTCAGCCTTTCATCCTTCCGAGGTCGATAAATTAGTACCAATTTCGGTTGGGTGATATTGTATGTAAATATGTGCTCTGTAAAGCGCTTTGGATTAAGGCGCTGTATAAAAAACACATCATTATCATAACTAAGGGCACTTTCACTTAGGGAAAACAACACATAGACAGGGACTGAGCATCGTGGCAGTGCAAAATAGCAATACGACCATGCTCACCCCACAAAGTGTGACCGGTAGAGAAAAGGGCACAGGTTAGTTGTGCTTATAAATCACTGTGTTAAAAGGGTGTCTATGCGACTTAAATTTAAGTATTGTTTCATGCTAAAATAAGAATGTGTTTTTATGTTTAAAAATCACTGCTCCATTTATAAGGTAAATGTCCTTTTCCCTATCAAGCCTGTTACTATGACAGTGGGAGGGGGGTCTCCTGAAAGAAAGGGGAGACAGTCAACTCAGTGCTTCTCCTAGCGCCCAATTTGCACTGCATGGCTGGCTAGTCAAAGGGCCTGGCACACACAACCCAATTATTCGCGAGTTTGCTTTGCTATCTCATATATTGTATTAATGTGATTTACAGCACACCAACACAATTAGGCTAACCCCTCTGCATCCATAGCGTTCCTTTCTTAATTTAATTGGCAAGCATCAATTGTGATGTTAGGTCAATACAAGCATACAATGGCAGGGCGAAGGGTTGTTGTTTGCACTTTGATTACACACAGAGGCCCCTCGACACACAATCACACATCGAGGAACAACAGGCTGTGGTCTGTTAGACTAGGATTCCTTTCATTTTGGGAGGTAAGCAGGGCACGCGCCGTCCCCCTTTAAGAAGGGGGTCACATTATCACTGAAACTCATTTTGAAACGCGGTGGGGGGGTGGGTGTTATGGGGGTGGCGGCTGTGGCTCGCGACCGAATCCCATGCGGCAGAAAGCCCCAGTGCTCATACATATTCACGAGCACTGTCGAGTAACAAACTTCTTCATGCGAGAGGGAGTGTTTATGCCGAGGAAAGGGGTGGAAGCATAGTTAAGATTACCTTGCAATAGTCTTAGGAAAAACAACATTAAAATCCCTCTGACCTTTAGAACCAATGTTCACCAAACAAAACAAGTGTTGTAAGCGCGGCAGATACTGGTGAACGCTGGTGAACGATTTCACAAGTTATAGGGGCGTGGCAGGTGATCCATGTCAGCTGTGGTACTATGAGCCAGGGCTTGCTTTTCACGATGGATTCTGGGACATGTAGTTTTGCTTTTCCCAGTACAATGATGGTCCTGACATGACAGCGGGTCACGTGAGAGCTATGTTGAGTTCACAATAAAGGACATGCACAACTCACCTTGTGGCGGTAACAGCATGCAGACATATTTAACACCATTATAAGCAAATATTTCTGCAAAGAAAGAGAAACAAGTGATTAGATAGTTAGTGAAATAGCTCAGTGTGTAAAGCGCATGCCGCTGACCTGCATTCAAAATAATGGTAAAATTGGAGGTCGGAGTATCTCAGCATTTCATTCATCTGAGCTTGGTAAAAGGATTACATGGGTAATACTAGCTTCAATTATTTATGGGGCTGAGAGCCGACAGCAACTGTTCTATAAAACAATTAGTGCCAAATCTCACAGTTTGGCCTTGTACATGCCTACAGTTAAAATGCTTTTAGCATTACAAAATGTGTAGCGAATCAGATATATACTTCACTCATGGTGCCCGCCCCCTCACCTCTGTCATATTGGAAGAACAGCAAGAAAGCACTGTGCATGACACTTGGTATCATCCCAATACTGCATCGCAGATATGAAAGATGTTATGCGCTCAGGCAACCGTACAGAATGTACCCTCGAACTGAAGTGGTAGAAGGAAGTCCGCAGACACCACTGAACATAGAAGAGCTATAAGTGAAGTCTGACAGGTGTACAGTGCCATCATGAAGAGCAGACACGAGGACGCACTGAAAGGATATACTAATACTTAAAGAATGAAGATGTGACGGAAGTAACAATGCAAATGAACACGTGGATCCAAAGAAATCATATATACTGACAAAATAAGTGAGAAGAGATGCAGTAGATGTATATACACAGAAACGCAAGGTAGATATATATAGAAGCTTGCCGCAGTACAAAATATAACACAGGTAAAGCAACCAGGATGACAAAATGGACGTCGGTTTCGTATAGTTTATTTATTTGTTTATGTATTGTTTGCTGGTTAGGCGCTTATATAGCAACTAAATTCTGTTTCAAAGCGCGCACTGGGCAAAAGGGAAGGGACATGGGGATGAGAATCATTACAATACATAAATAATATTAAATACAGTGGGGTGATGAACCTACTATGCCCTGTGAGTGTTCAGAACATGCAAGTGCAGAAGGAAGGGGGGATGGGGTAGGTGTTGGGGTGCTCGTGGGTGAGCAACAGGTGAAGTGCAATGTCAGGTAAGTGCGAGTCTCCAGGAAAGAGGGCGTGCTGAGGCAAGTGCTGAGGATAGACAGAAGCTGGGGCGATTCGAAGTTGGAGGTCATGGCCCCGAAGATACACAAGGGCCCTGGACACCAAACGGGCAACTTTGAGATTAGCACAGGAGAGAAGGGGGAAGGAGAGGTAAAGAGGAAAGTTTTGAGGAGCTTCTGGAATTTAAAACAATCCTGCCCAAGACGAAGTTGGAGAGGGAGGCTGTTCCAAAGAAGGGAGCCAGCTGAGGAAAGCTATCAACCTCCTGTCCTTTTAGCTAAACGCTTTACACACAAAGAGCTGGTGCCAGAGGAGCACAGAGGTCTAGGGGGGAATGTTTAGTGAGAGAGATTTGCAGATAGTGTGGTCCCTGGCCCCAGACAGCCGTGTGGATGATACAGAGGGATTTGAATTTAACCCGTGAAGCAACCAGGAGCCAGTGAAGACTTTGTAGGGCAGGAGAGGTGTGGTTTCCGGGCTTGATGCCAAGGATAAGTCTTGCCGCCCTATTCTGGACTAGCCGGAAAGGACGCAGAGTGGAAGAAGGTAGATTCAGGAGGAGGCTATTGCAATAGTCAAGCCTTGACAGAATCAAGGCTCGTGTAACATTGAGCTTCTGGTGGAAGGTGAGAAAAGGTAGAATTCCTTTGAGAAGGAAGAGCTGAAAGTGGGACTTCTTGGCAATAGTAAGCTAAAAGCCTCAAGAAGAGAGACGAAGGATGCAGAGTTGACAGGCACCGGAATACAAATTTGTGCAAGAACAAAGAATATTTGTTTTGCGCAGGATCAAGGAGTCTGCAGCAAGAAGCAACTACAAGGCACAAAAGGAGTTGAAGAGGATAATCCAGGTACGTAATACGTATGTCTCTTAGATTAAGTAAAGGAGTAAACATTTGCGAGTGCCAAGTACTCGACAATTAAAGATGCAGAAAGCATATGCAAGACGGAGCAACCAAGTCTCCAGATGCCTAGCACCCAGTATAATTGAATTGAATAGCAGTAACTAAGAGAACAGAATGGACAAATCATGGTCTCCTCACACGTGGTGCAAGACCCGAAAATAAGGCCTATTCATAATGTTCCAGACAAAGATAGCAATGTTCCTTCTCTCCCTTTAAAGTTCCAGAGAAGAGAACAGTCAGAAAGGTCAACTACAGAGAAGAGGCCTTGCATTTGGGCCTAACTGATGAGAGATGGTAGGCTAATTGGCAAGTGAGCTGTTGTTTGACATTGTTCTCTGCACCTGGGTTTAGTTTTGCTTACCTGATGTTAACGAGCCGAATGTCCAAGGCTGGAAGAGGGTGCCAACCAATCAGCATGGCCTATGTCATGATGGACTATACATTGTTGCAGAAGCCAATCTGCTACTCTTTTTCTACAATTATCTGTATTATGCACAGTTAAAGGTTGTTCCAGGCGTACCTACTCAATAAGGGGGAACCAATGATGGTTCTAACACCTAAACAAGCTATAGGTATATATTTCTCCTTAGCCTATCCCTCCGCTTGATAGGCTTTTACTATTTGCCATGTAGGATGATGTCATAGCTGACGTATATTGAGGTATAAAGCCTTTGTGTAACTGAACCACATTCAAGAGTGTGTGAGCTGCGATTTGTTATGCTTGCCAGATTTCCCTACTTTTTTGAACTGATGATAAAGTAGTACTTTGCTATATTCTTGAGTCTGTCCGGTTATTTGGGCCTGAATTCAGTTATTGTGGTAATCCCGTCCAGCACTTGATACACTCCAGGTGTTACTGCACATATTCATATATTATCATTTTCGACAAATCATCCCAATAAAATGTAAATCAATGTACTGCTACTTTTGAACTTTTTATGCCAAAGATGTGAAATGCATAGTTATCTCTCTACCTACTCCAGTCCCCTGCCTTTTGCCTTTCCCAGTATATGCTTTATATGCTGTCTCGGCAGGATAGCTCTGTGGCAAGTGCTGCCTTGGAAACAGGACGACAGGAAGCAACACAGGTTCGATTCCCGGGTCTGCGCTTAGAAACCTCTGGGTACTAAGCGTGTTATAAATATGCAACTAAGACATATCTTGTAACAGCGCCTCGATGCCCCCGGGCTGTGTGAGCGCTTTAAAAATGCAACAAAAAAAAGACATTGAGATTATTACTTCTAATGCTGAATTTGCACTGCTCACCAAAGTGTTAAATGTCCTTTATAGTTTTCTGCTGCATTACTTTTGGCATGTTTATTAGTGTCACTTACACTTCAACAGTTTGCTTGATGTTTGCTATTAGTTGCAGCACCTGCACTTGCAGGCCCCGGCCACACAACAACCAGAAAAGTGATCGGTGGAACATTTTGAATTAATCTTAACCACTTGCAGTGCTCGGTGCAGCCTTCTACACCATAGTTCTGTCCTCTTGCTGTAATGGTGTAGCAGGCGGAAGAACAATGGTCTGGAGGGTTGCCCAGACCAACATGAGGTTAAGAATTCTTCAAACGCTTCTAGCAATCACTCATTTTGGTCTGCTATAGCCACCCCCAAGTGGGACAGTTATGCCCTGACGTAGGTCCCAAGCTTACTGTGCCTGGAGACCCAAGCCACACCCCAATGAAGCCGAAACATGCCTGGGATTGCTTGTGGGCTCGTGCAGAAGGGCATGTCACCTAGCAGTTTGTGCTGTACTGCCTCTGCTAGGATGAAACCAAGCCTGATTTACATATGGTCTTTCCACTTAGTGTAATGGATTGCAAGCCTGAAGAAGAATGGTCTTGAGGTTTGCCCAAACCTATGCCAGAGGGTAAGATTAATTCAAAACATTCCAGCCATTACTCCTTTTGTTTTGCTCTGGCAACACAACACATTGATGCACTGTGATGAGGCAGAGTGTGACGTAGACATCCTTTCAAGTACATTGGCATTCATGTGCAAATTGATTTGTGTAACATCAGTGGACTCAAGATTTAGCGCCTACCAGGAGTACCTACAATAGATTGGGACCACGGTAAACCCCTCATTGACTTGGTGAACCCTCATTCATCTTGGCAGGCTACGATTGGCCCCCCCAATGAGACTGTCACTGCACACAGTCAACCCTACTGAGCATTGCGTTTTCTTTTCTTCTATTTGTTATTATTTCTTATTGTTTATTTTCTTTTTGAGGTACAGTACAGTGTAAAGCTATTAAAGTCAGTGAACGAAGTGAGCGGGAACGGTCGGGATCTGTGTTCCACCACTTTCACTTTTTTCTATTTACCATTCCTCTACTTTTCATGACCCTATTCACCATTCTATATAGAGGTTTTGTACATTCATGTCCCTGTGCAAGTGTAAAGTTGTAATAGGAGCCTTAGTTACTAGTCACTTAGACTATTGCAATGCCCCGGCCACAACACCTCATCACATGTTGCGCTGGGCTTCCGCCTACCCTCACCCCTGCTGAGACCACAGTTCCACTACTTTTTTTGATACACTTCTATCACTGATTAAAGTATACAGTACTCTATTCCCAATGTCACTGTAAATCTGAAATGTCGTCCCAGCTCCCTGAAATCAAACAAGGTGTGTCCTTTAGTTCACATTGACGATGAAACAAAAAAAGAAATCCAGCAAATTCCCCAGAGGCTGCCCACCGAGAAAATATATGGCTAAAAGTGAACCATGTGTAATCGGAGTTGGTTGAATAATTACTGTACAAAACATTCAGAAACAAGATTGAGGAAATCATGCTCCCATGCTTCTTTGCATGTCAGGCTGCCAGTGGGAGGTACAGGACAGTCAGAGGCTCAGCGTCATGTGACATGGGTCAGTGGAGCAGGAGAAACTCTCACAGTTGCATTTCATTTAAGCTTTAAGGATCTGGGACTACATGCCTCAGAATGCATGGGACGTACTGTCATACATACACTAAACAAAACACACACACCCTGCAGGTTAGGTAAAAGCAGATCCCACTTCAAGGGCCATCCCACTAACCTAAAAATGCATGTATATATTTATTTATTTATTTGAATAAAGGAGGCACAATGCTCTTTTGATCACAAATGAACGTACAATATACAATAAATCAGATTTGACAAGAAGGAGTAATAAATGCAACAGTTATCATGGACAATACAACATAGATTAAGGGCAACCTACATTGGACCTTTCTAAGTGCAGGTAGTCGGTACGGCCAGCTGTGTTCAGTATGTGACCATGATGGGTGAAGTGCTAGACTGGAGAAAGAAGAAGTGAGGGACGAGGCAAGTTAGAGGTGAGGGAACAATGTTAACTAGCAGGCAGATGAGAGGTAGACTAAGAGGGTAACTTGGAGGCAAGGAGGTAGACTTTTAGTTGGTTTGTTTTGAATAAATCTATGTGAACTGTTTCTCTGATGTCTGCGGAAGAGAATCTCATGCAAGTGGAGCAAAAAGAGAGAAAGAGCAGAAGCTAGAGGAAGCACAGGGAGGGCGAGGAGCCGCAATGGTAGTTGACATGTCAAAGCAGAGATTACGAAAAGGCTTGTAGAGTTGGATAAACGAGGATAGATACAGTGGTTCCCACCATGGATAGGTTTGTGAACCAGGAGAAGACATGCAAATTTGGCCTTGTTTTGCATCATCAGCCATCCAGCCTGGTAATGGTACGAGGAAGTAGGTATGATGTGAGGGTGTTCAAAGAGAGTCCTGGTAGCGAAGTTAATGATCTTGTCGAGAGGACAGAAAGCCTTATTGGGGAGAACAAAGGGATTGCTGGCAGTCCAGTTTATAGAACACAAGAGTGGATCCGAGATGCTTGGTGGTGTTGAAAGGAAGCATGTACCTGATTTTTCTAATATTTAAGAGGTTGAGGCGAGCTGCTGTTCCAGTTTTGGAGATGAAAGTAGAGAAGGTTCATAGATGATGCCGAGCTTTCTAGCTGAAGAAGAGTAGGAGAGAGCGTCATGTGGCAACTGGATAGGCAGAGAATGAGATGATAGAGAGTTTTTGGCAGGGAAGAAGAGCACCTCTGTTTTGGTAGAGTTTTACATCAGAGAGTGCACAGCCATCCAATATTTAATGGTAGAGAGACAGTTGGCAATTTTTAAAGAGAGAGCAGGGGAGAGTTCAGGAAAAGAGAAGAAGCTTCAGTTGTCACCCGCAGAGAGTTGGTACACGAACACAAAGGGGAAGATTAGTGCCCCAAGAGCAGAGGTGTAGAGAATAAAGAGGAGCGGACCAGAGACAGAGCTTTGAGGAAAATCAACAGTTAGATGAGTCAGTTGAGAGCTGTTTTTGCTCCAGGAGCCAGAGAATTGGTAAGGTGCAAGGGCCCGATCATGAATCCCAAGGAGAAAGAGAGTATAAGGAGTGATCTCAAGAAAGAGGACATAATTCCTGACCACATCTTGCTTTTCCAGAGGACCTTGTGCACCATATGAGGGTCCTGCCTGCAAAATGAATCACACTAGGCCTAAAACACCCAGGGTTCTGCCTGCAAGGATGGAGGCCATCTGGAGCACTGTGTTTGGATTCCAGGGGGACATGTGACTCCCTGCTTCCTTTTTCAGTCTCCACTGGGTATCCAGACTGAGCGGCTGGCGTCAAGGCATCTCTGTCCCTCCCCCATTCCACTCCTCATCTCACCTCTTCAATGACTATGAGGAAAGCCAGGCAGGAATTCCTTACGTCTTACCTTGATGATGTGAGGACCTCTCTCCTGTCTCTTCCCCCTATTCATGCCTCTTCCATTCACTGTGCTGTCTGTGACTTTCACTATGCACTTATCACTCCATTTGACCAACACTATCCTGCTTGCACATTCACGCCTTTCCTTCCCCATACTCAGCCTTAGATCAACTATGAAATTCAGACCCTCAAAACAAATATGCACCACGAACTATGACATTGGAGCAAATTACGGACACCCATCCTACTCCTAGCATCCAAAAATACCCTTGCTGTCCTTACCTCTGCATTGGAATCACTAACCTAATCTCCTCCTCTTTGCAGTCATCCCCAAAAACGACCCTTCAGACTCCCAGGCATTTGCTCTTGCTAATGCCATTGAAGCTCGAGGCTTCTCCCACCGAATATCCAACCCCACACATCATAAAGGCTGCACACTAGACTGGCTAGCAGACCACAACTGCTACACCAATATACTAGCTAACAATCCGTGCCCTTGGTCAGACCACAATGTCATCATATTCTCTAGCAACGATAAAGCACAACTAAATATCCCGCCTCAATCAGCCTCAGATGCCCTCTCAAGAAACTCACGAAACATCACGCTAGACAACATACTCCTGTTGTTTCGACCACTAACAACCTTCCTACAAACCATCTCCACTCCCACTACCATGGCTTCGCTTTATAACCCAACTCTCCAAGAAGCCGTCAACAAAGTAGCACCCTTGGGCAACCGTAACCCCTAAACCAATAGCCCACCTAAACTCCTGGTTCACCCCAAGTTTCAAAGCATTACACTCTTCAAAAAGAATCGCAGAGTGTACATAGAAAAAAACAACCTCTCCTGTGAACAAACTACACTTCAATGCCTTGCCAAAAAGTATAAACTAGCCATGCTTCAATCCAAAGGCAACTCTTACAATGAGAGATTCGCAAAATCAAACTCAGGCACAAGAGAACTCTTCACCATTCTACGCAAACGGGAAACACCAGCCCCTCCAACAGTCCTCTCTATTTAAAGTTCTACCCTGGTATGAAAAAATCCAAAATGCCCTCCTCAGCAAAATCTCCCACGTCCAAAACAAAATCACAGCGAAGATAACTAAACTTGCCCCAGCTGACCAGAACCCTGACCAGCGATCCATGCCCTCTAGCCCCACACCCAGATTTGAATTCCCCCATGTAACCACCACTGAAACCACCAAAATCGTCAAAGGCCTGAAAACTTCCAGATGTCAAGGAGACATTTGCCCATCCTCTTTCAGGAGGCTATCGTCTTGGGAGGATAGCTCAGCGGCAATGTGTGAGACGACACGGAGCAACACAGGTTTATTACCCGGGTCCGCGCTTAGAAACCTCTGGGTAGTAAGTGCGTTATAAATAACCTATTATATCATATCATATCATATCACATCATAAAAGACTGTGCCGAAGAGCTTGCCCCCTTCATCACGGCCCTGATTAACAAACAACTCCTTCTCCCCTAGCAATGTACCAGAAAATCTTAAAGAAGCATTGGTACTCCCACTTCTTAAAAAACCAACACTGGACCCCTATGTCCCCAGTAATTACCACCCTATCACAACGGTACCTTTCCTCCTGAAAATACTTGATAGAGTGGCCTACCTGCAAATTCAAAAATACCTGGAAACGCATGACGTCCTTGGCCTCCACCAGTCTGGCCTCCGCCCTGGTCACGGAACGGAAACCGGCCTTTTAGACTTCAAAATCCAAATGGATGAGATCAAAGACAAGGGTAATCTAGCCATCCTCCTCCTACTCCACCTCTCAGCAGCCTTTGATTTGGTAAATCACAATATACTCTGCCAACACCTCGCCCTAGCCGTCCACTTTTCAACCAAAGCCATGAAATGGATAGAATCTTTCTTGTCCAATCGCTTAATGAGACTGTTATCAACCACTGGGGCAGCCTGCACCAGCCGCAGTCACCTGTGGGGTACCACAAGGCTCCTGTGTCTGGCCGGCACTTACAACATTTTCACCAAGCCACTCTTCGACCTCTTAGACAAACTAGGTGTCACATACACTAACTACGTGGATACTGCTACACATAACCGGCAATTATGACACTGTCTCCAATCTTGTGAACAAAATATATTTAACCATTCAAGGCTGGATGGCACAACACGAGCTCTGCCTAAATGATGATAAAACGTAGCTACTCCTCATTGGCACTCAATCTCGGCTACATAACCTCTCTGACCCTTATCAATCTTTTACCATTGACGGAAACATTATCACTGTATCCAAAGAGGTAAAAACTGTAGGAGTATATCTAGACCCCTCACTCTCCCTAACAAGGCAGGTAAATGCTATTGCCTTAGCCGCAGCTTGCACTGCTAAACTGATCAATGCCAGCAGACCATTCCTGACCTCTGACAACCGTATCACCCTCGCCAGAGCCCTTATACTGTCTAGGATTGACTACTGCAACGCCCTCTTTGCAGGATCTAACTTGCACAACATTAACAAATTACAATTCATCCAGAACAATGCTGTTAGAGCTGCACTCAATGTCCCTAAAAAAGATCACATTTCATCAGCTAGACACAATATCCACTGGCTCCCGATCCGGGAACGCATTACATTCAAAACCTTATCTCGGACACATAAATGCCTATCAAACAGTGCCCCGATCTATCTACCTAGACAAATCTCCAAGGCCTAAACCAATAGACCCACCCGTTTGGCCTACACATGCCTCCTAACCATCCCTAGATACAGGCACCAAAAAGCCAGAGGTTGTAGCATCCCTGTGATTGCGGTCAAACAATGGAATTTCTTGCCCTTAGCGCTCAGATCAGATCCCTCCCTTTAGTCCTTCAGCAAAGGCCATAAGACCTGGCTCTTTTCACAAGACCTAGAGGAATGACAACTATATAGTTCCTGTCTTAAATATATACCAGCAATCTACCTGTACTGATACCTGTTACCAACTGTATATAGTATGCCATGCATACAATGGGAGTCATTTTGAGTTTGGAGGCAGACATGGTACTATTAGCACTATGGCTGCCTCGAAACTCGGGTCTGGGTAGGCGGAATGGGGACTTACTGGGACATTCCGACCTATGCGGACCCGGTAAGTCCCCATGCCGAATACTATTCCCCATTCCCATTCGAGCATCCATAGGGCTCAATGGGAATGGGGAAGGCGCTAATAACGGGCCCGCAAATAGCAGGCCCGTTATTTGCTCCCTGGTCCCCTAACAGGACCCGCTAAGGACGTCTGGTCTGACCAGACGTTTTCAGCGGGTTCCGCTAGGGCACCTCGGAATAGCGCGGTAAGGGGTTACCGGCGCCGGCATCCTTACCGCCCACTGCGGAATGAGCCCCAATGTTTTTACTGGATAACTACAGGCACAACTGCACAGCCTGTAACCAACTGCGATATATAACTACTATAACCATCATTTGCATGTAACCTAGTCCCCAGTTGCCTCCGGGTTATGTGCGCTTTGCAAATGTCAAAATTAATAAATACATAATTAAATAAATACATTTTAAAAAGTTGCTCGTCCCTCAGATCTTTGTACACACACCTTCCAACCCAATATCCATCACCTTCATCCCTTTCTGCCAATGACTTTGCTCACTACTTTTCGTCTAAAATATTTCAAATGTGTGGCACTCTCACAGCCCTCCTCTCTCTCCCTCCCCAACCATCCTTCTGCCCACCACCTCTACCCCATACCTTTTCCACTCTTAACTACTTCTCCCCTAACTCTCCTCTTTGAGCCATTCTTTGCAGGGCCAACACATCCTGTGCTCCTATTGACACGTTTGCTCCCGAAATGGTCAAAGACTTAGGGCCTCATTACACAGATGGTGGTAAAAGTTTACCGGTACCGGTAAGGGTGCCAGTGCCGGTAAACCCTTACCGCCTTACTACGAGGTCCCTTTATGGGACCCTACCTTAACGGCTGGTTTTACCAGCCATTAAGGACGGGACCCGCAAAGGGACCTTGGAGGTAATTACGGTACCGCTATTTGTGGTACCGTAATTACTGCCTTCCCCATTCCCATTGAGCCCTATGGGGGCAAAAATGGGAATGGGGAAGTGCCATGGTGAATGGGGAATTACCACCCCCCACACCTTGGAATAGGGCGGTAATTCCGCCATTCACCATGGCGGAATCGGTAAAATACCGGCGGCAACCATGGCGCTAATAGCGCCATGGTTACCGCCGTCCATGTAATGAGGCCCTTAGTCTCAATGGGCCTCATTACGACCCAGGCGGTAAGTTACCGCCTGGGTCGTACCTTTACCACCATGGCGTAAACTACGTTTACGCCATGGTGGTTGGCGGATTTACCGCCCCATTCCGAGGTTGGCGGGGCGGTAAGTCCCCAATCCCCATTTACCCTTCCCCATTCCCATTTTTGCCTCATAGGGCATAATGGGAGTGGGGAAGGCGTTAATTACGCCACCGTAAATTACGGTGGCGTAATTAACATCAAGGTCCCTTAGCACCATGGATTTTAACACCTGCTAAAAGCAGGTGTTAAAACCTCCATGGCGCTAAGGGACCTCGGAATCAGGCGGTAAGGGTCGGCGCTGTTTACGCCGCCGTAAACCCCTTACCGCCTGAGTCGTAATGAGGCCCAATAACTTGCCTTTATTATTATTTATTTTTTATTGAATAAGCTGACAAGACAAACTTTCAAATGTATACAATTATAATATAACAATATAGCTTATACAATATAATATCAATATTTCATAAAAACCCATTAATCATTTGGGATAACATAATAAAGAACAAAGCTAAAACTAAACAGAAAAACAAAAAACAATTCTATGGCCTCATTACGAGATGGGTGGTAGCCATGGAGCTATTAGCTCCATGGCTGCCTCCCATACCGTGCCAGTATCCGGTGTTGTACAATGGGGACTTACCGGTGTAGTCCGACTTTGGCGGGACCGGTAAGTCCCCATTGAAGAAACCATTCCCCATTCCCATTTGAGCCCCCATAAGGCTCAATGGGAATGGGGAGGGCACTAATAACGGGCTCGCGACTTGCAAGCCCGCTATTAGCGCCCTGGTCCCTTAGCGGGACCCGTAAGGGACGTGTGGTCAGACCACACGTTCCTTACGGTCCCCGCCAAGGGACCTAGGAATAGGGCGGTAAGCGATTACCAGCACCGGTCTCCTTACCGGTGCCCGGTATCCCTTACCCCCCAGGTCGTAATGACCCCCTATATCTTTCCTTTGATAAAAAATTATTCAAATTAGTTTCTCTCTTTTTCTCTTTTAATGATAATTATACAACTTCCCTCATAACTTTATTTCACATCTTTCAAATTTATTTTTTAGTCAATAGTGCATTAATCATTTCAAATTTGGATGTTATCGAAAAGAAAAACAGCTCCCCAGTGAATCAATTACATCTCAGGTGTCATTTCTTTCCGAGAGATTTAACAACTCTTAATATTTCACAACAGCCACTTTCAAGGAGGTCCGTTGGCAATGAAAGAGAACATTCCACGTTAAGTCAGATGTTATTAGACAATAATCATAAAAGAAATGACGAAAATATTTTACTCTCAAATCTTCCAATGCTGAACATTCTGTCAAGACATGTTTTAAGGTTTCTGATTGTTCACGAAGTTTGCAAAACCTGCAGTAACTGTCATGTTTGGCGCAAGGATTTTGCGCATTGCCAGCACCTCATTGGTGTTCCATAAATTCAACCTGTACCTTAGATATTGATCTCTTAGGCTAGAGTCTGGAGATTGAACCAAATAAGATTCCACAATGTTTACATTCTTGGGGAGAAAAGAAGGTCGATTGAATAACTTTCATTTCATACACTTCTCCCGATTAACAATCCAATCTCTCTGGTAAAGTTTGAGCTTAGCCCTGTTTGGGTTGATTTTGATGAGTTGAAGATACACTGGCATCTTTCCACAGATGTGTGGGCCTTTAGCAACCATTCATGCATTGTCTTATGAATCGTGCCAGTTATATATTTTGAGATAATACTCGTAATCCTGTTATCTTTTGTTGGTAGAAGACATTTGCGGTAGAAAGAAAGTACATTCCACACATATATTGTACTTAACGAAACCAGTCCTGACTCGTGCCTAATCGCACATACAGATTGGCACTGGGGTAAGTTCATGACCTTCCTCCAAAAGTATCCCTCGAGGCGAGGCCAAAATAATTCTACTCTCCATGCTCTCGCTTCTGCACCATATACTAATATAGGGACCACCTTCTTCTTATAGAATCTTAGGACAGGCATCAAGGAACATTTGCCATACTTTCTTGCCTTTATCTGCCTGAGCTCTCTAACCTCTTTCTCTCTGTGGGACTCTTCCCTGCCTCCTTCTAATCTGAAACTGTTTTACGCCTATTGAAGAAACTCGTCCCAGCAAACTATCGCCGAGTTTGTCTCCTTCCCCATTAATTAAATGTTCTTGAGCTTGTGGGCTTCAATGGGATCACTAATTACCTTGAGGACAATGGCCTTGGAGAGCCATTTCAATCTTGCTTCCATAGTAAACGCTCCATATAGACTGCACTCATGCACGTCTCCAACTTTCTCTCTAATGTTCACACTCCAAATTATCTTCTGTACTCATCCTTTTGGACATTTGTGATGTTTTCAACACTGTCAACCACTCCTCTCTCCTTCTCACTCTCCAGGACCTGGGGTTTTACATATCTTCTCTTTCCTGGATCATCTCCTACCTGGAAGGTTGATCCTTTAAAAGCTCTTGGAACACTCAAGCCTCTTATCCCACACCTCTTCCTGTTGGCGTTCTCCAAGGATCAGTTATTGGACCTCTGCACTTCACCCGCTATACCTGTGCTCTAGGAAGACTTATCTCATCAGTTAGATTTCACTAGCCCCTTCTTGCACATGACATCCAAATATTTTTCTCATTTCGCTCCTTGACCCTAGACATCTGGGAACAGATTACAAACTGTCTCACTGCAATTCATCACTGGATGGCTCTCCGTCACCTCACACTCATCTCATTAAAAATGGAAGCCATAGTTCTCCCGTCTTCCAATGCCATCCCTCTCTTCCCCTCTCCTAGCTCCTTCCAACCTGATCTTTTTGCTAGCTCACCCAAGTCTCACAATCTTGGGGTTATCTTTGATAGCATCCTACGGCTGAAACAATTCATCACTGCCTCTAGTGCTCATATTAATCTCTCAACATTCAGTAACATTGTCTTTGTATTACTACCACTCTACACAAACTCTAATCTCCATTCTCGTGCTCAGTAAACATGACTACTGCTCGAACATACTCCTTGGCCTTCCTATCTACTCTTTTCTCCCTCCAGATAAAGTCTTCAACTTTGTTACCTGCACCCTCTACAATCTACCCAGACCCTCTCCCACTTCTACTTACCGACGACATGCTGGTTGACTCTCTGTGCCCAACCACTCTCTTTTCAAGTGTCTTCTCCTAGTCTACAAAGATATTAATTGTCCTGTTCCTCAGCACCTTTCTGATTGTATCTCAGTTTATTCACCATCTTGTTCCGTCCGATCCTTCTCTGTACTCAACCTCACTGTCCCATAGCTCCCAGTACCTCCTCTCACTTCTGCCCTTTCTCCCTACCCTCCCCGCTACACTGGAACCCACTACCCATAACATTCACAGCCAGCCCAACTCTTCAAAGCTCAGCTTAAACTTCACTTTCTTGCTAAAGGGGGAGTTCCCCCTGCCCTCTCCCCCATCCTCCCTAACTGACTGTCCCACTGCCTCCAGTGATGCATAATAATGTAATTTTGTATATTGAACAATAACTCCTCTTTAGTTTGAAGCACGTGCCCCTTAGGTTAATGTTTGTAAGTCACCTGTTTTATTATATATATTTTTTTTCTGTTGGTTCTGTTTTTTCCCCTGGTATGTGTCCCACTTTTTTACATCCTATAAACTGGCTAACCACTTGTTCTCATCTTTGTGCTACTGTACAGGCTCCCTCGATGGGAATTCCTCCGTCATATGTAAATGTGTTATTGTAAGCCATGTATGTTTTAAATATTTCACTGTACAGTAATTTTGGGCCAAGTGAAAAAGTATCGGTTTAAGCCATTTTGACTTACATGTTAGAATTGCACTATTACTGTAACAGAGCTTGCAAGGGTGGTTGGAAAGGTATCCAATACATAGAAATAATCTGCCCTTCTCGATGAACCTACCTCTGACAGTCTTCAGAATTGCTGTTCACTTCATGTTCACCGGCCTTCATCTCTCCTTCCCTCCTCCGCCCATTCACAACAATTACAGCTTTTGTCTTGCAAGGACCAGTAAGAGTACTTTGTGCTGTGGCATAGAGAGGCAGGGAGGTTGTTTTAGTTTAGCATTGGGTAATTCTGCATAAGAGAAATGAAATGTGAAATGGTTAATATTTAGGTAATGAATACTACAGAATGCACAGTACCTGTTGTATGCTGGGACCGAGGACCAGCTGGCCCTGCTTCTGGGGGAATGGCTGGGGAATGCATATTTCTGCCAAGAAGTGTCAGACAGAACATTCTTCATGACTCTTGAGCTGAGAGAGTTGAGATAAGTGGTTCAGCTTGGAAGGTTTGTCTATACCTAAGAAGCCACATTTTTAGAAGGCTGTATAAAGATGTGCTTATATCTAAATGTTTGTATCACCTTATTTATTTATTATTGTTTCACTTGTAGCAGCGCACCAAGCCCTTAGGCATCTAGGCGCTAGTTACAGTCAGGGTTATAGGACAAGTCAACGTAGTGGGTATGTAAGAGGCAGAGTTAGTTAAACAGGGGTGTCTTTACACATGTTCTGAAAAGCTAGTAGGAGGTCTCCAATTGTATGCTAAGTGGTAACATGTTCAAAAGGATAGCCGCCACAGTTGGGAAACTTGCACCCCGACTTGCTTCCTTCCAAATCATGGGGTCAGTAGAAGGTGGCTGCACGACGATCTTAGGGGTCTGGCTGGTACGTATTTCTTGACCTTCTGGACTAGGTAAGAAGGGGCCTGATTGTTAAGGCAACGGAGAGCAATTGAAAGGGTTTTACATTTAATTATTTCCCAGACAGGGAGCCAGTGGGCTAGTTTCCTGGAGTCTGAGATATGTTCTGTGGTACTCAGGTCCAGAGCTGCTCGAAGAGCTTTATTTTGGCAAAACCTGGAGCCTGTTCTTTTCTGAGGTTCCGCGGAGTAGGGAGTTGCAGTAGCCCAATTTTGATCCCATCAGTGCGCGGGCCACAGTGAATCCGTTAGAAGTATAAAGGACGGGTTTGCTTGCTTGCTCGGATGAATTTAGTGGCGTAGGCTGCAGTGGAAGAGATAATGTTGATTTTGCGTGTCATGTTAAGTGCAGCATCCAGGTGGATGCGCAGAGTTTTTACTGTGGAAGAGACTGGGATCTTGTGGCCGTCTATGGTGAAAAGGTGGTATGCCGGGTCAATGCTTGCGAGGCAAGCTGGGAGCCCAACCAGAAGGAGTTCCGTCTTTTCATCGTTCAAGCAAAGGTTGTGCTGGGCCATCCGGGTTTGAATAATTTCATAGACAGAGTTTACAGTGGAGCAGCCTTGGCCATATACACCTGATAGTGGAATGAGAATTTGACTGTCATCCACATAGTTTGTGAAGTATATGCCCATTGTGTCCAAGTGATCAAATAGAGGTTTTATGTAAATGTTATACAGAGTGGGGGAGACACACGGTCCCTGGTAGGTGATAGGTGTCAGTGCTGCATCGCCTCCGTGTATCTTTCAGTTGCTATGGAGTTTGTTTTGGTAGAGCGTCATCACCAAGAGTACAAACAACGATTTCTGAGCCTTCCTGGCACAGGCCTGATACAGACTGCAAGGCCTTCCCTGGGGAGTGTGATTGAGGACCTCAAGGTGACCCCTGCACAAAGCAAGTAGGCACTTTAACAAAACATAACAAGGAATGTGCATGGTAGAACGTGAAGCGTCAATGCCTCATGCGCATGAACCTCATTTAGGAGTAGCTAGGGGTTCCATCTGCTACCCCCGGTAATCTTCATGGTACCCCTGACCCCGTCTCTGCTACCAATGGCCCACTGACCCACATACTTACATGTCAAAGTGTGAGCTACTGGTCACTGAAACAAAGATGGGTAGCCTGAAATAAATCTGTTTAGCTTCGGCACTCAATGGCACTCTTTTTCTAAGCCCTGGGGCCAGATTACAGAAACTTTGCACCAGTGCAAGTGCAAAATTGCACGATATTAGCACTAGGGCAAAGTTTGCCCTATTTTCAAAAACACTAGGACATATTAGAAAACTATTGCACCATGACAACTGTATTTTGGCATGGTATGGGCAAAAATTGCCCTGGTGCAAGAAAGATGCAGTTTTTATGTGTTTTTTCACCCGGGCAAAGTTTGCTTTAGTACTAATACCATTCAGTATTAATACTAGGGCAAACTTTGCCCTGTTGCAACAATGCAGTGAAAATGTATCTTTTTTCCCAGAGAGCAATTTTTGCCCTAGTGCTTATACCATGCCAAACTGCAGTTGTTATGGTGCAATAGCTTTCTAATATGTTCCAGTGTTTTCAAAAATAGGGCAAACTTTGCCCTAGTGCTAGTCCCATGCAACTTTGCACTTGTGAAAAGTTTCTGTAATCTGGCCCCAGGAGTGCAAAAGTAAGGTGTAAAAGCAAGGATTTAGGCCTTTACACCTAAATGTTACACCCGTGGCATTTTAGAGCCATTTGGAGGTGGAGAAGGAGCAAAAGACCAAATGTACAATCCTGCTGTGCTTTCCATCTCCGACTTGAAAAGCAAATGGTTCCACGCCAGAGTGTATTTTCTTGCAGGCGAATTCCAAGAGAATCCATTGGAAAATCTGGCTGCAAAGCGTAATTTGCAGACATCATTATCAACCCCATTTTGTAAACCTCCAAAATAGCACGCAGGAGACCACACAGCATGTAATTGGAAACGTTGGCAGTCCCCAAATGCAAATTGCACTTCTTACATAAAGGACCTCCTAAGTGTGTTTAGTCCTGTGCACCTTTTCAAAGTTGTTACTGATTTTATAGTGTCAGACAGCACCATAATCCATTGGCATAAGGAAGTTAAATATTGTCCACAATAGCACTTTCCATGTTATCTTCTCATTGTCTTATTGTGCAGGGAAACTGTAATTCTGTGTACATTGTTTGTGTGTTAACATCTCTGTGTTTGCAATTTGCATAAGGGTTACATTTTCAGCCTGATTCATAGAATTATTTGCGTGAAAAACACAGATTTGGGTGCCTTTCTGCCTGTAAATCCCTGTTTGAAGCAGAGGTGCCTGCTCTCTAGCCAAAATGAAGCCTGGCAGCTAGGTTGCAGATTCTCTGCTGGGCTGACGTCCACTGCAGCACCCTGGGATTATTGCTAATTGTTTTACTTCTCACCTCAGCCTGAGTTTATCATCCAATAGGCTCTTTCTTAAAGAACTAGGTGTAGATTCTATCTTTTTGGCTCAACTTCAGCCTCGTACCAACTTGACTTTTTTCTCAAAAATCATGTGCATATTTGCAGGCTAACAGATGTAAACATTCTGGATACTGAAGCCTGGTCAGGCAGGTCATGGGACTGAAATAGCTCTATTGGGTTTATGGGACGATATATTACCTACTATTGATCAAGGTAATGTAGTCCTGATGGTCGTGCTGGAACTTGTCCCTGCATTTGATATGGTTGACCATCCCATTTTAAGCAACATGTTGCCCTGTTAGTCCACAAGACCAGCAGTGCCCAGCAATGTTTGTGCTCCTTTCTGGAAGGAAGAATTCAGACGGTGCAAGTCAGCACTTTCTCTTCTGTAATGCCTCCAGTTACCCAGGGTGCGCCACTGGTCCCCCATTTTCCTCTACTTCAAATCAGGGATGTCAACTCAGTCATACCTGGTGATAAATATACATTGTAGTTTTCATAATTTGAAGGTGCCTTTTCTGTATTGCACACTTGTCTCCTTGCAATTAAGCAATGGATAGGTATTCACCCCACTACAATTGACTAATTCAACATTGAAGTGATACTTTATTAGGCAAAAAACGACACCGTCAAACTGGATATCTTATTCTCGTCTCCTATGGATCTCTGTTCCTCAAGTCAGTCAGATAAATAATCTTGGATTCCACTTTGACAAAGACTAAACACTTGGCTACCAAGTTAACTCTGTTGTAAGTAGCTAATTTTTGTCCGCTTCGACAACTCAGAAGGATCGGCCCTCTATTCTCACAAAAACACGGATCTTTGTTGGAAGGTGCCACAACACATTTAAGGTTAGGTTATTGTGATGCTCTGTATGGTGGTTTCCAGCGCTGTCTTCTTGCTAAGCTCCAACGCATTCAATATGCAGCTGTCCAGCCTCTGTATTTTTGACCTTGTCTCTGTGGCTAGGGCTTCCGGCCACCAACACGGTGAATGCTCTTTCCTCCACCATTGGCTCACCAAGGTCACTACTAGATTTCAGGTCATGGCTCAAACGGTTCTCCTTTCACTAGCCACCTTAGGTTAGTAGTGTTCAGTGGGCTCTCAGCTCAGGGTTCTGTAACCTGGGGTCCTC